>NC_136409.1:81297500-82497500 GCF_051521515.1 Lactuca serriola
AGTCACGATTTTCTTAAGTGTAAAGGTTTTCCAAAGTTTTCGTCAAAGTTTTCTTCCATGCTTCTACGCTTCTACTTTGTTAAATGCTTCTACTTCGTTAAATGGATGCATGTACTTGTATAGTTATATAAATAATGTTTAAAGGACTTAGGACGGCTAGTTCGCCCTATTTCCTTTTCCTCGTTTGGATGTGGTCTGGTGGGTATCGGATATCCATCTGAAGGTTGTTTAATCATTAATTATATATCATGTATACATGTATAGACATAAAGGTTTCCATCGGCCAGTTCATGTTCCTTGGGTAGCAAGGGCATCCTCCCACTCATCACTCGTAGATCAGGGACACTAGTAACTATTATAGGAATAGTTAGGAAGCTTTATTTACTCTTTCTAGTATGAGAACTCCAAAGGAGTTAGTTCATTGTGAGTCTCTATCATTAGTCCAGTACCTACATCAGAATTCATTATACGAGATGCATCTTCGAGACATGGATCTCCCCGTCATCGAGTTGGTAACCAGAGTCTCCTGTAGGGAGAGCAGGCATTGTGTGTATAGATCTATACGGGACTGACACTCCCGCACCCTGACTGCTAGCTACAGTCCACGGCCTACCAAGCCAAGGGGTGACAAATATCATATTTATTCCAACGCTTGCAGGGCGTCAAGTACTCTAGTGTCAATCAGTATGGTTACGAGTATCTCCATGTTTACCTTATAATTCATGGCCTTAAGGTAACGAGAATTAACAATGTATTCTTGAAACAACCCACTTAAGATTTCCCTTTGTTTCAGACCTTGCTAGCTGTATCTTTCATTTGATATTGTCTGGGGTTTGTATTTCTTTGTTTTAGACCTTGCTAGCTGTATCTTTCATTTGATACTGTATGGGGTCTGTATTTCTCTGTTTTAGACCTTGCTAGTTGTATCTTTCATTTGATACTGTCTGGGGTCTGTGTTTCTTTGTTTTAGACCTTGCTAGCTGTATCTTTCATTTGATACTGTCTGGGGTCTGTGTTTCTTTGTTTTAGACCTTGCTAGCCGTATCGTACATTTGATACCGTCTGGGGTCTGTGTTTCCTTTTGTTAGACTGAGTCAGGCGTATCATTCATTCGATACTCTCCTGGAGTCTATGATTTCTTTTGCCTTAGTCAGTAGTATTTTCTGCTGAGGCATATGTTATTTTCCCTAATGTTTTTACTAGTGATATTCTCCTACTTCCTTTAAATTAAAATACCGTATTTTGGTAATGATAGTATTTCAGGGAAAATTACTCTTTAAAACATAACTCTGTCAAGTCTTGGTAGAAGACTACTTTTATTTAGAAAATATAGGATTTTCTGGAAAGGACTCTAATACACCGTAGATTCTAAACTACTACTTTTATAAAGTTATTTTGAATAAAATGCTTGCTTACACAAATGACACTAAATACTTATGAACTCACCAGCATTTATAAAAATGTTGATACTCGCTTTCAAAAAAACTTGTATTCTCAGGTCAGCAATAGACAGGTACATCCCAGGAGCTTTTGGCAAAGTCAGTCTAGAACCTATCTGCATCTATATACTAGTTTCTGTATTACTTTAATGTCTCTATGAAATGTAACTTATGTAAAACTATTACTATTAATGCAATGGTTGTTGTACTTTGATTACTATACTGCATATGTTGTGATACTTGACATGACGTCATCCACCCCAGAACGTTTCCGCCGTTCCGGTTTTGGGGTGTGACACATTCATATTTGTTTTCCAAAAGCTCCATTACATAACATAGTGTTCAATAGATCAGACTATCCAAAACAACTAGTGTAGAATACTGGAGAGTGCACCCTGCATCATCAAGTCAGACCCTTGCCCTTAGAACCAGAAGTACCTGAAACACCCAACAAGACTGTAAGCACACACTTAGTAAGTTTTCCCAAAACACATAATTACATAATGTCATTCACATATATATACAAGTTTGCCATGGACTCCTCCATGATCTTCATTTGGAATGCCATGGGCTACCCCCACGCTCCTGTATCCATGGGCCATGGGCTCCCCCATGGTCTTCACTTAAGTCAACACATATACTAATTAGCAAAATCATTGCATACTCAATTAATACAAATCTCATATCAATTAATGGGTCGGCCTTGGTGCCTTCGACCCATGAGTGTAGTGAGAAGACTCACTTCAATCTGTTAAACAATAGTTACTCGACTACCAGTCCAAAATCTCACACTGAATAAATATACAAATAACCCTAATTAGCATTATAACACAACCTAGCCAAAAAGGCCCACAATCCTAAGTCTAAATCCCTCCATGAGGGCCCAAAGGTCTTTCCTTCGTTAATGGGTCTAGGGATAAAGTCTAAATCAATAATGGGCCACATGACCCAATAAAGCCCATACATGACATTAATATCCCAAAGCAATTCTCAATGCCCAAAACATACAAACGGTCTAGGCCCAAAGCTAAGTGAAGTCCAATTGGCCCAAAAAGTCCACCGAAACCTAACTCCCACAGTTGAGTGTACGCCCTGCATACATCAGAAGTATGCTAATCGTATTGGGCTCCTCAACCATACACTCAACGTACATGTTGGTATGCCCAACGTAAAAACGGATATAGCACATCCTCCATTAAGTGCTTAATACATGAAGACTATACGTTCCAATTTCAGATCTAGGTCGATTAAAGAGTTCTAAGGCATAAAATTAGCAACTTTATGCCTTTGAATGCCATAAATGTTCCCAACAACTCATTCTAGCCCATTAATGCCTTTCCAAGGGTCTTAATGTTGGGTTTTGAGCATTCTAACACTCCTAAGTATACATGCAACCCTAATAAACCTTGGATCTATGTTTTCTCTAAAATACATGCAAATAATAATTTCCAAGGTTTACATCCTAACTAGCATGGCATGAAGAACTAGAATCATTAAACACTAGAAGAATGACATACCTTTTGATAGTGATTGATTGCTTGGAGTTTGAGAGCCTAGCACCAATAATGTGAATGCCTCAAGTGGAATCACAAATCACCACAAACTTGGAAAAACCTTGAGAGAATAATATGTTATGTAGAAATTGGCCACCACAAAGTCTCACACAACTAGTGCCATTTCTTGCAATATGTGCATCTTTATATAGTGTGGAGGATTAGGGTAAACCCTAATAACCCATGTCTTTTCCTTTCCAAGGATCCATGGGTTAAAAGCTCCATGGATCATCCATGGACCCCCATGCATGCTTAGCCCATTCCTAATGAGTTTAAGCCCACATTATATAAAATGCAATAGCCCATGTTTAATTAGTCTTCCTTTTAATCACTGAATTAATTCATAATTAATTTAAGACTAAAACTAATTAAATAACATGACTTCATATTAATATATTATAACTTATAATATATTAATAAATCATAAACATACTATTCTCATAAGATTATCCATATAAATTGTTCGGGTGAAGTGCAACCCAAATGGACCATGTCGGGTCGGGTCAAGTATATACCAAATAAGTTATGGACTTAGACACTTTATCCAACACTTAACTCATGCATGAGCCATAAAAACCATCAAGTTTGCATTTTTATGACATAACCAATCTAAAGGACCTCATATTTATCCTTCCTAACCTCTAGAGCTGGCCAAACTCCCAAGAGATGATTTATGAACTCAAAAGAGGACTCTTAAAAAACCCTAGCTCAATAAACAACAAGGATTGGCAAGGAGAAAGCTTTTTACCTCCACAAGCCTCCTAAGCAGCTCCAAATGCAAGATCCAAAATCTTTTCCCATGTCAAGCTTGCTTCCACTTCCTTCTCTTTGCTAACATACGAAAAATTAGGTATTTGAAGCACTCATATGCTCAAGAGGCGCACACAAAGGATTTTAAGGTTTTAGGGACGTTTGAGAGTGATGGAGGCTGGTTAGGGTAAATTCCAAATGACTTAAGGATGCTTAAATAGGTCACAAGTCCGAATATTAGGGTTTTGGTCTTTAGCCACGTACGCCCCATATACCCCTCGGTACGCCCCACATATGTCACACCCCAAAACCGAGAACGGCGGAAACGTTCTAGGGCGGAGGACGTCATGTGTAATACCAACAACAATGTAAAGTAGTAAACAAGCAACAACATCATCCATTGCATTAATAAAATAATTATTATACAATTGTATTCTGTCAAATTTTGATAAACACTAAAGCATAAATCAAAATGAAAGATAAGTCTTGAACAAGCTCCATCTTCCTTTCTCCTTGCATCGGTACCTGTCTATGATGACCTGAGGATACAAGTAATTTTGAAAGCGAGTGTTAGCTTTGAAGCTGGTGAGATCATAAGTATTTAGTGTCTAAATTTGTATGTAAGAATTTGTAAGTCTATGTATTGTAAGAATTTGAAAGTGTATATGAATTGCAAGTGTTTGAAAAACCCTACACTACTAGAAAAAAAAGGCCTTTTACGACGCTCATTGCGAGTCGTAAAATGCTCAGACGACGCGCAAATGCATGTCAAGGAAGGCCCTGTCATAAAGAGAGACGACGCGCATTTACGACGTGCATTTACGACGTGCGGTTATGACACGCAATGCGTATCAAGGAAGGCCCTGTCATAAAGGAAGATGACACGCATTTGCGTGTCGTAACCTTATGACGCGCGTGTTTATGACACGCAATGCGTATCAAGGAAGCTCCTGTCAAGAAAGGCCATGTCATAAATGAAGATGACACACATTTTTGCGTATCATAATTTTAAATGTTTAAAAAAATATTATTTGTTAGATTTGCTTATTTTCAAATTAAATTTGTATTTAATGTTTAATAATAGATAATAAAATATCATATACAAAAATAGAATCCATTGCATAAATTTAATGTCATACAAATAATCGTTCCATATGTAAACAAATATATACTAAAAACATCATGTCAAAAAATTGTAATACATTTATATTAAGGGGATCTAATTGTACATTGTTATTAAGAGGTTTTCCATAACTATATAACATAATACTAAATTGCTACTAAGGGACACCTTATGCAATGTAATGCTATACAAACTAAAAAGATATACACAAAGATGATAAACATCAAATTCCAACTAAGTAGAGTTGAATCTTGCCTTTCATACTTCTTTAAGACTAATATTGAACCCCTGCTCCGATAATTCTTGTGACCTGATCAAATAAAAGTCAAAAAATTAATATGTTAATACAATTATTAGAAGAATCAAACTTGGAATGTTAGTTGTAAAAGACGAAATTAACCTTTTCTCCATCCAAAGAATTTGGGATTTGGAATAAATACACTACAATATGAATTACCTAATATCAACAATGACAAACACAATGACAAGAATACCCGCATACAAATGGTAAATATTATCTGTAAAGCTATCAACAATGATATTCACAATGACAATCTTTGATCATATAAACTAGAGAGTATATCATCACAATTCCATCTAACACCACCCATTAGAACACGTAAAGCTACTCAACCAACATATCATGTCATGTAATGTATTTTTTGTCAGTATATCTTCACATAGAAAACAAAAGTGAAATAAATAAAAATAACAACCTTCTCATTTACTAAAAATGGATATTGTTCACATATATGGGAGCCATTTTCAGAATTACCATCCCCATTTACCTGAAATCATTCATGCCATTTTAACTCAAATAATTTATTTATAGTAAAAAAAAATATTTATAATTATAGTGTTTTGATTATATAATATATACTCATCTGTCACTGACTCCTCATTCGTCATAAGAATGAATAAATATTTTAATTAATTACCTTGAAATGATAATAATATAAATACTATAACACCATGGCATGGTATATTTGAATAATACCTAGTGTAGCATCCAAGATAAGACGTTGACTTGTTGCTTGAGCAGATTTTGCAGTGTATGCTTTAAGGGCATCATCCCACCGTTGCAGCTTTTCATACCTTGTATTTGGAAGCAGCATAAACAATTAATATTTTGAGAAAATAAGACAATGTAAATGATTTCAGGGTCCTGGAAATATACCATGATTCCTTCAGTTGTAAATCCAAACAGCATCCCATATATAGTTATATACTTAAGAGAGTGAAAAAAGGAAAGTGAGCTAGTTTCTATATATGCTTACCCTCCAAAAAGATAGAAGTGAAAGTATCCAAAAGAAAGCACTTATCCACCTTGATTCCTTGTATGCAATCCACACCTGATCAAAAAAAGCAATCAAACATTATTGTTATAACAAAAGTCGAAAAATCTCCTTTTCACTATAGTTGGAAAGTATATAATAAACAAAGACTTACTGCTACAATGACAATACAAAAATAGAAATCGGTTGTTGTTGCTATCATGCACCTGTGAGCATTTACAACTATGTATGAGCATTTACTATTACACTTTTTTACATAAATTAAATAAAAGGGAAATTTTAAATGGTACCTTGATAATACATTGGCATTGAATGTAGATCCATCAACGATAAGCACATAAATAAAAGTTCCCAGCATCAAGTAGCCTAGTGCAGAAATGATTATTTTTGCAATTAAAACAAAATGTCCCCTTTTGTATCCCATGGCATCCCTATATAAGCCAAATATATAATAAAATTACAAGCATTTTAGCAAACATTTTTACTTGATTTTAGTTTTTGTTATCGTTATTGGACATGTCCCTCAAAAGATATAATGGATCCTTTGATGATTCTTCTGGTGACAACTTAAAGAACTGCAGAGCCACATATCATTTGTAATAGGGCTGTAGAAGGAATGAAAATTTACTTAAAACATGTTACACTTGTAATTAATAGTAATAATAATAATAAGGTTTAATTACCCTCCTGCAAAAAGTACAACAGGTATCAATACAGCTGCCTTGATCCAGCATGATTCCTTGTAGACTATCCAAGCCTAAGATTGCAAGTATATACACAACCACATATAACTCCATTTGATTCAACAAGCTTGTAACACCATGGTCAAGATCAGTTCCAAAATCCCCAGTAAACACGCCACCTGAATAGAACTGGAAACCCATGCCACTGGCATCAATGGCAACTGATACGGGTTGATTAGCGACTGCCTGTAACAATGCGGATTCACTGTTGGCTGGCACTTTTTCATACCCAGTAATGGTGGCAGCATGGACAGCTTCTTCCTTGGTGTTGCAGGTTCCATCTGTTGCCTGATATGGGTAAGCCACCTCGGTGTTGATGCCTTTGTTTTTAACGATAAACTCAAAGCCATCTTCCATCTCGCCACCATCACATCCTCCGTTTTGTTTTTGGGGGGTTTTGATTGGTGTTTGTTCCTTTAGGGTTCCGTTTTTAGAATGGTTTCCTGTAATCAAAGATTTTGATATTAGTATGGAATTGAGTTCCAAATATTCAAATTGCAGTAAAAATAATGATCTTACTGTTACCGTTTTCCGTAGAGCGACCATTTAAAGGAGGGGAAGAAGCAAACCCAGTGTAATCACCTGAATTCAAATAAAAAAATGAGATAAAAAATGATTATTTTTATTTTTAAGGTAGCAGCAGAAAATTAGTTTACCGTTTGTTTGTGCTGGAGAAGATGCGTTTTTTAATTTTCAGCAGATGATTTGCCAGGCCATTGTTTAAGAGGGCGAATAACCAGAGCTCTTGGATTCTCCCTTGGAATAAAAAGAGCATCTGCTTTTGGTGTGCTGGTAGTCTCTTCATCATCACTAAAAAACGAAACCTGTAATTGTAAAAAAAATAAATCAGATCCATAAAAAACAATAAGGGCAAAATAGTCAATATAACAACAGATATTACCTTTGGCCCATCGTTTTTCGGGTGATACTTTCTAGCACCCCACGAATTTTTTACCAACCAGTACTTCATGCCAAAGCTGTGTATATGATGTATTCACCATCACCACAGACAACAACATACCTCCTATTTGGGTTGTGCTTCAAGCTCTGTGGAAAAATAGAAAATTCAAAGTCCATATGGTTGACTATTTTCAGTTTAAAGGAAGGTAGGAACAAGCATAACTCACTTGTGGATAAAGATCACATGTTCCCAGTTCTTTAACTGCTAAAGGCAGCCTCTCTCCATCAGAAATCTGAATAAAAAATAGATTTTTTTTTTCCCATTTCATTGTTAACATAACATAACATGTATATGGGCTTTAAAGTCCAAACCTCATGATCAGCTCCCACACTCTTGATGTTAATAGTTTGAATTTCATTATGTTTAGCCCATATAATTTTTCCACTATTGTCCATGCTGGCTATAGGCTCTTCACGTCCAATTTTCACCATTATGGTTCCTTCATCATAGCTAATAACAATCCTGTAAAAACAGTAATTAAAATAAATCCAGATGAATGAAGAAGCATCAAGATTCAAGACCCACAAAACAAAAAACAAAAAGTGCTATACAAACTTACCGACGTGAACCTTTCATGTATCCAACAGCCCAAACCCTTTCAAGTCCATAGTTCAAGGTGTTCTCAAGTCTGAATAAAAAAAAAGAGTGGCATAAAGTCAAAAAGTTTACATTTTTAACATATGTATAATGAGGGTATTTTGGTCTTTTGATAGGAAATGAAGAAAGAAATTGAATTCCTTCCATCCATCAAACATGGAATTTGAAGGAATCCAACAAAAATTGAATTCCATCCATTTGGAAACCAAACACACCATGGAAAGGAATCTAGCATTCCGATTCTTTTAGAATCTACAAAACAAACACACCCTTAAAGGTAAAAAAACAAGAGCTCGCCTGTAAGTGGTTGAATGCCATATACGGACAGTACCATCTTCTGAACCTGTCATTATTACTGGAAGCTCGGGATGGAAACATACAGCAGAAACATTGTGTGTGTGACCTTCTAGAGTTTGGACACAGGTTTTAGTTAGCAACTCTACAGTAACAGATCATAGTTGTGACCGTATTGTTGGATTCTCATATTGAGATAGTAAAGGGAATCAAATCAATTTAGAAATTGTAAGTAAATGAGATTCAATTCCTATTACATAAATTAAATTCCAACTCCTAAACACTAAATTGATTTTTTTATCATTATCAAAACACAATTGGCTGATTACTACTCATGTGTATGTATAATAATAGTAAATTGAATCTAATAGGAATACATAAATTTTTATTTACCTGTGAGGTTGTCACTGTGGCAGGTTGCTTTGAACCTTGTTCATTAATCTTTGGACAATCCCCTTTTGGTTCAAACATTTAGTCAAACACCTAGTGTGCATAAAAAAATCAGGTGCTTATATCATAAAATATTAACAATTCCATGAAAATATATGAGAGAGGGTAAAAAGGCACAAAAAATCGTCCAAAAAGAAGGACCAGTAGGACATGAAACAGGTAACTATGGTTGAAAAAGGAAGAATTACCTTTGAAATAGGCCTACTACGCAGATGAAATAGGCAACAGTGGTGGTATAGTGGTGGTTCTGGGCTGTTGTGAAGGCAGTGTGGTGGTGGCTCAGGGCTGGTGTTGTGGTGCGATGTTCTAACAGTGGAGTCTGAAAGCAAACACAAATTATAATGGAAGCTATTGTTGTTGGTGATGTCCGATTCATCAAAAGAAAATCATTCTTCGATCAATCTTCTATTTTGTGAAAGAAGATATTACTATTTCAAATGTGTTATGTTTGATTAGGGTTTGCACATAGAAGGAAGTGAAAGTCGATCGGAGAGGAAGGGGTTTGCAGAGAGAAAGAAGGGAGAGAATGAAGTCGATTTTGGCGGGTGTAGAGAGTAGAGAGGAAGAGTAAGCGGGTGTTCAAAATTTTGGGGGATTTAGTTTCCCCCCTTACCTACCAAGGAGTCCTAGAAACGCGCGTTTATTAAAATTATAAAGCTACATTTGTAGAGGACGCCCGTTTTATTATAGGTGCCCTCCGTGTTTTTAATATTTTTACATGAGACACTAATTTAAGGGCACTCAGTAATGTGCGACCTAAATCCTTAAAATTTTTAAAGAGATGACACTTTTTTAATGTCGCTCTCTAATGCGTAACATAAATCAAAGAGTGTCGTGTTTTGCGCGTCGTAAAAGGCCTTTTTTCTAGTAGTGCTAGAATCCCTATGATTCCTTCTAGTATATGAAGGTGTATTCTACCAAGACGTAAATGTTTTGTGTGTGTGTCTCTTGTAAGAGTAAGTATTTTCCAAAGTATAACTATCATTATCCAAAAATATAGTTTGTACATTTATGTTTTAAGTGAGGTTATCACTAAAAATATGTAATGGGAAAATTAACGTAGTACAGTAGTTTTGTATTATAGGAACTACTGATGTACTAACTACCTTAAACCGGATTTATATTAAGGCATAATGTGATAATTGCACCATACTATCGACTGATAACAACGACATGAAGAACGGTCGTAATAACGGAATGACGTTTGGCACCCGCAGACCTGCAGGTCCGGCTGTAGCTAGCAGCAAGGTGTAGGATAGTCAATCCAGTATAGATCTATACGCAAACTCAACACTCTCCCTCCAAGAGAATTCTGGCTACAACTCGGGCCATGACATTTAAGGCATGCTCCGATACAGTGGATCACAATTGGTAACGTATTCTTGTATATGTAATGTACTGTACTGTTCTAGAAAGTATTGACTCATGAATGAACTGACTCATTGTATGATATCGCGTTCTAGTAATTGTTCTCGTATCTTCCTAAACTACCCATATGGTAGTTTACTAGCAGTCTAACGGGTACGTATGGTCATGGATGTATACCCTTGCTAACTAAGGGCATGGGATGAACTAGAAAGACCTTTTATGACTACATATGTGCACATGATATATAACTAATATTTAAACGACTTTCGGACGAATACCCAATATCCCACCAGACCACATCTCAAGGCGCGAAAAGGAAATAGGGTGGATAGCCTTCCTAAGTCTTTTAAACATTTCTTATATAACTATACATATAGAGGCATGCAATTTATAATATAAAAGCATAAATAAATTTTGTAAGACATTTGAAACATAAATATTATTTTAAGAAAAGATCGACTTGATGTCGATCTATAAAACAATTTAAAGGCATAAGTATGATAAAACAGTTTTGAGTATATAAGGAAACATTTGTTTGAAACACAGTTGTAAATAAGTTTGAAAGGTAATGTACCGAGTAAGATGTACAGTGTAATAAGTAGTTTAAAACAGATAAAATGTTTATAGAAATCATTTGAAGGAAACTGTTTGGTAAAACGGCTAATGAGTAGCCAAATCTTTTGAATGTTGTATTTTAATCACATGTGATTGATGTAATAACTAGCGTAATTCTACTTATTAATTGCATGTGATTGATATAATACTAGCATGATTCTACTTGTATCCCCCCCATAAAACATTTAAAAGTAGTTTAAAACATTAGTTAAGGGGTATGATCTCACATGATTGATTGAAGAAAGCGAGATGGAAAACCGGGCAGAGTTTCGTCTCGGGAAACGGATTTTCTCGGGATTCTCGGGAATCTCGGGAGTAAAATCGACCTTCGGGACTTAAGCAAAATGACCAGGGCTTCGGGTTTGAACAGCCACGAAAAACGAGGTAAAACGTAAGAGAAAAGAGAAGAAATGGGCAAGTTTTTCGGAAACCCTCGCATCCCTTTTATAGGGGTGCTGAACCGCCTCGGTACGCTAGGCGTACGAGGGTACGCAGCGCGTACTGGGACGTCATCGCTTACGCACTTCGGATCGGACAGGGCGGCGGGTCGGACGGGTGGGTCAGAAGCTTCGCATAGGGCGACATGGACGATCCGAGGCCTTTGATCTGAGTACGCGGGGCGTACGAGGGTACGCAGGGCGTACTCCGGTCCTATCCGCTGACTCCCCTTCGGATAATACCGGGAGTTTTTATTTAAATTTATATTTATTTTAAATAAACTTCTAAAATTCATATCTCCTTCATACGAACTCCGTTTTCGACGTTCTTTATATCCACGCGAAGGTGAGACTACGATCTACAACTTTCGTTTAGATTCCGTCGGCAAATTGTGAAATTATTTTTATTATTTATTTATTAAAATGACGTGATTAAGGAATTTCTTCAAAAATTCATAACTTCTTTATCCGACGTCCGTTTTCGTCAGACTTTTTACCGTTGCGCTAGTATTGTTGAGCCCTTCGATTCTCATTTAGATTGTGTCGGCTAAAAGTCTCTCGATCTCTATTTCGAGTTTTTAGCTGTCTACTGTTATATCTGTAACTTAGATAAATCACAACTTCCTCATACAAAGTCAGATTTGGACGTTCTTATGATGTACGTTTACGGTTTGAGGTTATCTATAACTTTCATTTAGATACTTAAGGCTAAAAACTATTGTATTGAAACTTCGCGTTTTTCGTTTAATCGATGTTGTCGGTTTTGCCGAGAATCTTCGGTTGGTCATAACTTCTTCGTTATAACTCGGATTTTAGGGTTCTTTATATGTACGAAAACCTTGATACGATTCCTACTACCTTATTTAACCCAAATAATATTTTAGGAAAGTTATATTTTGACCTAAATTTGATTGGTTTTACATTACATTGTCTCGAAATATCGGGTTGTCACAACATACATGGTACACCTCCGCGATCATCCCACCTTACTACGCTAAGCGTACCCATAAGTACGCCCAACGTACGAAGGGACCAATTATGAAATGAAATTTCATTCTAAGGGAAAGAAAGGCAAATACCTAGATTCCGACTGTTACACGTCTAGTAGAGTATATGATATGGTGTTATTATAGACTCGAAGGATAAGCAAGATGGATGAATTCTTTAATGGAATTCTTAATCTGGTTAATGTGGGTTATAAATCATACGTTACGAGATGATTAGAAGCGAGTGTTCATGCTAACGGTTTATGAGGTTAATCCATTTAGTAGTTCTATTATGGGACTTAAAGAGTTTGGTAACAAACAATTACCAGATTCGATTAACGGTTAAGAAAATGACCATTAGGATAAATGTGATCAAATTTATACACATTCTAAGGAACTTGGTATATTACCAAAATAGGTTTTTGGCAAGATGAGGAGTTGGATGCGATGCTGAGTTGAAGCCACAATAATAGTTAGTCTTCACTAATCAGTCAAGTGAGCACATGTGGATTTTTTGGGTACATAGCAAAGTAAATGATATTTTTATATGAAAATGTATAAATAAACCACTATATGTGACTATGTTTGATGGTATGAAAAATACCTAAATGTTGAAAGATTTTAATATGTAAATCCCTAGATTAACCTAAGGGATACTTTCAAAAAAATATTAAGCATGTTAATTAGCTAAATGATTGCTAAATGTACGACAGTCAATTTAATATATAATGTGTAAGAAGCATAAGCATTAAGAGCTAAGGTTAAACCTTTAAGCCATACAACTGATTATTTGGTATGTATGGCAAGATGTTGATATATGTATAAATGCTAAAGAATCTTGAAGTAGAGCTACTCTAAATTCATGTTCATATATGTATATTAAAAGTCTATAAGAAGTTAATTATGTGAAAAGAGATAAAATGTTTTCATTGTAATTGAGAAGATAGTGTACTCCAAGGGTGAGTACGAGAGGTATATTTAAGCTTTGTAAGTATTATGATCTTTAATGAAAGTTATTGGCACATGAATGTGAGTAATTAAAATACCTATTATGTAATTAAAAGCTATACAATACTCCATGGGTGAGTACTAAAAGTATAATCAAGTTCTATACTTTGTATGAACCTTAAGGAAGGTCATCGATGCAAGCTTATATGTGTTATATGCTAGAAGATTATGTAAAGCTATGTATGAAAGAGATATGAGATGCCTTCTATGTGATTTAAAACTATGCAATACTCCTTGGTACATTCCAGAATACCTTAAGTAGTGACCATTTAGTCTAGAACTAGATATAGAATGGGCTGAGCCTGATGTCGTATACTCCGGAATACCCCATTTCAAAGCAGGTGGTCATTTTTTATAAAAACTAATTTCTTTAAAGGGAAAACGTCGTAAAATCCCTCAAGTTTGCAAACTTTTATCTCTTTTACCCAAATTTGTTTTTGCCTCCATTAATGGCTCACCTTTGCATTAATTTTTTGGTTTAAAACTTTATAGGTTTGCCTCACATTAGTTGATTTCCATGGCCAACTGGATGCTACATGGATTCATTAATCTGACTTGAATTTCATCTCCTTTATAAGCCTTTGTCATCTTTTAAGTGAACATCAAGCCACACACACCACATAAAAACCATATCATCGATTATCTCGATTATTCTAGGTTTTCTTCCAAAATATTCTAGTAATACGGCCATATGCATTTCTTCTCTCATCACAAATGGAGTCTTTCCAACCTTTTCTCCACAACCCATCTCAGAAACCCCTAATCTCAAAAGGATCATCTTCAAAAAAAAATTCTTATATAACACCAAAGTCAAATTCCCATAATTCCATGTTCTTGAAGCTCAAAGTTAACGCAAAAAACAATCCAATAAGAGACCATCACTGAAGGTAATTCTTTAAATTCGTTTGTAGTCGATGATGACCACTTCCAAAATTTCATAAAAAATATTACAAATGCAGATTCAGTCAAGAAATTAATTCTTTCACAATCCCTAAAGGGCTATCCGAATAAACAATCATGTTAATTCCAACAAGGGAAAATGAACTTAATTATATGCTTGATTTTAGATTGAACTCTTATCATAAATTCCTTCAAATAACTGAGCCAAATGGTCTGATAACGATTACTCCATGGTTGAGATGTGTGTAATCGACAAAAAAGAGAGGTGTCTTCTCTGATGAAACATTTATATCCATCAATGGAAAATCTTACAACCTCCTTCTTTACAACCCAACATCACAATCCTTTCTTTATGTATACCTCATGTGTATGTATTTATTCCTATACCTGGTTTCAACAAGAAAAACACACAAATACAAGAAACATGGAAAAACGAAAGAATAGTTTGTGATAGTCTTTGTGTTATTTTAGATCCTATTCATAGCCCTAATGTAACGACCCGAATTTCCTGTTTCTTCAACGATGTTAGTTTCTATTATGTTCTTTTGTTAAGTATATCTTTATCATGATTAGAGTTAAGTTATAAGGGCTAAAGTGTAAGAAAATGATTCTTGATCTTGTATATGAGTCATGAGTGTTGGATTAGGTGTCTAAGCCAATAACTAAAATGGTATATACTTGAATTATTAGCAAAGTCCTTTTGGGTTGCCCTCAAACCTAGTAATTGACTAGAATGTTTTTTTTGGAGAGAGAGGGAGAGAAAGAGAGGTTGATTTATTGATCTTTTATAAGATTAATAAATTGCAATTAATAATTTATTAATATATTATAAGAATAATATATCAATGAGAAATATTATTATTTAATTAAGAATTAATCAAAAATTAATTCGAATTAATTTTAGGATTAATTGGATTAATCAAAAGTAAAAAGATCTAAGTTGTATTATTCAATAGTTAAACAAAAAGTGTTTTAGAACCTTTCCCAAGGTGGTGGACGATTTTGAAGGTATATTCTAGGGTTTCTACAATATCCCTTGGATATAATTAGGAGACTGAATAGTTAACTAATGTGAAATAATAGTATTATATTCAAATTAGGGTTTCCAAGGTTTCCTAGTTCAACTATAAATAGGACCTTAACCCTTCACATTTTTGGCCACTCCTTCTCTAAAAGAATAGTAAAAAATCTCCTATTTCCTCCTTTCACGTCAAAGTGAACTAATTGCTAGGGTTTGGGTACAAACCATTAGAGGCACGAGATTTCTGGTGCTAGCTTCCAATTTATGGGACAAAAAGGACATAATTTTAACTCCTTAAACTATATCTAAGGAAACATTCATAAAGCTTCTAACTGTATAACTTCTGGAGATGAATGGGGGAGGAGAACTTCCATATCTAAAGTTCCTTCAAGCTTCCACGCTTTATTACCACCTTCTTCTTCCTTTTAGGCCCTCAAAAACACCTTCTTTAACTCATAAGGCTCAAACTAGGGTTAGGGTTTCAAGGGAGGATGTTGGAGAGGTAGAGGTTGAGAATGGAAAGGGTTTGGGGAAGTTAAGAAGCTTAAATAGGGATCAAAACCCCGAAATTAGGGTTTGGGTTCTGATCGCGTACGCCCAACGTACCTATGGTACACCCAGCGTACCAGCCTCCTTCCCAACTCCAAATCACTTTCAAATTACTACAACTTCTTCGACTCAACTTCGATTTTGGCATTCTTTATATACACGAAATGGTGTTGAAGAGCCCCATGATATCATCTAGATATCTTAGACTAAAAACTTATCGAACAAAAATCCATATTTCATGGAAGAACCTGGCCTAGACTTTTCCCTTTCGACCCTTCGGTCCAAAACACAGTTCATGGGTTAATTCTCTTAACCATCATTACCTCCTTCCAAAATGTCTAAAATTTACCTCCTTAAGGCCTAAAGACTTTACACAGCCGACTTCCATCGCACACACCTAAAATAAGAATTGACAGGAAACATGATGTTACATTTTGGGGGAGTTAAGGTCCACAAAACATACACGTCGGAAACAGTGACCGACTACGATATTGAAAACATGAAAAAGTAAAATATGACAAAACTTATTTAAATGTGAAGCATTAGTGGATATAAAAAACAACTTAGGGTAAAATGACAAAAACTTGCAAACTTAAGGATTTTTATAACATTTGACGTTCTTTAAAGGACAAATTCCAAAAAAGTCACTATATTACCACAAAATTTTGATTCTGACACCGAGTTATTTTTTTCTCAATTATGTCACTATATTTACATTTTTATTGCAATATCAACCAAATGACCTGTTATCCTTGTTCTGCCCGATAACCACTTTCTCCAAATTGCAATAAAGTCATTAAGTTTACTAAAATTTTGATTTTGATACCGAGTTTCAAATTGCAAGAAAGTCACTATATTACCACAAAATTTCGATTTTGACACTGAGTTTTTTTCTCAATTATGTTATTACATTTACAAATTGTTGTGCAATGTCAACCAATTAATCGATTCATGAGATGTTATTGTGGTTTAGAAGTTCGATTTAGAAGGTCGATTTGTACAACAAATAAATGAAGGTCAGTCTAATGGTTCAAACTCACTTACAAGTCAGTGAAAATGGCATAGTCACCCTTTCTGGAGATGTTATTGTTGTTTAGAAGCTCGATTTGTACAACAAGTAAATGAAGACCCATATAAGGTCGATTTAGTTGTTCAAACTCACTAAGCATCTCCTAGATCGACATTGTAAGGGTCTTTATTTACTTGTTGTACAATTTGAGCTTCTAAATGACAATAGATTGACATTTAGATGCCATTTGTGAAGAAATACTCTGACCAAAATTAAACATTAAACATTATAATAAAAAGTGTCACCTAAAAGGGTGAGTACGCATTTTTTGCCGACTTTTAATTGACTTTGAACCCATGGATCGACCTAAAAAGATATGTGAAATTAGATTCAGTGCAAACCCTACATTTTAAACTCAATCCTACCACATAAGATCAATCTTACGTGGCTTCCAAATCACAATATTGTCATGTCATTTATTTGCTAACCTACTAGATTGATGGCAACCGATCAATTGGTTTAGAAGCGAGTTTGTAGGGATCTTTAGTTATAAGGGTCTTTATTTATTTGTTGTAAAAATAGATCGACCTTTTAGGGGTATTTATTTATTTGTTGTACAAATCAACCTTATAGGGGTCTTCATTTACTTGTTGTACAGATCAAGCTTCTAAACAACAAAAAAATCTCCTGAAATGGTGACAATTTCCTTTTCGCTGAGACTTGTAAGTTAGTTTGAATCATTGGACCAGCGTTCATTTATTTGTTCTACAAATTGAGCATCTAAACCACAATAGCATCTCTTGAATCGGTAAATGATTGATATTGCAACAAAATTGTAAATGTAATGACATAATTGAGAAAAAAAATTCTCAGGAGTAAAATTGAAATTTTGTAGTAATATAATGACCTTCTTGTAATTTGAAACTCAGTATCAAAATCAAAATTTTGATAAAGCTAGTGACTTTATTGTAATTTGCATAAAATGGTTTAACGAGAGAACAAGAAAAATCGGCCAATTGATTTATATTACAACAAAATTATAAATATAATCATATAATTAGAAAAAAAAAAATACTCTCAGCGTCAAAATCAAAAGTTTATAATAATAGTATTAACTTTTTTTGTAACTTGACATTCTTTAAACTGTCATAAATATTTAAAATGACTAAAAGTAATTATTATCATTAAATTACAATAAATATTTGACTACATCGGTCAATTTTCATTAAAAAATTACAATTTTATAAAATATTCTCTCAAAACGGGTATTGATTTCTCACCATGTTTCGATTTCAATGTTGAAATCACAACTTTTTATTTATTTATTTATTTAAAAATCTGAAAAAAAAAATAGGAACAAAAAAACAGGTTGGTGTCAACCCTCGTATATAAAATCTGTTTCTGAAAGTCTAAACCTAAAGCTTCTCTTCCTTGTCTTCACACCTTCATTTACCAATCGCACTTCTAGACGAGAGAGATAGAGAGATGGCAAGGGACAGCTGCCTAGCTAGAATAACCGCCGGAGTCGCCGTGGGTGGTGCTGTTGGAGGCGCTGTCGGTAAAATCTACTTTCCAACCGCTATTTCTCATAAACCCTAATCATCTCCAATGTTATCATGTCTTAATCCGTCAAACTCCATCGAATTAATCTTCTCTAGCTTACTGAATGTGAACTTTTTAATCTAATTTACCGTTTCGAGGCCTGATACATTCAATTGTGTTAAGAACTTTTCAATTAATTTGACACTTCGTTTTCAGCATATGTTCCTAGGGATTGTATCTGTGTGTCATGATTGCGGATTGGAAAAATGTTCATTCCTTAGGTTTATTTCATAGGTCTCCACGAGTTCAAGTAGAACCCTAACTATTTTGGCCTATAAAATGCAGTAATCTTTGTATTTAGTTGGTTGAATTTGCTGATAGGTTCTTGTAATGTTATGTAGTCCATAAATATATACTTAGGAAGCCTTCTACCCCTTACCAAATATCCATATGAGGTGCTTAGGCCTTGATTCCTTTTCACCATTAAGTGATTAAGTGGTGTCTCAATGAAGTGTTGTCTGGATAAAATGTATTTAAGAAAATGATTGCACACTTTAGGAAATGGAAGGAAAAAGATTGATGAGGGCAAATTTGTAAAAGTTTAGGACTTAGTGAAGATGGCCTCTTTAACAAGTTCCAATAGTACAATGTATCATATTAATCTGTTAAGAAATCTGTTTTACATTGAAAAAACTTACATCTAGATTCTAGAAGCATCTTTTGTTTTATGTTTTGGAGATATGTTAATATTATATTATTATTAAGCAATTGTTTATATCTCTATTCTGATTGTTATATATGTATTAATTTCCAGGTGCTGTTTATGGAACTTATGAAGCTGTTAGGTACAAGGTACAATCTTATCATTCTTCTTAAACCTTTTAGGCCAGGACATAACAGACTTGCTCTTGTTCCCTCCTCTGTCAAAAGACATAAATACCCTCAATCAAAAAAAAATCTTATTACAGCGTTATACTTGAAAAAATCTCTCCAATAAATAAATCAATATGAAAGTACATTGGTATTTTATGAACAATATTTACAGGTTCCGGGACTTATGAAGATCAGATATATTGGACAAACAACACTCGGGAGTGCAGCCATTTTTGGTCTTTTTCTTGGGGCTGGGAGCTTGATACATTGTGGGAAGTCGTATTGAGAAGAGTTCTTTTGATATTTGAAAATAATAAATATTAGTTGTGACTTTGATAAAATCTTATTGCTCATGTGCACATTCTCTTATTAACTTTGAAATTAAAAGTCAAGCACTTTATTTCCTTTTTTTTTTTTATCTTTAAAACCAAGTTTGGATGAGTTTGAAGAGCATTGCATTGACATGGAGTTTAGTTTGTTTTTGATATTAGCTTAATATATTTATTTAGCCTTTATATAGTTAATCACAAAACAAACATTACATTAATCCGTCATTTATTCATTTTAAATCTCTTACACCAAAATCATTTGGACTTATTTATTTGTAAGTATAACGTATGATTGCATAACTTCAAAGATACATGTCGCACTCAAATACAGGAAGAGGACTTTAGGAAAGTTCAAGCATATATGTTTGAGTTAACATCATTATTTATATAATCAAACTAATGAATATATGAATCATGTTCATTTTCGACGTAATATGGATGATTATACAAGTATGTCAACGTTTTAAAGTATATTATCCTTTTAATTTATTGTAGTTGTATTAATTTATTTTATAAAGTAAATAGTAGTTAAAATAATAATATGGATGATTATACAAGTATGTCAACGTTTTAAAGTATAAGCTTTTAATTTATTGTAGTTGTATTAATTTATTTTATATAGTAAATAGTAGTTAAAATAATTAATAAAATTAAAAGTTAGTTGATTTTTAATATATAAATATATTTATATATAACAATAAAGTAATCAAACAAGTAAGTGTAATGAATATTTAACAAAAAAGATGAAGACTAAAAGCGAAAGCTTTTCAACAATTGAAAGGAGTATCATGATGTTGCTTTCAATAAAGGTACACATGGAATATGTTTTTTCACAACTTCGTTTTTAACATATCTTTTACATGTTTTGTACAACATCATTTTTACACATATTTGTATCGCATTTGCATCTTATTAACTCTATAAAATAAAGTTTTTAGATTTCATTTACACTTCATTGTTTTCAAAACAACCCCTTTATAAAATGTGCAAAACGAAGTGACATGTGGAAAAAAATTGTAAAGAATCGTGTGCAAAAGTAACAAATTTAAAAACATGTGAAAAAGGAATTAAAGAAACAAGTTCTAAAAAGATGATTTAAAAAACCTATAAAATGTGTGAACACAAGTTGTTAAAAAAAACACATAAAAACAAAAAACACCAACATAAACACTAAACACTAAACAACAACAAAAACAACAAAAAAACAAAAAACACCAACATAAACACTAAAAAAAAAAAAAAAAAAAAAAAAAAAAAAAAAAAAAAAAAAAGACCGTAGAGATTTAAAAAAAAATGCTTAATATGAGAAACTTGTTATAAAGATATAACATAAACAAGCGAAACAAGTTAAAAAAAGACTTTAGAAAGTCAACAAAATGTAAGTAAATAAATAAGTTAAAGGAACAACTTCAAAATACTTTTTATGTGCGGCTGCATTTAGGTATTTGGGATCGGTATAGCCGTAGCCAACAAGTACTTGAAAGTATCTGAAATAACCGTAGTTGAGTGTGTAGATTGGCTTTGTGCATGTGTGTATGAGGTTTTTGACAAAAAATATTTACGTAAACCTACTCCACGTGATATTGAGAGATTATATTTGATTTATGAAGAGATGCATGGATTTTCGGGTATGCTTTTATACGCATGTGGCTTTTGGGAAAAATGTCAAAATGTGTGGTGCGGTCAATATACTCGATGTGATATAGGTAAGCCAACTATAATACTAAAAGTTGTTGCATCTTAGGATTTGCGGATATGACATTCGCTTTTTTGGAGTTGCGGGGTCTAAGGACATTAATATACTTGGTTAGTCTTTTCTTTTTAACGATATTTGGACCTACAAAGCACCTGATATGTCATTCATGGTGAAGAGACATTCGTACAAATACAATTACTATCTTTGTAATAGGATATACCTTGATTAATTCTACATTTATTATTAATGTAATGTTTCAATCTATGTTTTTTTTTAATTTTGATTTTAAAGTTGTATTTTTTGAATTTAAAAAAAAATTGATGATGTTAAGTGGAGTGGTAGGATGAGTTTCTCACATATTTAGTGGTAGTGAATGGTGATGACACCCACCACTAACCATTTAGTGGTGGATATAACAAATTGTCTAATAAAAAACCAGCTTAGGGCTCATTTTGATCATTTTCTTTACCATTTAAAGACACAAAGCGATTTGATCTAACTTTGATTTTGGTCGGTTTTAAACCAATTTCAGTTTTCGTTGTAATATTGATTTCAATCCAATTTCTAAAAGTAATAATGTGCCAATTTCAGTATTGGACTCTTCACCCATACATCAAATACAAAACACTAGATACAATACAATATACAAACATAAAGATAAAGATTTAGAATAGAATAGAGAATGCATGCATACTCGGTAAAAATATAAGGCAAACTATGTTATGTTGTACTCATATTATGAATATACACACTATCGGCTTTCAAGAAGAACCCCAATACCTACTACCAAACTGCAAAACAAATCGACCAAAAAAAAAAAAAAACCATCACAACCAAAGCTCTATCTAATATTGCTCTTGCTTGTGGTTAACAAATCCTTGAAAAGCTTCCAATCAATATGACCACCATTTGTTTATGATTTTGGTTAATGCACAAATGCATGGGAAAATCGGGAAAATTCATTTACATATCGTCATCATCATCATCATCATCATGATATTCCTATAAATGTCAATGTGCTAAATCTTCATTTCCGATTCCTACGTTTGATTTATCAACCATTCGGACGTTATATTGTTCGTAAACTCTTGTTCGGTTTTCCGCCCACCATTGTTCCGCTTGCTTCTCACTAAATCTCTTCCGGCTGGATTTAATCGATATTTTATATTAGTGTCTTTCGTTTATTTGTTTATTATAGCAATGTTATCTAAATAGAAAGCAATTTTCATTGCTATATAACTGAGAAAGATTTTTCAAAGTAAAATGTCCTAATAAGAATAAAAAAATTGAAAGTATATTGTTCTAGTTGGTAGGATTTTTTAGAGTAAATTGGTGGTATAATGTTGCAATAGAAAGAAATGAAACTAAGACATTGCATTTAGCACATGGAAAACGACTTCATATAGAAACTCGGGGAAATACTTTCTAAACATCATTTATTCAGGCATCACTTACGCATAGCGAAAAAGGAAACATGGACATTTAGGTCTATTTATGAGTAATTAGGTTTATTTCGTGTCCTTGTATAAAGCATTTTGTGAAGAGTTAAATGCACATTTATGCAACATAGTGTTTTTTAGACGAAATATGCAAATGTTTCATTATAGGACCAAACAAATTTATGCAACCGACAAACCTGAATTATTTAACAGGTAAAATATTGCATCTTTTGGTCCTAAAGCGAAGCATCAATTGCATATTTTGCATAATAAGTAATAACCACATTATTGCATAAATTGGAAAGAGAAAATGTTTATTTTGTAAATAACGTCAGAAAACCGTTTAATTGTATATTTCATACCATAATGCTTCTTATTCATGAAACAATGTTTCACCTTTTTTACCAATTTAAGCATTTTACTAATTATATATTGCATCTTTTGGAATTTTGTATACAAACCTTAAAAAAAAAAAGGAAACGTTGTTGCATAAATGCGCATTTAACACGATTAATTTATAGAAAAAAAAGCATGCATACCTGAAGCGGACTCGTTTAAGATCTTTGACCCCTCCAGGTAAGGATGTGAGAGTAATATAAACACCAGGTTCATCTTGCTCAACCCATTCCTCTTCACCCTGTCCCTGAGGCTGAGATTCACCATCTTTGCTTCTGCTACTGTTTTTGGTGGCGGCATCTGGCGGTTTGTGGCGGTTGTTGGTGGCAGTTGGTTTTAAGTTTAACAGGCTGTTTGAACCGTTGGAATCTGGTTCTTTCGGTGGTGGTGGTGGTGGTGATATTTGACCGTTGGACTGGTCAAGAGGAGGGGCATTTGGGGAAATGTCACTGGAAGCAAGATTGATGGATCCCAAGGAAGTGAAGGAAGGAGGAGATTTTATGTTTCGGGCAGCTCCTACGGGCAGCCTTTCTGCCATCTCTTTAAGCTGTAATTAGATATAAAAATAGAGGATACGGATATCATTAGTTATACAGTTTGAAACCATAAATAGTTAAACCTTATGATTAACTATTTAGGGACCTTAAGAAACCCATCTAAACGTGTTTTAAGAACAAAAAAAGAAAAAAGTATTGGACCATATTAATAAATATTGACAAAGCAAAGGGACAATTTTGTAATTTACTCTAAACCATAATGATCTTACTTGGGCTGTAAGTGACTTAATCACTTCTTTTGCAGCTTTACATTTTGAGCTCTCTTCCCCTGCAATAGCTATTGCCTCCTTTAGCTGTTTAGATGTTCTTTCCAGCTCAATCTCTTGAAGTTGTGCTTTACGAGTAAGATTTTCCACCTGAGATTACCGATTTTGCAGTTAATAAAGATCCTCTTAAATTTTCACCTATTCTTTACACATAATATAACAGCAACCTACTTTATTTACACTTCCTTACCCATAATAACAACTTACTTACATTTAGGGTAAAGTGCTAAAGTGGCATGATGGGTAATTGATAAAGTGTTGTATGCATTAAAAAATTAATCTTTTTTTAAACGGTCTGAATGAGACTAAATGACCATTTCATCCTTACATTCCACTTTTTTTTCCTCACAATATTAAGTTTTTAATGTTAGATGAGTTATAGTTTAAATGACCATTTTATCCTTACATTCCATCTGGACAACTACATAAAGCCATGTTTTTTAGCTCAACCCATCAACTCATTCTATCCAGTTTAAATCAAGTAAAAATGAAACAGCCATATATAGTTGTCCAGATTAAGCGCTTAACCTATCCAGCTCATTAAGTCAAAAAGAAACAACCCTTTATTTACTGATACTATCAATATGTAGCAAATAAAGTACATTGCCCATAGTGGTAGCTAAAACATAAGTGCATGGTGAGTAAAAAATATTAGTAAGTTTCTATTATGGGTATAAATAAAGTACATCGATATTATTGGTAAGTACGTTGATATTCCACATACCTGTGCTCTTAGTTTCACAACTTCTTGGCTGATTCCATCGTTTGTTCTTTTAGCATCATCAATTACAATCTTCGGAGATGATAATCCACCCAAAGTCGGAATCGGAGTAGTGGAACGAGGAGGACTCTGGCGTCTAGAAATCGGAGATGTGGCCCGCGATACAATTCTGGAACCGGGAACCGAAGCCGAAAAGAACTTTTTTGAAGATTCAAAAACCGGATTTAACGACTTTGGAATATTAAGTCCACCCCATTGAGAGCTTCCATTAGGTATAGGTGACACCCGGCTACTATTAAACTCAAGTTTCTTGTTACGTTTTGATGTCCGGTTTTCAAACGGTCTCAACGATTCCATCGATGAAAGTCGTGCAAGTCGAGGCCGGAAACTTGATTCCGACTTATCTTCTTTGTTGTTTCCCTCATTCATATTCAAACCCTGATTCCCGTTTCCGTTCCCGTTTCCGTTTCCGTTTCTTACTGATGATGACTGTGATGAGGAGTCAAAGTCGTTGACTTTTTTCAATTTATTAAAGCAATTATCGCAAACACGATAAGGTTTATTTGGGTTTAATGCCATGGAAGCTCGTAGTGACTTCTTGCTACTACAAGAATGGCAGAAAACGAGTCCGCAGTTGTAGCAATTGTGACGTTTTCTTTTGAAATTGAAGGGGAGGTGGCAGCCGGAGCACATGGACTGATCGGATCCTGAGACCCATTTATGAAGGCATACAGCGGCGGTGAAATTAGTCCCACAAGCTATGCTTTTTACTTGTTTGTCTTTTAGAGCTTCCACTAAAGTAGGGGCATTTCGGTCATCTATATCTCCATGGCCGAGTCGGCCATTAGCGCCCTTACCCCACGTGTAAACTTCGGTTCTCGAGGTTAAAACCGCAACATGATATGCACCACAAGATATCTCCTCCACAAAACTTTTGGAGAGTTTGCCGTCGACACGCGCCGGGAGTTTTCCGTCGGCTTGAGGATTCCCGAGTTGACCGTACACATGACTTCCCATCGTGTAGACATGACCGGAGGTTGTTAGCGCCACCGTCATGCTATGACCACATGAAACTTGACAGAAATTGGGGTCGACGAGTGCGGCGACGCAAGTGGGTACGAGTTTTGTCTCTTTATCGCCGTGACCTAGTCGACCTTTATCGCCGTCGCCCCATGTAAATAACTTCCCTGAAGAACTTGAATTCCCGACTATGACTTCCACAACGGCGGCGGTATGCCAGACACCGCAAGCGGCTCTAACGGTTCGGAGTCCTTTAAGAGATTCGACTTCCCGAGGCTTCGAGATGCTTTTCCGATCTCCATGGCCTAAAACACCGAACGTCCCGTCACCGAAAGTGAAAAGTTGACCAGCGGAGGTCACGACGGCGGTATGCCATGGTCCACATGCGATGAAGGAGACGTGTATACCCTCTAGAGGGCCGTTTACTCGTTTTGGAACCCAATGACTCACTTCATTCCCATGTCCGAGTACCCCGAAATGTCCGTCGCCCCATGTGTATAGATCGCCGGAAAGTGTCACGGCACACGTGTGATACTCGCCGCATGCCACGAGCTCGATGTTTGTGTTACTAAGAGACTCGATAAGTTTCGGGTGCAAAACGTCGGAATCGACGCCATGTCCGAGTCTTCCGGTTGATTCTTCGCCCCAGGAAAAGATCTCCCCTTGTTTCGATACTAACGCAGCATGTCGTCCACCACAAGCGATATTTTGAACATCGAGTACCACCGCAGATTCTAAAGGCTTCGGTAGTAAATAGTCGATTTTACCTCCGGTTGAATTCCGGCCACCGTCTCCGGCGATCTCGCCCCAGAGAAACACGTCTCCCAAGGCGTCCCCGTCATCGTGACCGGAGCCTTGACTTGATGAGCTAACGGCGCTTGATAGGCTGACTCTAAACGCGTCGATTCCCGTTGCCCTAGTGTGGCCATGGATGCTATCGGAACCTCGAGATGACAATGAATGGACAGAACCGGTGGCGGAATCTGAGAAGAAACCTTTGGGAGGAGGAATCTTGTAGAAGTTGACGTCTGGAATGTTTTTTGGAGGGCTTCCGAATGGAGACTGGAGGGGGATCTGGTCAATTAAGTCCTGAATATGCAAATATATAACATGAATTATAACTTTATCTTCTTCGAAGTGAATATAATGTTGTTGTTAATTGTTATGTACCTTTTGTGAGCTATCACCACTACCAAATGGGGAGTGTAAAGGCGAGCTTCTGCGTGTGTAGGTTCTGGGACTATTAGCTTCCGATGGGATTCCATCACTTCTTGATTCTGTTCTCCATTTTCTTTGATGGCCTCTTGATATTAATGCCTTAAGACCACTAAACCAAACCTCAGCTTCATCTTTATCCTTACAGATCTAAAAGATAAACAATCCATCCACCAAGCGCAAAAAGATTAATACAAATCACAAACATATGAAAGTACATTGCTATTTCTTGCATTTATTCTATAAAAGAATCAAGAAATTGGATGAAAGTCTTACCAAATCCAGAGACCTATCGTTATATATTAGAGAAAATGATTGATACTCCTTCTCGGGTCGTGGGTACCTTTGAAAGATTGGCTAAACAAGAGAGACAAATAAGAAGCAAAATCACATACATGACAAATAAGGTTGAATGCGAAAAAATATTAACATTGTTATGACATCTTATTTTCAAATCTTCCTATTATAATTTGTAGATTTTTCAAAAATACAATGCCTTAATAAGACATGTTTTGAAAGTACAATGCTGTAACATGAACAAATGAAAGTAGGATGCTATTTCTTAAATTCAGCCCTAACAGATAAGACTAAATTTTTTGAAGATGAACATGAAAATGTATAGTTTAGAAGTGTTGTTTTCTGAAAAGGAAACAACTTACAGTTCGTTGCCCTGAAACAATTCTGGAGACATGACTAAGTTTAAGGATCTTTTCCTCTTTCCCAGAAAACCATATGAGAACAGATTCATCCTGAAACATCAGAGAAAATCCAGGTTTATTTTGAGTAGTAAACTACTTTAAATACTTCATTAAAATGAGGTTACATATTAAGTTGAAATCAATGGTAAGCATTCATCATGAAACATCAAACTTACATTAGCCAGCCTAAAGGGACAAAACTTAGGTTTTCCTCTTCTGCCATATTTAAGAAGATAAGCCCCTTTCTTCAGAGCAGTAATGGCCTGTAGCAAACATAACAATAATGCACTTAGTTGCCCAATTGCAATCCTCATATTTGGTATAAAAGTAACAAATCATGATCTTGTTACACTATCATACTCTAATTAGTCTAATTAAGATA
This sequence comes from Lactuca serriola, assembly GCF_051521515.1. NCBI lineage: Eukaryota > Viridiplantae > Streptophyta > Magnoliopsida > Asterales > Asteraceae > Lactuca > Lactuca serriola. The sequence goes on from NC_136409.1 coordinate 81,325,733, forward strand.
AAATTTTCCCACGTAAAGAATGTGTCATGATATCACATATGAACTTTTAATTCCACTTTTACATTTACCTGAGATATAAATCTATAATGTTGCAAGTGTTCACAGTATAGACTTATTTATAACACAAGCTTAACTCGTATGGAAATAAATAAAATGCTACTTATTAAGTTTAATAATGGTTCTACTGCGAAAGAAAGGAATATATTTTTGCATGTTCATGAGCAAATTTTACACTCCCTCAGTAAAAAAACCTCTACAAATCCTATCTGATACCTTCTAAAACATGTTCTGGTATTTTTCAAAAAGTAAGTCCATCTAAAATTTAAATATCATCGACAGTAATGAACTAATGGTCCATAATTGTAGACATATCAGTTACAGACCATGTGTTTGTATATATGTTTTCTTTTCCAATTTCCACCATGGTAGACATTTAACCTTCGATGTTTACTACTATACCTAGATGTGCACTTAAATTGCATACAAATTGCTATATCTTGAGTTATAAGTACCACGATCATTGAGATGTTCTAATATGTATTTCTACTTATGTTGGTTGTCATTCGGATTTCAAAATTTTTGTTTAGGCCTAAATTACCATATGTATGCAAGATGGTTGAGCGCGATATGCAATAGAATGGAACTAGAGGACTGTATATTATCTACACTAGGCATGGTAAACATTCCTTCTTTTGCATGAGATATATGGAACCAGAATCCACGAATTGCCAAAAATGCAACAGTCAAACTCTTATTATCTACACTTTCTTTCCAAACCTAATGAAAACAGGGACACTTATCTAGTATTACACACATCTTTAAAAGCAACTTAGATTGATAGAGCATAATGCAACTCTAGAAACATCCATCTTAACAATGTTGCTGAAAGGGCAGTGTGCATTGGTAGCAAAAATAGAAGGAAACCCTTCCCACAAACATAATGGAGGTCACCTCTGGCAGTGTCTACATTGGCTTGAATTAAATAGATAGATAAGAATAACAGTTTGACTGACTTAACCATATCAACTTGTTGTAAAGCACAGGAAATGAAAAGGGGAAAAACACAAAGTTCACTAGAAAAAAGCACAAACCCACAAATTATCTGCTACACTTCAGAAACAAAGTCAAATTGTTACATACAGAATACACATTGTTATAGTTCTGATTTCAAACCTAGCGAATTCTTAGGTGATTATAAGCTGTATGTGTTTAGATACCAAAAACGCAAATTAGATACCAAGCCACTGCATCATGGTTATCTCTTGAAACATACACATATTAACTTCACACAAAGCCCTAGATACACAAATAGCAATTGATCGATTTGATGTTTTTGATTTCGTCTCTGTTACTGCGGATGATTTGTGAACAATTATTCCAAACCCTACGAAACATGCAGAAAATTCTAAAAAAAATTACAACTAATTTACCTGTTCAATGTCCCTTTCAACTTGGCCACCTGTCCTACTAGCCTCTGAAGTCATCCTCGGAGTCTGTATCATCATCATCTGAGACTACAGAATCCGAAACCTAACTATCAGCTTCTACAATAACAATCAACCCCATCCTTGTCCTTAATTAAACGAAAATCATTCCCTCATACATCAAATTCATCCCAATCCCTTTAATTTATTCACATAATACAAAACGCAACCAGCAGAGAAGATTGAAAATCAATTAATCGCAGTATCTAACAGAAGGTCTGCTGAAATCGAACGACTCTAGAGAGTTAATTTGCGATAGATTCGATCACAATGAGAGGGGAAAAGTTGCGTAATTTGAATGGCTTTGACGGCTGGAGCTTAGATCAGGCTGACGAATATGAAGTAAATGACTGGTTGATCTTGTAATCAGCTGTGCAGGAAGGAGTTCAGACTGCAGGAAGAGAGAGAAGATATAGAGGCACCTTTAACTACAGGTGTTGAGAGAGAGAGAGAGAGAGAGAGAGAGAGAGAGAGAGAGAGAGTTCGTTGGGGGTGCTAAAAAGGTTTGAGTAGAGTAGTATCTGAGTAAGAATCAAATTCCATCAAAATTATAAATCATAAAATAAATATTCATTTTATGAATCATAAATAACATTTATTCTATATCCTTCTATAAATGTTTTTTTTCTTTTTGATATTTAAAATTTTGTAAATAAGTTTTGATTTTTAAATTTTGAACTTTTAGGTTTGTTTCATGAGTCGGTGCTAATGTACAAAATAAAAAATGAGGCATGCAAGTCATTAAATAAAAAGTAGTTGTATGGCTAGTTAATATCTAAATTACAAAAGAAGCAAATAGAGATGTAAAATAAATAAATAAATAAATAAAATAATCATGTGGGACCCCTATTTTATAGGACTTGTTTTTGTACAGGATAATTTTATAATGTTTTTGGGTTCATATACGGGACATAACTGGGATGGGAAGTTTTATCTCGAACCTCTTGGCCCTCAAAATAATTATCCTATATTTTAACTATTTGATTTATAAAAATAAATTTTAAATTTAGAATAGTCATTGTGTAATATATGATTTGAATTTAAACAATAGTGTAATATATAAGTTTAAATGAAATAAACGAGTTAAAAATAAAGTAAATAATGGTTAATAGAGGATTTTCGAATAAAATGTGGCTAATGAAGGATTTAAGGGAAATGGGGATGGTCTCGAAATTATAGGGCAAGATTAAGGGTGGAAAACGGGGAATACATGTTGAAATTAGGGGAAACATGCAAATTCGTGGGCGGAGTCAGAAGAGGCTACTTCCTTCCTCATTGGACCTGTTAACATCCTAAAAACTACAATAAACAACAATAAATTTTATTTTTAAAATATAAATATTGTGATTGGTTTCATTTTCACAACCTGTCTTAAATTGTCGATTAAGTATTACGTTGTTATGGTTAAAAAATATAATTATGTTGTTCTGTAAGATCCCAAAAATTTCGACCAATTAAAACTTTTCAAAACAACTCATTTACTAATAAAAGTGTTTACAATCAATGACATAAAATCAGGATGTGTAGGGTCACGCCTTCGCATTGTTACGGTTCTCTGAAGTACCTGAAACCATAAACCAAAACGGTAAGCACAAAGTTTAGTGAGTTCCCTCAAAAGTACCACCACATAAACGTAATAACAAACAAACAACATGTTGGGTTCGATCATCCTCGGGATGGAATTGTTGGATTATGTGTCTAAGCCTATAACTATAATTTTTATATACTTGAATTGATAGTAGCATAGTCCTTTTGGTTTGCCTTCAAACCTGATAATTGAATAAGATGACTGTTAGTGAGAGAAGAATGATTTATTAATTTATTACTTGGTTAATAAATTAATTAGAAATCAAAATAAATAAATTATTAATGTATTATGGAAATAATATTTTAATTAGAAATCATATTGTTTAATTAATATTTAATCAGAAATTAATTTGGAATTAATTTTGGGATTAAATGAATTAATTAAAACTACATGGACTAAAGGTGACAATGTTCAATAGTTGAGCATTGGGAAATTCTAGAACCTCCCTATATTAGGGGGGAACAAATTCTAGATGCTCCTAGGGTTTCCTTGATCTCTAAGGGTACGTCGGATCCTGATTTCAGATTTTCTTGTCTAACTTGATTTATTTGGTTAATATTTGGTAATTATCTTTTATTAAATCTGCCATAATCCGATTTTTGGTAATGTTAGATAATTAAATATGACCTAAATGTTAGGAGATAATTATGAATTGGATAATGTTGATTTTATTTGATTATAATTATCCTTATGGATGTGATTAATAATTTAATTAATTATTAAATTAAAGGATAATTAATATATCCTTAATTAGTTACTAAATAATTAATCTGATTATTAATTAAAGTTAATTTTAGGATTGTTTGAAATTTAAATTAAAAGGTTTAATTTTTTAGATTTAAAATGTATAAATTACATTCTTATGGATTTTGTTAATAATTTAATTAAATGGTTCATTAAATGATACTTAATAAATCCATATATGGTTTAAATTTAATTTAATTAGAAGTTTAATTTATTAAAAAATTAAACCCTTGAAATTTTAAAATGTTTAAAATTTAGCTTATAATATATATATATATATATATATATATATATATATATATATATATATATATATATATAATATATATTATACGTATAAGAAAAGTCAGTCGAATCGCTAGTACGTCTCATTCACGAAGCCATACTCTAAGGGGAGTTTAAGGAAACGGTCTGTAAAATGACCGTCATTGGGTATCCATTCTTACCTAACGCTCTCTTGTATGGTGGAGGGTCGTTAGCCGAACGATTTCGATAGGACAATTAAATCTCAACAATAAGTATAATGTGATATAAAGTAACTGAACCATTTTCTAAAATCTCATTCTTAGTTACTTTAGGCAAAATGTGAATTTGATGTTAAAACATGAAATTGCACATTGCACCTTATTGGTCATTAGCATGTGTGGTTAACCGGTACACTAATATGAGACTAATATTGTTGGCAATGGTTGTATCGTAAATTATCATTGAATTAATGGAGCGAGTATGGTTAACCGACACATTAATTTCAGATGATAAATGACATTGAGAGTACCAAGCTAATTTGCATGGCTATTCACATCTCGTTTGTGGACTTCGGCATCCCAATCACAAAGTGAGAGTGTAATCGAGATTAAACATGTCATTGAATAGTTCAATGAATCTCAAAAGATCTAGGAGTTTCATTAGATTGAAACTAGTAAATGCTTACCTACCTAAAATAGATTTGAATTTTGTTACGACATCCCTCTTCAGAATTCGAATTGAAAATATGGATCCTAGCCTTAATTTAAAAATTTTTGGGTTAATAATTAAGGATTTAAAATCAACTAACTTGAATTCTCTATTCTCCTTTTATAAATGTCGAGTTCAGACAACAATGGTCTTCCTCGTTCTTCTGGAAATGTTTTTCCTTCTTTATCTGAAGATGATCTTCCACATGTTGATCAAGGTGAAAGAATGTTCCCTTCTTCAAGCAATGGTGGAACTGGAAATCATGCTTTTCCGACTCTTCCTCCACCTCCTCCATTAATTCTCCATGAGCCACATTTTCTTCAAGCTGAAAAATACGAAGTCACTCAAGACCTATTGGCAAGTAAACATCAAGATCGAAAATCCAAATTCTACGCATGTTCTGAAAATGAAATCACACATTGACATATTGGGAATGTTGGATGTCGTTTTCCCAAGAGAGTTGGCCATTGATTTGGTTCTACTTTCACTTCCTAACTCATATAGTCAGTTGATTAAAGACTTCTATGGAGGGACCACAATGTGACCCTAATCGATTTGACATATATGTTGATTGTTGTTGAAGCATAAATGCTTAAGAGCACAAATCAAGTGAATATCTTTGAAGGATCTGTCTTCTATGTTTTCATGGACATTGACAGTGGCAACATTGGTAGTATAGAAAAGGTTTCTCTTCCCAATGGAAAAGGATCGCCCAAGGTCAAAACATTTGACCATATGGTAAAGATAAAGGTTAATTCTAAGATAGTTCCATGTGCTAATCCCAATAGGTCCATGTGTTTCTATTGCCAATTGAAGGGGCATTGGATACGAAGCTGCCCAGAATACCTGAAAATCTCGGAGATGGTAAAGTCAAGTCGTATGACTCTACTTCAGGTACATCCACTATCTAGCTCTACTTTATTAAGTTCCTATTCATAGATTCTTAATACATGATGGGATAGTCACATTTTAATGTTTTTGAAGGATCTAAGAGAAATAAGGAAGCTTAAGAAGAGTAAGCTGAATCTGATCGTTAGAGATGGATTTCGGTCGCATGGTTCGATGATCAGATTTTGGAAGCTGCTACATAGGAGTTATAGATTGCTTAGGAAATATCGAGAAACATAGTTTTCATATATTTGCATTGTACGGACAAATTTTCCCGTATATTATCAATAAAAGTGAAATTTTGATTTCTTTAATTTATGTTTTCTTGCAATGGCATTTATAAAAATTGGTGGTTATATTTCTATTATTAGCAATGTTAAATATGGATTTGATAATTAATTATGTCGTTTGTGGAAATGTCATAATCAACCAAGTGAAAAGGAATTATCATCACCCAAATTTCAATTGGATAAAAACTTGGAGTCACACAATTCGAGTTGTGTGATGTATGAGAACCTTGATCATTAGAAGATCATGACTAATTCGTTGATCACATGTTTATGTGAGTCAAGTGAAGGACTAAAGGATCTAGTACACTTTGATGTCGACTATTTAGATCCACCACAAAGGACGATAAGTATATTCGTCATGATTTACTGATGTTTCAGTAAACATGGTTGTGTTTATAAGATTAAGCATAATTCTAACACTTTGAAAAAGTTTCAAAGAGTAGTGGAACGAATATGAAGAATTTGTTAGGCAGAAAGATAAAAGTCTTTCCAATCTGAAAGGAGAGGAGATTACTTTAGTATCATGTTTTATGATCATCTTAATGGTTATGGAACTATGTCACAATTGATCCTCTAAGGACATCTTAGTGAAATTTTTTCAACTAAGAATAGGAATTGGATATTGGTGAAATGGTTTAATCGAGAGATGAGTCATACTTTGTTTTCCAATCAAGTTTTAGATTTATAGTCTAGTAACTACAAATCGTATCTTGAAGCTTATTTCAAACTAAGTAGATTTATAACACCTCATGAAATGTGGAGTATAAATGTTTTCTTACTCTAGCACATTTGAAATTGGTAGTTGTGATGTTTTGGTTAAAACAAAGGATAAACTAAGACCAATTATACGAAGTGTTTCTTGACAAGAATCCACACTAACTTTTGAATATTTGTTTTGCTCGTCAAGGAATGCTCCTTGAGAGAGAAACTTATATGTCAAGAAGTAAGTGGGAATATTATTGATCTTGAAAAGTTTCAGGAATTAATCGAGAATAAACCTTTTAGTTATCACTAGAACACGACCTAAGGTTGATAACCTATCGTGTTCAGTTGACACATTCTTGTTTCTGTGCACCTTCCTATTGTGTTGGCAATGCTTATGATTTCTATAGTTCTCATTCGACTATAAAAGGCAGAGCATGTTGGTCAGTAATAGTACATTAGTCAATATGGGTGAGCTGTTTAAAAACATGGAAGCACTGGTAGGCCCTCGTGCTAACAGATGGAAATAAATTAAGAACAAGAAAGTTCAGTCCATAAAAGGAAAAGCCTAAAATTAATTTTGGTTTTTTCCTCAACCTTATCTTATGATCGTAGGTTGGAATTCATAAATTCACATGGATAGGAACATATACGCCATAAGATCTAGGTGGAAAAAGGTTTCGCTCAAATCCATGAAAATGATTATGAGGAAAGTGTCACACCCCCAAACCAAGGAGGGCGGAAACGTCCAGGGGTGGAGGACTTCATGTATAGTATCATAACAACAATGGCAATAGTGATGAAAGTAAACACAACCAACATATATATAATTGAAAGAGTTACATCGTTGTATGAATTACATGTTTCAAAATCAATTACAATATGTTGACAAAATATGAAATGTTTGACGCCTTAACGTCCCATCCTCAAAATGCACTTGATTTCCTGTTTAGTGATTTCCTGATAATACAAGTTGTTTGAAAGAGTGTCAACACAAAGGTTGGTGAGTTCATAAGAGTTTTTGTTTGAGAAATAACCATTTTTCTTGTAAAAGCGATAGAGTATGTTTCCAGAAAATCCAATATTTTCTTTATTATGTAACTGTAGTCTTAAAACCCAAAGACCGAAGTGTACAAGTAATTCATCATACTTACAGTGAATCATGCAAGTTTAAATCGAAATAAACTCGTTAATTTAGAAGTAAAACCCCCTTTTTAAAGTATAAATTTTTCCATGTAAACTTGAGAGATTATTAACTATTTATGTGAGCCGCTATAACCATACTATGACTAGAGGTAACCTGCACAACGTCTTTCAGACGCCCTGATCTTATGACTCTTGTCACCCGCAAACATGCTGGTCCGGCTATAGCTAGCAGCGAGGTGTGGGATGTCAACCCCAATAAAGATTTATACACAATTATCACGCTCTCCCTACAAGAGACTGTGGTTATAACTTACAGGAATTTGAATCCCATACTCGAACGTATGGGTAGAGATTGTCTCACAACCTAAGTTAACTAGTTTACAAATGATTTGTTATTAAACCCTTTTCCCGTAGATGGAGTAAAATAACCTTTTATGAATGAATTAGTGATATGAATTCCTTGAACTATTACTTTTATAGTTCATTAGGCCGTGTATGAAAACCCATTTGTTTCGAGAGTAAAGCCTTTGTCATGCGGTAAAAATCCCATAAACTATACTTATTGTAGTTTATTATATGTATTCGAAATAAATGATGAAACCTTATCATGAATGACAAATTTTCAGTTTACAATGATAAACCAACAAGGAAATGCATTCAATATTTAGAACTTATCGTTATACACTTTGCTCCGCATAATACAAAGTGTTATAAAAGTTATAGGCTGTTATTTAGTTTTAGCCTTTCAGCACTGATTTAGAAAAGTCATAGAAAAATCATATGAAGTCAAAAACTAAATCTGTAAATTCTGAGAGTTCAAAAAATGTGTCTAGTTTGTTCATAAATTTTATCACGATTTTTGGATGCCTCTAACTTGTGTAAAAATGCTCATATTCACAGACTGGTCCGGATTCGTAGCTACAGTGATAGGCAGTTTTGTAAAAATCACCATAAATTGTAGAAAAATCGTATGGAGATGTGCAAGTAGTCATTTTAAAGGTAAGAACTTGAAATATTTGCACCTAATACAGTTTTGAAAACTAAAATGTTTAAGTTGTCCAAAACAGTCCGTGAATGGAGTCTAACTTTTCTGATGAAAGCTGTTAGAAAAGTTTAGTTATGTTCTTGGCGTTTTAACTTGTATTCCCCCCCCCCCCCCCCCCCACACACACACACACACTTAAAACTTAAGAAAACAAGAAAATACAGGGGTATGAACTCAACTTGAGTGATTTCAGTGGTTGAATGTTGAAGAAGAGAAGTGTTTAACTCAAGAACACTTGAAGGATTGCTTTGAAGATTCAAGAATCTAACACAATAATGATGGAGTTTGTGTAAGCCATCAATGATTTGAGTAGAATGAAGTGTAATTATCACAAGGAGGATAAATTATACTTACCAAGTGAAGGAGAAAAGCTGGAAATGCCTTGGAAATCTCGTTTTTGTGAGAGGGAGTTAGAGAGAAACGAGGTGTTTGATCTTTAGTGAAATGAGAGCAAGTGAGTGAGAATGAGGAGAGGTAAGAGTCTTCAGCCTTTGACCATGAGTGGGGCTGGTCAAATGGTGGGGAAAGTACTCTTGAATGACCAGGTATGGTGGGGAGTAAAATGGCTGGTCATGGGAATGGGTATGGGGTGGTTGTTTGTGTCAAATATTATGGTAAGATTCACACTCCACCTCATGATCTCACTTAATAGATTTTATTCTTAAATATATATTTCCATAAAAATATGTCTAAATTATGAATATTTAGGGTCTTATATGTTAAAATATGATTTTTGGAGAAAATCCCGCGTTAAAATGATGAAAAACGGGCTTAAAACGGAGTTGGGGTCGAAAACCGGGTGAAAAAGGGTGAAATCTGAAGTTCTGGCAAGGGTGCGGTCATCAGCAGCCTTGGAACCGGTGTGACTCGGCTGCTGAGGAGGATCCGGAGAGAAGGGACTGCGGTCCGAAGGCTTGATGCTGTTAGAAGGAGAGGCTCGCTGCGGCTGGACGGCTGTAGTCTCCTTGGCTGCGGCTTCGGATGGCTGCGGTCTCCTTGGCTACGACTTTGGATGGCTGCGGTCTCCTCGGCCTGACTCCTTTGACCTTGGTTCAAGAAGGGTTTGATCCCTATAGAAGGACTCCGACCCTAAGAGGCTATTTTCCAAGGTATCTTCCCGTTTCAAATGGTTTTTCACTAAGTCAAGTGTCGGGACGCCCCAATTGATTACGAAAAACCAAAAGAGGTTTTGAGAGACATTTAGGAGAGATTTCACATTCTTGGAGAGATTTCTCATATAAAGAGAGATTTGGGAGAGATTTCACATTCTTGGAGAGACTTCTCATACAAAGAGAGATTTGAGAGAGATTTCACATACAAAGAGAGATGTGGGAGAGATTTCACATACTTGGAGAGATTTCTCATACAAAGAGAGATTTAGGAGAGATTTCACATTCTTGGAGAGATTTCTCATACAAAGAGAGATTTGGGAGAGATTTCACATATAAAGAGAGATTTGGGAGAGATTTCACATTCTTGGAGAGATTTCTCATATAAAGAGAGATTTGGGAGAGATTTCACATACAAAGAGAGATTTGGGAGAGATTTTGCATACAAAGAGAGATTTAGGAGAGATTCTATATAAAGAGAGATAGAGTGAATACGATTGAGAGAGGTTTCGTGTGTGACATTTGTGAGTGTTTGGCTCCGCAACGCAAGGTCTGTAAGCCCCATTAAGCCATGTTTTAGGATCTTACACACTCCAGATGAGTATGCAACTTTGTTTTATCAGTTTGGTTCATTGTTTAGCACTAAGGCTAAGGAAAATTAAACACACGAATTTTCCAAGTGATGTTTTCTCATTAAAATAGTGAGTTATACAGTAATTACATAACGTAAACCCTAATATACAAGGTTTAATTGAGTTGACCGGTTTGACTCGTTGACTTTGTTTGACTTTGACTTGACCCGAAATTGACTATTATCACATCATCCCCCCGTTAGAGGGAATTTCGTCCCGAAATTTACATTCTGAAAGGGACTTCAAGAGTTTGGGAAGAGACGCGGGTATTTTTGTTTCATTTGATCTTCGTGTTCCCAGGTGAACTCAGGTCCTTGTTTCGCGTTCCAACGAAACTTCACTATGGGAATATGACTTTGTTTCGTTCTTTTGACCTCCCGATCCATAATCTCAACTGGTTCTTCCACGAAATGGAGACTCTCATTAACTTCAATTTCGTCGAGAGGTGTCACGAGAGTCTCGTCGGACAGACACTTTTTCAAGTTGGATACGTGGAACGTAGGGTATACGTTATTAAGTTCTTGTGGTAATCGGAGTTTATACGCTACTGGACTAATCCTAGCAAGGATTTCAAACGGTCCGATGTACCTTGGGTTTAGTTTCCCACGTTTACCAAAACGTATCATTCCTTTCCAAGGGGAAACTTTTAGTAGTACTCGATCACCGACTTGGAATTCCAAGGGTTTGCGTCGCTTGTCCGCGTAACTCTTTTTTCGATCACGAGACGCCTTCAGTCTTTCCCGAATTTGAACAATCTTTTCTGTGGTCTCCCTTATGATTTCAGGACCAGTAAGGGTGCTATTAGGGACTTGCCCCATAGCTAGTTGAGTGTCCCCTACTTCTGCCCAACACAGGGGTGATCGGCACTTGCGTCCATAAAGAGCTTCGAATGGGGAGACCTTGATGCTAGTGTGATAGTTATTATTGTAGGAGAATTCAATAAGCAGTAAATGGGTATCCCATGCCTTACCAAAGTCTATCACACAGGCTCTCAACATGTCTTTTAATGTCTGTATGGTGCGCTCGCTTTGCCCGTCGGTTTGTGGATGGTAGGCCGTAATCATGTCTAGCCTAGTTCCCAAAGATTTCTGTAGGGACTGCCAAAATCGCGAGGTGAATCTATTATCTCGGTCGGAGATAATGGGTATTGGTATGCCATGCAGTCGCACAATCTCCTTGATGTACGTCCTGGTTAACTTCTCCATCTTGTCGGTTTCCTTTATTAGCAGGAAGTGCGCAGACTTGGTTAATCTGTCTATGATTACCCATATGGTATCAAGCCCGCCTGACGTCTTAGGCAGCTTGATTATGAAGTCCATGGTTATCCGTTCCCACTTCCACTCAGGTATATCAGGCTGTTGTAGTAGTCCTGAGGGTTTCTGGTATTCCACCTTGACCTTGGCGCAAGTCAAACACTTGCCCACATAAGTCGCAATCTTGGCTTTCATGTTCGGCCACCAATATAACTTTTTGAGGTCTAGATACATCTTGTCCAAACCTGGATGGATGGAGTATCGAGTCTTGTGTGCTTCATTCATGATGACGTCTCGGAACCCACCAAACTTTGGCGTCCAGATCCTATTCATGAGATAACGTGCTCCATCATCCTTGACTTCTAAGGTTTTATCCATCCCTCTTAATGCCTCACCTGTCACATTTTCTGGTTTCAAGGCTTCTAGTTGGGCTTCCTTGATTTGCGTGTCCAGGTGGGAATGGATGGTCTTGGTTAAGGATTTTACTCGGCGGCCCGAATATTCCTTCCTGCTTAGGGCATCAGCTACTATATTGGCCTTGCCCGGGTAGTAGCGAATTTCATACTCGTAGTCGTTCAGCAGCTCAACCCATCTTCGTTGCCGCATGTTGAGCTCTTTTTGATTGAGGATATGCTGAAGACTTTTGTGATCGGTGAAGATAGTGCATTTTGTGTCGTAGAGGTAGTGACTCCAGATCTTTAAGGCGAACACTACCGCTCCCAGTTCAAGGTCATGGATAGTGTAATTAACTTCGTGTGTCTTAAGTTGTCTTGACGCGTAAGCGATGACTTTACCTCTCTGCATGAGCACGCATCCGAGGCCTTGATTTGAAGCATCGCAATATACCACGAAGTCATCAGTTCCTTCTGGAAGAGACAAGACCGGTGTGCTACATAGGGCTTGTTTTAACGTTTGGAAGGCGGCTTCTTGTTTATCTCCCCACTTAAACATCACACCTTTTTGAGTTAAGGTGGTGAGTGGTTTTGCGATCTTGGAGAAGTTTTGGATGAATCTTCGGTAGTATCCAGCGAGTCCTAAGAATTGTCAGATTTCTGTCGGCTTTGTGGGTGCTGGCCAGCTTTCGATTGATTTAATCTTTGAGGGATCCACATGTATCCCTTTCTCACTAATTACGTGGCCAAGGAATCCCACTTCTCGGAGCCAAAATTCGCACTTTGAAAACTTAGCATAAAGCTTCTCGGCTCTTAGAGTCTCCAGTATTAGTCGCAGGTGTTGCCTGTGCTCTTCTTCGCTCCTTGAATAGACCAAGATATCATCGATGAACACGATCACGAATTTATCTAGAAAGGGTCGACACACTCGGTTCATCAGATCCATGAATAATGCCTGTGCGTTTGTTAATCCTTAGGGCATTACCACAAACTCGTAGTGCCCATAACGAGTTCTGAATGCAGTCTTGGGAATGTCCTCTTCTTGAACTCATAGTTGGTGATAACCCGACCGTAGATCAATCTTTGAGAAGTAGCTCGCCCCCTTGGAGTTGGTCGAATAGATTGTCGATTCGGGGTAGGGGATATCGGTTCTTTATGGCGAGTTTGTTCAGTTCGCGGTAGTCGATGCACATACGAAAAGATCCATCTTTTTTCTTTACGAATAAGGTCGGTGCTCCTCAAGGCGAGAAGCTTGGTCTGATGAATCCCTTGTCCAGTAGTTCACTCAGTTAACTCGATAGTTCTTGCATCTCTGCCGGTGCAAGACGGTATGGCACTTTGGCTACGGGGGTAGCGCCAGGGATTAGATCGATTCGAAATTCGACTTTTCTCACAGGTGGTACACCTGGGAGGTCTTTTGGGAACACGTCGGGAAAGTTACAGACCTCCGGGATGTCCTTGATTTCTTTCACCTCTCGTTTATTATCCACAACATGGGCCAAAAAGGTGTGATATTCCTTACGGAGATACTTTCGGGCTTTGACACAAGAGATGATTTGTAGGTTCGCACTAGGTTTGTCGCTATAAACGACGAGAGTGTTGCCATTCGGCAGATTGAGGCGGACGGCCCTTTCGTAACACAAAATGTCAGCACGATTACAACTCAACCAATCCATACCAATGATGACATCGAAACCTTTTATTGTGACCGACATTAGGTCGATTTTGAACGAATGGTTTTCTAGAGTGAGGGTACACCCTGAGTAAATATCATTAGTGCACTCAACCTTTCCGTTTGCCATTTCTATAACTTATGAATCTTTTAATGACTGGGGATTTTGTTTAAGTATTTGTTTGAATTGGTGACTCACGAAACTTCTTTCTGCCCCACTATCGAAAAGTACGCATGCATAAGAGTTATTGAGGAGGAACGTACCAGTAACTACGGTGGGGTCCTTGACTGCTTCCCTTTGTCCTAAAGTTAGGACTCTTCCTGCATTCCCAGCATTGGCGTTTTGTGCTTTTGGGCAGTTTCTTTTGTAGTGCCCTATCTCTCCGCAACCATAACAGGTTTGGCTTGCTCCGGTATTGGCGACGGTGGTGGCTTGAGTGGTGTTTTGGGCCGACATTTTACAGAATCGTGAAATGTGCCCCTTCTTGTTGCAGTTATTGCAGTGTAATTCCCGAAAAGCACCGTTGTGGTGGAAACCACATTTATCGCACTTAGGGAGTGTCCCAGCATATTGCTTCCGTGGGGCCGGAGTGAATGGAGTAGTGGCAGCATGAATGGTGACAGTTTGCTGTTTCTTGGCAGACTCTGGTGCCGACTGTTTCTTTTTGTTACTCCATAACTTTCTTTTATTGTTACCTCCTTTTGTTTGACCGGGGGTGGTGATCACGGTACCATGGCTGGCCCTATGGTCGATAAGTTGTTGTGCCAATTCCTTGGCACTCTCAAAGGTAGTGGGTTTCGAGGCCAGTACACTATCATGAATCTGGGATGATAGCCCCCAAAGAAATCGTTCCACCTTTTTCTCCTCTGGAGTGACCATTGTGGGACAGAGGAGTGCTAGGTCATTGAATCGGGCGGTATAAGCTTCGAGATCCGTCCCCGACATCTTGAGGTTCCAAAGTTCTTCTTCAAGTTTTTGCACTTCGCCCCTCGGGCAATATTCCTTCAGCATCAAAGCTTTTAAATCCTCCTAGCTTATAGAGTTAGCCACTGCAGGAGTAAGCGACTTAACTCTACCGTTCCACCAAGTGAGAGCTCTTCCGGTGAAAGTGAATTCCGCGTACTTGACTTTGCTCACTTCAGGGCAAGCACAAATTTCAAAGACTGCTTCAGTTCTCTCGAACCATTGCATTAGTGCAATGACGCCCCCGCTTCCATTGAAAGAATCGGGTTTCCCATTTGTGAAGTCCTTGTAAGTGCACTCCTTCGTACGCCCCGTATTGTCCCTGTGGTTAGAGTGCGTAGCACCAGATCCAGAACCACCAGCACTGTTCGTACCTATCTGCGACATTGCGGCTGCCATAGCTGCTGTTACCGCAGCCTGGAACATTACAGAGTCAAATTGCGGAGGTGGCGGTGGAGGAGGTGGTGGTGCTGCGCTGCCGGATGGTCTTGGTCTCTTCATTGGCGGCATGGTTCTGTCATATATTTTTAAAGATGGAAAGTCGGTAAGGTTTCGATAGTAATAATGAGTCGAGTATTAGTTGTTCTAACTCATTCGCATTATGTCCCGACTTTGTTGTATATATATTTTTTTGCAAGCAAATTAGAGTGAAAGTCTATACAAATAACTTATGAATTTGATAATAGTGACTCAAACATCTAATGAAATAAAATGCATGCCAAATTCATTGATAAAATTTTAGTACATATTGTTTTGGGAAAGGTTTGACCTCATAGGGGTCCACATTACATCAATGTAAATATAAAGTTTTGGCAGTACAAAAGCCCCTTTGACTAGTGTGATCACTCAGTCGTGGGGTCAACCTATTCGCAATAAAGAGTAGCACCAACACATACTCGAAATCCTAGATTTATAATAAGACATGAGCAGTGCGAACACTACTCGCGGCGGGTGGCATCTGGTCCATAGTGGCCCTGAGATGAGGTCGAGGCTCCCTAAAGCTCTGCAATCCAGCGTTCGGCCGCGATCACTCTCTCCTCAAGAGCTGCGTGCCTCTCCTGGTACTCCCTTACCTCCGCTCGAGAAGTGGTAAGGTCCTCGATAAGTTGGTCCACCGAATAGAAGTCCCTCTCCAAATCCCTGGTGCGTGCGTCGGCGGCTGCTGTAACAGCGCTGAGATTTCGAACCTAATCTGCCATTTCCCTACTCTGGTTCCCCAAATTCGTGATGTGTTGGACCATGATGGGGAGGGCTCTGTCAGCCGGTCCCCCGTGGCTGAGGTCATAGTAACCTCGTTGGTCACCATATGGCGACCGTTGGCGTTGTTGTCGGCTCCACCTCTCGATCATGGTTGCCTAACGGGGCTCAGGCCCGTTGTGGCCAAAGCGGTTCGTCGGCACCCTGGTGATGTAAGGATGGTTGAATACTTCCTCCGCTGGTTCTTCTTCACTTTCATCCTCATCCATGTCCACCTCGTCGTCTTCCTCTTCTTCTTCTTTGTCTACCTCCTCTTCTTCTTCTTCAGGTTCCTCTTCGGGGTCCTCTTCAATCATCTCTTCGGGCTCTTCTTCAATCCAGCCGGCATTTCCCTGATTGGGAAAGTATGGGTCTCCTGGTAAGTGGAATCCTGCCATGTCGTCTGCGCGAGAATAGGGGTGTAAGAAGCAGGTAGCGGTTAATAATAATATCATTGTGCTATAGCAACATACAAATACTCTTATAGTATTTTAAATGTTTAGATTTGGTTCTTAGAGCATTCTTTGTAGAGTGAAGTTAGGTTATTAGATTTGTTGCCCCCTACAACTATCCCCCGGTATGAGTAAGTTACTTCTCGGACATATATAGTTGATCAGACTATATCCTTCCCAGAACTGATTACTCATACCAAGGCATACTCGTAGCGTTCAACTCCTCTTCTTTTACTTTATGTGCTTCTAGTTATGACACTACGTGAGTATGTAATGCATGTAGGTATACTTTTAAACGAGAAAACTATTTATTTTCTAAAACTATAACCCGTTAAAATGTTTTAAAATCAAAGACTTTTAGTCCCAAATGTATTTATAGTTTGTATATCCTATGTTGTTTGATATACTTAATTCACTATAAACCGTGCTCTGATACCAATCTGTCACACCTCCAAACCAAAGATGGCGGAAACGTCTGGGGGTGGAGGACTTCATGTATAGTATCATAACAACAATGGCAATAGTGATGAAAGTAAACACAACCAACATATATATAATTGAAAGAGTTACATCATTCTATGAATTACATGTTTCAAAATCAATTACAATATGTTGACAAAATATGAAATGTTTGACGCCTTAACGTCCCATCCTCAAAATGCACTTGATTTCCTGTTTAGTGATTTCCTGAGAATACAAGTTGTTTGAAAGAGTGTCAACACAAAGGTTGGTGAGTTCATAAGAGTTTTTATTTGAGAAATAACCATTTTTCTTGTAAAAGCGATAGAGTATGTTTCCAGAAAATCCAATATTTTCTTTATTATGTAACTGTAGTCTTAAAACCCAAAGACCGAAGTGTACAAGTAATTCATCATACTTACAGTGAATCATGCAAGTTTAAATCGAAATAAACTCGTTAATTTAGAAGTAAAACCCCCTTTTTAAAGTATAAATTTTTCCATGTAAACTTGAGAGATTATTAACTATTTATGTGAGCCGCTATAACCATACTATGACTAGAGGTAACCTGCACAACGTCTTTCAGACGCCCTGATCTTATGACTCTTGTCACCCGCAGACATGCTGGTCCGGCTGTAGCTAGCAGCGAGGTGTGGGATGTCAACCCCAATAAAGATCTATACACAATTATCACGCTCTCCCTACAAGAGACTGTGGTTATAACTTACAGGAATTTGAATCCCATACTCGAACGTATGGGTAGAGATTGTCTCACAACCTAAGTTAACTAGTTTACAAATGATTTGTTATTAAACCCTTTTCCCGTAGATGGAGTAAAATAACCTTTTATGAATGAATTAGTGATATGAATTCCTTGAACTATTACTTTTATAGTTCATTAGGCCGTGTATGAAAACCCATTTGTTTCGAGAGTAAAGCCTTTGTCATGCGGTAAAAATCCCATAAACTATACTTATTGTAGTTTATTATATGTATTCGAAATAAATGATGAAACCTTATCATGAATGACAAATTTTCAGTTTACAATGATAAACCAACAAGGAAATGCATTCAATATTTAGAACTTATCGTTATACACTTTGCTCCGCATAATACAAAGTGTTATAAAAGTTATAGGCTGTTATTTAGTTTTAGCCTTTCAGCACTGATTTAGAAAAGTCATAGAAAAATCATATGAAGTCAAAAACTAAATCTGTAAATTCTGAGAGTTCAAAAAATGTGTCTAGTTTGTTCATAAATTTTATCACGATTTTTGGATGCCTCTAACTTGTGTAAAAATGCTCATATTCACAGACTGGTCCGGATTCGTAGCTACAGTGATAGGCAGTTTTGTAAAAATCACCATAAATTGTAGAAAAATCGTATGTAGATGTGCAAGTAGTCATTTTAAAGGTAAGAACTTGAAATATTTGCATCTAATACAGTTTTGAAAACTAAAATGTTTAAGTTGTCCAAAACAGTCCGTGAATGGAGTCTAACTTTTCTGATGAAAGCTGTTAGAAAAGTTTAGTTATGTTCTTAGCGTTTTAACTTGTATTCCCCCCCCCCCCCCCCCCCCCACACACACACACACTTAAAACTTAAGAAAACAAGAAAATACAGGGGTATGAACTCAACTTGAGTGATTTCAGTGGTTGAATGTTGAAGAAGAGAAGTGTTTAACTCAAGAACACTTGAAGGATTGCTTTGAAGATTCAAGAATCTAACACAATAATGATGGAGTTTGTGTAAGCCATCAATGATTTGAGTAGAATGAAGTGTAATTATCACAAGGAGGATAAATTATACTTACCAAGTGAAGGAGAAAAGCTGGAAATGCCTTGGAAATCTCGTTTTTGTGAGAGGGAGTTAGAGAGAAACGAGGTGTTTGATCTTTAGTGAAATGAGAGCAAGTGAGTGAGAATGAGGAGAGGTAAGAGTCTTCAGCCTTTGACCATGAGTGGGGCTGGTCAAATGGTGGGGAAAGTACTCTTGAATGACCAGGTATGGTGGGGAGTACAATGGCTGGTCATGGGAATGGGTATGGGGTGGTTGTTTGTGTCAAATATTATGGTAAGATTCACACTCCACCTCATGATCTCACTTAATAGATTTTATTCTTTAATATATATTTCCATAAAAATATGTCTAAATTATGAATATTTAGGGTCTTATATGTTAAAATATGATTTTTGGAGAAAATCCCGCGTTAAAATGATGAAAAACGGGCTTAAAACGGAGTTGGGGTCGAAAACCGGGTGAAAAAGGGTGAAATCTGAAATTCTGGCAAGGGTGCGGTCATCAGCAGCCTTGGAACCGGTGTGACTCGGCTGCTGAGGAGGATCCGGAGAGAAGGGACTGCGGTCCGAAGGCTTGATGCTGTTAGAAGGCGAGGCTCGCTGCGGCTGGACGGCTGCGGCTTCGGATGGCTGTGGTCTCCTTGGCTATGACTTTGGATGGCTGCGGTCTCCTTGGCTACGACTTTGGATGGCCGCGGTCTCCTCGGCCTGACTCATTTGACCTCGGTTCAAGAAGGGTTTGATCCCTATAGAAGGACTCCGGCCCCAAGAGGCTATTTTCCAAGGTATCTTCCCGTTTCGCATGGTTTTTCACCAAGTCAAGTGTCGGGATGCCCCAATTGATTACGAAAAACCAAAAGAGGTTTTGAGAGAGGTTTGGGAGAGATTTCACATTCTTGGAGAGATTTCTCATACAAAGAGAGATTTGGGAGAGATTTCACATTCTTGGAAAGATTTCTCATACAAAGAGATATTTGGGAGAGATTTCACATACACAGAGAGATTTGGGAGAGATTTCACATACAGAGAGAGATTTCTCATACAAAGAGAGATTTGGGAGAGATTTCATATTCTTGGAGAGATTTCTCATACAAAGAGAGATTTGGGAGAGATTTCACATACAAAGAGAGATTTGGGAGAGATTTCACATACAATGAGAGATTTGGGAGAGATTTCACATTCTTGGAGAGATTTCTCATACAAAGAGAGATTTCGGAGAGATTTCGCATACAAAGAGAGATTTGGGAGAGATTCTAGATAAAGAGAGATAGAGTGAAAACGATTGAGAGAGGTTTCGTGTGTGACATTTGTGAGTGTTTGGCTCCGCAACGCATGGTCCTTAAGCCCCATTAAGCCATGTATTAGAATCTTACACACTCCAGATGAGTATGCAACATTGTTTTATCAGTTTGGTTCATTGTTTAGCACTAAGGCTAAGGAAAATTAAACACACGAATTTTCCAAGTGATGTTTTCTCATTAAAATAGTGAGTTATATAGTAATTACATAACATAAACCCTAATATACATGGTTTAATTGAATTGACCGGTTTGACTCGTTGACTTTGTTTGACTTTGACTTGACACGAAATTGACTATTGTCACAGAAAGACTTTAGCTATTATACTTTAAAGATTTGATAAATATCATTATGATTAGTGGTTATGATTATTGGATTCTCAAATTCGCATATGATTACGACATCCCTTTTATAGTTCGAATTGTGAGAAATGGTAAGAAATAGTTTAAACGTTCAGGACTTATAGATGTAAGTTCTAAACGGGTTTAAACACACACACACACATGCTATCTACTGAAGGTGTATGAGCTTGAGAAGTCTACATGAAGACTTATCAAAGCATCACATATCAGAAATATGAACTTTAGTAAGAAAGTCAATAGTATTGATTTCTAGAAGTCCAATTGATTTCTGGATACATGTCAAAAATAGTGGGACCATAATTGTTATGCTAGTGGGAGTATAATTGTTATGCTAAGTATTGTAGGCTGGAAATATTAGTTGTAGGAAACAAAGATTTCAAATTTGCAAAGTTTGGGAATTGTTTTGCTATAAAAGGATTTAAGGGAGATGACAATCATACTTCATTTCAAATCTAAAAGTTTAGATTGAAGGACTTTAATAGAACTTAGTCATGAACATATATGAATATTGTGTTGAAGTGATTCAACATAGGAAATTTGATATATGGAAATATTATAGAAAAAGACTAATCAAGTATCATGTCTTTATGTAAGACATGATGTATCGAATCCCATATGCTTCAGATATAGGATTGATTACATATGACATAATATTCACTTGTTCTGATTTTTCCAAATGTCTAGGGCATTGAGAAGAAAAAGGACTAGAACTTGGTGCGACTAAAATTGTTAAACAACTATTAAAGAATAGTCTAAGGTTTACTTGAAGATTGGTTGCTTGTGGACAGATTGAAGTATAATATTAATTTGGATGGATCATATTGACATAGTTCTGAATGAAGGTGACTCTTGTTTGGAATCGATTTGTCATATGGGAGTACATAAATGTTTCCATAATGGGAGTACATAAATGTTTCCATAATGGGAGTTGATGATTAAAATCTACATGTGAGTTAGAAACCTTAACGCAAGGAAGGTGTTCAAGGAGTTACCTTGAATTTGATACTTCATCACCATGAAATTGTTTTAGCAAGAAAGTTTCAATGGAGCCTTTTCTGACTTCATTGGCTAAGTCTCGGTGACTTTGATGCCACATCATCACAAAATGGATATGCTCCCTAGTCTTGGAATACACCAATATATCATCAATGAAAATGATAACTGGTTGATCGAGCATCGGCCTGCATACCCAATTCATCAAATCCATAAATGTCGCAGGTGCATTGGTGAGCCCAAATGGAATCACCACAAACTCATAATGACCATAACGAGTTCGAAATGCAGTCTTCTCCACATCCTCCTCTCTAACCCTCATCTGATGATACCCTGACCTCAAATCGATCTTGGAGAACCAATATGCTCCATACAACTGATCGAAGAGGTGATCAATCCGCGAAAGTGGGTAATGGTTCCTCACGGTCAATTTGTTCAACTCCTGGTAATCAATCCATATCTAGTGTGAACCGTCCTTCTTCTTGACGAATGAAATTGGCGCTCCCATGATGAACTACTTTGTTTAATAAAATGTTTGCCCAATAGCTCCTGAAGTTGTGAGGACAACTCTTGCATCTCAGGTGGCTCCAATCGGTAGACGCCTTAGCAATCGGGGCCACACCTAGAACCAAATCGATCCTGAACTCAACCTGCCTCTCAAGAGGCACACCGGGTAACTCCTTTGGGAACACATCAACAAAATATATAACAAAGGTACATCCGAAACCAAAACCTCCTGCCCAATCCGATTATCAACAAAATACAAAAGATAGCCCAAACAACCATGTTGAAGATACTGTCGATCCCTAGCAGCATAATAAAAGGTTGATCCAATCCTGGTACCCTATCCATAGATAACAAGTTATCCCTCACTTGGGGTATGAACTACCACCCACAGACCCTCACAGTCAATCATAGCACCAAAACTAGTCAACCAATCCATCTCTACTATCACACACACATCCCCCATGGGGATAAGAATCAAATCAATTAGGTAAGGCATTCCAAAAATCTCCAAGAAACAACCCTGATAAACACTCGATGCAGAAACCCCAAGTTTTGTTGGCGATATAACCTGCAACGGACACTATAACTCTCCAAGAGTCATATCAAAACTCCTACTGAAAGACTGAGATACAAAGGACCGACTCACACCCGAGTCAAATAGCACAAGAGTAGGCAATGAGTTCACTAAGAAGGTACCTGACATAATTTTAAACATAAGCATACCATCAAATAACTGACAAAATAGTAAATGGAAACATACCAGTAACGATGTATGGTGCCGCCCTGGCTACCTCCGTCGTAAGCTAGAAAGAACGACCCAGAGCGCCCGGGGGCTCCGCCCTACCCTGGCGCCCATCTGTTATCCTAGGATTAGCATTATCTGGTGCATGAACATGCCTGGAGGCAGGTAAGGGGAAATGGGCCTTTACATGTGTTGAATCATGAAAGTGACCCTCTTGAACTTAGCTACCACAACCATTTCTCTACCGCAACCGCATCAGCACCCGGAGTCAGCTACCGCAGTCATTAGCTAGATTACTTTACTTGTCTTTTATGTAATACACTCTATTATCCAGTATGCCTTGCACGGCTGCTTATAGAGTTGTAATCTAGTGTAGCTCTAAGTCTCTATAAATAGAGACTTATTCTCTTGTATTGTCTACCTCTCCTGATTACCAATAACTTATGCATTTCATCTTAATACAATTTCTAAAGTTATCATTCTATCACTCTTCACTCACCACTTCTTAATTAAACATATCTGATTATAATCACTCTTCGGAGCAAGTCTTTGTGACTTATTCACTAAGTTTGATCTCACTTACTAACTTTGGTTTAAATGCATCCCAAGTTATGAATCAACTTATGTGTATACTTGATATAGCAATTGCTGTCATTTACATTACTTTATTTTCTCATCTAACTCACTAAATTCTAACTATTAATATTATTGTTGAGCTAACAGATCCTTCGAGATTAACTATTCCGCTATATACTTGTTCTAACCATTTTGTTCAAGTGTGTCTCAAAGTTTTTCTCTCAACAATTGGTATAAGAGCCATAGTGGTTGCTTTTTGAAAATCGGAACTCTGGTTTTTCAAAGAGCCCTCTATATTACTGAAGCTCATCTCTAAACAAAAACTACTAAATGACACAATCGTTATCACTGAATGTTTCCAATAGTGTTGGTGGTTCCAATCGAGCCCCAATACTGGTTGCAAATGAGTATCATCATCGGTCTCAAAGGATGGAAAGATATCTCAGACGACTTGGTAGAGATGTTTGGAGATCCATAGAAGAAGGACCCCACGTTCCAGTCCTTACCCCTATCCAAACTGATGGAGCCACAACAAGGCTAGGAGGAGGTCAACCGCCTTTGAACCGTCCCACAAAAGATGATCTAGACAAGATGGAAAATGATGCTATTGCCTTTTATGAAATCTCTTGTGGAGTTGCTCCTGACAACTTCGACATCATCATAAATTGCAAATCAGCAAAAGAGATTTGGGATGTTCTCAAAAACTTGTACGAAGGTTCAGAGCAGGCTCAAGACAAAAAGCTCACTACAGTACTTAACGAATTCAATAACTTCAAAGCCCACTCTGGTGAAAGTTTGGAAGACTCTTTTAAAAGGTTCAACTTGATTGTCACAAAACTGTCCAATGCAGGTACCATCCGCAACAATCATGAAACAAATCTGCAATTTCTTAATGGCTTAGGAAGACACTGGACAATAGCCAAAATGATTGTACAAGGTGACAGGAAGATTCACTCTTTATCTCTCTATAAGCTTTATGGAGAATTGCAAGCTCAAGAGTCCACTATACTCAAGGACTGTTCAGACTTCGGAGGACCACTCGCATTAGTAGCCCAATCACCTCACACTCAAACCTATCCTACCTCGTATGACTCTCCACCGCAGTCATATGAAGCTGACTCAGAATATGACGATGAAGAAGAGTTTCAGAATGCCATTGCTCTTATCAATCAGAAATTCAATCGCTTACCACCTTCATTTCGCAAAAACCAACAATTCAATCGACCACCTTTCAACCGCAACTTTCAAAACAATCACTTCCGTTCCACCAAAAACCCTCTCCCTCCACCGTAGTCTCAGCAAACTCAGTCCAAAGAAGTACCACCACAGTCATAATTAACTGACACCGGTACCTCTATAGAAGACAAGAGTGACATCATCATATGTCACAAGTGCAACAAGGAAAACCATTTTGCCAAGGATTGCAAGGCAAACGTAGTGAAAGATAGAGCTTTCTATCTCAGAATGGCTCAAGAACTGGAAGATAAAGAAAAGGGAAAGGCCTACGTTGCTCAAATGAAGAGGAATCATTAAGTGTGGTCATCAGGAGACGAATATGAGGATGATCTTAGCAAAGGGAAAGGCAAGATCTGTATGGTAGCAACTGCTGATGGAGACGGCTCAACCAATCTAAAGAAGAACCATTGCTATATGGCTAAAGATGGAACTCTCAGCATTGTGGAACAGGTAAAACTCATGATTCAAACTTTAAATTACAACATGCATGATTGTCAACCTTTCATAGACACACTCAATGACACTTGTGTTGCCGTCCTTACAGACTACAATAAAGCCCTAGATGAGAAGAACATCGCTTCACAGGAGATGTTCCATGTTAGAGGACGTTTGGACAATAAGAGACTCAAAATGGCAATGTTAGAGAAGGATTTAATGTTAGAAAAAGATGCTAGAATGCTTAGTGAAACCCAATTAGAAATAGCCTTAAATCAGAGAGATCTAGCACATAATGAAATTGTACGTTTAAATCTTTTAATTGAAAAGCTGTTTAATGAAACTGAGGCCATTGAGAATCTTGTTAATAATGGGAATGTTGATAACACCTTTAACTGGGGTTGGTCCAATGGTTACCCAACTGCAATGGACTCCTCACCTCGGTTCACACCGGAACGTCCTTATATCCCACCAGACCGCAACTTCTTATTTCCGGTCAATGACAAAACATTTCCTGAGGATATCCAAGCCCACTTTGGAAAACTTCATGATCTGAGTAATAATTGTGTTATAGAAGAAATTCTCCCTGAATTTTCTACTCATGTTGGCAACACAGATTCTCAGACATCATCCGTAGTCGATGAGGAAATTGTTATTGAAAGTCCTGAAGTCTTTTTAGATTTGGCATCCTTACAGTCTGACCGCAGTGTTTCTGACCGCAGTCACGTACTGCAATCTGTCCCATTGCCTAATATCAATTGTCCCAAAGAAGTATCCACCAAGACTTACTCTGTGGTAGTTCAAAGCACTTCACCGCTGATTAAAGTCAAAAGTTCTGTGATCATTCAACCAATTAATCATGAATTACCAATTGAAAATTTTGAATTTGGTCAATGTTCTCAAAGTCCTGATTTCTCAAGTTCAGATGAATCGAGTCACTATTTTTCAAAATCCTCAAAAGATTCTAGGAAACCGCGATTAAATATCACTGACTGCGGTTCTCCTAAGACCGAAGCAAAAAGAGTTTTTAAAGAAGAATTTCGCTCTCGTGGCAAGCAACGGGAAATTTGCTCAAAAGTTAAGAAATCTGTGAAATATCCTAAGTCAAAAAGTCTTGAGAAGTTTATTTTTTCAAATTATCATTTCAAGAAAACTGTTTCCAAGAAAACAAAAAGAAAGGAGTTCATTGTTTCTGACAATACTCAAAAAATATCCAAACATGAGGATAAGTCTTTTCGATCAAATGGATTTCAAATCTATTCTATCAATGATCCAAAATGGAAACGTATCTTACCTACTCCAACCTTTCCAGTGTCAGTCTCAAAATCTCAAAAGTGGAAAGGAATTTTTCCAACTTCGGCACTCAAAAGGTCATCTCAAATGTTTAATAAATCACATCACAAAAGCTCTGCACGTGCCTTCACACCTGCCAGACCTGCACAAAACTCCTTTTCAAAACACACAAACAAAAGGGTCAAATCTCATAATCCTCGGAATGGACAAAAACATACTTTTTCTTCAAAACCTTAGACCAGGTCAAATGTCAGGGAAAATGACAAAAAGTTCTCTTGTCTATGTCAATGTAAAAAATACCAAAGAACTTCAAACACCCAGGATTTCACTGTCACTTCTTATCTCTCCAAAAGTACTCGTAATTATTCACAATCTCACAAAACTTCAAAGAACTTCAAACACCCAGGACTAGGCTTGAAAGTTGACTTAAAACCTGTCCCTGCCACCTCGCATCATGCATCGATTAACACATCATATGTGACCCCGGGCTCCAAACTCGCTTGGGTGCCCAAATTAACCACTTAGCTTTTGTAGGCTTTGTGCAAGGAGGATTAAGAAGAAGAATGGTTGATCGACAGTGCCTGCTCCTTGCACATAACCGGAAGGTTAGAGTACCTTCGGGATTTTAGGCCTATATGCAATGGTGGAAATGTCACTTTTGGAAACAATGCAAATGGCATCATACGAGGCTACGGTGTTCTCACCACGGGAAAATTTTCCATTCAGAAGGTTGCTTATGTAGAAAGCCTTAAACACAATCTCATCAGTGTTGGCGAACTATGTAAAGCAGGCCATCGAGTGGAGTTTGATGATCAATTCTGTTACATAATGACAAGTGACAGAAGCACTTGCTTAATCAAGTCACGATCCGAAGGCACAATGTATCCTCTGGATGTCTCTCTCATCATTGGTAAACCGCAGTTGTGCTTTCTCTCTAAAGCTGTATCCGAAGTAGGCTGACTATGGCATCGCAAGCTAGCTCATCTAAACTTCAGATACATCAACAATCTGGTCATTGGAGAACTAGTCCACGGTCTCCCTATTCTCAAATTCAGCAACGATACTCTCTGTCTAGCTTGTGAATGTGGTAAACAAGTCAAAGCAAGTCACCCTCTGATAATGGACTCGTCTATTTCAGAACCACTGGAATTAGCACACATTGATCTCTGCGTTCCTTCAACTGTAGCCAGTCTCCACCCAAAGAAATACAAACTGGTTGTTGTTGATGACTTCACTCGCTTCACACGGGTCTTCTTCCTCAGACTCAAATCCGAAACACCGCAGATTCTCATAAACTTCATCAAATAAATAGAACTTTAGATCAAGCTTCTAGTAAGACGCATCCGCAGTGATAATGGAACCGAGTTCACTAATCATCTCCTCAACAGTTTCTTGGTGTCCAAGGGTATTTCTCACAACTTCTCAGCACCCTACACACCGCAACAAAATGGTGTCGTAGAAAGAAGAAACTGCACACTAGTAGAAGCAGCCAGATCCATGCTTAACTTCACCCACCTTCCTCTTTACTTCTGGGCTGAGGCTGTAGCAACCGCATGCTTTGTCCAAAACCG
The DNA here is from genome assembly GCF_051521515.1 of Lactuca serriola. NCBI lineage: Eukaryota > Viridiplantae > Streptophyta > Magnoliopsida > Asterales > Asteraceae > Lactuca > Lactuca serriola. The sequence continues at coordinate 81,353,556 of NC_136409.1, forward strand.
AATCATTGTGTACAAACGTCTCAACAAGACACCATATGAGGGTCTTAACAACCTTAAGTCGAATGTTCGTTTCTTTCATATTTTTGGGTGTAGATGCTTCGTGATCAACGACAGAGATCAACTTAACAAGTTTACACCTAAGTCTGATGAAGGCATCTTCCTTGGTTATTCCACTAACAAGGTTGCTTATCGAGTGCTTATCAGGCGTACAAGGCTGATTATTGAAAGCTTCGATATGAAATTCGATGATTCTCACATCTGCGATGCCTCTCCATCCACTGAAACCACCACAATCATGGAATGTGACATTCCTGCCTCTTCTGGTCCTTTAAATCTAGTTGAAGTCAATTATGATGATCTCTTCGATCTTGTTGAAACGGCAAAACTATCCGAAGTTCTTGTGTCTCCCGCAGCTCAACAACAACATGCTGATATTTCTGGACCATCTCCATCTGAAGTAGTATCTATCAATACTTCCACATCTCTGGTTGAGGGGGAAAGCTCTACTCCAGATCTAGCCGCAACCATTGAGGTTCCAGTACTTGATGTTGTTCAAATTCCTGCTCACAGAGAAACATTATCATCAAACGTATCTTCGGATTCGGATGATGAACTCATAGAAAATATTGACACTAGAACCAATCCAAGAATTGTCACTCTCCCATCCGCAGTCCAGGGGGAACCCTCTCAGGTTCCAGATAGACTCCCTTCAACAATCCAGGGGGAACCTATCAAAGAAAATGCCTCTTTCGCTCCAACAAGTCAAGATGACTCAGCAGGCTATTCACAAATCCAGGGGGAACTTCCTTCCCAATCCAAAGCAACCTTTGATATTGAAAACATTCCTTCAACCGCAGCTGTTGATCATCTGATGCCTCGTCTACATGTATGGACGAAGGATCACCCACCAGGCCAAATTATTGGCAACCCGTCCGCAGGTATCCAAACTCGATCTGCCAAAGATTTATCTGATCATTGTCACTATGCAGCATTTATGTCCGCAGTCGAGCCTCGATCTATCAAAGAAGCTTTATTGGAACCAGATTGGATTTCTGCAATGCAAGAAGAACTGGAAGAATTTGAAAGAAACAAAGTGTGGCAACTTGTTCCCATTCCACAAGGTCATACTATTATTGGTACAAGATGGGTTTTCAAGAACAAGCTAGATGAATCTGGTGCGGTTATCAGAAATAAGGCAAGGCTAGTTGCTAAAGGCTATAGTCAACTAGAAGGTGTTGACTACAATGAGACATACGCTTCGGTAGCTAGAATGGAAGCAATCAGAATCTTCTTAGCATATGCTTCTCACAAAAACATCAAAGTACACCAAATGGACGTTAAGAGTGCTTTTCTCACTGGGGATTAAAAGAAGAGGTTTATCTTCAACAACCTCCCAGATTTGAAAGTATCGAGTTCCCTGATCACTGCTACAAGATTCAGAAAGCAGTTTATGGTCTGAAGCAAGCCCATAGAGCTTGGTATGAAACTCTTTCTGAATTCTTAGTCTCTTCAAGCTACAAAAGAGGAGTGATTGACCCCACACTATTTAGAAAAGCAAATGGGACTCACCTTATGCTTGTACAAATGTATGTGGATGATATCATCGTCGGATCATTTGATGAAGGAATGGTGGATGAATTTTCTAAGCTCATGACAAACAAATTTCAAATGAGCATGAATAGAGAGATTAACTTCAAGTCAAACAAATTCAACAAGGTATATTCGTTCATCAAGAAAAATACACCACTGAACTTCTAAAGAAATACTCTATGGACAACTGCTTTTCAGTTAAGGTCCTTATGGACTTCAGATATAAGATCTCTGTTGATCCCTCTGGTGAATCTGTGGATCACAAGACTTAAAGAGGTATCATTGGCTCGCTAATGTATCTCACCGCAAGCAGACCTGATATTGTCTTTGCAACCGGTGTGTGTGCAAGGTACCAGGCTGACCCAAAAGTGTCACACATGACCGCAGCCAAACAAATTCTTCGATACCTAAAAGGAAGCAAATCTCTTGGTCTATGGTACCCCGTAGGTAATGACTTCAGTCTCCAAGCATTTACTGATGCGGATCATGCCGGATGCAAACTTGATCGAAAAAGTACATCTGGTGGATGTCAATTTTTAAGAGGAAGACTTGTCAGCTAGTCCTCAAGAAAACAAAGTTGTGTTTCTTTATCCACCACAAAAGCAGAATACATGGCCGCAGCCAGCTGCTGTTCCCAAGTCCTTTGGATGAAGACACAACTGTTAGACTATGGATACATGATGCTGCAGATACCAGTTTACTGTGACTCTGAAAGTGTCATAGCGATCTCTCATAATCCTATTCAGCACTCAAAGACTAAACATATTGAGCTACGGTATCATTTCATCAAAGACCATATTCTGAAAGGTAATATTGAACTCATCTTTGTTCCCACTCATGAATAGATTGCTGATGTTTTTACAAAAGCACTTGACTCTTCAAAACTCAATGTGTTCCTACAAATATTGGGAATGATGAATCTGGATCCTAAATTCTTCTTGAATTAACTAGTACCGCAGACCTTCCTAGTCCCCATTGCGGTCCTTACTGAAATTTATTTATATTAGATGGTTTTGGAACATCCCCTGTTCTACAGTCAATGTACCGCAACCATATATTATATCTATCTTTCATGGATCCTTCTTACTTGTGATTACTAACTTTTGTACAAGTGCTTCTCTCAGTTTCTCACTGCAGTCTTTACTTTGGTCATCCGCAATGACATTTCCAACAGTAATGAAGTTTTCATCCATAATCTTCGTGATAATTTCTCAACTGTTTTATTAACCTGTGAACCTTTGTGTGCTATTTAATGATCCTTCATTAAATAAAATAAAACATTCTCCTTAGAAACTGTCAGCTTCTCTTTTTGAATAATCCTTTTATCAGACCTATTTTAGGGATGATGATAAAAAGAACGTTTTTCCAATAAAATCATCCTTAATTTGTCCTTTCCTCTCCCTAACACGTCCCATCTGTTACCTCTTCCTCTCCCATCACCCCCACTGATGAAGACGAAGCCCATCATTCACATCACTCTCAGCACGATTACCTGACATATTGACATGCGTCTGACTTTACATTAAATGCAAACCCCTTTTGGAAATCTCTCAAAATATTTTACAACCCGTTTTTAATTATGTGTGGCTGAGATTTAGTCCAAAATTCATAGATTCCCCCCAAAACCCCAATCGATGTTTTACCTTATTCTTACCATTTACCTAGGGTTAAACATTTTTGTTTCACCCCCTTTTATAAACTCATCTCCTTCCCTAAATTCACTTTACGCTTTCTGAATATCGATCATTCCCTCTCAAAACCATCAAGAACTTTGTGTTCTACTTCTTCTTCAAACACCTTCAAACTTCAACAATGGTGAAATCAGGAGTATCAAAGAAGCAATCCAAGGCTTCTGGTTCGGTGAATCCAACAGGCTCAGACTCTCCTACAATCGCATCAAGCAATTTCAGAGCAGTGTTTGAAGATCATCCTTCATACAATGCTCCCATCAAGATCATGATCAAGTTTCTCAAGAACCACCCTCTGTTTGGTCCGTTTGATGCATTTACAGACGTTGTTCCAGTTTCTACTCTCTTCAAGAGTGCTTTTTCTGCTTATCGCCCACTGGAAAACCCTCAAGAAGTTCATCTCAATCTCATTAACGGTTCTTTGGTCATCTTGTCCAAAGAAAAGTTCCTCACAGCCATTAACCTTCTGGTTCATCCATCCATCAAATTCTTCTCACCTTCTATGGCTGACATCACATCCGCACTCTACTAGATGGGGTATCAAAAACCAATTCGAGGGATTGGTGAGTTCAAAAAGAATCAGCTGCCTGCGGTTTGGCAGTTTGTGTGTCACTTTGTCATCCGCTGCCTATCCGACAGAACCGGAGGCATTGAGAATATGGGACTCAAGCTTTTGGAATTAGTGTGGAGCATCTTCACCGGACACGACGTCAACTACGGGCAAATTCTTTAGGACGATTTCATCCAGTACATTCCCAAGGAGCACCCGAAGGAAAACCCAACCGAGCTCACATTTGCAAGATTTTGGTCTCTCTGCATATCAGACCTACATGCAGACGCTGGAATAGATATGGGTAATGACATCAACTTCTTCGTCACTAAGGATCTTAAAAGGTACCTCCCTTCTTCTGATCAAACTCTATTTGGACCGATCCGTAGGCTTCCCACTCATATCCTCTCTTCTCTTTGTCCTGAGACTGCTGATGTCTCAGACCACATTGACGCTACAGAGGGTATTTCCCCATACCCTTCTACCCCGCCTCTTCCATCCACAGTCGTTAACCCTGAGGGTACCACAGTCCCCTCTGCCACTACATTATCCAATCTTTCTCAAAGAAGAAAGCAGTTGGCATCCAAGAAGAAACAAAGAACACCCAAGAAGGATGCTCCCAAACAAACCGCACCCACCAAGAAACTCAAAACCAAACTAATTACTGCATCTAGCAGTGATTCAGAAGAGGACAGGCAACCGATCTCTATCCTCAAGAAAAGAAAAACAACCGATACCTCTAGCCATATGCGTGATCGGACCGATGCTGAAGCCTTTCAAAAGGCTCCAGTAGTCCTTGGGGTGGCCGCAGACCCATTCATCACCACCATCATTTTTCAATCAGACTCAGAAAGTGAGTCTGATTCTGATTCTCATCATCGTGGAGACACCCCTCCAGTATCATCCCAAAGGGATGATACTGGTTCTCGCCCTAAGGTCTCCAGGGCCTCCTGACTGCGTTTGTTTTCTCTAGAGGAGTTGCACTCCATCCTTCTTTCTGTCACCCAAACACTACAAACACCTTCCCATCCGCGTGGCACTTCTTCAGCCCATGCCAGAACTGAGTTAAGGCCAGACTTGACCATGGGTCAAGGAGACCAAGGACACTCAGAAATCCTACTCTGCTTTCATCTCTTATAGGTGGTTTAGGCACGGTGAGCACTAATGTGCAAGGATCCGTGAACCCAAGGGACACCTTGGTGCGAACTAAAGGAATTGACGGTAGTAACTCTAGCGATTCTTGGAGTCGTTATCAACCAACGACCGTAGTTGAAATCAAGAAATATGAAGCATTCTGAAGGGCTTTCCAAGCCCGCAAGGCGCAACAAATCAAGCAGCAGCAACAGAAAGAACAGGAAATCCAGTCTATGGATGAAATGGCAGAAACAATTCTCAAAGCACAAGCTTCAGGTGCACCCGCAGGTACCTCCAAAGTTCCTTCTACTCCAACTTCCATCCCAGTCAATCCATCACAAGATGAAGAACCCGCAATCTCAATCAGCCCTACTCCTACTTTTGGTCTGGATGATGACGACATTCAGGAGGTAAACAAACCCTCTCCCTTAGATGATGACTTCATGATGTTTGATGAAGGTGAAGAATCAAGTGGTTTCCATCACTCCACCTCCAAACCCAAGAAGAAGAAGAAGAAGAAGAAGAAGAAGAATGCGGTGACCAGGAAAGAATTCTTATCTCTTCAAGCCAAATTCGATCAGATCTTGGCTGCGGTCAAGCCTACTCAACCGCAACCTGAAGACTCTCCAGGACCTCAGTCACTGATCGAAAGAATAAAGCGTCCGGAAAGAGGGAACACATGGCTACTGAACGCATTTCTCTTAAAGTAGAGATGGGGATCCGGTCCCTTGACAACAACCGCAAGGTTGACCACAAAGAATTCTTGGCTGCAACATAACGTCTCATCACGGAGGTGACCATAATCAAAATGGATCTCCAGGCCGCCATCGCGGATTAAGCTTCTCAGTCTCAGAAAGTGATAGATGAGACTCATAATGCTTATAAGTCCACTATCTCCGTTCCTCAAACGACAATTGTAACGCTCGTTTTTCTAGGCTAGGAATTAATATTGGCATAATTGTCTAGGTTAACCTTTGTAACTCATTTAGAAGAAATGAAAAAGAATTATGTGAATTTTATGTGAATTATGTGTTTTATGCTTAATTATTAGGGTTTAATTAATTAAGAATAAAAATAAGCGTCAAAATTAAAGTGTGAGATAAGCCCGATATCTTTACATATAGTTTTAGTGGTCGAAACAAGGATTTCGGGGATATAAAGAATGCCGAAATCCGAGTTATAACGAAGAAGTTATGACCTATCGAAGTTTCGCGACAAAACCGGCACGGTGCCGAATGTCGTAAAAAGTGAGTTTTCGATAAACTACTTTTTAGCCTTAGTGATCTAAATGTAAGTCTTAGTATTCGTTAAACCGAGAAGTTCGATACAAAGAACGCCCAAATCTGACTTCGTATGAGGAAGTTATGATTTTTCGAAGTTTCAGCTTAGAAGTAGACAACTAAAAACTTGAATTTTAGATCGAGCGATTTTTAGCCGACACAACCTAAACGAGAATTGAAGGTCTCGTCATTAGCAGCACAACAGTAAAACGTCTGACGAAAACGGATGTCGAATGAAGAAGTTATGAATTTTTAACGGATTTCCTGTCCCGGTCTGTTAAAAATAATAATATAAAATTTAAAGTCAAAATTAGCCGACGAAGTCTAAACGGAAGTTGTAGAGCGTAATTTTAGCTACGCGTGCATATAAAGAACGTCAAAAACGGAGCTTGTATGCGAAAGTTATGGATTTTAGAAGTTTTTGCGCGAAAATCGAGAAAATTCGCATAGTCACGAGTTGCCACGTCATCCTCGCTTCGCATGCGCCACATGTCCTGTTGAGTCACCCGAGCTGCTGAGTCATCCGAGCACATGGCCTTATCCGAAGTGGTCCACTGAGAAGCCGACACGTACCCTCTTGCATGAGACCGAGCCCTCGCAGCATGCCGCGAACCCTCTACTTCGGACCCTAGACCTCGGTCCAATCACAAGCTGCCAGCGAGACCCTCGCAGGTGCGAGCCATGTGCGAGCCATGCGCAGCCACGTGCGAGCCTTCCCTACGAGCCCTCGGATCTGCAAGGCGTGGCTCCTTCTCAACCGTCCGATCAGAAGCTCTTCCCTATAAATAGAAGGCTGCGAGCCTTCTCGGATATTTTTAAGAAATTGCCATATTTAACCCCTAAACCCATATTTTCTTCATCTTAACATCCCGCAAAGCCCCGATATCGATTGTAAAGCCCGAAATATGCCACGAAGTGCCCGAGAAGCCCGAAAAATTTATTTTTTTTCGGTTTCGAAGCCTGACTTTTGCAAAGCCCAGTTTCTCAATAAAACTCCCGGTTTTATTAGAAACGATCGTTTTAGGAAATGAATTGCTGCCTGATTATCATCAAACTATGTGAGTGTATAGTCACTTTCATTTTACACATAGATATGAAGTATTTACCTTATAATATGTGCTATGTGTAAATATGTTAATTGTTTATTTGAGGTGACTGTTGAGTTGAGGTTTTATACAAGTTTTAAACTGTATAAGTATTTTTATCTACAAATATGTTAGGTAGAACATGGGTAGATAGTGATGTGTGATAAAATAAAAATTGAGGAGGGGCCTCTTTGAGTTTTGAGATCCAGTCATCTAACGGAGTTTGGATGACGACCACGGACTTTCTAGACAGTCCAGTGGGAAACATTAGCAGGTCCGCAACCTGTAGGTGTTAATAAACTGAGAGTGTTCATTCGTTGTACTCCATCCCCATCATGGTTGCCTTTAGGACATGTATGGCTGGGGAAACCCCTTAGCAGTAGTGTCCATCCCGATGATATTCTTTAGGCTAGGTCCCTTGTGATAAGTGTTTAGGGACATAAAGTAAGGATAACGGGAACGGGTAATCAGGATTATTGTTGAATGATGAACTTAGTAAGTTTATTATTATTGTGGGTTGAAAACCCTATATGCTCACCAGGCTCCCAAGCCTGACCCACTCAACTATTTATGTTACAGGAAGTGGACCCTGAGCATAGTCAGAGGACGATGAGAGATTTTTGGATTATAGGCCAGTAGTTGTAAATAACTGTTGAAAGGCTTATAATGTCTTGTTTATGCTTTTGATCTCTATCGGAACATGACATCCCGAGGTTTTGATATATATGGAAAACATATACCTTCTTAATGAGGGATTTTGATAAACTTTTATCATATGTTGTTTGGGGACCAATTCTGCAACATCTTTTAAAAAGATTTCTATGATTTTATTTTAAAAAGCATAAATTAAATCGGTCTTTTCTGGCCGAGAAATTAGGGGATGTCACAGTTGGTATCAGAGCATTAGTTTAAGCGAACTAAGAAATTATAGAATTTCTAGGCTTAAACTTAGAATGCTAGGTGATGATTTGAGATGAGTGTCTACCATATTTTAGACATAAGCACTAGTTTATTTTAGGAAAGATACCTAAAATGCCCTTATGTGCTAAATATTATATGTTTGCCATATATGCCATTATTGTTCGGATCTATGGTCTGTTGCCGACCAGATCTGGAAACCTTATGTGTGTAGGATTCTAACCGTACGATTACGAGATTAGAACTAACATGTAAACGTTTCGGAGGGATAAGGAAATTTAAATACCTATCGAGGGTAAAGACCTAAATTCACCTTATTCGGTATATAGATTGTAATGGCAAGAACTCGTAGTGGAGCTGCAAATGCAAACGGAAATAGGGATCAACAGCCTCAACCTCATGTAGTTGAGCAAGTACCTGTTGTAGGAGCTGCACCTGATCCAATGACGATGGTTGGGGTACAAGCAATGATCCAGATGATGTTAGATTGCCAGATAGAGGAGACAAGGCGATTACTACAACAACATAGGGAAGAGACTACGATGCCTGTTGAGCAGCCCATATTGAATGAAGGGCAATCAGTAGGAGGGAACTATAGTGGGACTTTTGGTCAAGCCAACCCACGGATAGTTAGACAAGACAACCAGGATGGAGGAATTGATGGACGCGAGTGCAAATACAAAGATTTCATGGCATCTAAGCCGATGTGTCTATCTGGGAGTCCGACACCGGTGGAAGTCATGAATTGGATCTCCGAAATGGAGACGATGTTTGAAAGTTGCGAGTGCAGCAACAAACAAAAGACCGCACTTGCAATTCCTATATTAAGGTCTGGTGTGTTGAACTGGTGGAAGTTACTAGCTAATTCGATGCCCAAGGAAGAAGCTAGTAAGATGTCTTGGGAAGACTTTGTACTACAACTAAAACTGCAATACTGCTTTGAGCAGGATCTTCTGGAAATTAATAATGAGTTCCAGAATTTAAAGAAGGGAAAGATGAGCGTTACTGAATATGCTGCTAGTTTTACTGAAAAGATGAAGATTGTTCCTTACCTAGTTCCAACTGAACTCTCTAAGATCAACAAGTTCGCCCTCGGATTACCAGCGGATTTTGGTCCGACGGTCAAGCAAGCAACCAATTTGAAAGCCGCCATCTGGGCTGCTAAGAACGTTGAGGTTCAGATCAGAGAGAAGGGTCTGGAGAGGGCAGAAGTTGGTGAAAAAAGAAAATTTGAAGGAACTTCAGGTTCCAGTAAGAGAAGCAAATTTTATAAGTTTAAGAAGTTTGGAGGAGGAGGAGGTGAAGTGAAGTGGTGTGAGAAGTGCAAGAAAAAGCACTCAGGGAAATGTAGTGAGGAGGTGACTTGCTTCAAATGTGGAAAGACTGGGCATTATTCCAACGTGTGTCCATCTGACAAGAGGGTATGTTTTGAGTGCCATGAAGAAAGGCATGTTTTTAAAGACTGTCCGAAGAGGAAGGATGCTGCAAAGCCCAATCTACCACCAAAGCCGAAGGCGAGAGCCTTTAAGATGACACTTGAGGCTGCAAAAGAAGAAGATCAAGTTATAAAGTAGTAATGTGAATAGTAACAAGTGGTTAGGCCTATTAGAGGCATAGTATAGGGTAAACTTGAACCTTTGTGTAATCGTTTCAAGGAAATAATATAAACCCTGGTTTTGTCATATGATGAATTGAATGACTATGTGAAATTCTTGTATGGCGATTTGGAGAACTGCGAGACAATACTTGGGACGAGTATGAGTAGGTGCGAATGGTAGTAGAGGCCTATACTACCGGAAGCATAGGACTCGTACTTGGATCAGGGAAAGTCACAAGGTTACCAAGGAGCTATTATTTGATTCCGTATTGTTCTAGTCTGTTGTTACCATCGTTTCAGTAATGAGTAAGAAGATGATTGTTATTCCGACCTTAGAGGTCATATTGAATCCAGTCCGACTAAGATGAGTATGTTACGTGGTTCAGAGAACCAAGTTCAATGTAGCATTTGACTTAAGCCAGAAGATTGAAGTGAAAGATGATTAAAGCGATCAACAGAAGTATTGCACTCATTGTTAAAGAAGTTGATATTTAGGAATGATGCATGTTGAACTATGATGTGTCACATTAGAACATGAAGGAAGTTGTAGTTTGTTCCGAAAATTGTACCAAGGAGATCTGAGTCTATGTAGTGTAGTATACAATGAGAGATCATTAGAACATGACCCACCGGTTTGTGACAATAAATGAAGGAAAGTACTTATTCCAAGAAAATGAAAGAGCCCTCAATAAGGATTTATTTTGTAACTCGAAGGTTACAAATGAAAGTCCTATGGAGATCTGAAGCTTTTTAGGATTAGCTGGATATTATCACTGAATTATCCAAGGCTTTTCTTCGATCGCGACTCCATTGATAGCTTTGACCCGCAAAGGAGCTGTCTATACTTGGAATGAGAAGCATAGGAAGCTTTGAGAAGTTAAAGAAGAAGTTTTGTGAAGCACCGATTCTTTCGTTACCTGAAGGGGTTGATGACTTCACAATTTATAGTGATGCCTCTGGAGTTGGGTTAGGATTTGTTCTGAACCAAAGGGATAAGGTGATAACGTATGCATCAAGGAAATTGAAAGAGCACGAAAAGAACTACCCCACTCACGATTTGGAGTTGGCAGCGGTAGTATTCGCCCTAAAGATATGGAGGCATTATCTTTATGGCACAAAGTGTAAACTTTTCACTGATCATAAGAGTCTCCAATATCTCTTTAATCAGAAGGAATTGAACACGAGGCAACGATGCTGGCTAGAGTTACTCAAGGACTACGACTGTGAGATACTTTACCACCCTGGTAAAGCAAATGTTGTTGCTGATGCTCTCAGTCGGAAGGTAAACCTTGAAAAGAAAAGGCTAAGAGCGTTGAGAATTGAAGTTGTCTCGACAATTGTGGAAAGTATAAAGAAAGCTCAAGAGGAAGCTTTAGAGAAAAATGACCGAAAGAAGGAACGTTTGGGATAAAACGTTGGTGTTTGATACAAACGGTCAAGGACTGGAGGTATTCAAAGATAGGATTTGGGTACCTTGGATGGGAGGAGTAAGAGATCTTCTAATGGAAGAAGCTCACAAGACCATGTACTCGATTCATCCGGACAGTACAAAAATGTATAGGGATCCAAAACCCTATTACTAGTGGCCCACGATGAAGCTCGATGTTGCTAAGTATGTGGCCGAGTGTGTAACTTGTGCTAGGGTTAAGGCAGAACATTAGAAACCGTATGGGAGTTTAGAACCTTTACCCGTACCCATGGGTAAATGGGAAGACATCACCATGGATTTTGTGACTAAACTGACCAGAACAAGGAACGGTCACGACATGATTTGGGTGGTCGTTGATCGCTTCACTAAGAGTGTGCATTTTATAGCAGCCAAAGAGAAATGGTCTATGGATAAACTTGCGAATTCTTACGTGAAGGAAATTGTGAGGCTTCAAGGTGTTCCGCTAACGATTGTATCCGATCGTGACAATCATTTTACCTCAAGGTGTTGGAGGAGTCTATAGGAGGAATTGGGTACCAAGTTGTGTTTGAATATAACGTACCATCTGCAAAACCGATGGTCAGAGCGAATGAACGATTCAAACGTTGGAGGATATGCTGAGAGCATGTACCCTAGAATTTCAAGGTAACTGGGATGAACACTTACCTTTAGTAGAATTCTCCTATAATAATAGTTTCCACTCAAGCATTAGGATGGCACCTTATCACGCCTTGTATGAGGAAAAGTGTCGAACACCATCATGTTGGCTGGAAGCTAGGGAAAAGCAGTTTATGGGACCTGAAATAGTCCATGAGACTGCTAAAAAGTTGAAAGTGATAAGGGAAAGGATGTTAGTTGCTCAAGATCGACAAAAGAGTTATGCTGACAAGAAAAGACAACCGATATCCTTCGATGTTGGAGATTCGGTTTTACTTAAAGTCTCGCCATGGAAGGGACTTATAAGATTTGGGAAACGAGGAAAGTTGAGTCCAAGGTTTATTGGACCATTTAAAGTTCTTCATAGGATCGGGAATCAAGCATACAAGCTAGAATTACCGGAAGAACTAGAGAGTATTCATAACACCTTTCATGTGTGTTATTTGAGAAAATTCACGGGAGGTGTGCCCGACATAATTCCCATTTCTGAATTAAGGTTGGATGAAAACAAGAGGTTAATTGGAGAACCTAACGCAATCGTTAACCGTAAGACTAAGAAGTTGTAACGTAAGATAGTCGATTTAGTGCCTGTACGTTGGAAACATATAAATGGGCCAAATCCCACCTGGGAAATGGAGAGTGACATAGTGAGTCGCTACCCGTAGTTGTTTGTCGCTGTATGATTCCAGGGACATAATCATCCTAAGGGGAGAGAGTTGTAACGCTCGTGTTTCTAGGCTAGGCATTAATATTGGCATAATGGTCTAGGTTAACCTTTGTAACTCATTTAGAAGAAATGAAAAGGAATTATGTGAATTTTATGTGAATTATGTGTTTTATGCTTAATTATTAGGGTTTAATTAATTAAGAATAAAAATAAGCGTCAAAATTAAAGTGTGAGATAAGCCCGATATCTTTACATAAAGTTGTAGTGGTCAAAACAAGGATTTCGGGGATATAAAGAATGCCGAAATCCGAGTTATAACGAAGAAGTTATGACCTGTCGAAGTTTCGCGACAAAACCAGCATAGTGCCGAATGTCGTAAAAAGTGAGTTTTCGATAAACTACTTTTTAGCCTTAGTGATCTAAACGAAAGTCGTAGTATTCGTTAAACCGAGAAGTTCGATAAAAGAACGCCCAAATCTGACTTCGTATGAGGAAGTTATGATTTTTCGAAGTTTCAGCTTAGCAGTAGACAACTAAAAACTCGATTTTTAGATCGAGCGGTTTATAGCCGACACAACCTAAACGAGAATTGAAGGTCTCGTCATTAGGAGCACAACGGTAAAAAGTCTGACGAAAACAGACGTCGGATGAAGAAGTTATGAATTTTTAACGGATTTCCTGTCCCGGTCTATTAAAAATAATAATATAAATTTTAAAGTCAAAATTAGCCAACGAAGTCTAAACGGAAGTTGTAGAGCGTAATTTTAGCTACGTGTGCATATAAAGAACGTAAAAAACGGAGCTCGTATACGAAAGTTATGGATTTTAGAAGTTTTGACGCGAAAATCGAGAAAATTCGCATAGTCACGAGTTGCCACGTCATCCTCGCTTCGCATGCGCCACGTGTCCTGCTGAGTCACCCGGGCTGCTGAGTCATCCGAGCACATGGCATTATCCAAAGTGGTCCACTGAGAAGCCGACACGTACCCTCTTGCACGAGACTGAGCCCTCGCAGCATGCCACGAACCCTCTACTTCGGACCCTAGACCTCGGTCCAATCACAAGCTGCCAGCGAGACCCTCGCAGGTGCGAGCCATGCGCAGCCACGTGCGAGCCTTCCCTGCGAGCCCTCGGATCTGCAAGGCGTGGCTCCTTCTCAACCGTCCGATCAGAAGCTCTTCCCTATAAATAGAAGGCTGCGAGCCTTCTCGGATATTTTTAAGAAATTGCCATATTTAACCCCTAAACCCATATTTTCTTCATCTTAACATCCCGCAAAGCCCCGATATCGATTGTAAAGCCCGGAATACGCCACGAAGTGCCCGAGAAGCCCGGAAAATTTATTTTTTTGGTTTCGAAGCCCGACTTTTGCAAAGCCCGGTTTCTCAATAAAACTCCCGGTTTTATTAGAAACGATCGTTTTAGGAAACGAATTGCTGCCCGATTATCATCAAACTATGTGAGTGTATAGTCACTTTCATTTTACACATAGATATGAAGTATTTACCTTATAATATGTGCTATGTGTAAATATATTAATTGTTTATTTGAGGTGACTGTTGAGTTGAGGTTTTATACAAGTTTTAAACTGTATAAGTATTTTTATCTACAAATATGTTGGGTAGAACATGGGTAGATAGTGATGTGTGATAAAATAAAAATTGAGGAGAGGCCTCTATGAGTTTTGAGATCCAGTCATCTAGCGGAGTTTGGATGACGACCACGGACTTTCTAGACAGTCTAGTGGGAAACATTAGCAAGTCCGCAACCTGTAGGTGTTAATGAACTGAGAGTGTTCATTCGTTGTACTCCATCCCCATCATGGTTGCCTTTAGGACATGTATGGCTGGGGAAACCCCTTAGCAGTAGTGTCCGTCCCGCTGATATTCTTTAGGCTAGGTACCTTGTGATAAGTGTTTAGGGACATAAAGTAAGGATAACGGGAACGGGTAATCAGGGTTATTGTTGAATGATGAACTTAGTAAGTTTATTATTATTGTGGGTTGAAAACCCTATATGCTCACCAGGCTCCCAAGCCTGACCCACTCAGCTTTTTATGTTACAGGAAGTGGACCCCGAGCATAGTCGGAGGACGACGAGAGATTTTTGGATTATAGGTCAGTAGTTGTAAATAACTGTTGAAAGGCTTATAATGTCTTGTTTATGCTTTTGATCTCTATCGGAACATGACATCCCGAGGTTTTGATATATATGGAAAACATATACCTTCTTAATGAGGGATTTTGATAAACTTTTGTCATATGTTGTTTGGGGACCAATTCTGCAACATCTTTTAAAATGATTTCTATGATTTTATTTTAAAAAGCATAAATTAAATCGGTCTTTTCTGGCCGAGAAATTAGGGGATGTCACAACAATTAACAGATTGCAGAAATCTCTTTCCTCCAACTTCCATGGCCCTAAAATCCTCCAGCTTACCAAAGAAATCCACAAGTTGCTCTTCAGCTCCTCCACTCCAAACAATTCCCAATTGGCAGAAATCCTAAAAGCTCAATTTCAAGAAGTTTTTGCCAAAGTGGATGGACTTAAGCAATGGCTTGAGGAAGCACCTGCGCTGCATTCCTCAAGAGGGGGAAGTGATGAAGACGAAGCCCATCATTCACATCACCCTCAACACTCCCACCATTCAACCTCACCACATCAGAGTCCTCCCATCATTACTAAGAAAAATCCTTCACCCCAAGCATCTCATCATTCTACACCTCTGAATCTAGAAAAACCTGAAACTCCCCCACACTTCAAATTTCTTGATGAACACATGTCCTCACCAAGCCCAACTGATTCCCATACCACAACCCAAATGAAGAGAGACTGGAGGTCAGCTAAACTTGCTGAAGAAATCTGGAGGCTAAGTGGTTTCGACAGTGTCATAGATGAAACCCTTATCAACTCTTGGGTCAATCCTCACTGAAGGCTGCAAGATGAAGATTATATTCCCCACCTCACTTATGCTTCGATCTTTACTAAACATTCCTCCCTCATAGAGCACATATGGTCCAATGACAGGCCATCCGCAGTTGTGAACTACAAGCCTTGGAGATTCATGAAAGCAGAATTCTTCCAGTACACCCTCACCCAAAGAGGACATGACAATATCCGCACCCAAGCAGACTTTCCCCACATGAATCCAAAAGAAGTGTTTCTCATAGCCAAAGTATTTTAGAACAAGGCTGAGAAGCATCCAAAAATGAAGACTGCACTTGATCGGGTCAACAACTTCTTGAGAGAAACTGTGTGCGACTTTGCCAAAATTGATGCGGACATCTATCGCATCATTTCCAAGAAGTTTGATCTACCACCTCTCGACCCCACACCTATGCCCACCAAAGGCTTTACTGACAGATCCTTAGGTGCAACTAACTTCCCAGAGCTTGGCATCATTTTCAAAAGGAAAATCGACAATGCCAAATACTTTATTCCCGTAAGTGCCATGAACCGCCTGCCCAAGAAACAACTTGACATCTGCCGGACCGCAGTTGAAAGATCGAAGCATACTACCGTAGAAGTCCAGTTCGAGATTACAAGAAGAATCACATGGCTGGAAAACGTCAGGAAGTTTTGGTGGATTTTGATCAAGTTCCTCAAACTTGATAGCTGAACCAAAGTTAAAGAGGTCACTTAGGGGAAATTATTGAATCATGAAAGTGACCTTCTTGAACTTAGCTACCGCAACCGCATCAGCATCCGGAGTCAGCTACTGCAGTCATTAGCTAGATTACTTTACTTGTATTTTATGTAATACACTCTATTATCCAGTATGCCTTGCACGGCTGCTTATAGAGTTGTAATTTAGTGTAGCTCTAAGTCTCTATAAATAAAGACTTATTCTCTTGTATTGTCTACCTCTCCTGATCACCGATAACTTATGCATTTCATCTTAATACAATTTCTAAAGTTATCATTCTATCACTCTTCACTCTCCACTTCTTACTTAAACATATCTGATTATAATCACTCTTTGGAGCAAGTCTTTGTGACTTATTCACTAAGTTTGATCTTACTTACTAACTTTGGTTTGAATGCATCCCAAGTTATGAATCAACTTACGTGTATACTTGATATAACAATTGCTGTCATTTAGATTACTTTACTTTCCGTATCTAACTCACTAACTTCTAACTATTAATATTATTGTTGAGCTAACAGATCCTTCGAGATTAACTATTCCGCTATATACTTGTTCTAAACATTTTGTTCAAGTGTGTCTCAAAGTTTTTCTCTCAACAACATGGCCCACCTGCTCACAATGGTAACAAATCCTGGGACCCATAGGCAAGGACTGTTGACGGCAATCCCTCATATAGTAACCCTCCTTGCCACACAAAAGAAGAAGATCTACACACCCCATCATGAACCTTGTCGCACTTTCCACAAGTGTGACCCCTCAGACCTCCTGATCTCGAATCAGCGGGTTTAAACCTCTTTGTTGTAGGCTGGGACTGAACTGGAGCCTAATGTTGCTCCCTCGTCTACGTCAATCCCAATCTCTCGCCTCCTCACGGCCTCCTGAAGCTCAGCGAGGGTACCGTATCATTGGGTAGACACAAATTGTTGGATATCCTTCTTGAGCATGCTCAAGTACCAAGTCATCTGAGCTTTCTCCAAAGCAGCAAACTCAAGGCAAAAAAGAGCCCTCTCTGTAAACATCTTGGTGATCTTCATCACTGTCTTGGTAGTCTGCCTCAAATCTAAATACTCCTGAGGTAACCTCTCCCTCTCCACAAAAGGAACATATATCTCCCGAAATATCTCCGAGAACTACTCCCAAGTAACATCGGCTCTCTGCTCAGGAGTGTAAGCACCAGTCACCAACCTCCACCAATCCTTCGCCCACAACCTGAGAAGGTTTAGGGCGTACTTGACCTTTTTGTCAGCAGGGCAAGAACACGTGAAGAAACAACCCTCCACATCAGATAGACATCTTGTCGCTACAATTGGGTCCCTGACCCCATTAAACTCAGGGGGCTTCGTATTGTTTAAGTCCCGGTACTGGAAAGCTTTCTCCCCTCGTACCCCCACATTAGCAATAGCTACGGTAGTTGCAGCAAGAACAACCTCAACAAGAGCAACATAATGATCATCAAATAACTTAACCATGGCAGTGTTGATATACCCAAAACTCCAGAATCGATCCCCGGACAATAGTAGCCACCTCAACGACAATCATCTCTTGTATCTGATCATCACTCAATCCTGGCCTATCTGTAACATCCGAGATTTTCCGGGTATTATTATTAATCAACTTAATTGAAGTGTGGAATGGTTTGTTTTGGGCTTTGACCTTTGGGATTTGACCTTTGGGATTTATAAGTGCGCTGAGGAAGCTTCGTATGCGGGGCATACATTGGCATGTACGCCCAGTATACTCATGAGAATGAACCGCGGAGGCCATGCACCTACGCCCAACATACCAGGAGTACGTCCAACATACGTGTGCATCTCTTTAAACCCTAAAATTTAGGGTTTACTCCCTATATAAATAACATAACCCCTGTTGGTTTCAGCCTCCCTTCACCCATAGCCAGCCACCACGAAAACCCTAGCTCATTATTCTGTGACTTTGTGTTTTGGAAGCCATTTGAGAGTGTTTGTGTGTTGTGTTAGTGAGAATGGAAGAAAGAAGCTTGAAGAAGAAGCAAGGATCCACCAAGAGCTTGTAGATCTAGAGGATTGACATCATTTCTGACTCTTTTGAGGTATCAAGTTCCATACTTGGACATTATATGCTTAGATTTGTTTATGGGGTGATTAAGGTCACTTTTGGACTTTATCGTTGAGGATTGTTACATCTTTACAATTTCGAAGCCTAAGAGCTGTCCTTTGGGGCTCTTTGTTGGGTTTTAGTATACTACAACATCCTATGGTGCACATACAAGTCTAAAAGCTTTGCATATATGTTTTCTCTAATACATGCAATATTGTTTCCAAAGCTTTAAGCCTACAACTAGCATACAAATGATATAAACTACATAAAATACTAGTTAGAAGTTTACCTCTTTGTGTAGTTTGTAGAACTTGATGAATTTGGCATTTAAAAGCTTAACCCCAATAGTGTGGAAGCCTCAAATGGAATCACAACACATCATGGACAAAGGTGGAACTTGAGAGAGAATCCTAGCCTCACCAAACCGTCCATATCCTCCAAGAATACATTAGTGGTGATTTTGGCTATGAAGTAACATATTTATATGTGGGATTCCAAAGGTCATGGGTTAATCCAAACCCATACCCATGGGTTTTATGATCCATGGTTCATGTGGCCCAACTCTTTATGTATCCATACATAAACTTAGTCCAACATGGATCATAAGCCCAACACATATAAATATCACTAATTACCATAATTAGTCCTCATAGATTTAATTAATCTCTTTTGATCACTAAATTAATTCCAAATTAATTCTTGATCAATACTAATTAAAACATATGATTTCATATTAATATATTATAACTTATAATATATTAATAAATCATATATATAACTTTCTCTCAAGAATCCATCCTAACAAATTGTCCTAATGATATGCAATCAAAATGGACCACGCTACTCTCGGGTCGAGTACATACCAATAATAGTTATGGGCTTAGAAAGCTAATCCAACAGTCTCCCACTTGGATAAGTCTAAAACAATTATTGAAAGTACGAATCCAAAACCCGACTAGCAATCGTAGCTCTTAAAAGCCGTTGTCGAACTCTAACCTAGTCAATGACGTGTCCATTAGATAAGGGATCATATATTCCTCCATTCTAGATATCATATGGACTAAGACATCGATTATAACCATTCTCTTTGTCCATATGTTGTTACCCGATTTCTAATTTATGACGACCGACTAATTGAACAAATTCAAATCAGTCCAGGCCCGACCGAGCACTTACGTTTGTCATCACTAAATCATCTAGGGGCCCACATATATCACTTTTATCCCTCCAAGGGTAAAAGTAATGGATAAACTTCACCTCATATGCTTGTACTAACTACTTGTTGAATCATACACAAAGTGTCACACCCCGAACCAAACGGCGGAAACGTCTGGGGGCTTGTGTGTGACTTCATATTGAAATATCGTTACAGTGAATATAAATGAAACATAACATCATCATTACTGTGCATAATATAATACAGCTGCTGTTGTTTACATCAAGTACAATCATTTAAATAACATGACCAAAACATTCAATGTATGATATTTGATAGTACACAAAACTAATCCCCTATTCTTGTTGATTCTTCTGCTTAACGAGTCCCTGAGAATACATGTTATTTTGAAAACATCAACATATATAATGTTGGTGAGTTCATAAGAATGTTTGTTAAAATGATTTGTATAACTTGGAAACCACCAGAAAATCCTATATTTTCTGCAAACTGTTTAGTATGTTTGTGTCAGATCTTGTATTAATGCATGTATGTTTTTGTTTATTTGACTAAAAGGGTAAAGAGAATGTAGAGGGAATGTAAAGAGTATGTAAAGAGAATGTTCCCAGACAACCCGGTGTTGTCTGTAAAAGAGAAAGCGGCCATACCAACCCCAGAGATTGAGTACCAGTACGAGTATGTTTCCGAGTAATCCAAGAGAAAAGAGAATGGTCTTCCGTAAACTTCATAACGTTAATTCCTCTAATTGAGCCGTCATAACCATGCTAAATAATGAAAATTTCGCCTATCTTGGTGTTGTTGGACGCCGATTTTGATTATAAGGTTTTGGTCACCCTAGACCGAGTTAGTCTAACTGTAGCGAACAAATCAGGTGTGGGGTGTCATCCCCATATAGATCTATACAAAAATCCCCGCTATCCCTCCAAGAGACTCTGGTTATAACTACAGGCTACGATCGTACACTTAATAGGTGCCAACCGACAAAACTCACTAGATCCTTAATTGAATTTACGCGAAGAAAAAGTATAAACTCATTTCAGGCCCAATGAACCATGTAAGTGAACCATTAAGGCATAACTAAACATGTAAGTCATTTCAATGCCCAATAGGAATGAGATTATATAACATGGTGTCACACCCCAAAACCGAGAACGGCGGAAACGTTCTGGGGCGGAGGACGTCATGTATAATATCAACAACAATGTAAAGTAGTAAACAAGCAACAACATCATCCATTGCATTAATAAAATAATTATTATACAATTGTATTCTGTCAAATTTTGATAAACACCAAAGCATAAATCAAAATGAAAGATAAGTCTTGAACAAGCTCCATCTTCCTTTCTCCTTGCATCGGCACCTATCTATGATGACCTGAGGATACAAGTAATTTTGAAAGCGAGTATCAGCTTTGAAGCTGGTGAGATCATAAGTATTTAGTGTCTTAATTTGCATGTAAGAATTTGTAAGTCTATGTATTGTAAGAATTTGAAAGTGTATACGAATTGTAAGTGTTTGAAAAACCCTAGAATCCCTATGATTCCTTCTAGTATATGAAGGTGTCTTCTACCAAGACCTAACTGTTCTGTGTGTGTGTGTCTCTTGTAAGAGTATGTATCTTTCCAACGTATAACTATCATTATCCTAAAATATAGCATGTACATTTATGTTTAAGTGAGGTTATCACTAAAAATATGTAATGGAAAAATCAACGTAGTACTAAAACGTAGCTCTAAAAGGACTACTACCGTACTAACTACCTTGAACCGGATTTTAGGCTAAGGCATTCTGTGATAAATTGCACCATACTATCGACTGATAACAACGACATAAAGAACGGTCGTAATAATGGAATGACGTTTGGCACCCGCAGATCTGCAGATCCCACTGTAGCTGGCAGAAAGGTATAGGATAGTCAATCCAGTATAGATCTATACACAAACTTATACTATGGACTGGTTACATCGACATAAGAATAGTCGAAATTAAGGTATGACGTTTGGCACCCGCAGACCTGCAGGTCCCACTGTAGCTAGCAGCAAGGTGTAGGATAGTCAATCCATTATAGAATCTATACGCAAACTCAACGCTCCCCCTCGAAGAGACTCTAGCCGCAACTCAAGTCATGAGGTTTTAAGTCATGCTTCAATTTAAATCACAGAATTAACGTATTCTTGTATATGTAATGTAATGAACTGTTCTAGCTGTAATGTACGTGCTCTCTACCTAGCAAGTATAGTAATGTAAACGTTCTAGTATAGTTGTATATGTTCTCGTCCTAGTATAGATGTATATGTAATGTACAGTAATGTTCTAGAAAGTATTGACTCATGAATGAACTAACTCATTGTATGATATCGCGTTCTAGTAATGGTTCTAGTATCTTCCTGAACTACCCATATGGTAGCTTACTAGTAATCTAAGTGGTACGTATGGACATGGATGTATACCCTTGCTACCCAAGGGCATAGGATGAACTGGAAGGACCTTTTATGACTTTATATGTACACATGATATATAACTAATATTTAAACGACCTTCGGACGAGTATCCAATATCCCACCAGACCACATCTCAAGGCGCGAAAAGGAAATAGGGTGGATAGCCTTCCTAAGTCTTTTAAACATTTCTTATATAACTATACATATAGAGGCATGCAATTTATAATGTAAAAGAATAAATAAGTTTGGTAAAATATTTGAAACATAAATATTAGTTTACGGAAAGATCGACTTGATGTCAATCTATAAAACAATTTGAAGGCATAAGTTTGATAAAACAATATAAGTATAAGGAACATTTGTTTGAAACACAGTTGTAAATAAGTTTGAAATATGATAACCAGAGTAAGAGGTACAGTGTAATAAGGAGTTTAAAACATATAAATGTTTATAAAAATCATTTGAAGGAAACTGTTTGGTAAAACGACTAATGAGTAGCCAAATCTTTTGAATGTTGTATATTAATCACATGTGAATGATGTAATAACTAGCGTAATTCTACTTATTAATCGCATGTGATTGATATAATACTAACATGATTCTACTTGTATCCCCCCATAAAAGTGTATCCCCCCATAAAACATTTAAAAGTAGTTTAAAACATTAGTTAAGGGGTATGAACTCACTTGATTGAAGTGGTTGATTTGAAATAGTCTAGAGAAGAATCGAGCAGAACTTCGACAGGAAGAGTTGAAAACGCGGGAAAATCTCGGGATTCTCGGGAATCTCAGGAATCTCGAGAACACAAAACCTTCCTTCGGGACTTGAAGGTGAATACCGGGGCTTTGGGAGGGTCTCGGGGGCTTAAACGCAGAGTTTCGGCACGAGAAAGAAGGGAACTGAGCAATGGAACTCGGAGCCCTTGCAATCTATTTATAGGGGCATTTTTGGGGTGTGCCACGTCGTGGAAAGTGAAGGCCACGTCGTGGGGAGTCAAAACTATCCTCTTCCATTGATTGGATGCCCTTAGTCACTTGCCGGGTCGCGGCAAGCTTGTGCCACGTCGTGGGGGCCTGACAGCCTCGTATTTTGGACCCCGAACTTGTAAAATCCTTAACTTTCGCATACTAGCTCCGTTTTCGACGTTCTTTATATGCAAGCGTAGCTAAAAATGTTATCTACAACTCTATTTTAGACTTCATCGGCAAATTTTGACTTTATTTTTAATTATTTATTTTTAACGGGCCGGGACACGAAAAGTCCGTTAAAAATCCATAACTTCTTCATCCGGTGTCCGTTTTCGTCAGACTTTTCGCCATTGCGCTACTAATGTTGAGACCTTAGATTCTCATTTAGGTTGTTTTGGTCAAAAGTATCTCGAGCTCTATTTCGAGTTTTTAGCTGTCTACTGCTATACCCGAATCTTGGAAAAATCATAACTTCCTCATCCGAAGTCAGATTTGGACGTTCTTTTTATGTACGCTCACGGTTTGAGGTTATCTATAACTTTCATTTAGATACTTAAGGCTAAAAACTATTGTATTGAAATTTCACATTTTTCATTTAATCGGTGTTGCCGGTTTTGCCGAGAAACTTCGGTTGGTCATAACTTCTTCGTTATAACTCGGATTTTAGGGTTCTTTATATGTACGAAAACCTTGATACGATTCCTACTATTTTATTTAACCCAAATAAGATTTTAGGAAAGTTATATTTTGACCTAAATTTGATTGGTTTTACATTACATTGTCTCGAAATATCGGGTTGTCACACATGGGCCCAAAATATATGTAAAAGGGACAATTTAGGCCCATTTCACATGTAAGGTATTAGGCCCAAATAGTATGCAATTAGTATCCAAGGTCCGTTGCGCATGTTAATGGGTCAATGAGGCCCAATAAATATACAAATAGTATTCAGGACCCATCAAACATATAAATGGGCCACTAAGGCCCAATAATATGAAAATGGCAAAATTAGCCCGTTTATTATTGTATTGATAGTTTTAGCCAAAATATTTACCAAAATAGCATAAATAGCCCACTCTTTGTAAAAATGACATTCTTGGCCCAATAAGCCAAAAATTTACAATTAAGGCCCAATCTTAGTAAAAACAATACTTTATTCCCCATTTTGTTCAAAACTTGTATTTATGGTTAGTTTTTAGTAAAAATAGCATTTTGACCCATTTTTGACAAAAATATCATTTTTGGCTTGATTTTTGTGAAAACACACATTTTTCTGATTTTTGACTTTTCTGACCCGGTTGTTGCAAAATTTGTAGAAAAATCATAGTAAATCAAAATTTGGATCCGTAAATTCTGGAAGTTTGGAAATGTTGTCTAATTTGTTCACAATTTTTCTCATAATTTTTAATGGCTTCAAAATAGTGTGAAATTGCTCACCTTCACAGGTGGGTCCAAAATTATTTCAAGTATGATAGGCATTTTTGTAAAATTTACCAAAAATTGTAGAAACATCGTACGAAAACGTGAGAGTAGTCATTTTAAAGTTATAAATCTGAACGTTTTGCATGTAAAACATTTTTAAAAAAATATTACCACTAAGGGGGTCAAAACAGTTCGAGATTGGCCTAAAACGTTTTTGTCAAAAGCTGAGTTTTGAGTATAAGTCATCCATGTTTGTTCACAACACTTGTTTTTGCTATTTTAAGTGTATAAATCCCAGATCTACAAGTTTACATGTATTATATGGGATAACACATATTTTTATCAAGGATTTTCATGTAGATCCAAGTTGTAAACTTCATATTCTTAACATATTCTTAGATTTATGAACTAAGCAACACATAATCACCAAATAATTCATGGAAACACACATAATCATGCATATACTCATAGATCTACACAAAGAAACTTGTATTCTCCCCCAAAACCAAGTGAAAATCGAAAATAAGGGGGGTACGAACTCACCTTGAGGGTTTTTCAGATGTAGATGAAGAAGAAGAAGCTTGAGCCAAGCTTGTGTTCTTGGTGAAAATTTTGAAATGATGGTTATTCTAAGGTCCATAATGACGCAAATTGGAGAGTAAGGGAAGGATTCTTAGCATAAAATTGAATCAAAACAATAGATTTTGTCATAAACTTACCAAGGGATGATGATCTAGATGAAAACCTCTTTGAAGATGGCAATAAAATCTCAAAATTTGGAGAGAATGAGGAGAGTTCTTGAGAGATGTTTGGAAGTAGTTTGAAATGAGAAAATGGAGGTGGTATGGTGGTGGATTATGGTCGAGGTTAATAAGAGAAGAGAAGAGAGAGAGAGAGAGAGAGAGAGAGAGTTTTGTGAGGTGATGTTGCATGGAAATCCACCATGCAACAATGATGTGTCAAATGCACAAATTTCCTCATTTTTCCTTTTTGTCTAATAAGCATAGTGGGACGAGAATTGGGATTAAGAGAGATTAGGATGAAGTAATTTGGCCCATTTTTGATCTTGTTCGAATTTATGAAGCCCAAAAATTATTTTTCGGCCCATTGGGCTCTTAAGGAGGCTCACGACCCAAAATGGTAAAAGAAATGGGTTTAGGGCCCATTAGGGGTAATTAAATCCTTTATGGCCCATCATGGCCCAAAATGTTATAGATTTATGAATTGGGTCCAATTAGAACCTAATTAGGGTTTTTAGGCACAAAGTAGTAAAGTTTAAGATTTATTTGTCCATCAGGCCCAATAAGAGAATCCTAGTCCATAATGAACTTGAACCGGGATTTCTAGGGTTTCCGATCCTTATTTAAACACATGAGATGTATTTGAATGAGCATAGAGCATGATATTCACTTAGATTACATGTCTTTTGACAGTTGAATGATTACATGAGAATAGAATTTCCTAGCAAAAATGCTAGGTGTGACACAAAGGCACGTTTTACAACATCAAGTTACTGATGCGTTTTTGTACAATCAATGTACAACCAACTCATAGTCAACAACTAATATCTCTAGGTTTGAAGAATATAAGATATTATTGTCTCATGATCACTCATGATAAAATCCATGAAGTGATTCAAATGAGCGCGAGTTTAATCCAATACTCGAATCTCATTCAAGGAGCACTCATGAATGTTGCAGCAACTTTTGCTATGTCTAAACACTTTAGACATCTACAAGCCCAATTCATGAAAGTCTTGATTCATACCTACTTCCAAAGTATGATTGACTATGGAGAGTTTGAATAAGCTAGTTATTCGGGAAGTCAAAAATGCAAAGTGGAACACAAGAATAATACTAATCCTATATGGCCCCAAACACTTTTGAGAGTAAATAAAACACTTTTTATTTAAACACCATATTGATTACTCATTATTCATTGCATAATGTTCGAATAATCAACTTTATACTTGAATCAAAACAATAGTTGTCCCATGCTCCAAGCATGCACACTATGTTTACTAAACAATAGTTATGCCATACTCCAAGTATGCACACTATGTTTGTCTATGATCCTTACTTTGTGAAATAGATCAATTGAACATGATTCTAGTTATGCTCATTTCACAATCCCAAATCCTTATCGCAAATGTAAGAATACAATATTCTTTGGCATTTACCGAAATCTGTTAGATTCTAAACTTATATGCATTGATCCTCTTGTAATGACTATGCACAAAAGTCACAAAGACTTGGCAACATACATTTACAAAGTATTCCAATGGAGAGCAATTCCATGGAAACGAAGTCTCAAATTCAAAGTGCATTCCTTTGAAGATCCTTCTTGTATTAATGTTTTCTAATCTTACATAGATTTAATGAAAAACTTCCACCTCTGGAAACATTTCCATATTCCCATTTTGACTATCATTTCTGAACAAGAGTTGCCTCTTTTCAGAATATGTCAATATGGTCCTTCCAAAATTAACACTATACTTCCAATTGTCCATGATCAACCAATCTTTGGTGAACCTCAGATTGTCCTCGATAATTGCTTAATCATTTTAGTCATATCCAGCTCTAATCCTTTTCCCTCTTAATGCCCTAGGCATTTGGAAAATTTAGAACAGATGAATATTATAGCACATATAATCGATCCTATATCCGAAGCATATGGGACACGATTCATGATGTCTCACATAAAGACATGATACTAGACTAGTATTTTGCTATAATATTTCTATATGTTCTCATTATTCGAATCATGAAAAGGGATGTCGTAATAATAATCGAATTTTAGAACGCAAAGAATGTAATTATGACTAAATTTGATTAAAAAACTCACAATCTAAGCTTTTAGAATTGGAATAAAGTATAATTTCCTCTCCCTTAATTATAGCAAACAACGTTTCAACCCCCGCAACTTCACAAATTAAAAGCCTTTTGTTTTCTATTAACACTACTAACTTGCAATGCTAAACATAATAATCATGCTCCCACTAACATGATAATTATTAGCATAACACTTATCCTCCCACTAGCTTTGACATGTATCTAGAAATCAGTTGGACTTCCAGAAATCGATACTTTATTGACTTTCTTACCAAAGTTCAGATTTCTGATACGAGATGCTTTGATAAGACTTTATCAAAATCATACACCTTTTCTTAGATAGCTCACATGTGTGTCTAAATAATTTTTAGAACTATGAAAAGGGATGTCGTAATCATAGTCTCAATTGTTTAGACCTTTTCCATTTCTCACAAGTCCATGTTAGTGTGCCGGTTAACCACACACGCTCCACTAACGACTTTGAGAATGCAAATATCACATTTCCTATCTACTTAAAATCTATTTAGCGAAAGTGTTTCCTCACCATCATTTTCATGGATCGGAGAGAAACCTTATGACACTTAGATTTTATGGTGTACGTGTTCCTATCCATGTGAATTTTTCATAACCACAAGAGGAGGTTAGTGACAAATCCAAACTCATATGGACTGAACTTGTTCAATCTTAACTTCTTGCCACATGGTAGCACAAGGACCTACCATTGCTTCCAAGTAGTTATGAAAACAACTGAGAACTCATAGAACTCACATGTATAGTCAGCTTCTAACTGGAATGGGCACATAAACAAGAATCAAGGTTGTAAAAATCGTTCGGCGGTAGTTCAGCGGTCGACTGGCGATAAGCAATTAATCGGACTAGGTGGGGATTAATCGGAGATTAATCGGGGACCCTTAATTATTAATAAAATTAATATTCCCTAAAAAACTAAGTATTTGAAAATTTAAAATTTTAACAAATTTAGTTTAATATTTTAAAATCTGGAAGCTTAAATTTTTGAAAATTTACAATTTTGGTGTAATATTTGAAAATTAATTTTTTTTGAATTTTTTAAAAAATTCCCGCCTATTACCGCCAAGACCGCCAAGGCCGACTTTGACTGATTTGACCAATTTCCGCCAAGCACCCTAATCATAATTGGTTTAAGGCCGCCAAGCGATTAATCGGCCGCCAAGGCCGATTTCTGCAACACTGACAAGAATATGTCAACACGATAGGTTACAAACCTCAAGTCGTGTGCTAGTGATAAACAACAGGTTTTATTCTTTATTAGTTCTTGAAACTTTTCAAGATCTTTAAGACTCTCACTTACCTCTCGACATATAAGATTCTCTTGTCAAGAACCATTCATTGACAAATTCTTATCAAGAAAAAAAAACACTTCACACTATCGGCCTTAGTTGGTCTTTGTTTTATCTTAAATGTCACAACTTACCAAGTTCAAATGTATAAGAGCAGAAAGCATTTTACCCTACATTTGACAAGTGTTATAAACCTTTCCTAAGATTATGTCACTCGAGTTACAATCTTTGGAGTATGACTGTAAGACTTGTTTTGGAACGAAGTATGACTCATCTTCCATGATTTAACCATTTCAACAATTTACGATTCCTCTTCCTTAGCCAAACAAATGCACCAAGAAGTCCTTAGAGGATCAGTTGTGACATGGTTTTTTCTAATCATTAAGATGATCATAAAACACAATACTGAAGTACTCACCCATCTTTTCAGATTGGAGAATATTTTATCTTTCTGCCTAATTTGATTCTACTCATTCGTCCTGTCATACACTGAAACTTTTCCAATATTTCAGAATTATACTTAAACTTGTAAGAACAACCATATTTACTAAAGTTTAGTAAATCATGACGAATAGTCTTATCTTTCTTTGTGGTGGACCTGATCAGCGCACAACCAAATGTACCCGATCTCCTAGTCCTTCACTTGACTCACATATACATGTGAACAAGGAATTAGTCTTAATTTCCCAAAGATGACAATTCTCATTCATCATATAATACAAGTTGCATGATTCCAAGTGTCTATCCAGATGAAACTTGGGTGATGAAAATCTTTCCTTATTTGGTAAATTATGACACTACCACAAACAAAAGAATCAAATTCATTTTCCAATATTGCTATCAATGGAATCATATAAACAACAATTTTCACAATTCCCATTGTAAGGATACTTAAAATAAATAAAATCAAAAAATTTCCTTTTATTTTAAAATTGCGGAAAAACTTATCCTTACATTGCAAATACATATGAAAACTATCTTGTTATCTATTCCTAAGCAATCTATCATAACTCTTAAGCAGCAGCTCAAAATTCTGATCTTCGAATCATGCGATCGAAATCCATCTTCGTGATCGGATTCAGCATACTCTTCTTCTAAGCTTCCTCTCCTTTTTCGATTCTATAAAACATCAAAATGCGACCTAGTCACATCATGTAATAAAAATCTCCAAATAGGAACTTAATAGAGTTAGGTAGTGGACTTTACCTAAAGTAGAGTCAAACTTTTTGACTTTACCATCCTTATGATCTTTCAGGTAAATAGGGCAGCTTCATGACCAATGCCCCTTCCCTTTGCAAAAGAAACATATGGACTCTTTGGGAATGGTACACGGGACAATCTCAAACTTAGCCTTTCTCTTTACCATTGAGTCAAATGAGTTGACCATGGTCGATCCCTTTCCATTGGGAAGATAAAGCTTTTCTGTACTTCTAATGTTACCATTGTCAATGTCCATGGAAGTTTGGGAAGTTGATCTTCCAATCAAATTTGCTTTACCAGTCCCCTAAATCATTGCTAATTCAGCAACAACAAGCAAATAGGTAAGATCAATAAGGGTCATGTCATCATCTGTCATCAGGGAGTGATTGAAGAACCAAGTTAACAGCCGGCTACCTCGAGACTTCGACATTCAACTCTCCCAGTCTGTCAACATGTAACTTCATCTCCAAGATGTAAGCACATATAGACTTTGCTTGCCAATAGGGATTGAGTGACCTTGAACTTTTCAATAACTTGTGGGTTAGGGAGAATATTTGGAGGAGGTGGAGGAAGATGTGACATCCCCAATTTTACGGCCAGAAAAGACCGATTTGTTTATGATTTGTTTTAAAATCAGAGTAATATTTTAAAGAAAACAGTTGCAGAATTTGTTCCCAAACAAAATATGATAAAACTTTATCAAAACATTTCTCAAAGAGAATGTACTTTTCATTAAATAGTAAAACCTCAGGATGTCATGTTCCGATACAGACCGAAAAGCATAAACAGTACCATTTAACCTTACAACAGTTATTTACAACTACTGGTCTATAATCCAAAATCTCTCGTCAAGTTAACCAACTTATACTCTTGTGCCATTACCTGTAATGCAAGGAAAACTGAGTGGGTCAGGCTTGGGAGCCTGGTGAGCATATAGGGTTTTCGACCCACAATAATATAATTATTATATTTAATCATCAATCAATCAATTAATCCAAATTATCCATCCCCATTATCTCCTTTATTTCTTAAGGATTTACACTAAGAATCAAATATCATTTATTCATTTATTCCTAAGGATTGACCTAAGGAATTGACACAAAGTCCACCACTGCCAAGGTCCTCAAATTACAACCGGTAAACACTTAGTTCAACATACTTAATGAACACCTAGTTCTAACACTCCTAGTGAACACTTAATTCAAAACATCTGGTGAATACTTAGTTCTAATACACTTAGTGAACACACTCAGTTCAACAACACCAAGTGAACACATCTAGTTCAAAAATACTTAATAAACACATTAAGTTCAAAAATACCAAGTGAACACATAGAGTTCAAAAATACCTAATGAACACGTTGAGTTCAAACACCAAGTGAACACATAGATTTCAAAAATACCTAACGAACACATAGAGTTCAAAAACACCAAGTGAACACATAGAGTTAAAAAATACCTAATGAACACGTTGAGTTCAAAAACACTTATTATTTCGTCTCACATCAACTATTTCATCTACCCATGTTCTGCCCAACATATTTGTAGATGCAAATGCATATACAGTTTAAACCTTTTTAAACCTGTATAAAACATTAATTCAACATCCATCTCAAGTAAACAAACAATGTATAAACACATAGCGTGTACTTCATAGAAAATACTTCATATCTATGTGTTAGAAGAAAGTAACTACACACTCACTTGTTAGACGATTATCGGACAACACTATGGTTCTAAAAGCAGTATTCTTCGGTGAAACTAGGAGATCTTCACAAAAACCAGGCTTCCCGCAGGCAGAGTTTTGGCTTGGGAACTCTATTTCCTGGGCTCTTCGGTGCTTCAAGACTTTCTTCACGTGTCGGGATGATATCGGGGCTTCGGAGGTACTTCAAGAGGGCTAGATAGGGTACCGGGAGCAAGACAATGAAGGAATTAGCAACTATGGACGGCTGCCCTTCGATTTCTATTTATAGGGTTGAAATACTGTATTCACGTCGTGGGTCCAGTATTCATCAGGTGCGTCAGCGCAACTTGCGTATATCAGGCTCCAGAAGTCATTAATACCGAGTTCACGTCGTGAACTCTGACACAGTGTCGGGGTTCGCGCCCCGAGCTTTAGAAATTCATATCTTTCGCATACGAGCTCCGTTTTCGACGTTCTTTATATCCATGTGTAGGTAAGATTATTCTCTACAACTCTTGTTTAGACACCATCGGCTAATTTTGACTTTGTTTTTATTATATTATTTTTTAGTAGGCCGGGACAGGAAAACTCCTCTAGAAATTCATAACTTCTTCATCTGACGTCTGTTTTCGTCTATCTTTTTACCGTTGAACTACTATCGACGAGACCTTCAATTCTCATTTAGATTGTTTCGGCTAAAGATCACTCGATCTAAATTTCAAGATTTGGGTTGCATACCACTAAGCTGAAACTTAGAAAAATCATAACTTCATCATACGAAGTCATATTTGGGCGTTCTCTTTATGCACGCTCTCGGTTTAACGTATTCTACAACTTTCGTTTAGATCGCTAAAGCCAAATATTGCCCTATCATAAATTAACTATTTACGTCACGCTGTGTCGTGCCGGTTCTATCGCGAAACTTCGACAGGTCATAACTTCTTCGTTATAACTCGAATTTCAGCATTCTTTATATTTTCGGAAACCTTGCCACGACCACTACAAGTTAGTTAAGATTATTCATTCTAAATAATCTTTTATCAAAAAGTCACTTTTGATGCTTATCGTCTCTAAATTGACTAGCCCGAATCTAAGAGCGTTACAGAAGTGAAGTATGATTTCCATGATCCAATCGCGGGACATCATCTTCTTTAGGAAAGCTTGTTCCAAGAGATTTGGGAAGATCATAGTTGTCTGAACCAGACACTACAATGGGAGAAATTCAAGTTAGTTGATTTAAGTCCTTAATATAACACCCAATTTGAAATATTAAGGCTAGGACCCAACACAATATTTTATAACTTGGAAGAGGGAAGCCGTAATCCAAGCTATAAAATATTTGAAGGTAGGTAAATTACGATTTACCAATTTCCACCACGAAAAACAAAAAGGAATTTTAGGTCTTAAGTGAATTGAAACTCCTAGATCCTTTGAGATTCATTGAACTATTCAATGGCATGTTTAAATCTTGATTGTGCCCTCTCAAGTTTGTGATTGGGATGCCGAGGATCACAAACAAGGTGTGAATAACCATGCAAATTGACTTGGTACCCTTAATTTTTATCACCTAATCGATGTGTCGGTTAACCACACACACTCCACCGATCTATGATAAACATTAAGTCACCCTTTGCGACTCTTACTAGTCCATGTTAGTGTGCCAGTTAACCACACTCGGTCCACCAATGACTTGGTAAGGTACAAAGTGTAATTTCATGGGTTAGCACCCAATTCACATTTTCCTAAGTAACTAAGATTGGAAATTTATAAGTGTTTAGTTACTTAGTATTTATCATTATAGTTTTAATGAAAGGATAATTAATGTTATGTCCTACCCGTTCGGCTAATGACCCTCCACCAGTCAAGGAAGCGGTGGGTGATAGTGGACACCCATTAAACTGCCATTTTATAGGCAGTAACCTTATACCCCCCTTATAGACCGACTTCGTGAATGAGGCCTACTAATGGTAAGATTGACTTTGTTCTTATACACATATATAAATATTAAACCTATAATATTATAATAGTGTAAGGGTTGAATTTTAACTTTTAAAATTTTAAGGGTTTAATTTGGAATTAAAGTATTCATGGGGGGAAACCTTACAAATTCCAAAACTTGAGGGAAAGTTTGAACAATTCAAAAAAGTTTTGGCTTCCATAACTTATGAGTTTAAAGTAGTTTAATGGAAAAACTCTTCAAGATCTGTAACTTGAGGACAACTTATGGAGGACTTTAAAACATTAAAAAAATGAGAGTCTTCATTTTCATAACTTATGGAAATTTTATGAGTTTTAAAATTCATAAATGAGACATTTCATATAACTTGAGGGTAAGTTACAAAAACACATATTATGAACAATGATATGTGCATAATTAGTTAATTATTTAGCATACATTTTTATTCATTTTTAACTAATTATGTGAATAATATGGACAAAAGGTACTTAATATTGTTTAAATTTTGTTTTCAGTCCAAAAGACATGCTTGGGAGTAAAGGGAACAAAGGGAAAGCAATTAGACACCAAAGAATGAAGATTGAGGGACAAAAGCTTATCTACTCGGCGAGTCCATCAGAATATTCCAGAAGATAGCCACGACTCCTGATTTAAGACGGATAACTACGATTCTACTCGGCGAGTTGGGTCTGCTACTCGCCGAGTACACCCTCTTTTGAGATAGCTATAAAAACCGAGCCTTTATCCGATGGGACTACTTTTTTGGCGTTTTTTGAAGATCCAGCTACGATTGAGAACCCTTGAAGACGTTGAGGAACTCTAATCTTCAACCTTTTGAAGAATTAAAGCAACTAGGTTAATCATTCCACTTAGCTTTAGGAATTGAGTATGCTTAATCTAGCTAAACTTGTTTTTGTGTTTGTTTTTACTGCAACTATGAGCTAAATACGTTTTTGGTTTTTGTTTGGGGAATACCAAGGAACTCCTATGGTTTAATTCTTAGTTTTTGGTTAATCGTTTATTGGTGATCTATTAAATTAAGTTTGTTAAAGAACCTTATGCATTAATCACAATTATTTCTGTTAATTGGAAGACAATTAAGCTGCATGAACATCTCTTAGTTGTTAACCTCATATGTCTATGTGAACACTAAATCATATGCTTAGGAATAATGATTATGAAACTAAGATTAATGAGACAATAGTTAGATTAATGTGTGAGCTTGTTTGAGAAACCATCAAACAAGAGGTTAATTGAACCACTAAATTGATTAACCACTACAAATCTTATTTAATCCAAATTATTAATCTAGGGTATTAATTAGTTTAAACACTTGATCACTGCTTGAATTAATTAATTGTCTAAGGGTTAGGAGTAATGAGCATGAACCTAATCACTATAATTGGTAGCCAATAACAATTAATCTATCATAAATATAAAATAACCATAGGAGTGAATTGGTTGAACCTAAATAGAAACATCTTTATCAAATTTGGTGAATTAGTTGTTTGCTTTAGTACTTAGTTAATTAAGTGTTTTATGGTGTGCTTAAGTTTCTAGTCTTGTAAAACTAGAAGAAAAACCTTTTACTTTCATTAATTGCTTAGTTAAAATTAGCCATTAGCTTAATTTTCCGTTCCCTGAGTTTGATACCCTACTTACTCAACTATACCACTAAAAGACAGGTTCACTGCCTTTGTGTGTTAAATTTATTAATAAAAAGTAGGAATAAAACAAGTGCATTTACACACATCAAGTTTTTGGCGCCGTTGCCGGGGAACGGTTCTAAATAATTTATCTAATTCCTAATTTTTTCGATCCTTTGTGTGAGTTTACTGGCCCAAAGTTAATTTATTGCAACTTAGTAGTTAGAAATTAGGATTTAGCATCTGTTTTAGTTTTAAAATTCAGTCTAAAATTTCTTCAAAATTACACTGATACTCGCCGAGTGCAGTCGCACCTACTCAGCGAGTACAAGTGTATTTGGCAGATTAATTTTCTATTTTTTTAGTACAATTTTTTGTTCTTTTTACGTTTTTATCTTGTTTATTTCAGGACTTTCATGACCAGAGGATGAAACACCCCGCTGGTACCCCCGTTTGAAGATCCCGAATCCGCATTGAAAAGGAACAAAGGAAAGGACGTGGAGAGCTCGAGTACACCAAAGAAGTCACCTTTGTCCAATTTGAAGACTGTTTTTGGGAAAAAGAAGAGCAGCAAATCAGGAGCATCCAACGCTTCTTTAGTAATCGACGAACCGGTTAAGGAAGATATTGAGTACGAGACCGAGGAAGAAGAGGAGCCTACATACGAGCACGAAACCGATTCCGAGGAAGAGTTAGCTATCACAATGGCTAAAATTGATGAAATCCCCATGGGAGAATGGAAGAAGAGGATGCGCGACAACATCGCCCGGGACTTGTGCAACCCGTAATTCCCGCGATTGATACTTTCGTCCTAAAGGTTCATATCCTAGCTTTACTTAAAGAAATACCTTTTTATGGAAAAGATCATGAAGATGCCTACAAGCATTTGGACGAAGTCAATGATGTAGTTGATTACTTCAATGTTCCAAATGTGCCCCGCGAGACTCAGCTACTTCGTATGCTTCCGGTGACATTCAAAGGTGCTGCAAAAGAGTGGCTCAAGTCACTTCCCCCCGGATCAGTCACCACTTGGGCCAAGATGAAAGAAGAATGCATTGATCACTTTTGCCCACCTTCCAAGATAGCCAAGTTGAAGAAGGCTATTGCTAACTTTGAACAACAAGCTGGAGAGTCGCTATATGAAGCATGGGAGAGGTACAAGAGCTTACTAAGAAACTGCCCACACCATGACCTAAATAGCCAGAAAGAAGTCTCCATCTTCTATGATGGAGTCAATGTCACAACCAGGCAGTTACTAGACTCGCAAGGCCCGCTCACAAAGAAGCCGCCCCCAGTGATCAAAGAATTGATTGAAGAATTCTCTAAACACTCTAGAGAATACCATAACCCTAGACATGATGTCACTAGGGGAGCCGCTTATGCAGCTACTGAAGACTTATCCACAGTCATGGCTATGTTTAAAACCAAGGATAAGAGGATGGATAAAATCTATCAAACGATCCATGCTATTCGGGTGGGTTGTGAAAACTGCAATGGGCCTCACCTCACTAGAGACTGTGACTTAGATGAGAATGGCAACAAGAAGGTGCAAGTGTGTTACTCAAGTGGAGACCGATATGATGAAGACTGGCGCAAACAAAAGAAAGAGTGGCTCCCTTATGAAGAGTACAAGAAAGCCAAGGAGGAAAGGTTTAGGCAAAAAGGGAGAGGATTCTACCAAAAGGAGGAGCCAGTGCAAGAGAGGAAGCCAAGCTTGGAAGAGATGCTCACCAAATTTGTAGCTGCTTCAGAAAAAAGACATAGTGATCATGATGCTGCAATTCAAGAAACAAGGACCATGCTTAGGAACCAGCAAGCATCTATCCACAATATAGAAACGCAGCTTGGGCAACTTGCTCAACAAATCAACCAAAGGTCACCGGGCGAACTTCCTAGCAAAACTAAAAATAACCCACGAGGCGCGCACATAAACATAGTTACAATAAGAAGTGGGAAGATAATCACTCCCCTGGAACCTATTCAGACTGATTCATCCAAGGAATCACAGAAGGAGGAGGCAGAAAAGCAAGCAGAACAACAAAACATACAATCTAACAGCCCTACTCTCCGAGTACCACGTATGGACTCGGCGAGTACACCATCAAATCCCAACAATCAGGTCCCTGAAAAGCTTTACCAGCCTCTAATGTCATACCCAACCCGAGCTAAGAAGGAGAAGCAGGAAGAGGAGTATCAGAAGTTTCTAGATCATATCAAGACTCTTCAAATCAACATACCCTTCATTGAAGCCGTCATGCAAATGCCCAAATATGCAAAGTTCCTTAAAGAACTTCTCACTAATAGAAGGAAGATGGAAGAAGTGAAGAAGGTAGTACTCAATGAAAACTGCTCAGCTGCTATGCTAAATAAGCTACCAAAGAAGAAAGGTGATCCGGGGAGTTTGACTTTACCTTGCCAATTTGGCAACTTGGCCACCATTCATGCCTTAGCCGATTCGGGAACAAGTGTGAACCTAATGCCATAATCATTCTTTAAGAAGCTGGGTCTCCCGGAACCTAGGCCAATTCGCATGGCAATTCACTTGGCAAACAAGACAGTCACCTTCCCAAGAGGCATATGCGAAGACATACTAGTCAAAGTGGACAAATTTGTTTTTCCCGCTAATTTTATCATCCTAGACATGGAGGCGGATCCACAAGTGTCCATCATCCTTGGAAGGCCCTTCCTCAACACAGCAAGTGCTATAGTAGACATGAGGGACTCGAAGCTCACCTTGCGGGTAGGAGAAGATTCAGTCACATTTGGGGTAGATCAAGCTATGAAGTATTCAAGGAATAGTGACGACACGACATTCTCAATTGATATGCTTGACGAGTTATTGGAGGAATGCATAACTGAAGATTCCAGCAAGTTCACAATTGATGATGAAGAATTTGATCCAGAAAAAGACTTAATGGAAATTGAAAGACTGCTGGAAGAAGCAGATTATGAAGAATTGGTGAAGCAAACTGACAGTCCTACTCGCCGAGTAGGACCGATCTACTCACCGAGTTCCTCTTTAAACAAGGTAGAAGTTGTGAATACAGCCATAAACTCACCGAGTATGCTTTCCTTGAAGAAGGCAACCAAAAGCCTATAATCATAGCCGATGACCTGTCCAATTCTGAAAAAGAAGAGCTCGTGCAAGTATTGAAGAAGCGGAAGCGGGCCATAGCATGGAGCATCACTGACATCAAGGGAATAAGCCCATCTTATTGCTCCTACAAGATCAATCTGGAAGAAAGAGGAAAGCCAGTTGTACAACACCAAAGAAGGTTAAACCCAAACATGCAAGAAGTAGTCAAGAAGGAAGTGGTCAAACTCTTAGATGCGGGAATTATCTATTCCATTTCCGACAGTCCGTGGGTGAGTCCGGTCCAAGTGGTGCCCAAGAAAGGAGGGATGACGGTCATAACCAACGAAAAGAACGAGCTAATTCCGACACGAACGGTAACCGGTTGGAGAGTGTGCATCGATTATCGAAAGCTAAACGATGCCACTCGTAAAGACCATTTTCCCTTACCTTTTATTGATCAAATGTTAGAAATACTATCGGGCCATAGCTACTATTGCTTTCTAGATGGATTCTCGAGTTATTTTCAAATACCCATAGACCCAATGAACCAAGAAAAGACCACATTCACTTGCCCAAGTGGGACTTTTGCTAATAGACGCATGCCTTTTGGGCTATGCAATGCACCCACGACTTTTCAAAGGTGTATGACAACCATATTCCACGATATGGTGGAAAAATTCATGGAAGTTTTTATGGACGACTTTTCCGTTTTTGGATCTTCTTTCCATGATTGTCTCACAAATCTTGACTTAATGCTTGCTAGGTGGAAAAAACCGACTTGGTCCTCAATTGGGAGAAATGTCACTTTATGGTCAAGGAGGGTATAGTTTTGGGCCACAAGGTTTCCAAAATGGGAATTGAAGTGGATCGGGCAAAGATTGACACCATTGCCAAATTACCTCCACCAACTAATGTGAAGGGCATTAGAAGTTTTCTAGGACACACGGGTTTTTACCGCCGTTTCATAAAATATTTTTCTAAAATAACTAGACCTCTAACACAATTACTACTAAAAGATGCACCATTTACTTTTACTAAAGAATGTTTTGAGGCATTTGAATGTTTAAAGGAAAAATTAACTAATGCCCCGATCATTGTTGCACCGAATTGGAACTTACCCTTTAAGATTATGTGGAATGCTAGTGACTTTGCATTAGGAGTTGTCCTTGGTCAAAGGGTTGATAAGCACTTTCGACCCATATATTATGCTAGCAAGACTCTAAATCCATCCCAAGAGAATTACACCACCACTGAAAAGGAATTATTAGCTGTGGTGTATGCCTTTGACAAATTCTGCGCTTACTTGGTTTTATCCAAAACTACTGTTTTTACTGACCACTCGGCTATCAAGTATTTGTTTGCAAAATAGGATGCCAAGCCAAGACTGATACGATGGGTGCTACTTCTTCAAGAGTTCGACATAGAGATACGAGACAAGAAGGGAATGGAGAATGTAGTAGCTGACCACTTGTCAAGGCTTGAGAACCCGCAATTGCAAGAAGATAAAGTTGGAGACGACTTCCCAGACGAGTACATTATGGTGACCGTGGGAGAAGAGCCATGGTTCGCAGATATAGCTAATTATTTAGCTACAAAATACATCTCGAAAGATTTTAGCAGTCAACAAAAGAAGAAATTCTTTTCTAAATTAAAATATTACTTTTGGGACAAGCCATACCTCTTCCGGAGCTGTGCGGATGGGATCATACGAAGATGCGTATTCGGTAAGGAAAGCCAGAAAATATTAGAGCATTGTCATAGCGGACCCACGGGTGGACATCATGGAGCACACTACACTGCAAAGAAGATCTTTGACATTGGGTTCTATTAGCCCACAATTTTTAAAGATGCAGCCCAATTTGTCAAAGAATGTGATGCTTGTCAAAGAGTGGGAAACATTTCATCTCGAAATGAAATGCCACAACATAGTATCCAAGTGTGCGAGGTGTTTGATGTGTGGGGAATCGACTTCATGGGACCATTTCCCATGTCTAAAGGAAACAAATACATATTAGTGGCGGTGGATTATGTATCCAAATGGGCGGAGGCACAAGCGTTACCAACAAATGACGGTCGGGTGGTGGTGCAGTTTTTAAAGAAATTATTTTCACGATTTGGAGTCCCGAAACCCTTATAAGTGACCGAGGCACACATTTTGCCAATGACCAATTGGAAAAGGTGTTAAAGAAATATGGGGTAACCCATAAGTTTTCCACATCGTACCATCCACAAACTAGTGGACAAACCGAAGTGACAAATCGAGCTT
Source organism: Lactuca serriola (assembly GCF_051521515.1). Taxonomy (NCBI): domain Eukaryota; kingdom Viridiplantae; phylum Streptophyta; class Magnoliopsida; order Asterales; family Asteraceae; genus Lactuca; species Lactuca serriola. Next base: position 81,393,865 of record NC_136409.1, read on the forward strand.
TAAAGCGAATTTTGGAGAAATCGGTGGGGAGCAATCGCAAGGAATGGTCGGATAAGCTAGATGATGCACTTTGGGCTTTTCGTACAGCTTTCAAAACACCTATTGGTACTACACCATATAGGTTAGTTTATGGAAAGCAATTCCATTTGCCGGTGGAACTAGAGCATAAGGCATTTTGGGCTTTAAAGAGGTGTAACTTCAACATGGAGGAACTAAAGAGCAACCGGTTGATGCAAATGAATGCTCTTGAGGAGCTGAGGAATGATGCATACTCTAGTTCATGGCTTTATAAAGAGAAGACCAAGATGTGGCATGGCAAAAGGATTAAAGATAAAGAAATTCATGAAGGCCAAAAAGTGTTGATCTTCAATTCACGACTAAAGCTTTTCTCGGGAAAACTCAAGTCAAGATGGGATGGTCCTTTTCTAGTGAAGACGGTGTTTCCACATGGTGCTATAGAGCTGTTGTCAAGAGATGGCACGCCTTTCAAGGTCAATGGGCATAGGGTCAAAAAGCATGAAGAAGGAGTCCCCCGGAATGAAGGAATGGAAGAGTTGTTGCTGCTGGAAGGGATTGCAACCACGTAGAAGGGGAGGAGTCCAGCTAATGACTCCCTAAAAAGAAGCGCTTCTCGGGAGGCAACCCGAGTCTCAAGTTTGCATTTTCTTTCCTTTTCTTTATTTTTTTCTTTTCTTCATCTACTTTTAAGAACATAACTGCTTGAGGGCAAGCAATGCCTAGAGTGTGGGGTGGATGGCTTAAAATACATTAATTTTTCAAAATTTTCACATTTTTTTTCAATCTGCAAGGTTTACTCGCCGAGTAGGCACGTATACTCAGCGAGTACCTGCCCGAGTAGCCCAATAAAACGCGTAACGGCATTTATACTCGGCGAGTAGAACCTTTCTACTCGACGAGTAGCCATTTTACACGGATGAGATATAAATCTGTAAAAATGAGGGTTTTCACCCATTTGACCCCCATACTCGCCGTGCACAATGATCTCTCAAGCAGCCTGCGATTTCTTCCGATTCTCTTCGATTTTCCACTTAATCTTCATCATTCAAAGAAAAAGGTAACATCTTTACACTTTAAACTCATCAAAGGTTCAATCTTTATCATAGATTTGCCCCTATTTTGCTTAATTTCGGATTTGGGGGTTTCCTCAAATTCTAGGGTTTTAATTTAGCCATGAATTAGGTAATGTTAGGAGGAATTTATTTTGGATTTATGGTTAGATAACTCATTAAAACAAACCCCTGTGATGAATTTGGATTTTTGGACAGTCTATAGAGGTCCGGCACCGAACAGTCCCGAAGTTCATCCTACTCGCCGAGTAGGTTGTGTACTCGGCGAGTAGATGACTATTCAGACCCCATTTCTTTGTTTTTAATTACTGGGTATTGTTTGTTTGCGTGTTTTTGATGTTTTTATGCAGGTATAATGGCCAGAAGGGGGCAGTCTTCTCGTGGAGGGAGCCAAAGTGATATCCCATGGCTTTCATTCCAACAAATCACTTCCAAGTCATCACAAACTAGGGCCAAAAACCGATTAGAGGCGCTCAAACAAAAGGAAATCCATTTGCCAAACGCAGTTGACTGGGGGTGGTTGGGAAATGTGGGATTGGAGGAGGAGCTTACACCTTACTTGGTCAAGGAGTGCAGTTTGGGGTATACCACCATCACATGTGATGGCTGGTTACAACTATTCAAGATACAAGAGCCTGTATATGCTGACCTGTGTTGGGAATTCTTTGCTACCATCTCATTCCGAGGTGGTAGTGAGTATTACAACCCCAACACAATTTCTTTTTCTTTGGGCGGGGAGTTGCGACAATGCAGCATTGCTGAGTTTTCTTGGAGACTGGGTATTTATGACCAGAGCACGATGATGTCTGAAGACTTTGAAACTTTCCTGGAAAATTGCCATAAGGAACTCCCCAAGGCAGTGGTGGCCTCTACATGGTGGAACACGATCGCTAACCGGGTGTATATCCCTTCCACCGCTCAGGAAGGCCACATTCGCTCGCCAATCCACCGTCTCATTCACCGCTTCATGGCTAGCACCATCAACATGCGGAAGGATTGGGACAAGGTCCCAACCCTTGATATTTTCTATCTATGGAGTATTATTACTCTCGACGCTTTCTGCAATCTCCCCTATTGCATTGCCAAATTCCTTGCTGAAGGGGCGGTTAAGGAAAAAGTCAACTCAAAAATCAATGGAGGCATGTTTGTTACTAGGCTGGCAAAGTCGTTTGGGGTCCTAGATTTGCAACAAGCTAGGGCACTCACAGTTATCCACCTTCCACCATTCAACACTGCACTATATAGGAGGCCGCGGATAGTTGAGAAATTTGGTGATTCATTCTCCATTCCGCATGAAGACGAGCCGACAATTCTCGAGGAGCCGGGAAGGTGGGTCCGACAACGTAGTGAGTGGGTACGAGAAGACCCACCGGTTATTCCGGTGGAGGAGGACAATGATGGATGGAACCAATTGGAGTACCGATGCTACTTGGACGACATTGGACGAGGGGTGAATTATAACAATCAATCTTTTGAATACCTCTTCCAACAGATGAACATTACTCCAAGAATCGGACTCGGATATCCATACATTATGAGTTGGGACGAGAGAATGAGGAGAAGCGATGGAGAAGGAGGAAGTGGCGCGGGAGGAGCTGACATGGAAGATGAAGAATGAAGAAGTTTTCTTTTATGTTTTGTGTGTTTATGATGTTTTGTTATGTTTTGAACAATTTTCAAACACTTGGATGATTTTTATTTTTGTTGGAATGGTTATTACTTTCACTTTTAGTTGTTTATTTTTCAGGGATAGAAGATTAGGAAGCATACTAACTTGTGAGGGTCAAGTAAGGAATGAGAGGTTTTCAAGAAAAGTATGGAGTCTTGTCCTTAGGATTGCGTCCGTGAGAGTCGAGAGTAATGGAGAGTGTTGCTGCTGAAGGAATTAGAGTGAGGGACAGTGAAATTTTCAAGTTCAAAAACTGGGTCGAAAGGAATATTAGCTGGATCAGTTTTGGCAACGCAGCGCCTACTCGTCGAGTGCACAAACTCTACTCGGCGAGTACATGGGATATTACACGATATAGTACCAAGTCAAGAGATACTCGCCGAGTCCACATAGCTACTCGCCGAGTAGATCTGCAGTCTTCGATTTCCAGAACTGCTTTGAGCACTTTCACTGCAGCATTTATCCTCTTTTTGTCAAGAATTGTCAATGGAGATTTTCTAAGAAGCTTGCTCCGTGAATTTTCGAGCCATCAACCACACGAGACACATGACACCCAAGCCATGGATGAGCTGGTCCCATGGCTAAAGTCAAGAGAAGAAGGAGCTGAAGAAGAGAGTATCAACCTATCGACTGCTACCCCAGGGGAGTTTCTTCCAATTCCCTATCTATATAGTTGCATTTTTATTATTTGCATAATATGCAATGAGAGCATTGCATAAAATAAGTGTGGGGTAGGGGGTTGGTCACATATTAGAAAATTTAGAATCTTAATTTAGGCTAATTAAAAAAAAATTGTTGCATACCAAAAATATTACTTAGGGACTTAATTTAGAAAATTTTGGTAAAAGCAAATTAGGATTACATGTTAGAATTGTGTTGATGATTGCATGAAAACCCAAATGTTTAGTTGAGCCTATACACGTTCTAGTGCATTTGTGGCTTCCTTATTCCAGTGAAATTATGGGACAAAAACACGACCCCGCTCAGCCTGAGGGATGCAATATGTTTAGCAGCCTAAACCTGAAATGTATCCAGGAAAATTATTATCGTTAGCCAATAAAGGTTGAAGTTGAGCGCCCTTGCTTAAGCATGTAGGTTTATTAAGTGAAAAAAGTGAGGTACATGTAAAAAAAGAATTGCAAGAAAAGTTGAAGAATTTTTTTAGAGCATCAAAGTTAAAGTATGAAGTTCAAAGATCAAAAATTCCAAGAAATTCAAAAAGTTGAAGATACCAAAAATCAAACAATAAAGGTGGTGAATTCAAAGAGATCAAAGATCAAATTATCAAGGAAGTGAAGAATTCAAAAGAGCTCCATAGTGGTATCGAAATGTTGTAATTCTAGATTATGTATGCTTGGGTTGCTCAATTAAAAATACCTTGAGGGTAAGAGGTTTTCTGCGGATGGATTCGGAGGGTTGCATAAAATGAGCATAGTTCGGGGTGAGTGGGTGAATGTTTATGAGGATTGTGAGTATTTGGAGTATGGGGGTACTTAGGACAATTTTAGACACAAATGCATGCATTGCGGTCTTGGCATAATGGCTGGGTTTGATTGGAATTGTCATATGTGATTCTAATATGTTTAAAATTTAGTTTTGCTTGGGGGCAAGCAAAAGTCAAGTGTGGGGTATTTTGATATGTGCATAGTTAGTTAATTATTTAGCATACATTTTTATTCATTTTTAACTAACTATGTGAATAATATGGACAAAAGGTACTTAATATTGTTTAAATTTTGTTTTCAGTCCAAAAGACATGCTTGGGAGTGAAAGGGAACAAAGGGAAAGCAATTAGAGACCAAAGAATGAAGATTGAGGGACAAAAGCTTATCTACTCGGCGAGTACACGAGCCTACTCGGCGCGTCCATCAGAATATTCCAGAAGATAGCCACGACTCCTGATTTAAGATGGATAACTACGATTCTACTCGGCGAGTTGGGTCTGCTACTCGCCGAGTACACCCTGTTTTGAGATAGCTATAAAAAGTGAGCCTTTATCCGATGGGACTACTTTTTTGGCGTTTTTTGAAGATCCAACTGTGATTGAGAACCCTTGAAGACGCTGAGGAACTCTAATCTTCAACCTTTTGAAGAATTAAATCAACTAGGTTAATCATTCCACTTAGCTTTAGGAATTGAGTATGTTTAATCTAGCTAAACTTGTTTTTGTGTTTGTTTTTACTGCAACTATGAGCTAAATACGTTTTTGGTTTCTGTTTGGGGAATACCAAGGAACTCCTATGGTTTAATTCTTAGTTTTTGGTTAATTGTTTATTGGTGATCTATTAAATTAAGTTTGTTAAAGAACCTTATGCATTAATCACAATTATTTTCTGTTAATTGGAAGACAGTTAAGCTGCATGAACATCTCTTAGTTGTTAACCTCATATGTCTATGTGAACACTAAATCATATGCTTAGGAATAATGATTATGAAACTAAGATTAATGAGACAATAGTTAGATTAATGTGTGAGCTTGTTTGAGAAACCATCAAACAAGAGGTTAATTGAACCACTAAATTGATTAACCACTACAAATCTTATTTAATCCAAATTATTAATCTAGCGTATTAATTAGTTTAAACACTTGAGCACTGCTTGAATTAATTAATTGTCTAAGGGTTAGGAGTAATGAACATGAACCTAATCACTATAATTGGTAGCCAATAACAATTAATCTATCATAAATATAAAATAACCATAGGAGTGAATTGGTTGAACCTAAATAGAAAGATCTTTATCAAATTTGGTGAATTAGTTGTTTGCTTTAGTACTTAGTTAATTAAGTATTTTATGGTGTGCTTAAGTTTCTAGTATTGTAAAACTAGAAGAAAAACCTTTTACTTTCATTAATTTCTTAGTTAAAATTAGCCATTAGCTTAATTTTCCGTTCCCTGAGTTTGATACCCTACTTACTCAACTATACCACTAAAAGACAGGTTCACTGCCTTTGTGTGTTAAATTTATTAATAAAAAGTAGGAATAAAACAAGTGCATTTACACACATCAAACAACTTTTAGATCAATTTGGATTGAAAACAATTATCACATAATTTTTCTATCAATCTGAACTAACTCATAAGAGAAAAATAATTCATATCATCAATCTTCAAGAAATTAGCATAAACATATAAACTAATACAAATCTAGAAATTATGACAATGATATTTTATTTGGACAAGCATGAACATTACCCTCTTGGAAAACAGATTTCTAAGTTCAAAAAAATAGTTTAGGTAATGATCCTCATCCAATAGCAAGCAAAAAAAACCCGAAATTATGCATAAAGGTGCATCACCACGTCGTGGTAAGGACTGTCACGTCATGGTGAGCAATCAGATGCAAAAATGGTAGAATTTCAACCTTGGAAAAACATGTAGCATCAAGTATAATAGAAAATAACCCATGGCTCTAATACCACTATTGGGTTTTAGTATATTACAACATCCTATGGTGCACATACAACCCTAAAAGCTTTGGATGTATGTTTTCTCTAATTATACATGCAATATTGGTTCCAAAGCTTTAAGCCTACAACTAGAATACAAATGATATAAACTACATAAAATAATAGTTAGAATTTTACCTCTTTGTGTAGCTTGTAGAACTTGATGAATTTGGCATTTAAAAGCTTAACCCTAATAGTGTGGACGCCTCAAATAGAATCACAACACATCATGGACAAAGGTGGAACTTGAGAGAGAATCCTAGCCTCACCAAACCGTGCATATCCTCCAAGAATACATTAGTGGTAATTTTTTCTATGAAGTAACATATTTATATGTGGGATTCCAAAGGTCATGGGTTAATCAAAACCCATACCCATGGGTTTTATGATCCATGGTTCATGTGGCCCAACTCTTTATGTATCCATACATAAACTTAGTCCAACATGGATCATAAGCCCAACATACATAAAAATCACTAATTACCATAATTAGTCCCCATAGATTTAATTAGTCTCTTTTGATCACGAAATTAATTCTCGATCAATACTAATTAAAACATATGATTTCATATGAATATATTATAGCTTGTAATATATTAATAAATCATATATATATATATATATATATATATATATATATATAACCTTCTCTCAAGAATCCATCCTAGCAAATTGTCCTGATGATATGCAACCCAAATGGAACGTGCTACTCTCGGGTCGAGTACATACCAATAATAGTTATGGGCTTAGACATCTAATCCAACACTCTTATAGGCACCTAAGGTCATAAAAATCGAACCTTGATGGTGAAGCCACAACCATGCAAGTGCTAGTTGGTCTTGAAGATTGTTAAATGAACCAAAATCATGTTTTGACCCCAACCATGCATGCAAGCACATAAAGTTTGTGACTTTATGGTTTAGGAGATATTAAAGGTCCTGGATCTGCAGTTTGGTCGTAAGGGCTTACTGGATTAAGTCATGCATAAAGTCCCTAGGAAGCTGGTCATTACGATGGGCGTACTCCCTGGTACACCGCGCGTACTTGGTCAACTCCCCGTTTTGGTCAAGGTCAGCGTACGTTGGGCGCACGTGCCGGGTACGTCGCACGTACGCATGTAGAGTGGATATATTGGGCTTTTGGGACTTAAGGGACCGGGCCTGGACTTTTGGGCCCCGTGGCCCACTATGAAGTATAATTTTGGACTTGGGAATCTGGAACTAGAGTATTGGGCCTATTGGGCCATGAATGGAGCCTTTGGAATTATTATATTTGGACTTGGAACTTTTTGGGCCCATATGGGGGCTTAGGCCTAATTCGGAAATTGGGCAATTAGTGGGCCCTTAAGGATCCTTTGATGGGCCATAGGAGGGCTGGGCTTAATAAGCTAGAATTGGGACTTATGAATGTTCCAATTGGACCAAGGGGTAAAATGGTCATTTTACCCTAAATAATGTTATATACTCTGATTGAGTGTTAGTATGATTATAATAGCCGGAAGTCATCGGAGCAGCTGTTAGAGACTACTTTCCGTGAGATTCGACAGGCAGTTTTACATGGTGAGTTACCTTCCAATAGAGGTAGGTCTAAGGCACAAAGGTCGGCCCACTAGTAGTTGATTATAGCTGAGATGATTTTCTTTGTGATAATTGTCTGGTTTGTTGTATGTTTATGTGCTACCATGATATGTTATATGTGATAGTGGTAGTAGGAGGGGAATAGTCCTTAAGTTCGGTTGTTAGGACCGAAGGGTAGGTTAGCACCCAAGAACAGCTTGACATGGGTAGGTCAGCACCCCAGAACTGCTTGACAGGGTAGGTGACACCCCATAATGGTCGGATAGGGTAGGTCGGGCACCCCAGAATTGCCCCGACAGTATGTATCTTATGTGTTATGTGGTATGTGGTATGATAGGGGAACTCACTAAGCTTCGTGCTTATAGTTTTCAGTTTTGTTTCAGGTACCTCTTCGTCGAAGGGGAAGGAACCGGTGCGGTAGCAGCGCATCACACATACACACAGGATTCCGCACTTTGAGATTCATGGGGTTATACTCTGATTTTACTACTATTTGATGATATGATTTTGAGACATGTTTATTATGATTTTATGGATTGATGTGATATCGACAATGTTTGTGGTAAACGATTTTATAAGTTAATTAAAAAAAAAAATTTTGGCCTTGAAAATTAGGTTGTTATAAGTTGGTATCAGAGCCTTGGTTTGAGGGATTCAGACACACGTTCGGGGGTATCTAGACTCAAATCGAGGATTTGAAAGATTTTTAACCAAAAAAATGGTTTTTCTAAAAGTTAAAGTGAAAAGGTTTTGAGAAATAACAAGGTGTGTTATGCGTGCGACCGACCGAGCTCAAGTAAGTTTTCCCCAAGAGACCCATAAATTTGTGTAATGATATACTATGATTATGAGAACTGCATGCTAGATTAGGGCTAAGGATTTAGGAAGGATGCTTTTTATGCCTGCTATATGTATATGAGAAATGCATGCTAGATTAGGCTAAGGATCTAGGAAGATGCCTGATATGCCTGTTATATATGCTTATTGAGCTGCAAGATAGCCTCGATAGAATATGCTTGATTTGGGTTATTGAATGCCCGAATGCTGCTTGCTTTGTGCTACTAGGAGTTCTAGCTATCTTTAGTTAACTAGTAAACGAATACATTACATTACATATTGCGAGGACTAAATAATTTCAGAAGGTTAGGTTTAGCCATATTTCACATCTCTTGTTTGAGTCCAACCGTTGTAGGGAAGGAACTCCCATTCGAGGGATTATCTGGTCTTAGTAATATATAATAGTATTCGCGAGTTAGTTAGGTGAAAGTAGCAGGAACTTCTTACACAGCTAATGGCAGAGAGTGGGTTGGAGAGTTACCCTAGGGTAAGCCTAGGACGAGATTAGCAAAGAGTACAATAGTAGAAGAAGGGACTTGGTGAAATCGAAGCAATCCTTGAGGAAAGTACGGATAGATGTGGAAGGTAGTATGGGCCTGTACTATTGAAAGCAAAGGATCCGTACTCGAATCAAGGAGGGACGAGATAGAACCAAGGAACTTGTAGAGTGTGTAAGATCTCTCGAGATTATGTATGACCCTGACATTTATGTATTTTGTTTCAGAATGGTGATGATTATGCGTCACAGAGCAGGAGGATTGGGATCAGGTTCAGGATCAGGTTTGGGTTCGGGTTCCGAGCCAGTGGATGAGAGACTACGTGAGTTCATCGCGTCATAGATCACAAGAGGTATCCGTAAGGCGACCTCGGTTATCTTTGGGTCGATCAAGGAAGGGATCATAGAGTTGATGGAGGATCGCCTCTAGGAGTTCAGGAGCGACATGGCGTCTAGCCAGTCAGGGTCGTGCACACTGTCCTTCAAGTACTTCAGGAGAAGTGGTGCACCGGATTTCCATGGGGTGAAAGACCCCATCGTGGCTAGGAGATGGATTGCAGACATAGAGTCTGCTCAGCTGATGAGCTTCTGCCCTGAGGAGTCGAAGGTTTGGTATGTTGCAGGTTGTTTGAGAGACAGAACCAGGGGTTGGTGGGAGTCAGTTGGTGAATCTATAGGAGACTCAGCCATTGAGGCTGTGAATTGGTCGGATTTTGTGACTCGGTCTAGGCTGAGTTTGTGCGAGCTGTGGAGCTTCAGCAGCTTGAGGCAGACGACTGAGACAGTGGCGGAGATTACCGCCAAGTTCCAGGAGAGGACGTTGTTGGTGCCCCAGTATGCGAGGAATGAGGAGATGCGGAAAACCCTCTATCATGAGATGTTGAGGGCTGATATTCGGGAGCATGTCAGCTACTCAGCATGCCCGACTCTGGATTCTATGATTGCCAGAGCGAGGGAGAGGGAGATTGACTTGGAGCACATCCGGAAGAGGAAGGCGGAAGAGAGACAGGTGACTGGGGCTTCGGGGAAGAAACCCAAGGGATCTGACACTAGGCCAAAGGGCCTGCCGGGCCAGATCCGCTGCAGGAAATGTGGCAGGCCGCATGAGGGAGCTTGTAGATTGGGATTATCGGGCTGCTACAAGTTCGGCAATACGGGGCACTTCAACAGGGATTGTACCGCCCCTGCTCCCACTATTCAGACATCAGAGTTGTTGTGTTTCCACTTCAACCACCGAGGCCACAAAAGGTCCAATTGCCAGAGGTTGACAACAGCAGCAGCGCCAGTAGCAGCGCCAGCTCCAGCGACCCTGCGGCTTACAGACGGCCAACAAGGCAAGTCAGAGGTCCCAGTGATGAGGAGCCGAGCCTTCCGGTTGACTACCTAGGAGGCACACGCCGCACCCAATGTGGTGACGGGTATGTTCTCTTCCCCTAGCTCTTATTATATGTTGCTTATGATATTTATGTGCCATATTATGTGTTTTGTTTAGGATCGTTCCATGTGAACGGTATTCTAGTTCAAGTGTTTGTTTGATTCGGGTGCTACCCGATCATTCATCTCCCTTGCACTTAGCAAGAGGTTCCATGTGCCTTCAGGCATGTTGGATTGCCCTCTAGAGGTCGAGATTGCTGACGACTGCTCAGTGCGAGCATCAGAGGTTTTTAGAGATTATGTTCTGAGGTTGTATGAGGAGCGCTACTTGGTAGACCTGGTTTTCTATTTCGTTGCATGGGAACAAGGTTATTATAGGCATGGATTGGTTGAGCCCCAAGGGGTGGTGATCGACAGCGTGCAACAGTTGGTCTGGGTCAGGACCCCAAGTGGGGGAGAGTTAGTGATTCAGGGCGAGAGGCCACATCACGGACCAACTTTATGTTCAGCGGCGAGGGCTAGGCGCTACCTCCAGCAGGGTTGCGCAGGGTATGTCGCATATGTCATGGATACCCAGGAGGCGGGTAAGGCGACGGTGAGCGATGTACCGGTGGTGCGAGAGTACGCAGATGTATTCCCAGAGGAGCTTCCTGGGATACCTCCGGATAGACATTTAGGGTTCAGGATCGACATAGTCCCTAGTGCGGCTCTGATAGTCAAGGCACCATATCGGTTGGCTCCTCCCGAGATGCAGGAGTTGTCTACACAGCTGCAGGAGCGGCTAGACAAGGGATTGATCAGGCCGAGTAGTTCGCCTTGGGGATCCCCGATCTTGTTTGTAAAGAAGAAGGACGGGTTGCATCGGATGTGTATAGACTATCGGGAGCTGAACAAGGTAACGGTGAAGAACCGTTACCCACTACCGAGGATTAATGACTTCTTCGGACTCACTATGGCCACTACGAGTTCTTGGTTTTCCAAGATAGACTTGCGGTCAGGCTACCATTAGACGAGGGTTGGAGATGAGGATGTATAGAAGACTGCTTTTCGGACTCACTATGGCCACTACGAGTTCGTGGTGATGCCCTTCGGGCTTACCAATGCTCCTGCCGCATTAATGGATCTCATGAACCGCGTATGCAGACCGATGCTGGATCGGTCTGTGATAGTTTTCATTGATGATATCTTGCTTTACTCCAAGATGCATGAGCAACATAAGGAGCATCTGCGAGAGGTTTTGGATACCTTGGGGAGAGAGTGCCTATACGCCAAGTTCTCCAAGTGTGAGTTCTGGTTGCGCAAGGTGCGGTTTCTTGGGAACCTTGTAAACCAGAACGGGATTTTGGTTGATCCGGCCAAGGTGGAGACCGTGATGAGATGGGAGGTTCCGAAGTCTCCATCTGAGATTCGAAGTTTCCTGGGAGTGGCGGGCTATTACCGGAGATTCATTCAGGATTTCTCCAAGATAGTCGTACCCTTGACTCAGCTGACGAAGAAAGCCGTTGTATTTCGTTGGGGGCCTGAGCAGCAGACAACGTTCGATACTTTGAGACAGAGGCTATGTGAGGCGCTGATCCTCGCCCTGCCAGAGAGCATGGAGGATTTTGTAGTGTACTGCGATGCGTCCAGTTCAGGGTTGGGCGCAGTACTGATGTAGAGAGGGCACGTCATCGCCTACGCGTCGAGGCAGCTGAAGCCTCATGAGGCAAACTACCCGACGCATGATCTGGACTTGGGGGCGGTCATCTTTGCCCTCAATATTTGGTGACATTACCGCTATGGGGTCCGTTGTACCATTTACACGGATCACAAGAGTTTTAGGTACCTCATTGATCTGCCGAATTTGAACATGAAGCAACGTCGGTGGCTAGATGTGGTGAAGGATTACGATTGTGAGATCCTCTACTACTCGGGGAATGCCAATGTGGTGGCCGATGCTCTTAGCCGCAAGGCTGCCCCGATCAGAGATATTTGCCTGAGGATGACAATAGTAACTCCACTGTTGGAGCAGATTCGAGAGGCCCAGTAGGAGGCGATGAAGGAGGAACATCGGAAGAGCAAGCGTATTGTGGGGCAAGTTTCCTCCTTCGACTATGATAGTCGTGGGTTGTTGACACTACACCATAGGGTGTGGGTCCCGTAGTATGGAGGTGTACGCCAGGTGCTGATGGAGGAGGCGCACAAATCCAGGTTTTCTATTCATCCCAGGGCGGCAAAGATGTACATAGATCTTCGTCCTGATTACTTGTGGCCCTACATGAAACGGAATGTAGCTTGGTACGTCGACAGATGCCTGACATGTAGGAAGGTCAAGGAAGAGCACCAGAGGCCTCCCATCAAGACACAACCGTTGGACATCCCCATGTGGAAATGGGAAGATATTACTATGGATTTCATCACCAAGCTGCCCAGGACCGCACGGGGAGTGGATTCGATATGGGTCATCATGGATCGGTTGACCAAGAGTGCCCATTTCATACCGATCCAGGAGAGCATATCGGCCGAGAAGCTGGTCGACATCTACATTTGGGAGGTTGTGGCCCGACACAGAGTGCCAGTCTCTGTGATTTCTGATAGAGACGTACAGTTTACTTCCAGATTCTGGAAGAAATTTCACGACGAGTTGGGTACTCGTCTACACTTTAGCACTGCCTGCCACCCGCAGACGGATGGTCAGAGCGAGCGGACCATCCAAACATTTGAGGATATGTTGCTGGCATGCGTTTTGGACTTCGGTGGTAGTTGGGATACCTACCTTCCCTTGGTAGAGTTTTCCTATAATAATAGCTACCACGCGAGTATTAACCATCCTCCCTTCGCGATGTTGTACGGGAGGAAGTGCAGGACCCTGATATGCTGGGGCGAGGTAGGGAAGAGTGTCATGGGGAGGACCAAAGTGGTGCTCAAGATGACGAAGAGGATTCAGCAGGTTCGGAGCAGGCTTCAGACTGCTCAGAGTCGGAAAAAAAGTTATGCCGACAAGCGTCGTTCAGACCTGGAGTTCCAGGTTGGAGATATGGTCCTCCTGAAGGTGTCACCTTGGAAAGGTGTCGTCCGATTTAGGAAACGAGGCAAGTTGGGCCCCAGGTACATTGGCCCTTTCAGAGTTGCAGCCCGGGTGGGTAAGGTGGCGTATAGGCTGGATATGCCAGCCGAGCTTAGCCAGATTCACAATACTTTCCACGTCTCCCAGCTATGGAAGTGCTTGGTAGATGACTCTGCAGTGGTGCCTCTTGAGGATATTCAGGTAAATGACAGCCTGAACTACATCGAGCGACCGATAACCATTCTAGATAGCAAGACGAAGGCACTAAGGAACAAGGAATTAGAGCTGGTGAAGGTGCAGTGGCAACACCGCAAGGGCTCGTAATGGACTTGGGAGCCAGAGGATGAGATGAGGGAGCACTACCTCGAGTTATTTCCAGCAGCAGCAACAGACTTCGAGGACGAAGTCTAATTCAAGTGGGGGAGATTTTGTAACGCTCTGTTCCGAATTGACTCCTAGTCTAAGGTTGTGGCTCGAAGGTCGGTCATTATAAGGATTATGGCTCTTGGTAAGGTAAGATCTAGGCCCATTTTGGTGCGAGTGATGTATTAGAAGTGATCTGGGTGTTCGGTTCGTGTTTTGGAGCCTAGGGGTATTTTGGTAAAGTGGCAATTTGGGCTTTTGTGGAAAATGTATTTTTGTTTGGAAAGTCTTAAGAAGTTTTGATTTGTTAGGAGTGTAGGGCTTCTCAACACCTTTCCGTTGATATAAGGATCGTTGGAATCGGTCTTATAATGAAGAAGTTATGGCCTTCGGAAGTTTCATGGTTTTCCGGCTTAACCGAGTAAACAGAGCATACACAAAGTGTACGCGGGGCGTACTAGCAAAGAAGGTAGTACACTGGGCGTACCTTGGAGTATGCTGGGCATATTGACCAGGAGGATCGTGAATGTTCCCCAGAGTATGTCGGGCGTACGCCAGTCAGATCAGAACCCTATTTTAAGGTCTTGGACCCTATTTAAACTCCTTATCCCATAACCTAACCCTAATATCTTCAGCCTCCACCCCTCTAAACCCTAAAAATTGTCTTATATCATTCATGGTGGCATTTTGAGCTTATGGAGTCCATTTTTTAGAGTGTTTGATCCATTTTCAAGAAAATGAAGTTTGATGCAAAGATGGGAATCAAGGAGGAGCTTATGGATCTGGCTTTTGGGACTCATTCTCAGCTTGATGAAGGTATAAAGCTTTGAACTTGATCATTCATCTCCTAGATCTACCAATTGTGAGTTTTTTTCATTTTGGTCCCAAGTATGAGATCTAGTGGTCTTGATTTCATTGCCCCTCTTTGTGTTTCTGAGGTTCAAGATCCATAAAGTTGGTACCTTTAGAGTTTAAGACCATCTATGTTGGAGTTTGAGCCATTTCCATGAAAGTAGAATGATATTTGGTCTTATTAGGGGCATGCAAAGTCACCAAGTCAGTGACTTTATGGGTTTAGACATTATGTGGGACTCAGATCTGTGGTTTGGACTTATGACTTAAAGCATTAAGTGCTTAATGGCAGAAGTGAGGCTAGAGGGTAGTACGATGGGCGTACAAGCCAGTACGCGCAACTTACAAGCCATTAAGTAAGTACGCACAGCATACTGCTGAGTACGCCCTGCGTACTCAGCCAGGTTGGGTTTCAGACTGTGGGCTTCGGGTTTGGACCATCTGTTTGGGGCCTAGATTCGTGGGCCTTAATGGACCATCATAATGGTTGTGTTCTGGACTAAGTGAAAGATTGGATCTGTGGTGAAGGCCTAATAAGGAGCGTGGGCCCAATTTGGAAAATTGGGCCATTCATGGGCCTTTATGGATTTTATGGATTTGGACTTTGTGTTTTAGGCCCTGTTGGGCTATCAGGTTTTGGGGTTGATATTTATTTTTGGAGGCCCATTATGGTTTTGATCCCAAATTGGAAAATTGGGCCATGGATTGGGTCTTAGGGAATTTTTGGTAATTGGGCCTCGTGGACTATTAGGTTTGGGCTCAAATTAGAAATTGGGCCAGTAAAGGACTTATGGACATTATAATGTTGGGCTTTTGTTTTGGGTTTGGGCCTTAGTTTTGGATCATATTGGGCCAGGGGTAGATCGACACCCCATAATGGTCGGATAGGGTAGGTCGGGTACCCCAAAATTTCCCGATAGTATGTATGTTATGTGTTATGTGGTATGTGGTATGTGGTATGATGGGGGAACTCACTAAGCTTCGTGCTTACAGTTTTCAGTTTTGTTTCAGGCACCTCTTCGTCGAAGGCGAAAGAGCCGGTGCGGTAGCAACGCATCACACATACACACATGATTCCGTACTTTGAGATTCATGGGATTGTACTCTGATTTTACTACTATTTGATGATATGATTTTGAGACATGTTTATTATGATTTTATGGATTGATGTTATATCAACAATGTTTGTAGTAAACGATTTTATAAGTTACTTAATTAAAAACGAAATTTTTGGCCTTGAAATTTGGGTTGTTATAAGTTGGTATCAAAGCCTTGGTTTGAGGGATTCGGACACACCTTCGGGGGTGTCTGGACTTAAATCGAGGATTTGAAAGATTTTTCACAAAAATGGTTTTTCTAAAAGTTAAAGTGAAAAGGTTTTGAGAAAGAACATGGTGTGTGATGCGTGCGACCGGCCGAATACATTCAAAGGATTATTTATCTTTAGTTAACTAGGAGTTCTAGCTATCTTTAGTTAACTAGTAAACGAATACATTACACTACATATTGCAAGGACTAAATAATTTCAGAAGGTTAGGTTTAGCCATATTTCACAGCTCTTGTTTGAGTCCAACCGTTGTAGGGCAGGACCTCTCATTCGAAGGATTATCTGGTCTTAGTGTTATGTAATAGTATTCGCGAGTTAGTTAGGTGAAGGTAGCAGGAACTTCTTGCGCAACTGATGGTGGAGAGTGGGTTGGAGAGTTACCCTAGGGTAAGCCTAGGACAAGATTAGAAAAGAGTACAGTAGTAGAAGAAGGGACTTGGTGAAATCGAAGCAATCCTTGAGGAAAGTACAGATAGATTTGGAAGGCAGTATGGGCCCGTGCTATTGAAAGCAGAGGATTTGTACTCGAGTCAAGGAGGGCCGAGATAGAACCAAGGAACTTGTAGAGTGTGTAAGATCTCTTGAGATTATGTATGACCCTGACATTTATGTATTTTTTTTCAGAATGGTGATGATTACGCGTCACGGAGCAGGAGGATCGGGATCAGGGTCAGGATCAGGTTCATGTTTGGGTTTCGAGCTAGTGGATGAGAGACTATACGCGTTCATCGCGTCAGAGATCATGAGAGGTATCCTTGAGGCGACCCGGTTATCTTTGGGTCGATTAAGGAAGGGATCATAGAGTTGATGGAGGGTCGCCTCAGGGCGTTCAGGAGCGACATGGCATCAAACAAGACACCGATTATCTTTGGGTCGATCAAGGAAGGGATCATAGAGCTAATGGAGGATCGCCTCTCAGTCTGAAATGATCGTTAAACAGGAAACTGGTCCAAATATCAACTTTACCGATCACCTATTCATCAAATAGTGACCAATCTCAAATAAAACTCGAACCACCCAAAATACCCTTAAGTCAAACATGGTCAAACCCTAGTCAAAGTAAAAAACAATCAACACTCGAAAGTACCACAATCCACTAGTCACGTCGTGACCCCTAATGGTTACATCGTGACCTAATAAGTCAAATAGTCAAAGAATATCATCCTCACGTCGTGACACCCATGTGCTCACGCCGTGAGAACGCTTTGACCAGAAGCTCTTAATGAAACTTTTAATCCCTTTTTGACCAAGCAACCAAATCCCCCATAGTGTCTTATTTACTCTAGAACATCATAAAAATCATGGCATTTGGACATGAATGTCCAATGCATGTCCCAAACACTACCTAGGGCACAAAATGAGGAAATGACACCAAATCTCATGCAAAAGTCTTAAAACCCAACCATATTCCAGATCTATCATCTATATTACTCAATGGACACTGGAGATCCATAAAGTTGGCAACTTTATGGATTCCAACCACTACATCATCTTGAATATGAAGGATTAAGCATAAAAACCTAGATCGAAGCTTATGAAATCATAAAGTAATGAACTTGAAACTCACAAAAGGTCCAGAAGGTGTGAGAATTCTTGATGGAGAGACTTGAATGCAAAAATGTTGGACTAGATGTTCTTCCTCTTCTTCTCCTAGGCTAGAATCACCAAAAATAAGTTCAATATCAAATATGGATGCTAGGGTTTCAAAGTGGAGTGCAAGGAGGTGATGGAGGCTGAGGGTGGGTTAACCCTAGCCCTTACTTCCTTTAAATACAGAATAAAACCCCCAAAATTAGGGTTTCCTCTTAGACTGATCTCACATCGTGAGCCATATGTGCTCACGTCGTGAGCCTAAAGATGATGCGCGATTGTACTAACCTCCTCATGACGTGAAATACATATCTTAGGTCGGGAGTGTGGTTAAAACCTTTGAATTTTTAAACTTGACAATTGCTCACCTGAACTGAATGTTATAGGCCCTAACTTCTGTATAAGTCTATTATCCAACTAACAAAACTATAAAGTTATAAATAAACATATATTATACATATAAAAGAAAATTATTAAATATATAAGTAATCATACATCGTTGATGGTTATAAACTGGTTGCACTCAAGCACATATAAAGGCCTCAGTTTCGACCATGCAACTGCCTGATGGATCACATTCGGTTCTCGGGTACCAAACAAACTACTCATAGAAAAACTCTCAAGAATCCATATCTGAAAGAATCATGTATTAGAATGTTATCAAACAATAATAATAATAAATTGTTAATCATGTACCTTACCTTAAAACCGTGTAAAAAACTGTTTAGGGTGTACTTTATTTTTTGAGTACAAGTGATCCCAAATTATCCTCTCACATGGATATTGTGACATAAAAAATTCCAAATTAAATTTGTAAAAAATATTAGTAATGATAACTATAATCCGTAATCAATGATAATTATAATCACGTCATGATAACTATTGAATTCATCAAGGTTGGATATCAAAGAGAAATACTCCTCTAAAACTAGTTGTTTAGCCTACCACCCATTGAAACCCTTCTCTAATAGATATAAAAGACATACATGATCCGCATCCTCTTCCGGAACGAACAGTGATGACCATTCCGGATCATGTTTTTGACATTCCGGAGACGTTCTTCGTGCTCCAGACCAGTTCCTCACATTTCAGAATGCAATTTTTTGTTTAGGAACACTAGTTTTTTATGTATAATAACATTAAATAAATAACTAAAGTAGTGTTGGGTTAATCCTAATGCACTGTCATCATAAATTCCTACTTCGGAACGTGAATTCATTTTGGATGTGTTCTTCGCATTCCAAAATAAATTTTTTTGTTCCGGAACACTATTTTCGATATATAACAACATTATATAAATAACTAAACTAGTATTAGGTTGGTCCTAATACACTATCATCATCTAATGCTACTCCGGAACGTGTTCAGTTCATTTCGGATGTGCTATTCACATTCTGGAGGAAGTTCTATAAACAAAAATTCTTAAAACAAAATTAATAACAATATAATAGTAAATGACTTACCCGTAAAACATCCAGGTCATTGTGATCATGTTCCATATCTTAAGCCAGAGTTCAGAATGCATGTCGGAGATCGGAATCCCGTAATTCAGAGTGTACCGGAATGCGTGAGATCAGAATCAGAAAGTCAGAGTGTGTCGAATGTCGAAGATCAGAAAAGTCTAAATGCGTTTGTAAATCGTGATCCATAATGAAATCGAGATCTGGATTTTTTCAGAATACATTCCGGAAAATGAATTTCAAAATGGAAGTTCAGAATGCGTATTGTTACTCCAAAATGAGCATTTCGGAGGATACTTATAGGCTAGCCCAGTAGATATGGAGTCCGAAATTGTTTCCAAAACGGCCCACTCTGGAAAAAAATGTTATTTTGCAAAAAAAAAAAAAAAAAAAAAAAAAAAAAAAAAAAAAACAATTTAAATAGGTTGTTCAAAAATACACCAAAAAATGATTGGATTACTCAATTTTCCATTATTTTATATCTTTCATAATTAAGATAAATAAACTTAAACATACGTATCAAACTATAACTATAGAAAAAAATTGTTTTACTTATAGTATATCTCATTTCTTGACAAACTTTGATTGTATCTTAATTTCTACTAATATTATAATTTAGCTAATTGCAAGTCTTAAAATGACTATGCTAATAGTCCAACGAGTATGGACTAGCTTTAGCTTAATTCCAGAGTGTTATGTTAGGCTCAAACTTAATTCAATCGTTCAATGAATCTCTATATATGAACTCAAGGGAGATTTTAGTTCGATTACAAAGCTCAAATAGCTCGAAAATTTTAAGTTTCAATAACTTGAAATATCTATAAGCACTATATTCAAAGAAACATGTTCTATCAAAATAATATCAATACATACTTAAAGCTCCAAAAAATTGACGATTTAAAGAACCTTTAAGATTTTCAATCCAAGAGACATACAAAAAACTTGAAACCTGATGTTACACGAGATAACATGTCACAATGATTCATCACTAAGCCAATCCTTTTGGATATTGAAAACCATTGATAGGGTACAACACTATGGGGATAATAAACCTTTTAAGGACCTTTTAGGGGCTCAAAGGGAAAAAAAAAAAAGGCATAATTGTGCCCACATCAAAATATCAAATGGTCCTTCCTACTTTTTGACATGTCCATGTTCATGCTCCCATGATATGAAATGCCTTTTATCATTTTCCATAATCAAACCAAGCATTACCACAACCATAAAGCCTAACTTATTGCCTATTCCATTTCTTCATCAACTACAATCATGCATACCTCGTGCAATAAGATTGTACTCCTTACACATGACAAAAACTAGAGGAACTAAACCGAACAAGTTTCCTACAACTATTCAATAACAAGGATGACGATATTTACATCTTTTACATAAAAGACATATCAAGAACGAATCTCAATCCCACCTCTTCTGGATCGAAATTTTAATTAGATTTTTGTGTCAAATTAATATCAGTCTTAATCCAATATATGATAAACATATTACATGTCACGTCCTTATTACGCGCCTAAAAGTTGTATATTGCTTCTTGTGATTGTCTTTGGTATCCCAATGATGGGCCTTAGATGGGAAGTTTAACCAAATTTTCCACACAATTATTGCTTCTTTTAGGTCTTTGGTTGTAAAGCATGTGTCTAATAGGCCCCCAAATTGTTTTTTAGGACCATTTTCCATGGATACAAAGAGGCCATTTATATCTATTACACAAGAGTAGATTTCCCACTTTTTTGGTGAGAAAAAAAATTACAAATTTTGTCTCATCAACATCTGTCTAACGCTAACGCACTCTCAGACTACAAATACAATACAACTTGTTCTGTTTTGTGATATTTTGTTTGTCCATAACAATGAAGCACGATAAGCAGAAATCGACTTGTTCCATCAAATATATTTTTGACAAAAACTGTTTATATATACAACTTTAAAAGAAAAGGTTAAGCAATGCAATAAATTTGTTTGCAACTTAAAACCTTAAGTTATGAATCATGCTTACAATTCCAACACTATTAAACAACTAGATTTTGCTTTCACAACATAAAATCTTTGTCAATTTTCTTAATCGGCTGAAGAAGTGGTTTCTGCAGTTTCATCGTCACTAAAACTAGATGTCATTTGTGCAGGAGGAGGCCTGAAAATAAGTGATGTCATGTCAGAAACTTTATAAAAAAAAAAGTTAGATAAATAAAAATGGGTTATATCATGATTTTTTATTCGATTCCATGATGGAATGAAAACTAACAAAATGGAAGGAATGACATTCCTTCAAGAATCATCCATTCCAATGGAATGATACATTCCATTCCTTCTCTTTCTCTATCATACCAAGGCTGAGCTCCTTGAGGGTTGCATAGATCCTACATGGCATTTTCCTTACAATTTTGCAAAGAAAACCTGTTTTGACGATTTTATCCCTTGACCTTTGGGCCAAGGCAAGTCTATATGTATAAATTAAACTAAAGAAACATTTCCTTGTACATTTGATATTGAGCAGTAATTTCGGTCAAATCTAAAGTCAACTTGTCCAAGGTATGTGGTAATTTGCTTTATGGATGATGTCACGCTTCATGTGCTATACTGTATTGAGGGTATTTTCGTCTTATTATACCAAGAAAAAAGCCTAACAATTTGCTTAAATCCAATGAAAATTTATCAAAAGAGAGGAATAACAAAACAACAAAAATTACAATATTTTGTCCCAACCCAAATGGTGGGACATAGTCACATGGACTATCTCTCGATCTTGACTCTCGAGTCTGTACAAAAGACACAAATACGCTCATCCACATCAATGAAAATATCCCTAGATGAGAATGAGGGCATTCTTGTCTTTTGCATAGGCAAGAGTCTGAGAGCAAGTCTCTATTCCACCTTGTTCTACCTTTTAGGGTGGAACAAAATATTTTCAATTTTTGTCCCATTGACATGAGTCCCACTTTCAATCCAATGCATGTCAAAGTCAAAGTCAAAGTCAAACACAGTACAACCTGTTTTGTCATGTCAGAAGCGTATAAAGTGCTTAGCACTGACCTGGTCATGATGGTTCTTGGAGGCATGTCAATCACCGCCTCTTTCCTTGGATACATTTGATGTAGAAACTCTTCCCTACTTCTCTTAGTAACCTTCAATATTAATTAATTAAAAAAAAAAATTGAATTCAAAATTTGAACAATGCCTATGTATTAAAGTAATTTTTGCATATACTCACTTTCATTTCATTTCCCGGATGAATTCTTGCAGAAACCAATTTGGAGTATTCATCTATTCCTCTTCTTTCTCCATCGAATTCTTCATCCTAAACATTATTCCCATACATTAGGGTATAACCTCTTTGTAGAAAACGGGCAAAATGGTAACTCACACAAGGGGTAAATGCAAGAAATAGCAATGTACTTTCATTGATTTTTATTTATAGCATTCTAATATCAGCTTTACCTATTACAGCGTTGTAATTTGAAAAATCTATCCAACTATAGCAAATTTCAATGCTACAATTGGATAGAATTTTTTCAAAATGCAACTTTGTAATAAAAATAAACAAAAGTACGTTGCTATTTCTTGCATTTATCAATTAAAAAAAAAAAGTTAAGGTTTAGACTTTAGACCTTAGGTATCTTCCTAGACATCCCCCTGTCCTCCAATTCAAGAAATTCACCACGTTTAACAGTCAAATCAGAAGTCAAAGATTCAACACGATCTCTATAGTTGACTTTTGGTGGAGGCCTGATATTGTGGTTAATGTTTTTCCCATAGCCAATCAGATGGCGATTGGATACAGATACAGAATCTTGTTGTCTCCTTACACCTGGACCATGACCATGAACATGTTTTATTCTTGTCTCAAAGTGGTCCCGCATGTCATGAATTGAAGTTTCTTCAGCAGAATCATCATTTACTTCCATCGATTGAGAATGTCTATTTTTGGAAAAATGAGGTGTTTGCTTATTATTATTATTATTACATTGGTTGTCAAAGTGTTTTTCACGATGTTTGGATGCATGCCTTATGTCTAAAGGTGAATTATCCAAATCCATGGAATTGTAGCTCTTTGGATTGTATCTTTCATACATCTGCTTATGAAAACAGGAAAACATTAGGTTAGTGTTTTGGAATGATGGAATTGGAGAAAGAATGGAATGATAAAAAGTTATTTGCTTTGCCCGATGGAACGGAATGGACCATTCCTCATGGAATCTGATTCTTTCCATTTTAGTTTTCTTCATTCCATAATGGAATGGAATGAAAAGTTGTAATATAGCCCGTTCTTAACTAAATTATGATTCCTTTTTAAATAACTAGAAAATATTGTTATACTATATTCTCATTTGGGTATTAATGAGCTTTTATTATGTTTATTTTTTTTAGTTTTGTTATAATTACATTTAAATAATATATAGAATAGTTTTACGAAAGTCATAATCTTTCATTCAAATTTTTTATATATGTAAATACAGTGTATAACTTCAATTCTACACTACACATTATTTTAATCAAAATCAATGAACTTTTATTTACAAAATATAAAAAGTAAATCATAATAAAAGCTCACTAAAACCCAAAGAAAACTATATCAAAAAAATGTATTATCTACTTTTAATAAAAATGGTCCATTCCATGATTCCATCAGGAAAATCAAACATGTTTAAGGAATAAGGATAAGTAATTGTTAATATATATGTAGAAAAGATATTCTTAAGTTGATTAATTCAAGTCCCTAAATTGCCCCCAAGAAAGTTGGAAGAAAGAATGCATACCTTGCTTGCATTAGGAGGTTGAAATGTTCTAGAACCATCCGATGAATGAAGCGCACTTGCACTGCGGTCACCAACATAGTAGGATTCTGGAAGAACATCAAGAAGTAATAGGTAAGGGTAAAACCGTAAAACATAATTTTGACAAGCCTATTACAGAAAAAACTTATTAGAATTCATAACATAAACTATATATATGTGTTGCTTTTCTACTTAATGCAGAAAGAACGATTTAATAGAAGAAGTCAGGGAAACAAGGCTTTTCCCATAACGATAATAGCTCTTTTTGACTTAATGAACTTAATGTGTTAAGCACTTAATATGTATAGCTATACATGGTTGCTTCTTTTTTACTTAATCTGAACAGAATGACTTAATGGGTTAAGGGGAAAAAAAGTGGCTTAATGTATTAAAACACAAACCCTTTAGCTATACATGGTTGCTTCTTTTTCACTTAATTTGAACAGAATGATAATAGCTCTTGTGAAATTTGTTTTAAGGAATGTAAGGATAAAATGGTCATTTAGTCTCATTCAGACAGTTTATTCAACATCACCCATTTAGCCACTATACCTAAACAAGTAAGATTTTATACAAGTATAGAGAAAGAAAACCACATATTAAATGCATTATAAGATGATATAATATAAAAAAATGTTGATAGGATACTTACGGTTGACCGGAATTTTGACCGGATTCTCAAAAGCACCAGGAGGAAGGGCCTCAAATTCAATACCAAGTGGTGGGCCATCCTCTCTATACTGTCTGCCCAATTGCCTCTTGACAGCTGTAATTGCAGCATTTTCAACTTGACCTTTCACCTTTAAATACCCCGATGGGCCACCCCTACCCCTCACACTTTTAAAATCATGACTTGGGTATTTTGACGTTATTGCCCCTACGACATTTTGCGGGTGGAAGCTATCCTTCAACGGGGAGCTGCTTCCAGAAGACGTATCATCATCATCATCATCATTACCATCATGATCATCACGATCAACATCATGATGATGATGATCCATGATAATATTGTTGTGTTGAATTTGTAATGGAAGAATGTTTTGAGTTGTGAATCTTCTGCTTTCAACTTCTTTAGGATCAGAGTGTTTGTTGTCCCCTTGTTTGGTGCTTCCACAGGAATCTTGTCGTAGGCCACTGCCACGATCCTGTATGACACCACTTGATCGATCTTGTTTGCCATTGCCAGGTGGCAGGATTTCATCATTTGGTGATTTTTTGTCTTTTAATCTTCGGTGACAAAACCACCCTGAAACTTGCTTTTCTGTTAATCCTATTGAGTCTGCAAGTTCTTGTTTCATTCCCTCTGTTGGATATTTATGTTCTGTAAACAGAATCAAATATAAGAATCAAGAATCTTTAGTTATACATAATACATTGCACTGAGGCTAAATTTGTTTGTTTGTGTATTCTCTTACATTCATATTTCCATTTCTTTCTATTACATGACATCACTTAGTAAAACATTGTAGTTTAAAAATCTACACAATTATAGTGTTATACTTTCAGTTTTCTTTTTTCATTTTCTTATTACGAGTTTAGGATATTATTACTTTTCAAATCTTGTTATAGAATTAGACTTTGAAAATCTACTACAACATTATACTTTAAACTTTCTTCTTGTTAGTGTATTTATACTTTCAAAAACATATCGAATTATAGCAGTGAAAATCAGTTTGTATTTGGATGATATTGCTATTCTGGGGTGGATTTTTCAATGTATAATGTTAGGAAGAAATGGAAGTATGATGTTAGAAAAAACTAATCAATGTAAGTTTGTTGTTATTTGTTGCATTTACTCTTATTAAACACATATATAGTACAAACTACAAAGAAGGAGATACTAAAGCTAGGTCTAAATGCAAGAAATAACAACTTACTTTTATTTATTTTTGTATTACAGCATCATACTTTCATTTGTTTCAACTACAGCATTAGACTTTCAAATTATACTTCCAACATTCTTCTTATTAATGTATTTATACTTTTAAAGATCTATCGAATCATAGCAATGAAAATAACTTTGTATTTCATTTCATGACATTGCTATAACTGAGTAAATTTTTAAAAGCACAATGTTGTAATTGGAAGAATGGAAGTAAGATGCCATAGTTATAAAACAATGAAAGTATGTTCCAATTTATTGCATTTACCTAAATCAAACTAATATATATATATATATATATATATATATATATATATTCTACAACGAAATGAGCATACCATTATAGAAATTCTCTAGTGCTGCAACTTGAGCTGGTGTCTTGACAATTCTCTTCTGTTTCTTCTCAGGAAGAGCTCTATTCTCATCAGTATGAACTTCTTGAGGTTCTACAATAAAAACCACAAAAAGATTCATAACTACACTGATAATTATAAGAAGGAAAGAAATATATAGCATACAGAAAAAGACATGAATGCCCTCCTCATCCTCATCATTGAAGATAGTTCTAGAAAGCACTCCATTTTAGAGAACTACATAAAACTCATGTCCCTTCATGCCAAAATAATTATCCTCCTTTGGATTGGCATGCTTATTGAGAAAGAGAACAAATAAAATACCTTTTAATAATGTCAACTTTCCATGGAGGGAGTGGGAAACTAAGGTGGCCATTGCACTCATTAGATGTTAAGAAATCAGACCTTTCATGGTATATTTATTTTCCATGATGAGGATGAGGAGGGCATTTACGTCTTTTGCATTGACATCGGTCTCAGTTCCAATACAAGGCTACATAGTAACTAGGCTGTAATTTATTTTCTTTTTGGCCCAATACTACAATTGATTCAGATCTTAAATAGTTTAATGGCTTTATAACCCTAAACATATATATATATATATATATATATATATATATATATATATATATATATATATATATGTGTGTGTGTGTGTGTGTGTGTGTGTGTGTGTGCCTTTAGCCCCTAAATTGATCATTATTCACCCCATGACATTGACAATACTCAAGTAATCCAAGATAATTAAATACAAGCAATTTCCCTATTACAGATAGATTACAAATTATAACTTCTTTACAATAATAGAACAAAATAATATGAAATGTCCAAACACACTTCCTCTAATGTCAAATGAAAAGAGCTGCACGTTGATCTTTAAGATCAACCTAGTATTGTTCTAAGAAAGCTGATCTTGACTTTGTTTTATAATTTAACACCAACTTCTTATAGGGTTTTTTGGTGTAATAATCAGTTTTGTACAAAAAAGTAGAAACTTTACATTAACTTTGAAGCTGAGACTTGGGAATCAAAGTGTTCCTTCTTTTGTGAACGATGGAGTGTATCACAAAGAACAACCAATTGATAGTTTGTAAGAACGCAAACGAAAAGTAGCAGAAAAACACGATATCATATTTGTGAACAAAAAAGCAGATGCATACAATCGAAAATGGAACAACAACAAAGTAATTTAATAAATTAAAATTCAGTCGAAGTGATCTCGAATTGAACCATGGGGGTCAAAAGGGTCGTCATACCTTCCATAATTGTGGATGCTTTTAGGGTTTTCGTTTGCTCAGCTATCACAACCCCGTTTGCTTTCTGTGTGCTCGATTCAACATTGCCAGTTCAAGAGGCGGAAAATGCAAGAAATCGGAGAGATTTATGAAGATGGTTGAGGAGTTTTTAAGTTAATTTTGGGTTGTTTTGCAAATTAATGGATGGTGAAACGTAATTATGAAGATATTTGGTCTGAATTAGGGAGTTGGTTGTGTAGAAGATGAGAAGAAAAAAAGGGTAAAAGGGAAAGACCATAAATCTTGTTGCGATTGATTTGAAGCAAATTTTTTGCATTCTCCTTTATACCTCAACAAATTGCAATGCATTTTCCCCCTTTCACATTTCTAACTCCAAATCTTGATATTTATTTATGGATTTTTTTAAAACTACAAATAATTTAAATGTTTGGGATTGAACCATACCTTCTAATTCTAATTAGTTGTTAGATTATTATTATTATTATTATTATTATTATTATTATTATTATTATTATATAAGATCCTAATATTTTATACATTACATATTGAAATATTTACAAATTACAAAACTATAATATAAGTGACAAGAAAGTATCAAAATTATATAAAAAAATATCATTGAACTTTTTTTTTGTATATATATATTGCCAACCAAATATATCGTCACTACACGTATTATCATTAAAATTTACATTTTGCTCAAAAAATACAATTATGTTACCGGTAATAATAGATCACCAACAGTCATGCTGTTGAAATGGAATTTACTGTTTATTATGTATGTATTATACCATTAAACTTTTTATATACATTTTACCATTAAACTTTTTGTACATATTTTACCGCCAATCTTAATTTATTAAAAAATATATATTATTACATAAAAATGGGTTCTCCATCGCCCATTGCGGCTCCATGATTTTGCAAGGTTTAGGAAAGAGGGTTTGAAGATGATACTAAGCACTCACTTTTAGAAGTGCATCACACATCTATGTTGGCTATACCTTAATTGAAACTCACAAGGTTTCAATTTGAAACTTCCCTTTGGAGTGCCCGAGCCTTACCCGGTAAGCCACCAATGGGACAATTTTAATTTTATTATATAAATATAAACTATTTTTACAAGTAACCACAAAGTATTTCAATGTATAAATATGTATTTCTAGATACATATAAAGCATATTTACAATAAATATGTGTTTTTTTGTGTATAAATAGATATTTCAATGTATAAATACATATTTTGACATTTGAAAATGTAGAGTCTTATTGGTTGTGATAATAGGTAGTGGTCTTGGTAGCAAATGTTTTGGAAATGTCGAAGGTCATCAAGACTTCGATATTGTACGTATTTTACTAAACACTTTTGTGGGTTCACTTATAATGTCGAAGTCCTAGTATAAATTTTGCATCCGCTAAGTACTCTATAAATAGAGTAGGTACATAAGTCAGTTAGTAGCTTTTTCGCCATTGTGAGATTGTACTTTCTCCCTTTACTTCCGACTTGTACCAATCCGGATATTGAGCTGAATTAAAGATCTTATTTACATCTTATGTTCAATTAGTACTCGCATTTATATTTACGATTGATTAAACATCTTTTCGATTGGTATCAGAGTAGGAATCGACATATCGTTTGAAGAATCTTGTTCACGTTTTCATCTTATTGAATCATTTGTTCTGATTCAATCATTTGGCAAGTGAAAACGTAATTATTCGTACGATCATTGTGATTTAACGATTCGGCGATTGTTTTATCAATCGTTTTGTATATGATTTCTTTCTTTTCAAGATTATCCTCTTTTTACTCGATCAAATGGAAAATTTGAATGTCAACACTGTGATGAACTCTGCTAATCTGCTACAAAGGTTCTGATGTTGCTTCTCGAATATTATGATCAGTGGGTGGATTGTATGGAAGATTACCTCATGGAATTGATGAGGATTTGTGGTGATCGATTATTGTTGGTCCTTATCGTGTTGATCGTCTTCAAGTTGTAGGAAATTCTGGTGTTGTTGAAGATATGATTGCTCAAGGCAACAAGTAGAAGGATAATGACAAGAGACGTCTTCGTGAATTATATGGAGTTGTGCCACCAGTCATATATAACTACATTCAAGGTTGCACTACTGCACAAGAAATCTGGAACAAGCTTACAGAAAAATTCCAAAGGAATGAGCGAACTAAGAAAAGCTCGATGACTAAGAGGTTGTTTGTTTTTTTATGCAAATCTGCATAATCACTTTTGTTTGCGCGACACAGATCACGCGCAGACATACGCCCTCGCAGAGTGTTTGTTTTTTGAAAGTTCGCAGATGTAAAAACGTCTGCGCGGGGTCTTCTTGTTACAGATATGGACTATTGTCTTCACAAGTCTTCAAACCTTTTTAACCTAAAAAAAAAAAGCACGCATCTTTTCTCCAGGGCCTTTATTCCAATCAAAGATACGATCGACGACATACAAGAGGGACAACCGCTTTCTTCAATTGACTACCCTCCACCGGCGGTCTTCTTCATCCTATCTCCTCCTCTCGTCGCCGCCGTCAAGACAAGGAGCACCACCGATTTTAACCTAAAAAAAAAAGAGAACGAATGCATCTTCTCTTCTCCAACGCCTTCATTCCAATCGACTTCCTAATCGATTGTATCCTCAATCGATTGCCCCTCTACTGCTGGTCTTCTTCAGCCCGTCTGCTCTGCTTGAAGCTGCTGTCCAAAGCACCACTGACGCCGCTATCCAGGTAAGTACCTCTCCTTTTTTGTTTTTTTTTCTTGTTTTAACATGAAATTGAAGTTTATTTTTCTTGAAAACTATCCATTTTACTGAAATTATGTGTTGTTTATGTAGCCTTTCTTGTTTATTTTTCTTGCTAAAAATCAGAAGATATCCTTTCTTGTTTAATTTTTCGTTAAATATTGCTGGAACATTGTTTTTGATGTGTTGTTTTGCTGGAACATTTTCAGCCAAAAAAACTGCAAATAACCTTTCTTGATGTATCTTGCTGAAAATTTTGAATTGTTGATGTTGATGTATTACTTTTGCTGAAATAATGTTTTTGATGTGCTGAAATTGTTAAATTATAATGCTTATATGTTGTTTTTTTTTTTGCTGAAAATATGAAATGTTGATATTTATGTGTTATTTTTGCTGAAATAATGTTTGTGATGTGCTGTTTTGTGCTGAATTGGCCAAATAATGATGCTTATATGCTGTTTTTTTTTTTTTTTTTTTTTTGCTGAAAATATGAAATAATGATATTTATATGCGCTTTTTTTAGCTGAAATTGTCGAATAATTGTGTTTATTGGCAGTTTTTTGGCTGAAAGTGTGAAATCTCGAGTCATTATATGTTGATTTTGTGTTGAAATGTGTAAAACATGAGATTTATTTTAATGTTGTATGATATAATTGTTATTAGAATTTTGGTGTTTAAAAACCATTTTAATGTTCTACAATATAATTGTTATTAGAATTTTGGTGTTTAAAAACCATTTTATTTAAAATTTAGTTTATTTAACAGCCTGCAGACGTTAAAAAACAAACAGTCTTCTTATTATAGACTGCAGACGTTTGATCCACCTCTTCTGCTGCAGAGGCTTGCAGATATGGTCCGCAGACTGCAGACATTTTGACTTCAGAAAAACAAACAGCACCTAAATGTCTATCGGAGTTAGCAGACTTCAAACAAAAGGATAATGAATATATCGAAGCCTACTACGATTGATTCAATAAGGTATATACAAATGCACCACGCATGGCGTTGTTCACATTATTCTCGAGTTCAACATAACTTTCATTCTAAGGCTGAAGAAATAATGGAAGAATATATATATATATATATATATATATATATATATATATATATATATATATATATATATATGATGATCAAGACTCAGGAGAACTTTGATACTTACTCATTGTCAAATCTCTATAGCATTCTGAAAGCTCATGAGTCAAAGGTGTAACAACCCGTTATTTTCAAGTCAATGAAAGTCAAACCCTTTAAATAAAATTCGAGTTTTATTTATTTTGTTAAGATCATAAGGGTTAAATATGATTTAAATTATATAAATGATGTTTTTATATAAGTATTTTTGATGGTTGGAATAAAATACACTTAAAAATCAAAATTTTGTTCTTTAGAACCAAGAACCTTCGCACCGAAAACCCTTTTCGACCGATCGACCGAAAACCCTCGGACCACAAACCCAACCGATAACTCCCCGAACGGAAAACTCCCTTCCAACCGAGAACCCTCTTGATATATATAATTTAACTCGAAAACATAAGTCATTTCTCACTTTTCCAACCGAAAACACACCCATTTTGCTCTCAAGTATCATACAAGAATCTT
This sequence comes from Lactuca serriola, assembly GCF_051521515.1. Taxonomy (NCBI): domain Eukaryota; kingdom Viridiplantae; phylum Streptophyta; class Magnoliopsida; order Asterales; family Asteraceae; genus Lactuca; species Lactuca serriola. The sequence goes on from NC_136409.1 coordinate 81,425,628, forward strand.
CAAATCTTCAAGCAAAATCCTTCAAATCTTGATAATTTTCACCAAGAACACCAAAAACAATTTTCAAATCTTCAAGTTGACCGAAAACCATCTGGACCGAGAACCACTAGACCGAAATCCTCCCTGACCGAGAACCCTTCCTGGACCGAAAACGGATTTCGGTCAGTACCGAAATCATCCACAATTGCATCAAAAACTCTCCTTTTGGACCTACTTTCTTATCGAAAACACCTAGCAACATTCCAAATAATTCCTGGTAATTTTTGTAAGTATTCCTTACATAAAATAAGTGTTGTCTAACACTTTAATTAATTATTTCGCTAATTTAAATATGATTACATGTTTAAATATTATTGTTGAGTCTGTTAGTGTTGCGTCATGGGCCTCATGTTTTGTATCCGGATTGGGCCTGTCCATCCGTGATTATCTAGATTAGCTAGTAGGGTTATTCTATATATATATATATATATATATATATATATATATATATATATATATATATATATGCATGCATGTATGCATTATTAATAGTTGATTATCATGTTTATTATTTTGTAACCTTAGAACACCTCTACAATTGAAGTTCTTAATCCAGCTCTTTTGAGGTGTTGAAGCATTAATCATACGACATATTCTAAGCCATACTCATGTTCTTTATTACGTTCTTAATTATTAGCTAGCTTAGAATCTATCGATCCTGATAGAACTTTGTTCTAACAATTGGTATCATAGCAGGAGACTGTGTGATCAATACACATTCCTTCTGTATTCAGAATTCCTTAGGGTTTCCGCTTTTATCGTATAAATAAGAAGTCGTCTTCTGTGTTTCGACGGCAAGTCAGTTTTAGATAAAACCCTAATCTCGAGTTTACAGGTTTGATTCTAGCAGCTCACCATGTCTCACGATGATTCGCAAACAAACCCAATCAACATCTCAAACAACATTGGATCTACAACCACGATACCTATTCTCTACACTCAAGACTACGAAGTATGGTCACATCACTTCGAAGACTACGTGGTTGGATCTGAAGATAATGAATATCTTATCTGGGAAGCTATCACACTTGGGCCGTTTGTTCACTCAGGAACAAACACTACTGTCAAATCCCAAAAGGAATATAACAAGTTGGTAGCGGATGTAGACAAGATGTTGCAGGACGAGAAAGACAAATTGCTATGTAATGTGAAGGCCATGAGGATGATCAGATTCGCCTTACAATCTGACACCTTTCGGTTGGTTGGTTCATGCACGACGGCCAAAGAAATCTGGGATAGGTTGAAAGAACTCTATTCTACCGATGAAGATCTAGAACACTCCATTCAAACCTTGCTGTTGTCAGAATTTGGAGTATCTGAACAGAAATCTGACGAAAAGCTCATACAAACTTTCGATCGGTTCAATCATCTCCTAAGTAAGATGATTAAGCATGGAATAGAGAGGAAGTTGATTGAGCAGAAAGTAACTTTCATGAACGGGCTCAGACCAGAATGGATGGCTGTTGTTTCTACTGTAAAAGCGCATGAACAGTTTAAGTCTTACTCGCTAGCAAAACTTGTGGGAATACTTAAATCCCATGAAAGTGTAGTAACCAAAGAAGCGAAAGTGGTTTCTGGTGTAGGATCGCTGGCACTTGTCTCTAAAGGAAAAAGTATTGCGGAAGAAGAAGAAGAAGAAGAAGAAGCTGATATGTCGGAGTGTGACCTTACAAGCAAGGAGTATGCTATGATGGTCACCAATCCAAAGAAGTTTGCAAGGAGAAAATTTCCTATCAACAAGAACCGAAACTGGCAGGGAAGTTACAGCTCTGAGAAGGTGAAGGATGAAGCGAAGATCACCTCTCAAAAGGATGAAGAAAAGAAGGAGAGCAAGCTTGCATGAGACTCAGGATACGACTGCAATTACTGTCACGACAAGAACCACTTTGCCAAAGATTGCATGCTAAGGAAAATGTTTGAGAAAAGAGACGGAGAAGATGATGAGGAATACTATATGCGCAAGCTGGAAGAGATCAAGAAAAAGAAAGCAACTAACAGTTCTATGAATGTTTTGATTGTACAGGAGAATGCAGATGAAGACGAGTTCGGTGGTGTCGAAGTTTGGTCAACTGACTCTGAAGACGAAGAGGTGAGAAAGCCCACTCATGGAAAGGCTTATGTGGCAAAGGAAGTAGGTTCGGCTGGAAAGTGCTTGATTGTCAAAGCTAGTTCATCAACTGAAAGTGCAAGTGAGGAACCGAATCTGATTGAAAACAAATGTTTTGCAGCAAAGCCAGTTAGTGAGCAGATCAACGACTGCGATCGTTTGATCAAAAAGGTACAATCTATCCTAGGATCTCGTAATGTTCCAATAATAGAATATGAAGAAGAATTAAATTAATTAAAACTTAAATTTTCTAATCTAAGCGGTAGTCTCATGCAAACTCGGTTAACAAATTCTAACATAACTGACTAAATCAGCAGGGTGACAACGAAGAGTGAGGAGGGAAGAATGTGGATAGAGCTGAAGGAGCAGGAGTTAGTTAGGGCTAGGAATGAAAGTATTTATTTGCAAAGAGACAATCTAAAGTTTTTAAAACAAAGGAATCTTTTTTGTTTAATTGCTAAGCATTTATATACTAATATAGCTCAATTACATTTAAGTTGTGAGATAGGAAAGAAAATTCATAAAATGATTTTGCCATTTCTTGAATTTAAGGAAGATGAGGTCATAGCAGAATGTGAATTAGAAGTGTCATCCAAAGAGACGTCCATGTCTTAAAAAATTGGACTGGATAAAATAGAAACCTTCATTGATTCAAAGGAACACAAATGTATGCTAAAAGATATTTTAGATGAAAATGATAGGTTGAAAATTAAGTCAGACATTATTCACTCATTTGACCAATCCAATGCCAAATTAGCTTCTGAAAATAAAATAGACTTAGAAAATACGTCTGAATTTGATGAAGAAAGTGAGATGAGTGAGATATCTGTAAAAGACGTAGTTGACTGCTCTGAGTTTATGAAGAGCGAAACTGAGAATGAGAAACCACTAATCTCAGCAAATTCAGTTGAATTTGCTCGACTGGCAAAAGATAAGGAAAAGAAACTCAAAGAAAAGGCTATGGTTTATCAAAAGGTTCAGACTGTGCCAAATCAGTTTTATGCAGTTACAGGGGTCACTCCTAAGAAGACATCAGAATTAAGAATCATGGTCGAAAATGATAATGCTGAAGGATGCGATGACTATTTCTGGTCAGCTCCTATTGATAATGCAGACGAAATTGTAGGCTTATCTGAGCAGACTTCTTGGAGGGTTAAAGGAAGATACGTAGCTGAACCCATAAACAAACCCTCAAGTTTCGACAAACCAAGCACGAGTGGAACCAAAGAAATCCCTGTAGAACCAAAGGAAGAACCGAAAGTTCCAGTCAAAACAATCGAAACTCAAAGAGAGAAGCCAAAGGCCAGCTTCAATATCCACAAATCGCAGAAGGAGCTAGCTGAATAGAAACGCTTAAGAAATCAAAGATATGCAAAGAATCTGAATGAGAGAAAGAGTTACTAATCCCAACCATGTCCCCCCTAAGAGAGCATCAACAGACAAAGGAAAGGAAAATTTCAGTCCAAGATCCTACTATTCCAAGTCTCTGAACCGAAAGTCAAGTTTAGGTCTGAACGTCACTCAAAACCGAAAGTCCACTTTCGGTCCCAAGACTAGTTTCGGTTCTAAACCCAGTTTCGGTCCCCAGTCAAGTTTCGGTTCCACCAAGTCCCAAAGCAAAGCAAATTCTAGGGAAAACATCAAAGGAAAAGGAAAGCTAACATCAAATTCTAAGTTCCATAATAAGAAATCATCAGCTAGTCCTAGGAGTCAAATGACATCTAACAAACCAACCAACACACTAAAATTTAAACAAGATAAAACCAAAATCAAAGTGATACAATTAAAAGAAAAGATCAAACCACTTTAGTAAAAAGAACATACTTGGTTGATATTTCTACTACAATTCCTTTTTCTGTGAAAGACTCACCAGGACCCAAGCAACTTTGGTTTCCTAAATCTGCTTGAATTTGTAGGTAATTAGTGACGAGCAGTTCGATGATGAATGGTATATAGACAGTGGATGCTCGCGTCACATGACAGGAAGGAAGGAAGAGTTGAGGGAGTTTCGGTCCCTGAAAGATGGTGGGTGTGTAAAATATGGAAATAACTCCTATAGAACAATAAAGGGATATGGTATGATAACAAATGGAGACTTCTCGATTCGAAAAGTGGCTTATGTAGAAGGATTGCAGCATAATCTCATCAGCGTGTCACAATTGGTTGTGGGCACAGGTCTAAAAGTATCTTTTGATGATGAGGGATCTGAGATAATTGAGAAACAATCCAAGAAGGTTTTGTTGAAATCTGAACGCAAGGGAGAGATGTACCCTTTAAATCTCAAACCAATACGAGGAAAACCAACAATATGTTTGTTGTCAAAGGCAAATACAGATGAAAGCTTGTTGTGGCATCGACGATTATCGCACTTGAACTTCAAAGACATTAATAAGGTGGTGCTTGGTGATCACGTTCGAGGACTTCCTCTTCTCAAGTTCGACAAGGAACATCTATGTGCAGCATGTGAAATGGGCAAACAAAGCAGAAAGAGCCACCCTACAAGAATCAATACAAAGATAATTGAAGCTCTTGAACTCTTGCACATCAACTTATGTGGACCTTCTGCTATTGAAAGCTTCAGTGGAAGTAAGTACATTCTTGTAATTGTAGATGACTTTTCATGCTTCACCTGGGTTTTCTTTCTTAAACAAAAATCAGATGTGACTCCCAAGTTGAAGACATTCATCAAGCAAGTGGAAGTACAACTGAGGAAAACGGTAAGTAATATTAGAAGTGACACTGGTCTGGAATTTAAGAATAATGATTTTGAGAGCTTTCTGGATGACAAGGAGATAACTCATAATTTTTCGGCCCCTTATACAGCACAACAGAATGAGATTGTTGAAAGAAGAAACCGTTCTTTATGTGAAGCAGCCAGAACCATGCTCAGTTTCGCTTCACTTCCGTTGTATTTTTGGGCTGATGTTGTTGCAACTGCATGCTATACTCAAAATCGGTCCCTGCTAAATAAGAGATTCTCAATTACTCCATATGAGATCTTAAACAACCGAAAGCCAAATGTCAAATTTTTCCACATATTCGGTTCAAGGTGCTTTATTTTCAATTCTAAAGAGAACCGAAATAAGTTTGATGTCAAAGCCGATGAAGGAATTTTTCTGGGTTATTCACTTACATCAAAAGCATACGGAGTGTTGAATAAACTCTGAAAACGAATTGAAGAAACCTATTATGTCACCTTCGACGATAATTACAAGAAGAAAGTTCAAAGAAGTGAAAGTGACTTAGTAGAAATTTTTCTAGAATCTGGACAACTCTCGGTTCCAATAGCCAACCTGTTTGAAGAATACATGCGCTTGTTTGATGAACCAGAGAAAGCAACACACTCAGAAGGGAAAGCTGCAGATAACACAATTGATAGTCTCAACAAAATTATAGATGAAGCTAACAAAGAGATGGAAAGTGAACCTCCTACCGCTAAGAGCAATCCATCATTTCAAGGGGAAAGTTCAACAGCATCGGAAACAAACAAAGCATCTTTCGAGGGGGAGGATCCAATTCTGTCCCCATCTCATAAAGGTTTAGGCAAAGGGGAAAGTTATGCTAATAATCCACCTATTAGTAGTACAGTTGAGGGGGAGAATCCAACTCCCACAGAGAATGCAACCTTTAATGTTGACACAAATTACACTTTGCCAGTCGAGGGGGAGAAAGAGAGTGAAAGTACAACTGACGAAGGCGAGGGTGATCTATCAGAAGTTGAAGTAGAAGTGAATGCTGAATTGGATCCAGCATATGACCCAAATTATCCTCCATTAGTGAAATGGACCAAAGACCATCCCAAAGCACAGATTATTGGTGAAACTTCAGAAAAAGGTCTTACTCGTTCTCAATTGAAAGCGAAACAAACTGCATTATTCTCTAAAGTTGAATTTTGTATGTTTAATTCGTTTGTTTCCAAGATTGAACCGAAAACTGTAAATGATGAACTTGATCATTCAGATTGGGTCCAAGCGATGCAAGATGAGCTTCATGAATTTGAACGTAACCAAGTTTGGAGGCTGATACCTTCACCAAATGATGCGTCTGTGGTTGGCTTGAAGTGGGTCTTCATAAATAAGTTAGATAAAGAGGGGAATGTCATTCGCAACAAGGCTCGGTTGTTGGTGAAAGGATATTGTCAAGAATAAGGGATAGATTATGAGGAAACCTTCGCTCCAATAGCTAGGTTGGAATCAGTTAGAATCTTCTTGGCATATGTTGCTCATAAAAACTTCGAAGTCTTCCAAATGGATGTCAAATGTGCTTTCTTGAATGGAGAATTAGAAGAAACAGTTTATGTTGAGCAACCGCCAGGGTTTGTGCACGAGAAATTCCCTGATCATTACTATGTGCTGGATAAAGCGGTCTATGGATTAAAGAAAGCACCAAGAGCCTGGTATGAAACTTTAACTCTCTTCTTAAAAATGTCAGAATTTAAACAAGTTTCGGTTGACCCAACCTTCTTTCGAAAGAAAGAAGGCGAACATTTTATGATTGTTCAGATTTATGTTGATGATATCATCTTTGGCTCTATGAATCCGAGTTTAACAGCTGAATTCAGGAAGTTGATGGAGACTAAATTTGAAATGAGCGCAATGGGTCCAATTAACTTTTTCCTTGGTTTGAATATTAGACAGGGAACAAAAGATATATTTATTAACCAGGAGGCCTATACAAAGAACCTACTGACGAAATTCGGTATGACGGGTGACTCAAAAGTGAAGGTTCCTATGGCATTTGGCACCAAGTTAACACCATCTCTGGAAAAACCTGCTGTCGACATAACACTATATCGTCAAATGATAGGGTCCCTTATGTATCTAACAATAAGTAGACCGGATATTATGTTTTCTGTTTATTATTGTGCTAGGTTTCAAGCTAATCCAAGAGAACCTCACATGGTGGCAGTGAAGAACATATTCCGTTACCTGAAGGTTTAGGAAAAGGGGAAAGTTATGCTAATAATCCACCTATTAGTAGTACAGTTGAGGGGGAGAATCCAACTCCCACAGAGAATGCAACCTTTAATGTTGACACAAATTACACTTTGCCAGTCGAGGGGGAGAAAGAGAGTGAAAGTACAACTGACGAAGGCGAGGGTGATCTATCAGAAGTTGAAGTAGAAGTGAATGCTGAATTGGATCCAGCATATGACCCAAATTATCCTCCATTAGTGAAATGGACCAAAGACCATCCCAAAGCACAGATTATTGGTGAAACTTCAGAAAAAGGTCTTACTCGTTCTCAATTGAAAGCGAAACAAACTGCATTATTCTCTAAAGTTGAATTTTGTATGTTTAATTCGTTTGTTTCCAAGATTGAACCGAAAACTGTAAATGATGAACTTGATCATTCAGATTGGGTCCAAGCGATGCAAGATGAGCTTCATGAATTTGAACGTAACCAAGTTTGGAGGCTGATACCTTCACCAAATGATGCGTCTGTGGTTGGCTTGAAGTGGGTCTTCATAAATAAGTTAGATAAAGAGGGGAATGTCATTCGCAACAAGGCTCGGTTGTTGGTGAAAGGATATTGTCAAGAATAAGGGATAGATTATGAGGAAACCTTCGCTCCAGTAGCTAGGTTGGAATCAGTTAGAATCTTCTTGGCATATGCTGCTCATAAAAACTTCGAAGTCTTCCAAATGGATGTCAAATGTGCTTTCTTGAATGGAGAATTAGAAGAAACAGTTTATGTTGAGCAACCGCCAGGGTTTGTGAACGAGAAATTCCCTGATCATTGCTATGTGCTGGATAAAGCGGTCTATGGATTAAAGAAAGCACCGAGAGCCTGGTATGAAACTTTAACTCTCTTCTTAAAAATGTCAGAATTTAAACAAGTTTCGGTTGACCCAACCTTCTTTCGAAAGAAAAAGGCGAACATTTTATGATTTTTTAGATTTATGTTGATGATATCATCTTTGGCTCTATGAATCCGAGTTTAACAGCTGAATTCAGGAAGTTGATGGAGACTAAATTTGAAATGAGCGCAATGGGTCCAATTAACTTTTTCCTTGGTTTGAATATTAGACAGGGAACAAAAGATATATTTATTAACCAGGAGGCCTATACAAAGAACCTACTGACGAAATTCGGTATGACGGGTGACTCAAAAGTGAAGGTTCCTATGGCATTTGGCACCAAGTTAACACCATCTCTGGAAAAACCTGCTGTCGACATAACACTATATCGTCAAATGATAGGGTCCCTTATGTATCTAACAACAAGTAGACCGAATATTATGTTTTCTGTTTATTATTGTGCTAGGTTTCAAGCTAATCCAAGAGAACCTCACATGGTGGCAGTGAAGAACATATTCCGTTACCTGAAGCGAACCTCATCTCTCAGTCTCTGGTATCTTGCAAGATCTGGATTCTTCATTCAATCTTTTTCTGATGTTGATCTTGGAGGATGTGGTCTAGATAGAAAGAGCACTACAGGTGGATGCCAATTTCTTGATGGAAAACTTGCTAGCTGGAAGTCCAAGAAGCAGACTTGTGTGTCACTTTCAACAGCCGAAGCTGAGTATATAGCTGCAGCGTCTTGCACTTCTGAAGTAATATGGATTCAAAGTCAACTGAGAGATTACGGGCTAAGTATGAAGAAGATTCTCTCTATTGTGACTTAGAAAGTGCAATAAGGATTTGTCACAATCCAGTGCAACACTCAAAAATTAAGCACATTGCACTTAGATATCATTTCATCAAGGATCATGTAGAAGATGGGAACGTGGAAGTACATTTTGTTCGATCTAGTGATCAACTGGCCGACATATTCACGAAGGCATTACCTAAAGCACTCTTTAACAAAATCTTACAAGGCTTGGGTATGATGGAAGCAGAGTCGCTACCGAATCCTCAAATCTCTCACTAAAAATTAGACAAACGAAATGGAGCGAACGCTCGGTCTATTTCGGCTCCTTAAATTTTGGGAACTGAAATGAACCGACCGCTCGGTCTATTTCGCTTCACTCAACTGAGATAAAGTTTCGGTTGTATACTGTGTACATTCCTTTCTCTCGTCTTTAATATGGTTTATGCTTATTTAATTTATCTCTTTCTGTTTTTATTCTTTTTTCAGAAATCTTCAAAAATCCAAAAATATTTTCTATTTATGTTTTTATTCTTTTTCAGAAAACTTCAAAAATCCAAAAATATTTTCTATTTCTGTTTTTATTATTTTTCAGAAAACTTCAAAAATCCAAAAATATTTTCTTTTTCTGTTTTTATTATTTTTCAGAAAACTCCAATCTTCAAAAATATTTTTTGTTTTGTTTGTTTGTTTGTTTGTTTTGTTTTTGTGGTGTGTTTGTTTGTTCTTACTGTTATTAGGTCATAAGAGTACCAGTACAACAACATTTGGAGCTAAGGCAGGTACAATTATTTCCATAAGAACTAGTTAAGGGTCCCTAGAAGCATGTTGTTATATGTTGACCGAAGCCTTTACGACTTAAAGCAGATCTTAATGATTTGATCTATACCTATCATTTCTTCCCAATAAGGCTGTTAACATTAACTCGGTCTAGAGCTACCTTACTCTTCTCATATGAGTTAAGAGTTTGTCTGCTGAGTCACGTTTTTATAGCAGAAGGTACTTTCGGTTCTTTAGCCACATTTCTTATATTCTCCATCTACTTTCGGTTCACCAATGTAACCCTTGAGACTCTCGGTCCTAACACCAAGGCTTTTCTTCCCCTAAAGATCCAGTTTATTTTTGTTTTTGAGATTTCTATATCTTCTTTAGTCATTATAAAATTTATCCTACCTACTTGTTCAACAGAACATATCGGTCTCACAAGTACTTTTTCCAATGTCCGGTCTTACATTGAGAATCAACATTCGGTTGAAGACAAGCCACCTTAAGCCTATGACTTAAAAAAAAGCCTTTCAATGTTTCTTAACAAACACTTGATCGTATTTTTCGGGAAAACACACAAGCACTTTGAGTCTATCTTGACTTTGAAGGAAGCGATTCTTTCCCGGGATCATCTGCTTTCTGTCTTATAATGAGACATCACTCACATCCGATACACACTTGATTTATTTCTTTATCGATTGTCACTCTATTGCACAAAAATTTTATTTTCACAACTCTAGTTGCTGTTGGTTCAAGTTTTGCTTAAACAGGGGCACTTATGTTTCTTGAAGTCACATTGAATTTCAAACGACGATTGAAGATAAGAATTTGGGCGCGTGAATTTGAAAGGTCTCTATACCCACGCGTGCTGAAGCTTACCTGGGAGTACCCAACCTGTCACATCGCGCTTTTCTAGGTGACGTTTTGGTGATCACGTCATTATCATCATCTACATTCTCTCTCCTGGCAACGGTATATAAAGAGATTTTCCTTTATTTGTCTTCTATCACCAACAAATTCTCTCAAGATTACGACGCAAGTTCCAACTGTTTATCTTCCTTCTTCGATCAACAATGGCGACTTCTTCCTTAGTTCAAGATCAGACTGCGTCGTCTACATTTCTCTCAATCAAGCCTAATCAGAATATGATCATCGAACTTAACCCATTTTTATATGATTTGTATATGCTTCAGGTTGTCGAGTGCTTGAAGTATTCTCCGCTGGTTATATCCCTAACTCAAGTTAAAGCAGTTCCTATGTCACTCCTATCATAGGTCTACTCCACGGCCTCGTATGACAAGAAAAAAGAACGTATTTTCTTTCAAATACATAACAAGAAGGCTTCGATTTCAAAGGGGAGATTCTGCTCATTGATGAATCTTGCTGTTGATTCCTCAGTAATTTCACCAGACTTTTTTCACGACTACACAACTGTTCTCCATGCTTTACGAGATGGGATATATAGATGCGCTCACCACAGTCACCAAAGATAAGAAGTCCAGTTTACTCTCTCAATGGAATGGCTTCTTATTAAGAGTTTGGAAAAAAGGAGTGGTGGATCAGATGGCACTAGCAAGGGTGTTCTTACCCTTTTATATGGTATCTACAATGGCATCAACCTAGACAATGGGACGATTATCTGGTCTCAAGTGGTGCAGAGTCTCAATACTTCTATGAGACATTCAGAGATTTCTTGTGGAGACTTCTAGATGCTTATTACAAGAAGGGCGATTAACACCTTGGACATTCCTGTGATGAAAGATGCCTTGGTCGCGTCTATTGCCACGTTTCACACGAAGAAGATCATCATATCTGATCCAATCAAGTTCCCTCACAATGGCTCAATTCCTGAATCGATGTACCACTGTGTCTCCATTGAAAGTCATGTCATGGCGGAATACAGCAAACTAACTCCCGTGGGACCGAGAGTTGTTACTCCGGAACAGCAGGCTGCCCCGGAAGCTGTAGACAAGCCTAGTAACAGAGGGAAACACACTACCACCAAGAAGGAGTCCACAGAAGAGGATAAGACTAAAGCTTCTAAGTCTCGTAAACATAAATCTCATAAAGGAGAGTCTTCCAAGCCCAAGAAGCTTAAGAAAATGGCAAGAAGATCCAAGAGTCCCACTCCTCCTAGCTCAAACGATGACAAAGAAGATGAAGAAGAGAAGGGTCATTATGAATCACTGAGAGGCAATACACCTCCCAGATCCCCAACTCCAACTGAACCTATTCATAATAAAATTCCTACCCCACCTCCATCACCAAAACAACCAATTCTAGTTTCCGTTCCTATCGATCCTCCACCTACTACTTCACAACCAACGAATTCTTTACCACAACCTCCACCAGTTGCTACCATTCCAATTTCGACATCACCATTAGCACCTCCCATTATTTCACAATCAACCACCACTACTATTCCTGACCCAACAGTGGGAGTCAACCCATCTGATACGGGGGCCACTACTACAACTGAAACTCCAATCATCACTAAACCTCTTTCACCTATCAACTCAATTGATTCTGGTGCCACTCTCGGTGGAGAGAATGATGAGTTTGACTCAACATACTTTAGTCCATATCGGCTTCCTTCTGATGAAGACAATGATGCTCTTGTCAACAACCAACATTTACAGAGCATTCATGAAAATCTGGATCGTTTGCTTGAAGACAGCAAGGCTTATAGTGGTGTGGTTCTTAAAGCTTTCCTGGAAACTACAATAGAACAATACACATCGTCGATTGAGCAATCTACTAAAGCTAATGATTAGTCTACTTCTTCTTGTAAAAAGGCAACTAATGATGTTTCTGAGATTGTTCATACAACTCAGATTTTTCTTGACTCATTGATGAATCATGCTGATACAAGTGCAGCGAAAGTACAAGCCTCTGTGGATTTATTTTCTAAGTCCCTTCAGGAAGAAATCACCAAGTTTGAAGCTGTATGATCATCTATCCAAACCGAGAACACTTCCTTTTTAAGCTCAGTGAATTCTCGATTTGCCTCTCTTCAAGCTGACTTGGCAACTGAAAGTGCTCTAAAGGCAGATCTTGCCAAACAAGCCTCTATTATTGAAGTCTAGAAGGTCTAGTTAGCCCAAGCAGAGAAAGAAATTTCTTTATTAAAGACAGAACGGTTTGTATTTCGAAGTTGTGCAGGCGACGTAAATGACATGTTGACCAATCTTCTTGGTGCTCATGATTGTTGGGTTTTGAGCATTCTAACACTCCTATGGTGTACATGCAACCCTATAAACCTTGGATCTATGTTTTCTCTATAATACATGCAAATAAGAACTTTCCAAGGCTTTAATCCTAACTAGCATATTATGAAGTTCTTATACTACAAAGTACTAGTTAGATGACATACCTTTTTGATGTAGCTTGATGTCTTCAAGCTTTAAGAGCTTAGCCCCAATAGTGTGGAAGCCTCAAATGGAATCACAAATCACCAAAACACCTTGGAAGACTTTAGAGAATATGGATACTTGGTTCTCTCTAGTGAAATTGGCTAGCCCTTCTTAGTGTACCACACACTAGTGCCAATTTCACCAACCAAGGACATCTTTATATAGTATGGAGGATTAGGGTTAAACCCTAATACCCATGACCTTTCATTTCCTAGGATCCATGGGTTAAACACTCCATGGAATATCCATGAAAGCTTAGCCCAACCTAAATGAACTTGGCCCATTCCATATATATAAGAGTCCATATTTAATTAGTTCCTTTTGATCACTTAATTAATTATAAATTAATTCTTGATCAATACTAATTAAATAATATGATTCCATATTAATATATTAGAACTTATAATATATTAATATTAATCATAAACATACTATTCTCAAAAGATTATCCATATAAATTGTGTCGGTGAAGTGCAACCCAAATGGACCATGCCGGGTCGGGTCAAGTACATACCAAAGATAGTTATGGACTTAGAAATTAATCCAACAGTCTCCCACTTGGATAAGTCTAAAACTATTATTGCGTATGACTTCAAACCTAACTGGAAATCGTAGCTCTTAAAGCCGTTGTCGAACTCTGATCTTGTCAACGAACTTATCCATTAGATAAGGGATCATATATTCCTCCATTCTAGATATCATATGGACTGAGACATGGATTAAAATCATTCTCTCTGTCCATTTGTTGTTTCCCGATTTCCGATTTATGACGACTGACTAATTGAACAAATCAAATCAGTCCTGGCCCGGCCGAGCACTTCCATTTGTCATCATCAAATCATTGAGGGGCCCACAGATATCGCTTTTACCCCGAAGGTAAAAGGAATGGATAAACTTCGACTCATATGGCTTGTTCTACTACTTGTTGAATCATACACAAAGGTACGTTTTATAGCACCAAGTTACCAAATGCGTTTTCGTGCAATCAATGTACAACCAACTCATAGTAACAACTCATATCTCTAGGTTTGAAGAATATAAGATATTATCGTCTCATGATCACTCGTGATAAAATCCATGAAGTGATTCCAATGAGCACGGGTTGAATCCAATACTCAGAAGTTATGAGCACTCATGAGTGTTGTAGCCCTTTGTCCAACAGCTTAGACCTCTACAAGCCAACCCATGACAGTCTTAATTCATATCTACTTCCAACATATGACCGACTGTGGATGGTTTGAATAACTTAGTCATTCTGGAAGAATAACCTAGTTTATTCGGGAAGTCAAAACATGCAAAATGAAACACAAGAATAATTGAATCCAATATGGTATCAAAACCTATGAACATAAATAAAACACCTTTTATTTATCACCATATGATTACACACTATGTTTTCTAAACACTAGTCATGCCACACACCAAGTATGAATACTATGTTTGTCTATGATCTTTACTTTGTGATATAAATCAATTGAACATAACTCCAATGATTCTCTTTTCACACCCCCAAATCCTTACTGCAAATCCAGGAATTCCAAATTCATGCCATTTACTGAAATCTGTTAGATTCTAAACTTATATGCATTGATCCTCTTCTAATGATTATGCACAAAGTCAGAAAGACGTGATAACAATCATTATAGAGTATTCCAAAGGAGATCAGCTCCTTGGAAACATCCTTCTTGCATTAAGTTTCCTAATCTTACACAGATTGAATAATTTCTAACTTTGAAACATTTCCATATTCCATTTTGACTATCACTTCTGAACAGGAGTTGCCTCCTTACAGATTATGTCAATATGGTCCTTTCAAAATTATGTCTATACTTCCAACTGTCCTTGAGCACCCAATATTTGGTAAACCTTAGATTGTCCTCGACAATTGTTTAATCCTTTTAGTCATATCCAGTTCTAAACCTTTTACCTTCTTAATGCCCTAGGCATTTGGAAAATTTTAGAAAGGATGAATATAGCACATGTAATCGATCCTATATCCGAAGTATATGGGAATCGATTCATGATGTCTCACATAAAGACTAAACCAGTCTTTTGCTATAACATTTCCATTTCAATTTGCCAAGTTCTCATAATTCAGATTATGAAAAGGGATGCCGTAATCATAATCGAATTTTAGAACGCAAATAATGGACCCATGTACAGAATTTCCTTATGTTGAGCCATTCCAACATGAAATTCATATATATACCCTTGACTAAATGATTAAAACCTCACGATCTAAGCATATAGATTTGAGATGAAGTATAATTTCCTCTCCCTTAATTATAGCAAAACAACTTTTCCCAATTGAAACCTTTTGTTTTCTATAATTAACATTGCTAACTTGCAATACTTATCATAATTATCATGCTCCCACTAACATGATGATTATTAACATAACACTTATGCTCCCACTAGCTTTGACATGCACTCAGAAATCAACTGACTTTCTTACCAAAGTTTAGATTTCTGATACTAGATTGTTTTGATAAAACTTTATCAAAATCATACACCTTCCCTTAGATAGCACACTTGTGTGTCTAAACAATTATGAAGAGGGATGCCGTAATCATAATGGTTAGACCTTTTTGCCACTTCTCACAAGTCCATGTTAGTGTGCCGGTAAACCACACACGCTCCACTAACGACTTTGAGAATGCAAATATCACAATTGCTATCTAGCTAAAATCTACTTAGTGAAAGTGTTTCCTCACCATCATTTTCATGAATCGGAGAGAAACCTTATGACACTTACATTTAATGGTGTATGTGTTCTTATCCATGTGAATTGTCAAAACCATAGTCACAAGACAAGGATAATGACAAATCCAAACTCATATGGACTGAACTCAATCTTAATTTCTTGCCACCTGGCAGCTCAAGGGCCTGCCATTGCATCCAAGTTGTTGTGCAACAAATTGAGAACTCTAAGAACTCATATGCAAAGCCAACTTTAACTGGAATGGGCACAGAATATGTCAACACGATAGGTTATAAACCTCAAGTCGTGTGCTAGTGAAGAACTTCAGGTTTTATTCTTGATTAGTTCTTGAGACTTTCAAGACCTTTAAGACTCCCACTGTCCTCTTGACATATAAGACTCCCTTGTCAAACATCCAAGAGATAGTGCGGATTCTAATCAAGACAAACACTTCAGATAATTGGCCTTAGTTGGTCTTTGTTTTATCCAAAACATCACAACTTACCAATTTCAAATGTACAAGAGTAGAAAACTTTTACTCTTACATTTGACAAGTGTTTTAAACCTTCTTTGAGACATGTCACTCAAGTTACAATCTTAGAGTATAACTCTAAGAATTGTTTTGGAATGAAGTATGACTCATCTTCTTGATTTAACCACTTCAACAATTCAAGTTTCTCTTCTTAGTCATAAGAATGCACTAAGATTTTCCTTAGAGAA
Source organism: Lactuca serriola (assembly GCF_051521515.1). Classification (NCBI taxonomy): domain Eukaryota; kingdom Viridiplantae; phylum Streptophyta; class Magnoliopsida; order Asterales; family Asteraceae; genus Lactuca; species Lactuca serriola. The sequence continues at coordinate 81,441,963 of NC_136409.1, forward strand.
CTAATTGTGCTATGGTTTCTTAATCATTAAGATGATCACAAAACTGATACTAAAGTACTCTCCCATCTTTTCAGATTTGAGAAACTTCAATCCTTCTGCCTAATTTGATTCTTCTTATTCGCTCTGCCATACATTGGAACCTTTTCCAATGTCTCAGAATTACACTTAAGCTTGTAAGTATAACCATATTTACTGAGCTATAGTAAATTACGACGAATAATCTTATCGATCTTTTGTGGTAGACTTAATCAGTGCACAAGACTGTGTACTCGATCCCTTAGTCCTTCACTTGACTCACACATCCATGTGAACAAGTAATTAGTCTTAATTTTCCAATACTTGAAAGTTCTCATTCATCATGCTATACAACTTGCATGATTCCAAGTTCCGGTCCAATTGAAACTTGGGTGATGAGAATCTTTCCTTATTTGGTAAATTTAGACATTACCACAAATGAAAGAATCAATTTCATACTTCCACTCTTGCTATTAATGGAATCTTATAAGCAACAAAAATTTCCACAGATGCCATTGTAAGGATATTTTAAAATAAATAAAATCAAAAATTTTCCTTTTATTTTAAAAACTTTGCGGAAGAACTTGTCCTTACAATCCATATGAAAACTTGTTGTTATCTATTCCTAAGCAATATCTCATAACTCCTAAGAAGTAGCTCAAGAATCCGATCTTCAAACTATGCGATAGAAATTCATCTACGCCATCAGATTCAACATATTCTTTCTTTAAGTTTCTTCACTTTTCTTTGATTCTTAAAACATCACCATGTGACCCAGTCACATCATGTATCAGGAATCTCAGAATAGAAACTTAGCAGAGTTAGATAGTGGAATTTACCTGAAGTAGAGTCAAACTTATTGACTTTAACATCCTTAGGTAAATTTAGCAGCTTCGCAACCAATGCCCCTTCCTTTGGCAATATAAACATATGGACCCTTTGATAATGGTACAAGGGACTATCACATACTTAGTTTTTCTCTTTACCATTTGGTCAACCGAGTTGACTATGGCCGATCCCTTTACCATTGGGAAGAGAATGCTTTTCTGGATTTCCTGTGTCACTATTGTCAATGTCCATCAAGTTTTAAGGAAGTTGATCTTAACAAATAGATAAGATCATTAAGGGTCTTGTCATAGTCTGTTTCATAGGTGTCCCAAAGGAACTCACTATGTGACTTAGAAAGTGATTGAACCACCAACTTTCTCAAGACTTTGACACCCAACTCTCCCGGCTTGTCAATATGTGACTACATCTCCAAGATGTGATCACACTTAGACCTTGCCTTGCCAATAGGGCTTGAGTGACCTTGAACTTGTGGGTTAAGGAGAATAATTGGAGGAGGTGAAAGAAGTATGATTTCCATGGGACATCATCTTCATTTAGGAAAGCTTGTTTCAAGAAATTTAGGAAGATCATAAATGTCTAAACCATACATCTTTTGGGAGATATTCAAGATAGTTGATCTAAGTCCTTAATATAACACCCAATATGAAATATTAAGGCTAGAACCCAACAAACTATTTTATAACTTAGAAGAGGGATGCCGTAATCCAAGATATAAAATATTTGAAGGTAGGTGAATGACGATTCACCAATTTCCACCAAGATAAATGAAATGTATTATTAGGTTTTAATTGGTTTTGAAACTCCTAGATCTATTGAGATTCATTGAACTGTTCAATGGCATGTTTCAATCTCGAGTGTGCCCTTCAGGTTTTGTGACTGGGATGCCGAGGATCACAAAACAAGGTGTGAAGTAACCATGCAAATTACTTGGTACCCTTAAGTGTTTACCCCTCAATCGATGTGCCGGTTAACCACACACGCTCTACCGATACTATGATAAACATTAAGTTACCCTTTGCCTACCTTGTTAAATACGAGTTAGTGTGCCGGTTAACCACACACGCTCCACTAACCGACTTAAACAAAGTGCAAAGTGTAATTTCATGGATTAGCACCTTATTCACATTTTCCTAAGTAACTAAAATTGGGTATTTATAAGAGTTTAGTTACTTAGTATTTATCATTAATACTTTTAATGAAGGGAGAATTATAGTCCTGTCAAACCCGTTCGGCTAACAACCCTCCACCAGTCAAGCAAGCGGTGGGTGAGAGTGGACACCCATTAAGTTGCCATTTTATAGGCAACAACCTTATAACCACCTTATAGACCGGCTTCGTGAATGAGGCCTACTAGCGGTAAGACTGACTTTACTCTTATACATATATATATATATATATATATATATATATATATATATATATATATATATTATTAACTTATAATATTATAAAGTATAAGGGTTGAATTTTAATTCTTTAAAATTCTAAGGGCTAACTTGGAATTAAAGTTTTCATAAGTGACAACTTTTCAAATTCCAAAACTTGAGGGCAAGTTTTGAAACTATTCAAAACTAATTAATTCCATAACTTATGTGTTTAACGTAGTTTTAATCCAAAAACTCTTCAAGTTCCATAACTTGAGGACAAGTTATGGAAGACTTTAAACTAATAAAAGAATTAACTTTTCTTTATTTTATAACTTATGGAATTAATTAAGATTACACTTTTTTTTAATTTATTATTTAATGAAGAGACTCTTGGTCATCCATAACTTGAGGACAAGTTATGGAGTCATAAAACAATTTAATGAGGAAAAAGACTCTTCATTTTGTAACCTATGACAACTTTTATGAGTTTTAAGATTCATAAATGTGACTTATAAGTTACATAAACACATTTTATGAACTTCTTTTAGATTAATTTGGATTAAAACCAACTATCACATAATTTTATTCATTAATCTAAATTCACTCATAAAACAAGGTAACACAAAAAACTTTTGGTGATCCATAACTTATTCTTAAGTTATGGAATCCTTTAAAACATTAACACCAAATTTTGTAACTCCATAAAAACTTTGAATCAAAATTTTTTTTAAAACCTTTTCATATCCATAACTTATGGAGGTTTCAAAAAATAAAACTCTTTAGATCAAACTTTTAAAACTAATAAAATAATCATATCATTTTATCTTTTATTAAATTTGACCTAATTCAACTCATAAAGAAAATTATTCAAATTTTACAAATAATTAGTTTTTCACAAGAACAAGTAATTATCTTAAAATTTGACAAACTTCATGTTTTTTTTCCTTTTTTTTCAACTTTGAAAATAAAATATTTGCATTAATATAACAGAAAACAACCCGTGGCTCTGATACCACTGTTGGGTTTTGAGCATTCTAACACTCCTATGGTGTACATGCAACCCTATAAACCTTGGATCTATGTTTTCTCTATAATACATGCAAATAAGAACTTTCCAAGGCTTTAATCCTAACTAGCATATTATGAAGTTCTTATACTACAAAGTACTAGTTAGATGACATACCTTTTTGATGTAGCTTGATGTCTTCAAGCTTTAAGAGCTTTGCCCCAATAGTGTGGAAGCCTCAAATGGAATCACAAATCACCAAAACACCTTGGAAGACTTTAGAGAATATGGATACTTGGTTCTCTCTAGTGAAATTGGCTAGCCCTTCTTAGTGTACCACACACTAGTGCCAATTTCACCAACCAAGGACATCTTTATATAGTATGGAGGATTAGGGTTAAACCCTAATACCCATGACCTTTCATTTCCTAGGATCCATGGGTTAAACACTCCATGGAATATCCATGAAAGCTTAGCCCAACCTAAATGAACTTGGCCCATTCCATATATATAAGAGTCCATATTTAATTAGTTCCTTTTGATCACTTAATTAATTATAAATTAATTCTTGATCAATACTAATTAAATAATATGATTCCATATTAATATATTAGAACTTATAATATATTAATATTAATCATAAACATACTATTCTCAAAAGATTATCCATATAAATTGTGTCGGTGAAGTGCAACCCAAATGGACCATGCCGGGTCGGGTCAAGTACATACCAAATATAGTTATGGACTTAGACATTAATCCAACAATGATCCCATTCTAACTCTTACTATCAAAAATCATCTTACCACCAAACTGATTCCTGCCCTTGCCATGCTCCATGAAATGAAGGGTGTTTCTGAGAGGTTCGTACCTCCGAAACAAGGGGGAGAAGGTGTTTGTGTTGATCAGCCGAAAGTGGTTATAAAGACAGAAAGTGATCAACCGAGAGTGACTGCAAAAACTGAAACAAAAACTATTCACCCAGAAGTCAAAGCTACAACCGAACTAAAGGATAATGTAGCTTCAGGTTCTAGTCTACATGAAAAGGAAACGGAGAATGTTGATGACAGTGATAGTGATGATGGTGAAACTATTGCTGAAGCTCTCCAAAGAAAGAAGAGGGAACGAGAGCTGAATGAAAATTTGAAAGTTGTGAAAGAAGCAGAGGAGAGGGAAAGGAGAAACAAGGAAGAAGAAGAAGCCTTGAATTTTAAAAAGGCCTTGTTTCCCTTATGGACGAAAGAAATACTTGTCAATCAAGCTATAGAGTTTCCATCAGTCTATTGGTTGGAACCTGTTGCTTCATATGACTGTGATAATTCAAAGGACTCGCAGTTTGATATGCCAATTACAAGGAAGGCGTTCACATTCCATTGTTTTGATTCAACTGCAGAGGTTCCTTTTCCTCATCCGAAGGTTGACAGAGACTTGATTGACTTCTATCTGAAGTTTGGCCAACAGCAGTACTTGACTTGGAGTGCACAGAAGATCATTACAGTCAAGGTTCTCAAACCCTCACCTGTTGGGAGATTTACTAATGTCAATTTCAAGATCACTCGTGGTACAGCAAACACAGTGTCGACTATCTCTCTTGCTGACCTTCCTAATCTAAATCCTCATGATTGGATTTTGCTTTACAACATTCTGCTCACTAATCCGACAGAATATGAGCCGATTCTGGAACATTTAAAGAGAATTTTGGCCTCCTATATCTATGAAGTTGCAACTATGGATCTGGAGATAGCAAAGGTTATGAACAAGAAGCCAACAATCAAGCCTACACCAAAGCTAGGGGATGTGAACAAGATGAAGATGGGCTAAATTGATTCAACACATCTCACTCTAAAATGAAAGACATAGGAAAGACATGATACATTCTTGGAATGTAAAATCTATAGAGATAGATAAAATGAATGTTAAAAGCTTTTATATCTCTATGTATATATGGATAATATCTTGAAAGGGGTCAAGACACAAAACTCCTTTGGAGGAATTTTGGCATTATCACATGGCACTAAGTTTGAGTCAACCTTAAAAATACCTAGCTCATGGGATTGAACTAACTAAAATTATTTATATTCAATTTTCTTGGAAAATGAATCCATCATTTATTCCATATTACGCATAAGCCCTTGTATATGATTATGTTCTGAGCATATCATAAGATACCTATTAGATACCTGGTTAGGCCAACGGATGACTATAGAAACATTCTAAGAGTACTTTAAAAGAACTAAGAGAATGTATATGAGATGATGATGAATTATAATTGGATTATGACTTCAATGAGAAATGAAGACTATGTTTAGTTGGAATGAAGTCCAAGCAAAAAAAAGACACAATCTACTACAAAATAAGAATACACTAATTTAGAAGTTGAGATCAAATATGATTGGATGAACGAAGTCATCGAAAAACTATGTTGATTTATGTGATTCAAGAATCACATATAAATTTGTGTGACTTCGAGAGTACACTTAATCAAGCTAAGAGACTCTATGTGACGAAAGAACACCAATCTTATTCTCCAAGATATCTAACTATACCTAGAGTAATGTCTAATATGGAGATGATAGTATTAGCAGAATTCACACAAATTAATTTAGTCGAACCCATTAATAAAGTCCTTTTGAGCTAAGTATGAATGGTCACACTTCAGTTGCAAGACTTTATTATTCTAGAAATGAGATTTTGATATGGATTAGTATTTGGATATTGGAACATTGTGACAACAACTATTATATATAATGTTTTGATGTACCGGGGTATGATCACAACATCAATACTTTTTATGTTCTATATTAACATGTTTAAACCATGAATATCTTATTATTCTAAAGGATCATATCCAGTTACAATTGTGGGAGTAATTATAAAGGAAGACTAATATGAATTGTATTGGTTGACTCTCACAAGATAAACGTAGGCAACTGGTTTTAACCATGTTTCATAAGTGTTGGTCAGAGAACTAGTATTGAACTGACCCGCATCAAGATCACCTCATGGATCGCTATCATTACTTGACTGAAATGTACTATCTTTATATCCTTAACACCTAAGATACATAGTAAGACTTAAGTGTAGGGAGTATTGTGCTTTGATATGGTGAAATGTTGGTCCTTAACCGGGCAGTCATAATATTCATTTGCAGGCATGGTGTGAGCGCTTCGAGAGGCTTATGTAGTTAAGATGATATTTTTTCCACTTATGTACTATGAGTGAGACATCTAAGGCACCATACCAAAAGCTGAACACCTAATGCGATTCATCATGATCTGTATCTCATATTCAACAGGATGTTTGTAACAAACAGATAACTGATAAACTTACCTTATACACCAATTGTAGCTTTGATATTTTGGGAATTGGGCATTGATAGAATGGAACAAATTCATATGTTGTTGGGGCAGTGAAATGTTGCTAGACGTTCTCCACTGTCTATATTAGTCTAATATGAGTCTTGGGTAAGTGGGAGATTGAAAGATGTTGTATGCTTAAGAGTCATATTGAAGTGATATTATTAATTAACATAAGATATTAATGGGTCACGATAACAACGTGATAATATTGATTATTTATTAGAAATTGATTTTAATAAATATTTAATAAAATCTTATAATTATTGGAAATTATTTATTTCATGAAAATATTTATTTTCAAAGGAAAGTAACATAATATATCATACGGTATGATTTATTAAGTTATATACATTATTTTGGACTAGAAAGACTTTTGTCTTTCAGCTAAATGCCAAAGTGTATATTTTATCAAAGAAGTTTACATAATTTATAAACTTTTGTTATGTTTTTTTTATATTTATAATAATGAATAAAATAAACACGACCTTTTGATTATTTAAATCTAAAGAAAGCATCGCTTAAAGTTATAGGGAACATTACAGAAATGGTAGGTCTTAATGTGCTAAGACCTTATGGTTATTACCTTTTCTTTAAGACCATAAGATGAATGCTTTCATTTTTTGTGCGTTTTCATGCAAAACATTAGCTTCATGTTGCTCCCTCATTCTCTTTTGTTTTGGTTTATTACTTGGAAGAATACTTGGACTTTTACTCTCTTGAAGTTCATACTTCGTTTATGAACTTTAAGTTTAAGAGTATAAGATTTTGAAGACTTGCATCATCATCATGTTGGATTATTGTTGGTGTCTCAAAGGTTTCTACATTCTTCAACAACTTCCTAACATCCCCTTAAAGATTCAAAGACTACAAAGGTGGTTATGCTCTTCATCTTTGTTGGTTGTTTAATCTTCCTACAACTTGCAAGATGATCCTTGGTGGGTATAATTTATCATGTTACTTTCAAAAAATACAAGTCTTCTGTTTTCCATTTACTACTTTATGAAACTAATTTTGAAATAAAACCCAAAAAATAGGTTTTTTTTTTCTTATATGGATTTATATGTTATAAAAATTAGAAGAGTTTTTATTGAAAAACTAGATTCTCTTTTTATAAAATATTGAAGGAGGCCATAAATAAGAAGAAGACTTGCTTTTGATTAATTTATTCAACACACCATGCTCTTAGAAATCATGGCTAGTTGATTTGATAAATTATGGGGCTTAAAGTGCTATTACCCATAGGATAATGGCTTAAAGTAAGGACTTAAAAGAGCGATTTTTCTCCTTTCTTTCATGATCCAAAACAACAAAATTTTAGCCTTCCCATCTCCATATTTTCTATAGTTTTTTCTCTTAAAGTGAAACTCACCCTAGTAGCGTGATTTTATGTTATCTAAGCAAAACGGTCAGCGTGCGAGATCGTCGGGTCTCGGGATGCAAGATGGCCTCAGCAAAGGAGAGAAAGGGAAGAAGTTTTGGTGTAAGAATGGCTAAAGTCGGACCTACTATTTATAGTAGGAATTTAGGACTCTCACATCGTGAGTGTCATAAGGCTCATGTCATGAGTTTTGCATGATCACCCCGTAGACTTGCCATTTGCGTCCCTAGCTTCGGAAGGTGGTCATGTAACTCCTCACGTCGTGAAAAACACCTTGTTCACGTCGTGAGTTTGGATCCTATCCCCTCGCAGCCTCGTCACACCTTCTAGATTCCGAAATGTGTCAAAATGACTCCTCACGTCGTGAGTGTCATAAAGCTCACGTCGTGAATTTAGTTAGCTTAGGGTTTCTGAAAGCTGAATCTTCGGAAGGCCATAACTTTTGCATACGATCTCCGTTTTTGACGTTCTTTATATGAACGCGTAGGTATTTACGAGTAATACAACTCTCTTTTAGACTTAAATAGCTAATTCTAAGTCTATTTTAAATTCCTCTTATTATAGAGATTTATAGTGTTCGGTTTATCATAACTTCTTCATGCGAAGTCAGATTCAGATGTTCTCAGATTCAGATGTTCTCTATATTTTTGGAATCGTACGGACGTATACTTTGAGTTGTATTATAAAGAAAGTTTATATTTTTATTAGAATTTATCATGAAAAACATAACATTCTTACCATATTACTAGGTTAACATAATCACATTACATGATTGGCATAATCACATGTGATTGTCTATTGACCTATTTCGGTTAGGGTTTAGCCGATTACTCCTTCTAGGCATTTTGTTTTAGTTCCTATTATAAATAATAAGAATTTTTTTATGAGTTTTGTTGATAATTTAATGCACGAGTACTAAATACTCTAGTTATTATTTACAGCGTAAAACATAATAGACAACATAATGATTACTATAACGTATGCTTCATATTATCACCAGTGGTTACATCAGTTTATTTAGGTTTATAAGAGAAAAGTTTCTATAAACATTGCAAAATTTGCAAGGTTTTCTACATCTTTGCTATAAACTTTCCTCCTTTTGCTTTAACTAGTCTGATTTTCTCTATTTACATAACCACTAGTTGTAGCTTGTCTACCAGAAACCTAAGTGATGACCCAGCACGTCAGTGACATTAACCACTTGCTCTTCAAGTGCTTGAGTTCACTGCTCAAGACTTCCCGTGCGTTCTTCATTTCTTGAGGTTTGATTGTAGAGCTCTAACTCTGCAATCCTGGCATCGTGAGTAATCATGTCATTATAAGCAAAATTTATACGATGATGGGCATCCATCACTGATTCCTGATCTCGTGTCTTTTGTCCTTCTAGCCTTCGCACTCTTCCAGAGAGATAAGTAGCCCTTCCTTCAACAATTTCCATCTTATCTTCAATTTTCACACTTTTCTCAAACAATTGAGATAAAGTGTTATCTTCAGAAGAATGTGGGAGATGTGGTCGAGATGACTGACCAGTCTCATACATCTTGGCAGCCTTTTCTTCCGCCACCCATTTATCAACTGTTGGTGCGATTCGTGCAGATTCATCTTGAACTCTATGACTTCCTGAAGATGTTGCCTTCTGACTCTTCTTAAGCTTTTGCCATATCGGTATAGATTTACGTGAAGTGCATTTCATTTTTACTCCTCCTGGAACTTTACGGTAAAGAGTGTTCAGTGGTGGTAGAGATGATGCCACCGACTCTGTCTCTTCCATGGATTCGCTTTCTTCCATTGGTTCACTCTCTTCCCATTCGTTGGAGGGTAAAGGTGCTCCATCGTCAGAAGGTATTGGATGAAAGGTGGTTGGAATTACATGGTAGTAAGGATCGCCTAACATCATAGGGAATGAAAGTTCCTCTTCTTCATCTGTATCCTCGATGATTATCCATTCTCGTGAATGTGCCATGTCGGATTCCTATACATTTTGGATCACCAAGAGTTTAGTCTATCAAATATTTCTCCCAAATTAAATAGTTCATATGATCTGATCATAATAAAATGTAGTTGCGCACCTACACCTAGTTGTGATAGGATCTATGCACATGTACATTTTAGTTGGAATATTTGATCTAAATCCTTGAGATCAAAAACATTCCGGGTATTAAGGTGTATTCTCATCGCGGGTCTGAGTCTTTATATATGACTCTATATTATTATTTATTGTATTCACGCTTTTACTATTTTTTGTTACTTCAGGTCTATCTGATAAGGCTCCAGTCAGTCAGGACTGTCGAAAGGGCAGGATCATTTTAGCATATAGCCGTTCTGAAATCCAGCAACCCAAATCGACATGTCTATCCTTGTTACTGCTCCTGTAAGTAGTCCTTCAGTAGTATAATTAATAATACTTTTTATTGTAGGCTAAGGGATATACCTAAACCTAATAGATTAAGCCCTAAACTATAGACATGCTTTCCTAAGAAAGTACTAGTTCGCTATAGTTAATAGCTCTGATACCAATCTGTCACACCCTGGCCGTCGGCGGAAACACCGGGTAGTGTAACGTCATTTTTTGTATCACAGTTATATAACATACATTGAACAATACATAAAGAAAATACATACCTTTATTGATGTTTGCAAGTTACATTATTGTTTTCCTACTATTTATTACATAATATCTGACTATGACATACTTCTTAATGAACAAAAAGATAATAGTAAAACTTCTTCTGTTCGAATACATACCAGCTTTTCAAGTTCCCGAAAACACATGCATTTTAAAATACGTCAACATAAAGTTGGTGAGTTCATAGGTTTTGACTCCATAAAAAAATACATTTTTACACATTCAAAAGTATAGTTTTGAAAGTATCATTTTGACTCTCCAACATTAGATGTAATGGTATACTTATCAATTAAGTGTTATACCTAAACATTTCTTAATCTTAATGTATAAGTAGGGGAAAACTTATACTTAACATTAATACTTGTATACGACAAGGTATAATGTTTCTAACAATTTGCTACCATGAGCCTGTAACCGGTGCTATGACATAATACCTCTGTAGAACAATACACTCATGATTTACCATGAGAACAAATACACTCATGATTTAGCATGAGAAACAACACCGTACGCTTCATCAACGCCGGAATAATAACAAATAAAAGGATAGTTCATTAGTTGTTTTTGGTTGACTGTAGCTAATAGTCACAAGTGGGGTGGTCAGCCCGTATACTAATTATACACGACTTCCTCGCTCACACGGGATTAACGGTTACAGTTCAGAGGATTTTCGCTAAGATCCCCAATCTTAGTTGATGAATACAATTGCTCGTGTAGACTTTGACGGCTTCCTATAGCTCTAACAACAAAAACACTTTCATGTCTAAAACATTAAGTTACTAGACTTTGCTTTTAAACATTACTCCTAACTTCATAATATTTAGGCAGTATAACAGCTATATCTTGAAGTAAAAACCAGGTTTTATCTTGACCTAAAACCAATAATAACAACATATAACGTTTCTAGTTTTATCTTGACATAAAACTATCAATAACAATACCAAGTTTTATCTTGACATAAAACTAACAACAACAACATATAACATATCCAGTTTTATCTTGACATAGAACTATTAATAGCAACATACTATATAACTTAATATTTAGAACTTTTGAATATTACTTCGGTAATATATCGCACACAACATATATGTAGAATCCTAAGTATAACTCAAGTTCTACATTAGTAAATTAACATACTGATAAGTTAATAATAGTTGTATGTATTCGAAATGTTATATTTAGAACAATCATAGCTCGATTATCATAACTATATACTATCATATAGACATAATAATAGCATATATACAATGACTAGCATGCGTTTTCCCCCGAAATATTAGAAAGTGGGGCCGTGAAACTCACCCTAGTAGCGTGATTTTATGTTATCCAAGCAAAACGGTCAGCGTGCGAGATCGTCGGGGCTCGGGATGCAAGATGGCCTCAGCAAAGGAGAGAAAGAGAAGAAGTTTTGGTGTAAGAATGGCTGAAGTCGGACCTGCTATTTATAGTAGGACTTTAGGACTCTCACGTGGTGAGTGTCATAAGGCTCATGTCATGAGTTTTACATGATCACCCCGTAGACTTGCCATTTGCGTCCCTAGCTTCGGAAGGAGGTCACGTGACTCCTCACGTCGTGAAAAACACCTTGTTCACGTCGTGAGTTTGGATCCTATCCCCTCGCAGCCTCGTCACACCTTCTAGATTCCGAAATGTGGCAAAATGACTCCTCACGTCGTGAGTGTCATAAAGCTCACGTCGTGAATTTAGTTAGCTTAGGGTTTCTGAAAGCTGAATCTTCGGAAGGCCATAACTTTTGCATACGAACTCCGTTTTTGACGTTCTTTATATGCACGCGTAGGTATTTACGAGCAATACAACTCTATTTTAGACTTAAATAGCTAATTCTAAGTCTATTTTAAATTCCTCTTATTATAGAGATTTATAGTGTTCGGTTTATCATAACTTCTTCATGCGAAGTCAGATTCAGATGTTCTCTATATTTTTTGAATCATATGGACGTATACTTTGAGTTGTATTATAAAGAAAGTTCATATTTGTATTAGAATTTATCATGAAATACATAACATTCTTACCATATTACTAGGTTAACATAATCACATTACATGATTGGCATAATCACATGTGATTGTTTATTGACCTATTTTGACTAGTGTTACATGCACTAAAAAGGTAGTCATACATCACAGTCTATAGTTCCTTAATAATTTATTTTTCTCAACTACTTAGTGAAAATATAATTCGGAATCTTTTATATATAAATAAGATTTACATATGTCAAATAAACTATATTATTTTCCTTCAAAGATCTCTTTCTTGAAGTTGGAATATGTGAATTTCATTTATATAATAAAGATAACAATGTGAAAGATGAGTTTGATTCAAAAAAAGTTTAAGTCAAAAGTATTTTGCATATAGAACTTGTTATTTATAAAACATTGACATTTACTTTATAATTATTATTAAGAGATCTAGTCTCCTAAAAAGAATTTTAATCATTTCCGAATACGAAGGTGATCATTAGGAAAAACGATTTAGGTAAATATTCAATCATTCATAAATTAGACCGAGACATATATGTAGACAAGATAAAATAAAACATACATTGTTCCAAAACAATCCATGTTTCACAATACAAGTACATTATGTTCATAGCATAATTAGTAAACTAAACTCCAAGAGTGCAGTTCTAACTTGATTGTGCTCAGCTGGTTACTCTTCTGTAATATCTGCAAGTTAACTGCAAATATTAGATTAACATTTAAGTACCAAGTACTTGAGTGTTATATGAAAAGTATGAGTTCTATCTAGTAGATACCTGACGTACTAGACTCTTCCAGACTTTCTTTCTAGATAAAAGGAGCAGTTCCTTTTCTAGTGCCCGATTTCTCCACAATAGAAACAAGATCCATCATTGTTATCCTTATTTGATATCTTGGGCCTAAAGGGTTTCCTTCCATAAACTTGAGAACTCTTGGATAAATCATAAAAAGAAGGTGGTTTGGGGATAGGACCTCTAATGATGTACAATTTCTCATCTCTCTTGACATTCTTTTTTAAGGAATGAGTCCATTCAACGATATCATACCCATCATATGTTTTGATCTGTCGTAGATCTTTAAGTTCAAGGAGATGCATGGTAGTGAGATTGGATTTAGTTCTCATCTACAAAATTTTAACAAAATTCATTTAGTATTTTCAATATTTCAACTCTTTAATATTTAATACCCTTTTAATTACCAAAAACATTACTTATCGAAGTATACGATCCAAGTTGCAAAACAAATAAATGGCTAGGTGTCATTTATCCCATCCAATTGAATCCAACCTGTAGATATCAATTATCAATTATATCTTACTATATAATTCCTAGCTTTATGGGATCACTAAAAAATTTAATTAGACATGTTTGATCCCATCATTGCCTCATATTTCTCTTGCTTAGGTATCCGTTTACGAAAAAAGATTTCTGATCAAACCATCCAATTTGAAAAAGTTGTGTTGTGGGCCTATAACTTGGTTATAGAAATCTCGAATACACCCCGACCATCGACAGATAACACTAAGCTGTTAGGTATCATTTATCCCACTAATGCATACAAGAGATGTGCAAGTGCTCTTAAAAAAGGATTGCATAGATTTGAGGTTTGAAAATGACTTTTATATGTTTTATAATTCTAGTTTTAAAAACATATGTTAGGTCCAGTTAGTGTTGCGTCTTTGGGCTCGTTAGTTAGTCCAGTTTTGTCTCCGGTATGGGCCTGTCCATCCGTGAGTTCTTTGTCGGGTTTATTATTTATAGATGCTTGCATGCATCCTAGAACTTAAGATTTAATAGAGATTTCAAGTGTATTCATCGTTCTTGTTTTTGTAACCCTAGAATCCTCTACAACGGAAGTTCTTCATCGACCTCTGCTGAGGATTGAGTTTATTGAATCATTCGACTCATTCAGATCCATTCTTGTGTTTTTATCTCACTGTTTTTACTTTCTTGATCTGCCTATTATAAAGATTTAATCGATCAAAGAGTTTTACAAACTCATCAATTGGCATCAGAGCAGGAGGCTGTGTAATTCATACACATCTCTTCTGTGAAAGAAGTGATTAGGGTTTATTCCGCATTAATTGATATTTATTGAGCCGTCACTCCATAATTGACGTATCTCATTATTTATTCGTTTTGCCCTAATATTACATATTACAAGTCTGATCTTTCAAACAGGTTAAACGGTCAAGCATGGATGATTCTCAATCTAATCCTATCAACATCTCAAACAACATCGGATCAACAACAAAGATTCCTATTCTTTACACCCAAGATTACGAAGTTTGGGCGCATCATTTTGAAGACTATATCATCGGATCTGAAGATAATGGGTATCTTATATGGGAAGCTATTGTGTCTAGACCATTTGCTCACTCAGGAACATCCAGAATCATTAAAACTCAGAAAGAGTATAATGATCTGTTAAAAGATGTAAAAGACGTTGCTCAAGACGAAAAGGAGAAGTTTCAGTGCAACATTAAAGCATTGAGACTGATCCGATTCGCTCTTCAGTCTGACACGTTTAGGTTGGTGAGTTCCTGTAGTACTACTAAAGAAATCTGGGATCAGCTGCGAGAGCTGTATTCCACAAATGAAGATTTGGAGAACTCTATTCAGATCTTGCTTTTGTTTGAGTTTGGAGAATTTAAGCAAAGTTCCGATGAGTCCGTCACTCAGACGTTTGATTGCTTCAATCGTCTTCTTAGCAAGATGATTAAACATGATATAAAAAGGAAGTTGATTGAATAGAAAGTCACCTTTTTGAATGGCTTAAGATCCGAATGGAGAGCTATCGTGTCTACAGTTAAAGGTCATGAGCAATTCAAGTCATATTCGCTGGCGAAACTGGTGGGAATTTTGAAATCCCAAGAAAAGATTGTGATGCAAGAGAAGAGTGTGGTCTCAAATTTGGGGTCCTTGGCCCTCCTGTCTAAAAGCAAGAATGCAGTGGAAGACGAAGATCTGAACCTAGAGGACTACGATCTTACGTCAGAAGATTATGCTATGATGGTGTCCAATCCTAAGAGGTTCATCAAGAAGAGTTTTCCTACCAATAAAAACAGAAACTAGCAGGGGAGCTATAGTTCTGAAAAGGTAAGGGAGGGGCCGAAGATAGAGGAACCAAAGAAAGAGGCGAAGGTTGAAGGAGATTCTGGTGTAAGCTGCTATTACTGTGGAGGAAAGAACCATTATGCCAAAGATTGTGTTCTGAAGAAAATGGCAGAGAAAGATGAGGAGAAAAATGAAGAGGCAATCCTGATGAAAAATCTGGAAGAGATTAAGAGGAAGAAAGTCGCTACTAACCCTTCTATGAATGCTCTTATTGTACAGGGTTCGACAGAGGATGACGAGTTCGGTGGCGTGCATGTGTGGTCAATCGACTCAGAAGATGATGAGGTGAGAAAGCTTTCACATGGAAAGGCGTATGTCGCAAGAGGCGGTGAAAGCAGTGGGAAGTGTTTGATGGTGACTGATGTATCTCACATGAGGGGATACAATACTGATGGTGGAAAAGAGGACACCAAGGAGCGAGAGGACTTATGCTTCATAGCGAAACCTCTCAGCGTGCAGATCAATGAGCTTGATGAATTGATCAAGAAGGCACAATCTCTTTTTATCTCGTTCAAAGTTCCGCAGAAATCATATGAAAAGGAATTAAATAACTTAAATTCAAGAATCTCAAATATGGATAGTTGGTTAACTCAAACACGGGTCACCAATTCTAACCTAACTAACCAAATAAGCAGGGTGTCATCCAAGAGTGAGGAGCGAAGGATGTGGATTGAGCTGAAGGAGTCGGAACTGATTAAGTCTAAGGATGAAATCATTTATTTACAAAGAGACAATTTGAAACTTTTAAATCAAAGAAATGTTTTTTGTTTGATTGCTAAAAGACTTTATGCTAACATTACTCAACTGCATCTGAATTGTGAAATAGGGCAGAAAATACATCTCATGATTTTACCCTTCCTTGAGTTTAAAGAGGATGAAATCGATGCTGAAGCATACAACTGTGAAAGTGTTGTATCGTCTGATGATGTGAATCCTACTTATATGTACGGTTTGGAAAAAATTGAATCTTTTATTAATTCCAAAGACCATAAGGACATGCTGAAAAATCTTTTGGATGAAAACGATAAGCTGAAACTAAGGACCAAAACCATACAAAAATTCAACTCATTGAGTGCCAATTTAAGTTCAGAAAATAAAATTGATGTTGAAAACGCATCTGAACTTAATGAGGACGATGATATGAATGAAATTTATGTAGAGGATGAAGTCGACTGTTCTGAGTTTGTCAAGAGCGAACCCGAAAACCACAAAAATATGATTTCTGAAAATTCTGTGGAGTTTGCTTGATTGTCCCAAAATAAGTCCCCGATTCTTGAAGAAAAGGCTATTGTGTACCAAAAGGTGAGAACAACACCAAATCAAGTGTATAAGGTCACAGGAGTAACCGAGCATCAAATAGCCGAACTCACTGCCATTGTGAACGAAGACAACGCAGGTGGCTGTGATGAGTTTTTCTGGTCTGCTCCTATAGATAATGCCAACGAAATTGTTGGTCTGTCAGAGCGAACATCCTAGAAAACTAAAGGAAGATATGTACCAGAGCCGCTGAATAATCCTGACAACTTTGACGTGCCAAGCACAAGTGGCACAAAAGAAATACCTGTAGAAGAAGTCTCTTCCACAAGCGAAACCTCATCTGTGAAAAGCGAACCGGCCGACAAGAAGATGAAACAAAAGGCTAACATCCACAGACAGCCGAAACAAGTGAAAAATCAAAAGCAGCAAAGGTATCTGAGATACAAAAAGAATCTCTCAGAGCGAAAGCTGTTTTGGCGATCTCAAAACGCCCATTTCTCCTATCATGACAAAAATTCAAAGCTAGAGAAAAAGGCTTTCAGGTTCGGTCCTGAAAGCAACAACAACCGAAAGGATAGGTTCGGTTTATAGAGCAACAGCAACCGAAAGGATAGGTTTGGTCCCGAAAGCAACAGCTACCGAAGATCCAAGTTCAGTCCCTCTGATGACCATAAACAAAAGGGTCACTTAGAACCTCAAGTCAGGAAAAACTCCCAGTCTAAATTCTCTTGTTCTGATTCCTCTCATTCTCAATCCTTTTCTAAACCTAATTCTGTTCCTACTCAAAATTCAAAATGTTCAACGAATTTGAAAGGAAAATCGAAGTATTCCTCTGTCAAGAATGACCGAAAGCAGTCTAAGGCCCAAACGCCAAAACCTGAAACCAAAACGACTGTAGCTAATTCTAACAAAATCAAATTTTACACTATTAAGAAGAAAGATGAAACAACATTAATAAAAAGAACATATCTTGTTGATGTTTCTCTTACTATCCCTATTCCTGTGAAAAACTCACGTGGACCCAAGAAACTTTGGGTTCCTAAATCTGCTTAATTTTTGCAGGTTATCAGTGACGAGCTGTTCGACGAAGAATGGTACATTGATAGTGGCTGCTCTCGTCACATGACAGGAAGGAAGGAAGAGCTAAGGGAATTTCGCTCTCTTCCAAATGGTGGAAATGTCAAGTTCAGCAACAACTCCTATGGAACGCTAAAGGGTTATGGAATGATAACCAATGGAGACTTCACAATAAGAAAGGTGGCGTACGTTGAAGGGCTACAACATAATCTCATCAGTGTGTCTCAACTGGTAGGAGGTATAGGTCTCAAAGTTTCATTTGACGATGAAGGTTCAGAAATCATAGAGAAGAAATCAAAAAGGGTGATTCTCAAATCAGAACGGAAAGGCGAAATGTTTCCTCTCAATCTCAAACCAATCAAAGGAAATCTAGTTATATGTCTTTTATCCAAAGCTCATTCTGACGAAAGCTGGTTGTGGCACCGAAGGCTCTCACATCTCAACTTCAAAGACATCAACAAGCTTGTCACAGGAGGTCATGTTAGAGGTCTCCCATTGCTCAAGTTTGAATGAGAACACTTGTGCGCTACATGTGAAATGGGGAAACAAAGTCGTCAAAGTCACCCATCCATTATAAACACAAAAGTTGTTGAACCACTTGAGTTGCTTCACATTGACTTGTGTGGTCCATCATCAATCGAAAGCATTGGCGGTAGCAAGTATATTCTTGTTATTGTTGATGATTTCTCACGTTTTACATGGGTTTTCTTTCTGAAGCACAAATCTGAGGCTACTCTCAAGCTAAAGATGTTTATTAAGCAGGTTGAAGTGCAACTGAGAAAAGTCGTTTGCAACATCAGGAGCGACAATGGACTGGAGTTCAAGAACAAATAATTTGAAGACTTTTTGGCAGAAAAAGGAACCAGTCACAACTTCTTAGCTCCCTACACGCCTCAACATAACGAAATTGTCGAAAGACGAAACCGATCCTTGTGTGAGGCGGCCCGAACGATGCTAAGTTTCGTTTCTCTTCCTTTATATTTCTGGGCTGATGCTATTACTGCAACATGTTTTACACAGAACAGGTCTTATCTCAACAAACGCTTCTCTCTCACTCCTTATGAGATCATCAATAATAGGAAGCCGAACGTAAAATTCTTTCATGTATTCGGTTCACGATGCTTCATCTTCAACTCCAAAGAACATCGTAACAAGTTTGACGTTAAAGCTGATGAAGAAATTTTTCTGGGATACTCTCTTACTTCAAAAGCATACCGTGTTTTAAATAAGCGTTCCAGAAAGATTGAAGAAACGTATTATGTGACTTTCAATGACAGCTACGTCAAGAAGCTAAAGACTACTGAAGAAGCAATTGGAGAGATTTTCTCTCAAACAGGTCAAGTCACGACCTCGATTGCTAATCTGTTCGATCAGTTTGTGGAATTATTCGATGAACCTGAGAAAGCTACTCTCCCGGAAGCTAAGGCAGCAGACAACAAAGTCGACTATCTGAAGCAAATTGTCGAAGATGCCGCCAAACGAATGGGTGAAGGAGAACAAGTTCCAAACGAACCTCGTCAGCAAGGCGCTTCAGTTGAGGGGGAGAATCCACCTTCTTCAAAACAACCGAGCTCACAATTTGAGGGGGAGAATTCTATTCCAGTTGCACCCGAAGGTACTGTAGCACCCGAAAGCTCTACTACACCCCGAAGGTACTGTAGCACCCGAAAGCTCTACTACACCCGAAAGTCCTGTAGCACCAGAAAGTCCAGCTACACCTAAAAGCTCAACAGTCGAGGGGGAGAACTCCGATATGTTCTACGATGACGATAGTCAATCTGAATTGGAAGAAATGGTAAATGCTGAATTGGATCCATCCTATGATCCAAACTACCCTCCTTTTGTTAAATGGACCAGAGATCATCCTGTATCTCAGATAGTAGGTAATGTCTCTGAAAAGGTCCTGACCCGATCTCAACTAAAGGCAAAGCAAACATCTCTATTATCCAAAGTAGAGTTCTGCATGTATAATTCTTTTGTATCAAAAGTTGAACCGAAGACAGTAAATACTGCTCTTGATCATTCTGACTGGGTTCAAGCTATGCAAGATGAACTCAACGAGTTCGAAAGAAACAAGGTATGGCGCCTCATTCCAACTCCTAAAGATGCCTCAGTTGTTGGTCTCAAATGGGTATTCAGAAACAAAATGGACAAGGAAGGTAATGTGATTCGAAACAAAGCTCGTCTCGTAGTGAAAGGATACTGCCAGGAAGAAGGAATTGATTACGAGGAAACTTTTGCTCCGGTAGCTAGGCTGGAATCTGTTCGAATATTTCTTGCCTACGCTGCACACAAGAACTTCGAGGTCTACCAAATGGATGTAAAATGCACATTTCTGAATGGAGAACTTGAGAAACTGTTTACATGGAGCAACCTCCTGGTTTTGTCAATGAAAAGCACCCCAATGACAAGGCGGTTTACGGTATGAAACAAGCACCTAGGGCATGGTATGAAACGCTAACCAAGTTCTTAAAGATGTCAAAATTCAAACAAGGTTCGGTTGACCCAACCTTCTTTCGTAAGAAGGAAGGTAACCACCTTATGATTGTTCAAATCTATGTCGATGATATCATCTTTGGCTCAACGAATCCTAGCTTAACAGCTGAATTCAGAAAGCTAATGGAGACTAAATTTGAAATGAGCTTAATGGGTCCGATTAACTTTTTCCTTGGTTTAAACATTAGACAGGGACCCGAAGGCATCTTTATCAACTAGGAAGCATACACCAAGACTCTTCTTGCTAAATTCGGCATGATGGGAGACTCAAAGGTCAAAGTTCCAATGGCGTTCGGCACCAAGCTCACACCATCCTTGGAAAAACCAGCGGTCGATATAACGTTATACCGTCAGATGATTGGTTCTCTGATGTATCTCACAGCTAACAGGCCCGATATAATGTTTTCTGTATGTTATTGTGCTAGGTTTCAGGCAAATCCTCGTGAACCACATATGCTAGCAGTGAAAAACATACTCCGGTATCTGAAACGAACCACCTCTCTTGGTCTATGGTATCCATCAAACTCAGGTGTCTTCGTTCAAGCCTACTCAGATGCAGACCTTGGAGCATGTGGTTTAGACAGGAAAAGCACCACTGGAGGCTGCCAATTCCTTGACGGAAAGTTGGTTAGCTGGCAATCAAAGAAACAGACATGTGTTTCTCTGTCTACAGCCGAAGCAGAGTACATTGCAGCTGCCTCCTGTACATCTCAAGTGATTTGGATCCAAAGCCAGCTCCGTGATTATGGCCTCAATATGAAAAAGGTCCCACTATATTGCGATTCAGAAAGTGCAATTAGGATCTGTCATAACCCAGTGCAACATTCCAAGACCAAGCATATAGCACTGAGGTATCACTTCATAAAGGATCATGTGGAAGATGGGAACGTCGAAATTCACTTTGTTCGAACCACTGATCAACTGGCTGACATCTTCACCAAAGCTCTTCCTGAAGCATCTTTCAATAAAATTCTACAAGGGCTAGGAATGATGGAATTGGAGTCAGTACCAAAAACTAATTCTCAAAATTAAAAGACGGAAGCGAAATGAACTGAACGTTCGGGTTCGGTTCACATGTGTGCCGAAATGAACCGAACGCTCGGGTTCGGTCCTATTATCTGATGTTTGCTTATCTCTCAAAGGTAGTTTCGTTGGTTGTAAACCTTTTGTATATTTTTTCAAATTTCATCTTTCTTATTTTCAAAGTCCTTTTATTTTTCAAACTTATTTTTTTTGCAACCGAAATAGACCGAACGTTCGGGTTCGGTTCCAATTTTTTTTCTGTTTAATTTTTTTTTTGTGTTTCATTTTTTATTTTTTCTTAATCTTTTTCTAATTTTTATTTTAAATAAAAAATTCCAAAAATATTTTATTTTTTATTATTTGTTCGATAATTTTTTTTATGGGGAAATTCTTTAATTAGTTAAAAGTCCCTAGAAACATGCTGCTGTATGTGTCCAAAGCCTCAACTGATTCTGAATAATAGCCTTACTGACTTGGTATATACAAACCTTATCTTCCCAATTAGGCTTTCATATTTATTCTAATCATGAGCTACTTAACTCTTTTCTCACATGAGATAAGAGTTTTCTGCTTGGTCCTTATTTTAACAGCAGAGGTACTTTGGTTTCTTTACACCATCTACACTACTTTTCTCCATCTCATTCGCTTCATAAACGTAACCCTTGAGACTCTCAGAAATTACCACTGAGTTTTATGGTTACACAATTTCTGTGTTCATGATCTTAGCTTCGTCCCACTACGTGCTAAGTGAAACCCACAATTCAATACCTCCTATGCATTAACGGTGAACAATCAACTTTGCTCTAGCATTCACTAACGAATTGACGGACTTATCCATGGGGATGGAAAGTGAAATCTCTAATTTTCTTTTGTGTGATTCCTATGAAATGATTAAATCCCATAACATTTCTTCCCTTGGAATCTAGTTTTAAATTTTTTTTGAGATTTTACATAAACTATGTTACATTGCCACTTAAATTATCTCAAACCTACTTGTTCAACAGACTACATTGGTCTCACAAGTACTTCGTTCGATTTCTGTCTTATATGAAGATCAGGAATTCTAAACTGAAGCGAAAGCCACCCGAATAAGCCTGATTAAAAGAAGCCTTCAACACTTCTCAATAAGTGTCTGATCGTTATTCAACGGGAAACCACACAAACACTTTAAAGTCTCTCTTGACTTTGAAGGAAGAGATTCGTGCCCGGGATCCATTGTTTCGTGTCTTTACTGATATCACAAATTCCCTCATATGTGTTGCTTTATTTCCATTTCTTTTACACACTAAGCACGAAAATCATTTTGATTTTCCAAAATTCTGGTTTCATTAGTTACAAGCCATTTTTTTAATGGGATTTGAAGTTATAAAAGAGTTGTGGCTTATGTTGATCCACGTGGTAATTTTGCTTTAAGATGACGATCACTCTAAAAAGATAAGATGCTGACTCAGGCGGGAGTCTAATCGATTTGATTTTCAAACGGCGCTTGAAGGATAGGCGTGTGAAGTGGAACCGTTTCGTTTAAAAACGGCACCTGATGGGAAGGCGTGTGAATCGGGACTGTTATTCTCTCTCATGCGTAATCATCGGTGCTACCAACTGTCACGCATCAATCACCTCCGAAAAACCCTTCGTATTTCCCTCGAAGATTTGGGAACAAATTTTTCTCTCTCTTATCACAACGGTATAAAAGGTGAACTCGATTCTTATTTACCTCTTTACTGCACCCAAAACTTCAGAGAGTAAGAAAAGCTTTAAGAGTTCTACTGTTCATCATCTCTCCCAACTTCTTCACTACAATGGCTGATTCATCATCTGTTCATGCCACTTCCCACATCCTGCCGATTCGTCCTCAACAGAGTCTGATCATCGATCTCACTCCACATGCATACGATGCCTTCATGTTCCCGATCATTGAATGCCTCAAGTATTCGCCGCTTGCTCCTGCACTCACCAAAGCTGAAGTTGTACCTATGGAGTGTTTATCCCAAATTTTCGCCACTGCTCATTACGACAAGTCTGTCGATAGGATCTTCTTCGACATTCTTGATCACAAGGCGTCAATCTCCAAGCAGCGATTCTGCTCACTTTTAGGGTTTGAACCTGATTCATCTAGGGTTAACCCTGAATCTATTCCAGTGGGTCATTTGTTTTCCATGTTCTACAATATGGGATATACTGAGGTGCTCACAACGGTCACCAAGTTCAAGAAATCGTGCCTGCCTCCTCAGTGGAATGGGTTATTTACTGTGCTGTTTAAAGGGTTATCTGAACGCAGTGCTGGGTCAGACGGAGCGAGTCGTCTGTTCATCACGATTCTTTATGGGGTTTACAATGGTATCAACCTGGACTATGGGTCGGTATTATGGCAGTAGCTGATTCAGAGCCCGGCCTCTACATCTCGGCATTCCGAGATCTCCTATGCTCGCTTCTGGACTCTAGTCACAAAATGGGTGATGGACAAGTATCACGTCCCCATTGTTGCTGATTCTCCACTGTCTTCGATTGGTACTTTCCATACCACGAAGATAATAGTCTCCGATGCATCCAAATTTCAATTCAATGGTTCGATCCCTGAATCGATGTATGGCGACGTCCCAAGCGACAGTCGTATCATCCGAACCTACAAGGAGTTTCGTCGCTCTGGTCCTAGAGAGCTCACTCCTGAGATGCTCAAATCCATTCATGAAGCTAACAAGCTTGCTCCAAGGGGAAAGAAGAATGAAAAGGGCAAAGACAAGCAGGTTGGCAAGGGAGTGAAAGGCCCTTCTCCCAAGAAACGTAAAACTACCAGGGCTGTCCAATCTCCTCCACTGAAGAAGAGAAAAACCCAACCAAGGCGAAAGCTGATAATCGCTTCCTCCTCAAGCGAATCTGAGGAAGAGAGTTCTGACTTTGACGAGTCCCCTCATGGTAACACTCCTCCACGATCGCCTACCCCAGAAGTTCATTTTTCCAGTTCACCTATCTCTTCTCCACCAGTTACCATTCCTATTTCTATTCCCCCCATAACCTCCACCACTCAAATACCACCTACCTCTATCCTAGTACCCCCTCCCATTTTTACAGAAGCTACCACCACAACCGCAGAAGTAAGAACCAACGTATCTGATACGGGGGCTCCTACTGACGCACCCAAACCTACCTCAGCACCCGAACCCACTCCCACTACCGAACATACATCACAACCCGAACCTACATTCACTACGGAGCCTCCACCCTCATCTCCTGCTCAGCCAACAGAGAGTGAAGAACCATTTCTTGGTGGGGAGGACATGACATTTGATTCGGTCTATTACAGTCCGTATCAGGTGCAGAGTGACGACGATGATGATGCTCCCGTCACCAAAAAGCATCTCAAGGAGCTTCATGAGAAGATAGATTCACTCATTGCCTCCTCTTCTTCATCACAGTCTACCATTTCTGAAGCTGCTATTCAGAATATTGTTGATGCTTTTTCCAAAGCTCACGAAGTTTCTTTAAGCTCATCTATTGCAGCCATTGATGCCTCCACCAAAGCCTGTGAGGCAGCGACCGAAAAAGTCGAAAAACAATTTACTGATGCTTCCTCTCTGTTACAATCTTTACAGGAAACTACAGAGGCAACCAAAACGAAGCTTGACCCTATTGTCAACCAACTGGCTACCTCAGTTGCCTCAGAACTGAAGTCTTTCGCCACTCTTTGTCAAACTCTCTCCAACGACAACTTATCGTTTAAGGCGACGATTGAGGAGCGACTGACTAAGCTCCATGAGGATCTTGCTGCTGAAAACTCTCTCATGGACGCTCTTGCCAGAAAGACCACTGCTCTTCAGGTCAAGAATCTTCAACTCTCCAATTCTCAAAAGGAGATTGAATCTCTTCGATCTGAACGAGAGATTGTGTCTTCGTGTGTTTTGGATGTCCACGCATGGTCCCATCTTAAACTACTATGTGAGGTGTGATCTTGCAGAAAAGCTTGCTCCTGCCCTCTCTCTCCTGAGCAAGATTGAAGGGCTCCTTGACTTCGTGTCCATTCCGAAACAAGGGGGAGAAAATGTATCTCAACCACCTCCTACTTCCACAGCAACAAAAACAACCGAACCTCCTCCAACAGGCCAGGCCTCAGGTTCGGGTGTCAAAGATAAAGGGAAACAAGTTGCAGAAGATAGTGATGAAGATAAAGAGACCATTGCTGATCTTTTGAAGAAGCAAGATCGAGATAAAGATGCCGATATCAGCGCTCGGGTTGCTAGAGAGGCTGAAGAGGCTGAAAGAAAACAGAAAGAGGCTCACGGCCTTCTCGAGAGTAGGAAAACTCTTTTTC
The DNA here is from genome assembly GCF_051521515.1 of Lactuca serriola. Taxonomy (NCBI): domain Eukaryota; kingdom Viridiplantae; phylum Streptophyta; class Magnoliopsida; order Asterales; family Asteraceae; genus Lactuca; species Lactuca serriola. The sequence goes on from NC_136409.1 coordinate 81,467,841, forward strand.
CTCCTTGGAATCTTGAGAAGTTGCTGAAAGAAGCGATTGAAACCCCAAGCATCGTGTGGCTCGAACCAGTGATCTCCCTAGATCGCATTAATTCTGTTGATTCTCAGTTCGACATGCCACTGACCCGAAAGGCCTTCATCTTCCATGCCTTTGACAACATTGCCGAGTTCCCTCATCCTCATCCAAAGGTTGACAGGGATTTGGTCGAATTCTATCTGAGGGCTGCTCAACCACAGTATCAAACATGGAGCGCTCAGAAGATAGTCAATGTTTGGGTCCTCAAGCCGTATCGGGAAGGAAACTTCACTAACGTTCGGTTTAAGGTGCTGAGAGGATCTACCAAGACCGAACATGCCATTTCGCTTGCTGATCTTCCCAACTTGAATCCTCACGATTGGAAATCTTGCACAACATCCTTCTCACAAATGAAGCGGAGTATGGTCCGATAATTGACCACTTCAAGAGGATGCTTGTCTGCTACATAATGGAAGTTGCCAAGATGGATCAGGAGATCGCAAGTGTCTTCAAGAAAAAGCCTACTATCTCACTTGTTGGATCTGCCAGTGACCTAAACATGATGCAGATGGGGAAGATAGACCCGAAGAGAAATTCTGTTATGTTTACCAGAAACGAAGGCCAAAAGTGCCTGTTCGCTTTGGCGGACAAACATCTCTATACCACTGCATGCTTGGAACATGTTTTGGGTATCATTCATCGTTGCAAGCAGAATTCGGCTGATGACAAGAAATACTTCGATGATATGATTCAGTGGTACATCCGGTTCAGACAGACAATCCTCGTTCTTATCCCTCGTCTGTTTGATACCACTAAAAAGGTTCCGGCAGTTGGACCCAGCAAGAAGAAGTGATAGTCTCGCTCCAATTAACGCAAAGGGGGAGATTGTTAGGTCCAGTTAGTGTTGCGTGTTTGGGCTCGTTAGTTAGTCCAATTTTGTCTCCGGTATGGGCCTGTCCATCCGTGAGTTCTTTGTAGGGTTTATTATTTATAGATGCTTGCATGCATCCTAGAACGTAAGATTTAATAGAGATTTCAAGTGTATTCATCGTTCTTGTTTTTGTAACCCTAGAATCCTCTACAGCGGAAGTTCTTCATCGAGCTCTGCTGAGGATTGAGTTTATTGAATCATTCGACTCATTCAGATCCATTCTTGTGTTTTTATCTCACTGTTTTTACTTTCTTGATCTGCCTGTTATAAAGATTTAATTGATCAAAGAGTTTTACAAACTCATCAACATATTATATCATGATAAATAAATGCATATAATTAATTATGGTACCTATTTTCCAAAAAATCATATCTAAGGTTCAAATATAAAACTTGGTTTTATATTTTGACGTGGTTCAATTTTAACGATAATATCCAATATTAAGTTTGACTTTGGCCCATATAGAACCTTATTCATTACTTAATAAAACTTACTTTTATTATTAACATTTTGGAGTTTGAATAGGTTATAAAATCACCATTTTAGACATATAATTGTAACAATTTCAAAATTTGGCGTTAATAATGTTTTAACAAAACTGTTTTTTTAAGTTATAACTTGTTACATCTTAAGTTCTCATTTTGTAAATTGAAAACCAAACTCCATGTGATGTTTATTTTGTCCAAAAAATAGTTTGAGTTTGTGAAAAGCTAAATTGTCAACCACAAAAAATATTTAGTTGAAAAATAAACAACACAAGTATGCATTTAACATAAACAAGCATTGATCTAGTTACCACTTTTGTGAGCTACCAAAAAAGTGTTAAGTCCTTCCTAAGGGTCATAAGGACCAAATATAACAAATGGTTCAAGGCTTTTTTATGCACTCGAAAATACATATAACATAAAACAACCTTTGTTTTTTCTAAGACAACTTTAAATGAGAAAAAATGCATGTAAGTGTTTGTCATATAAAATAACAATTAAGAAGTTGTCAAACTAGATATGCATGAACCTATATTTACACAAAAAAGTTATCTATATTCTCCAAAAACTAAGATTTCCAAAAATTATAAAATCTAACAAAGCTTGCGTAGTGGCTTTTGATATCAATTGTTGGGTTTTATTTCAAAATTAGTTTCATAAAATAGTAAAATGGCAAACGGAAGACTTGTATTTTTTGAAAATAACATAACAAATTATATCCACCAAATATCATGTTGCAAGTTGTAGAAAGGTTAAACAACTAAAGAAGAAGAAGAGAATAACAACCTTTGTAGTCTTCGAATCCTCAAGGGGAAGTTAGGAAATTGTTGAAGAATTTAGAAACCTTTGAAACACCAACAATAATCCAACTTGATGATGATGCTAGTCTTCAAACTCTTATACTCTTAAGCTTAAAGTTCTTAACTAAAGTATGATGTGTTTTGATACTTGACATTAAAAATTAATATTTCCATGAAATGAATAATTTTCAATTAATTAAAAGAATTATATATATTTATCAAGGATCAGTTTCTTATAAATAATATATTTGCACCAATTTGTTGTTAGTGTGACACATTCAAATCATATATTATCAAGAAATATCATTCTATAATGAATTTTGGGCATATAGATCTTTCAATATCCCACTCGCATAAGACTCATCATAGATTGATATAGACAATGGAAAACATCTACCAGCATTTCTCTTCTCCCAGTAATATATGAATTAGTGTCATTCTATCAAGATTCAATTCGTAAATGCTCCAAGTTTTAATTGATGTATAAGGTAAGTTTATCAGTTATCCATTATTTTACAGACATCCTATTGAACATGAGACTTGGATCGCAATCAATCTCATTCGGTGTTCAACTTTGGGTAACACATGTTAGATGTCTAATTCTCAACACATAAGAGGAACAAATCCCATCTTGACTACATAAGCCTCTTGCATAGTTCACACCATACCTGAAAATGACTTTTATAATTTCCCGGTTAAGGATCCACATTTGACCATATCAAAGCACAACACTCCTTATACTTATGTCCCACTTTGTATCTCAGTTGTTAAGGACACAAATATAGTAGATTTTAATCAAGTATCACTTATAACTATTGTCTATGAGATGATCTTGATGTGTATCCGTTCAATGATAATTCTCTAACAAGTACCCATGAAACTTGGTTACAACCACTTGCTTACGTTCATCCATTGAAAGTCAACCAATCCAAATCATACTAGTCTTGCTTCATAATTGCTGCCATAATCATGACCGACTATAAAGTTCTAGAATACTGAGATTATTCATGGATTAAACATGTTAATATTGAACATAACAAGTATTGATGTGATTATCCTATCCAAATATATCAAAACAATATCATCGTTGTTTCCTTAACGTTCCAATATCCAAATACTAAATTCAAATCAATATCCCAATTCCAGAATAATGAAGTCTTTATAGCTGAAGTGCGATCATTCATACTTCTCTCAAAAGAAACACTTTATTAATGGGTTCGACTAAACTTAATTTATGTGAATTCTGCGAATACTATCATCTCCATATTTGACTTTACTCTAAGTATATTTAAATATCCTGGAGAATATGATTGGTGTTCTTTCGTGATATAGAGTCTCTTAGCTTGATTAAGTATACTTTCGAAGTCACAAGGATTTCTATGTGATCTTTGAATGGTAGAAATCAACATAGTTTTTTCAATGAACCCAATCATCTTGTCATATTTGATTTCAACTTGTAAAGCAGTGTATTCTTTTTTGTAGTAAATTGTGTCATTATGTTTTTCTTGGACCTCATTCTAAGTAAACTTACTCTTCATCCTGCAGTGAACTAATAATCCAATTATATTTCATAATTATCTATATTTTCTTAGAAATAAGAACCCTATGTAGCTCTTTACATGAAGATTGTATTCTAAACTAATTATCTCATATACATTCTCTTAGTTCTTTTAAAGTACTCTTAGAATGTCGTTACAATCATCCAATGACTTAACCATGTATTCAGTTTGTATCTTATGATATGTTAACAACATGATAATATACTAGGTATTATGAATAATATGTCATAAATGATGGATCCTTTTGCCAAGCAAATCGAATATAAATCATTTTAGCTAGTTTAAACCTATGAGCTTGGTCATGTTGAGGTTGGCTCAAGCTTAGTGTCATGTGGCAATGCCAGGATTCCTCCAAATGATTCTTTTGTCTTGATCTCTTTTAAGATATTGTCAATATATGTATAAATATATAAAACTTTTAACTTCCATCTTTATCTATCTCTATTGATTTTACATTCGAAGAATGTATCTCGTCATTCCTATCTTTCATTTTAGAAATATTTTTTGAGTCAAGGTAAGACAACCATGCATAGTTGGAGTGTTATTTAAAATTATTAAGTATGTCTAACTCATACAAGATTAGGAATATCAGTATGCACCCACTAGTTCTTAGTAAACATACCTTCTTTTCATTTTGATATAAAAGCACACCTTGTATGTTCATATTAAAATGACTATTCCAACCCTGAGATGTTTGCTTTATATCCACAAGTGTATCTTAAGCATTACACTTTGTATTAAGATAACATGGATTAAGAAAACCTTCAAACTAATCTATATAGATATCTTCTTGTAGACTTCTATTAAGAAAAAGAGTCTTTCTTGAAATCTATTTGCTATATCTCATATTAAGAATATGAGGTTATAGTAAATAATATTCTTGTTGATCTAGTCATAGCTACTTGTGAAAAGTTTCGATCCTAGACAATGCCATGAGTATGATAAGGACCATAGTCAATGACATGCGTATGAGAAAAATCCTTTATAAAGTCCTGCATAATGTGTAAAGATATTTATGCATGTATTCTTTCAAAAAGAATAGCTTACTCCTTCCATCCTTGCTATATAGAGGAACATTAATCAAGCCAATACTTGATTATTACACATGGATTACATATCAATGTTCATGACTCGAAGTTATTTATCAAATTTAAGATTTAATATAGCATCTTTGTAGTTGATGGATTTGTTAGAAACCATCAAGAAGAACTCATCAATGAGAGATTACACATTTTATCAAGTCAAAGATGACTTATACCATTAATGCGAATACTTTGTATTTATGGAAAGATATTATTCAAGTTCAATAGTTCCTTGTTGAAACTAGTGTGGACAATTGCTACAATACGCTATGGTTCTTGAGCTGCTTCAAGTTCCATGTGTCTCCCATTTGCTTTGTCTCTAGAAGCTTGCTTTTCGGTTGACTCAACATTTAGAGGAATAAGAGTGCTTATTCTTTTTGGGTTAAGTTGTAACTAATAATCTAAATGCCCTTTTAGAATATTCTATATGCATGTATTTTGTTGGTGTTTGTATTCAAGATATATTTAATAGTGATTAAGGTATAATCTCAAGAACATAAAGAACTGTAATTTCTACTTATTAGAAAATAAACTTTAATACGAATAGTTTGTGCCTCCCACTTTCTTTGACACTAGAAGCCTGCTTTTGCTGACTCAACATTTAGAAGAATAAGAGAGCTTATTCTTTTTGGATTATTTGTATATAATAATCTAAATGACCTTTTAGAATATTCTACAAGAATGTGTTTTTTGTTGTTTGTATTAAATATACAATTAATAGTGATTAAGACATAATCTCAAGAACATAAAGGATGATAATTTCTACAGATTAGAAAGTAAACTTTATATAGTAAGGTCTAATTTATCCTTTATTATCACTTGAAGCCTTCAAAGGTGCTACTAAATTGTGTCTCAACTTCATACCTGAAAACTTCAACAAAGGTTTCATAGTTATGCATTACCATGTAAAATAATATTATAACTACAATAGTTATCAATAAAGTTCATTTGGTATCTTGCATTAGATCTTAGACATTCACTAGAAAGGAAATCATACACCAAAAGTGTATAGTTCCTTAATAATTATTTTCTCTACACTTTAGTGAAAATATCATTAGGAATCTCTTATATATATATATATATATATATATATATATATATATATATATATATATGATTCACACATGTCAAATAAACTATATTATTTGCCTTTAAATATCCCTTTCTTGAAGTTGGAATATATATATTTCATTTATATAATAATGATAACAATATCATACCTAAGTTTGATATAAAACAAGTTTATGTCAAAAGTACTTACATATTGTCATACGCCAAAACCGGAATGGCGGAAACGTTCTGGGGTTGATGACGTCATGTCAAGTATCACAACACATGCATTATAGTAATCAAAGTACAATAAAACATTGCATTAATAGTAATTGTCTTACATGGTTTACTTTACAATACAACAAGGTAATACAAGTAAATATGTAGGTGCAGCTTGGCACAAAATAGTCTTCAACAGAAGCTCCTGGATTGTACCTGTCTAATGCTGACCTGAGAATAAAAGTTATTTTAAAAGCGAGTATCAACATTTTTACAAATGCTGGTGAGTTCATAAGCATTTAGTGACATTTTAATCAAATAACTTTATATAAGTGGTAGATTTCAAGTATACAGTGAAATAGAGTCCTTTCCAGAGAATCCTATATTTTCTAATTAAAAAGCAGTCTTCTACCAAGACTGGTCAGAGTTATGTGGTAAAAAGTAGTTTTCCCTTAAACACTTTCATTATCAAAATACAGGATTTGCTTTTTAAGAAATTCGGAGAACATCAAGGAAAATAACATATGCCTCAGCAGTGAGGACTGCTGACTAAGGCAAAAGAATCATAGACTCCAGGAGAGTATCGAATGAACGACACGCCTGGCTCAGTCTAACAAAAGAGACACAGACCCCAGACGGTACCAAATGAAAGGTACAACTAGTAAGGTCTAAAACAGTGAACATAGACCCCAGACAATATAACTGAATGATACGTCTAGCAAGGTCTAAAACAGTGAATACAGTGAATATAGGGAATACAGACCCCAGACAGTATCAAATGAATGATATGTCTAGCAAGGTCTAAAACAATGTGACTCCGAGAGTGGGTTCCAGCATGCAGTGTAAATTACTCGTGAAAAACCATTACCTTAAGGCAATGAATTATAAGGTAACCTGGGATACTCGTAACCATACTAACCGACACTAGAGTACCTGACGCCCTACAAGCGTCTAGAGAATATGACATTTGTCACCCCTTGGCTTGGTAGGCCGTGGACTGTAGCTAGCAGTCAGAGTGTGGTGGTGTCAATCCCGTATAGATCTATACACACAATGTCTACTCTCCGTACAGGAGACTCTGGTTACCAACTAGACGACGGAGAAGGCCGTGTCCCGAAGATGTATCCCTAATAGTGGGTAGTGTGTTTCTAATACAGTGTTGAACTAGATGTAGAGACTCATGACTGAACTGACTAATGTAAACCCATATGACTATGCTTGCATACATAATATATAATTAATGATCAAACGACCTTCGGACGAACATCCGATCCCACCAGACCACATCTCAACGAAGAAAAGGAAATAGGGTGAACAAGCCTTCCTAAGTCCTTCAAACATTATTTATATGCATCTATACAAGCACATGCATACATCTAACTATGTGGAAATGTTATCAGGTATAAGCGTATAATGAAGTGGAGGCGTTCTCAAGTATAAGTGTATCACGAAGTGGAGACGTTCTTAAGTATAAGTGTATCACGAAGTGGAGGCGTTCTCAAGTATAAGTGTATCACGAAGTGGAGGCGTTCTCAAGTATAAGTGTATCGCGAAGTGGAGACGTTCTCAAGTATAAGTGTATCACGAAGTGGAGGTATTAACTAAACAGAAATAATGCAGTGGTATCTTAACCAAGTAGAAGTATAAAAAAAACATAGACGAAAACTTTGGAAAACCTTTATATATTAAGAAAATCACGACCTGGTATTCCTTTGTAAAATAAGTTTGAAAATCTTTAAAAATCCTTTGAAAACCTTTCATAAACAAGTTTAAAATGAAACTTTGATTAAACATCATAAGTAAAAGCTGAACAAATAACTTATGTTTTTAGAAAACCATTTACAGTGTCATTCTTGGTAAAAACAGTTATAGCGTGGTAAATCCTTGTGCATGCGGGTTATCAATCACATGTGATTGATATGATAACCGGCATGTTTAACTTGTATTCCCCCCTATAAAACATGTAAAAACATTTAAAAGGTTCATTCAGGGGTATAAACTCACCTGGTGTAAGTGGATCCGACGAAGGCACCGATTGGGTGCTCGGTGTCAAGTAAGGACTTGAACACACTTAGAGACCTATTTAACATATGATAACATATGTTCACATAAAATTAGTATATTTAATACTAATTAAACAAGTATACACACTCTAAGGAGCGGAGAACACTTTGGTTAAGTGTTTGGGGTGTCCCGGGTAGCATCTAAGGGCTTGAATGGCTTAGGAAAGGAGTTTAGTCTCCAAGAGTAAACTCTCCATATGGTGTTTACGGCCCTAGGACAACTCCCCATGAGTTTATGGCCATAAACTCATGGTGAGGGGTTTCTAGGATGTTTTAAGGCTTTAACTTCTTCATGGAATTTTGCTAGGTCCAAAACTAAATGGTATGAAGGGATTTAAGGCTTTTAAAGGGACAATATGAGAGTTTACGGCCCATGAACCACCCCTATGGGAGTTCACGGACGTGAACTCCTATCCTTTGATTTTATGGAAGTTTAAAGTCCCTAATTCACTTCTAGTAATTTGTAATAAAGGTCTAAGGCCATTTAGGGGACAAAAACCATCTTTTGACATAGTTTGGGGGTGTTTACGGCCTAGGCACTTGCTTGGGCCATAAACTCCAATTTACCCCATATTTCCTTGTGTTTGAATGTTCTAAACTCAAAATAGCAAGCCCCTAATTTATGTATTAAGCCTAAGGGTGGTTTGGGAGTGTTTTTGGGGCATTTCTACAAGTATAAGAGGTGTTTACGGCCTAAGCATGTGCTTGGGCCGTAAACTCTCTTTTAGGCCCTAAATCTTTGTGTTTTCATGTTTAAACACTCCTAGATAAATTCCTTAATTGGTTCGTAGGCTCAACGGGACAAACTTGGGTCATTTTGGCCTTATTTAAGGGGTTTACGGCCTAAGGAGGATCTTAGGCCGTAAACTCCTTTTCCACAGCTTAAATGGTCGATTTTTGGGCTATAACAACAATCCATGATGTTTAGAATAAGCTAGGGTAAGGAGACTTACAATTTGGAGGCGTTTGGTTGCGGATTTGAGGCGAAATCGGGCTTGTATGAGAGAGAGTTTAGAGAGAGAGAGAGTAAAGGGGTGGAATGAAGTCCATTCCCCCTTATATATGGGTTGGAGTTGGAGCTCAGTGGGAATCTACCCGATACTGCCGTTATACGGGGGCTTTTGGTCGCACCCGATTTAGTGGTCGTAATAATAAAAACTAACTTTTTCCAATTGAATGGAAATGCAACTTAAGTGTTTTTATTTACTATATTACGACTATAACGACACAACAGTATAAATAAATAAAACATTTATTTATTTTGCGACCTCTAATTAACGGAACTTTTATAAAATGGAATATTCCGTTAACAGTAACGGGGTAATGTAACGGAATAACTTTGGGTTGTCACACATATAGAACTTAATTTTATTTATAAAATATTGATATTTACTTTATAATTCTATTAAAAGATCTTGTCTCATAAATAGAAGTAAATCATTTTAGAATATGAATATTATCATTATGAAAAATGATCAAGTAAATAATCAAACATCTAAATATAATATCTGAGACATATATATTTAGAAATGCTAAATTTAAAACATATATTGTTCCAAAACAAACATTGTTTTATATTAGAGGTATTTTATGTTCTAAGCATAAATAATAAATTAAACTCCAAGAGTGCAGTTCCAACTTGATTGTGCTCAGCTGGTTATTCTTCTGTAATATTTGCAAACCAATTACAAATATTAGATTAACATTTAAGTACCAAATACTTGAGTGTTATATTAAAAATACGAATTTTATCTAGTAGATAGCTAAACTACTAGTCTTTTCCAGACCTTTTTTTTAGATAAAAGGAGAAGTTCCTCTTCTAGTGTCCAGTTTCTTCACAGAAGAAACAAGATCCATTTATATGGCCCTTCTTGGATTTCTTGGGCTTAAAGGTTTTTAGTACGTAAAAGATAGGCTTCTTTTATCACACAAAGTGACTTTTTTCAGCCTTGAATTATTCCTTTGTTTGAACGACTTTAAAACAAAAAATATCATTGTATTTGTTGGAATATTGTTTAAACTTTTATATCATTATATATATATATATATATATATATATATATATATAATTGTCCAAGACTTCCTAAAAGTCAGGAATAACTATTGCTAGTATAATATTGTATGAATCTTGAGCATCAAAGTTATGCCTCTACCAGTTACCATGTTATATGTCTTTCTCAAAGCAAGTTGTTTAGAGCTAGGACCTTTAAGTGAATACAAATTCACATCTCTCATGAAATTGTCTCTCAAGACACTAATCCATTCAATGAAGTTGTATCTATTGAATGTTGTTGTTTCATTAAGTCATAAAGAAAATGACAATTCATGGCTACGAGAGTGGATTATATATATATATATATATATATATATATATATATATATATATATATATATAATTTCAAAAAAAAATCACTTAATATTTTCAATATTTAATCTTTAATAATTGATATCATTCTAGTTTCCAAAAAACATTAATTATCAAAGTCTAGGATCAAAGTTGTGAAACTAATAAATGGTTAGGTATCATTTATCTCATTCATCTGAATCAAAACCGATAGATATCGATTATCAATTATATTCTAGTATATAATTCCTAGATTTATGGGATCGCTAATAACAAATTTAATTAGACTAGTTTGATACCATTTATGTCTCAGAACTCTCTTGCTTAGGAATCCTTTATCACAAAAGTTTTTCCGATCAAATAATTCAATTTGAAAAACTAGTGTAATCGGCCTATAACTTGGTTATAGAAATTACGAAAACAACCAGACCCTCAAAAGATAACACTAAGTGGTTAGGTATCATTTATCCCACTAGTTCATTAAAGAGATGTGCGAGTGTTTTAAAAAAAAAAGAATTCATATATTTGAGGTTTGTAAGGGGTCTTTGATGTTTTTATAATTCTAGTTTAAAAACAATTTATATTATGATTATTGAATGCATCCAATAAACTATCGCATACTTTAAAAAATCTTATGTTTTGTAAAATCAAATTTTCACAATGTTCTTTTATAAAATCCGATTTTATAAAATTGAGACAATCAAATTTTAATAGCTAATATTAACTCCGACATTTGAGCGCTTTAGAACATTTTTAAACCTTTTAATAAAACTTTCTTTTATAAAATAAAGTTTGCAGTTTGATATGTTTACAAATCTCTACTTTAAACCTTCATAATTTTAATCTTGAAATATTACCGGTTACTTGTTTTAACAATAAAGTTTGTTTTATTTTAAAACTATTTTTACCATCTTATGTTAAAAGGTAAATTTCATTAAAATTAAACTCCTTTATGATGTTTATTTATGTGCAAATATTATTTTGCATTTGAAAAACAAACTTATCAACCATAACACAATAATAACAACATAAATATAAAACAACACAAACATATTAAAAACATATGTGCATAAACCAACAAACAAATGACATTTTATGAGCTATCACAAAATGTGAAGTCCATTCATAAAGAGACATTTAAAGGGACCAAATAACTTCTGATAATGTTGTTGTAGAAGCTCTCTGATGAGTTATAAAAACTCTTTGATCAATTAGATCTTTGTAACAGGTAAAAAATGAATCGTAAAACAGTGAAGTAAAACACAAGAATGGATCTGAATGAGTCGAATGATTAGATTACTCAATCCTCTGCAGAGCTCGACTAAGAACTTCCGCTGTAGAGGATTCTAGGGTTACAAAACAAGAACGATGAATATCTGAATAATACTTCTCTAATCGTTACTATCGTTACGTTCTAATCGTTACTATCGTTACGTTCTAAGATGCATGCAAGCATCTATTATATTAAACCCTACAAAACTCACGGATGGACAGGCCCATACCGGAGACAAAACTTGGACTAGCTAACGATCCCAAAAGACGCAATACTAAACACGACCCAACAATCTCCCCCTTTGCGTCAATTTGGAGCGAGACTATTGTTTCTTCTTGCTTGGGCCAGCAGCGGGAACCTTCTTTGTTGTATCAAACAGACGCGGGATAAGGGCGAGGATTGTCTGTCTGAAGCGAATGTATCATTATATCATATCGTCAAAGTAGTTCTTGTCATCCGCTGTGTTTTGCTTGCACCGATGGATGATCCCTAAGACGTGTTCCAAACAAGCAGTGGTGTAGAGATGTTTGTCTGCCAAAGCGAAAAGACATTTCCGTCCTTCGTTTTTGGTAAACATGATGGAGTTTCTCTTTGGGTCAATCTTCCCCATCTGCATCATGTTGAGATCACTGGCTGAGCCAACAGGAGATATGGTAGGCTTTTTCTTGAATACGCTCGCTATCTCCTGATCCATCACGGTAACTTCCATGACATAGCATACAAGCATCCTCTTAAAGTGGTCGATGATCGGACCATATTCTGCTTCGTTTGTAAGAAGGATGTTGTGCAAGATAATCCAGTCATGGGGATTAAGGTTGGGAAGATCTGCAAGTGAGATGGCATGTTCAGTCTTGGCAGATCCCCTTAGTATCTTGAACCGAACGTTGGTGAAGTTACCTTCCCTGTACGGCTTTAGGACCCGAACATTGATAATTTTCTGAGCGCTCCAAGTTTGGTATTGTGGTTGAGCGGCCCTCAGATAAAATTCGACTAAGTCCCGATCAACCTTTGGATGAGGATGAGGGAACTCAACAATGTTGGCAAAGGCATGAAAAATAAACGCCTTGCGGGTCAGTGGCATATCGAACTGAGAGTCGATAGTGTTAGAACGATCTAAAGAGATCATAGGTTCTAGCCACAAGATACTGGGTGTTTCGATGGCTTCTTTAATCAGCTTCTCAAGAGTCCAAGGAGGAAAAGGAGTTTTCCTGCTCTCGAGAAGGTCGTGGGCTTCTTTCTGTCTTTTTTCGGCTTCTTCAGCCTCTTTGGCCACACGAGCACTGATGTCAGCCTCTTTATCTCGACCTTGCTTCTTCAGAAGGTCGGCAATTGTCTCCTTATCATCTTCATCGCTCTCCTCAGCAATTTTCTTGCCCTTGTCTTTTACACCCGAACCTGAGGCTTGGGAGGTTCGGTTGTGTGTGTTGCTGTTAAAGTAGGAGGCGGTTGAGACACAGTTTCTTTTTCTCCCCCTTGTTTCGGAATGGACACGAAATCAAGGAGCCCTTCAATCTTGCTCAGTAGAGAGAGGGCGGGAGCAAGCTTCTCTGCAAGGTCACGCCTCACAGAATAATTAAGGATTGGGTCATGTGCTTCAAGGATGTTTGAGATAGCGGAGTGGACATCCGAAACATACGACTTAATCACCTCTCTTTCAGATCGAAGAGAGTCAATCTCCTTTTGATAGTTGGAGAGTTGAATGTTCTTGACCTTCAGAGCGGTGGTCTTCCTAGCAAGAGCGTCCATGAGGGAGTTCTCAGCAGCGAGATCGTCTTGAAGCTTGGTGAGGCGCTCCTCAATGGTGGTCTTGAAAGCTGAGTTGTCGTTTGATAGAGTTTGACGAAGAGAAGGGAATGACTTCAGCTCTGATGCAACTGATGTAGCCAGCTGATTAACAATTGGTTCCAGCTTTGTCTTGGTGGCTTCAGCATTCTCCTATAATGATTTCAACAAAGAAGAAGCATCAGTGAATAGTTTATCGACTTTTTCGGTCGCAGCCTCACAGGCTTTGGTTGAGGCATCAATGGCTGCAATGGCGGAGTCCAGAGAGACTTGATGAGCTTTGGAAAAAACATCAACAATTTTCTAGATGGCAGCCTCAGAGACGAAAGACTGAGATGTGGAAGAGGAGGCGATGAGCGAATCGATTTTATCGTGAAGCTCCTTGAGATGCCTCTTTGTCACTGGAGCATCGTCATCGTCATCACTCTGAACTTGATAAGGACTATAATAGACCGAATCGAAGGTCATGTCCTCCCCACTGAGGAATGGTTCTTCGCTCTCTGATGGATGAACAAGAGAGGAGGGGGTGGTGAAGATGGAGGCTCGGTAGTTGTAGTAGGTTCGGGTTGGGTTGTAGTTGTTTCGGTAGTTGGTAGTGGTTTGGGTGCGTCGGTACGAACCCCTGTATCAGATACATTGGTTCTTACTTCAGCTGTGGTGGTGGTTGCTTCAGTAAAGATGGGAGGGGGTACTGGGATGGAGGTGGATGGAATTTCAGTGGTGGAAGTTATGGGGGGAATAGAAATAGGAATAGTGATAGGTGGAGAGGAGATTGGAGAAGTGGGAAAGTGAGCTTCAGGGGTAGGGGATCGTGGTGGAGTGTTACCACGAGGAGAGCCTTCAGAAGCAGAACTCTCTTCCTCAGATTCGCTTGAGGATGAAGCGATGATCAGCTTACGCCTCGGTTGGGTTTTTCTCCTCTTCAGCGGTGGGGATTGGACAGTCTTGGTGGTTTTTCTTTTCTTGGGAGATGGGCCTTTCACTCCCTTTGCTACCTGTTTTTCTTTGCCCTTGTCAGCCTTCTTTTCTCTTGTGGCAGGCTTATCAGCCTCATGGATGGACTTGAGCATCTCAGGAGTAAGCTCTCTAGGACCAGAGCGTCGAAACTGCTTGTACGTTTTAATAATCCGGCTGTCGGCAGGAACATCGCCATACATCGTTTCCGGAATTGAACCGTTGAACGGAAATTTAGAGGCATCAGAAACAATGATCTTCGTGGTATGGAAAGTACCAATCAAAGACATTGGGCAACCAGCAACAATGGGGATGTGGTACTTGTCCATCACCCATTTAGTAACAAGAGTCCAAAATCGGGCATAAGAAATCTCGGAATGCCGAGATGTAGAAGACAGGCTCTCAATGAGCTGTTGCCAAAGGACCGACCCGTAGTCCATATTGATACCGTTGTAGATCCCGTACATAATCGAGATGAAAAGACGACTTGCCCCGTCTGATCCAGCACTTCTTTCAGACATCCCCTTGAAAAGCACGGTAAACAGCCCATTCCACTGAGGGGGCAGGCACGATTTCTTGAACTTCGTGACTGTGGTCAACACCTCAGTATACCCCATGTTGTAGAACATGTTGAAAAGATGACCCATTGGGATGGTTTCAGGGTTAACCCTCGATGAATCAGGTTCAAACCCTAATAATGAGCAGAATCTCTGCTTGGAAATAGAAGCCTTGTGATTGAAGACGTCGAAGAAAATCCGATCAACGACCTTGTCATAGTGAGCAGTAGCAAAAATCTGTGATAAGAACTCCATGGGAATTGCTTCAACTTTGGTGAGAGCAGGAGCAATCGGCGAGTACTTCAGGCATTCGATTATCGGGAACATGAAAGTGTCGTATGAATGAGGAGTAAGATCAATGATTAAACTCTGTTGGGGACGAATCGGCAAGATATGTGAAGTAGCATGAACTGATGAAGAATCCGCCATTGTTGTGAAGAGATTGGGAGAGAAGATAAACAGTAGAATACTTGAAGGTTTCTTGCTCTCTGAAATTTGGGTGCAGTAAAGAGGTAAACAATGGTTTACGTTACCTTTTATACTGAGGGTAGAGGAGAGAGAAGAATCTGTCCCAAATCTTCGAGAGAAATACGAAAAGGTTTTCCGGAGGTGATTGACGCGTGACAGTTGGGATCACCAATGATCACGCATGAGAGAGAGTGTCAGTTCCAATTTACACACCTTCCCATCAGGCGCCGTTTGTAAATGAAATGGTTCCAATTCGCACGCCTGATCTTCGAGCGCCGTTTGAAATCAAATCGATTGGACTCCCGCCTGAGTCAGCACCACATCTTCTTATCCTTTAAAGCAAAATTGCCCACGTGGATCAATATTAACCACAACCTTTTTAATATTTCGCGTCCCATTAAAATTATGCCTTGTAACTGATGAAACCAAAATGTTGGAAAATCAAAAAGATCTTCGTGCTTAGTGTGTAAAAGAAAAAGAATAAAGCAACACATATGAGGGATTTTGTGATGTCAATAAAGACACGAAACAATGGATCCCGGGCACGAATCTCTTCCTTCAAAGTCAAGAAAGACTTTAAAGTGTTTGTGTGGTTTCCCGTTGAATAACGATCATACACTTATTAAGAAGTGTTGAAAGGCTTCTTTTAATTAGGCTGAGTTGGGTGGCTTTCGCTTCAATTCAGAATTCCTAATCTTGATATAAGACAGAAATCGAATGAAGTACTTGTGAGACCAATGTAGTCTGTTGAACAAGTAGGTTTGAAATAATTTAAGTGGTAAGGTAATATAGTATATGTAAAATCTCAAGAAAAATTAAAACTGGATTCTAAGGGAAGAAATGTTATGGGATTTAACAATTTCATAGGAATCACTCAAAAGAAAATTAGAGATTTCATTGAAATAAGTCCATCAATTCATTAGTGAAAGCTAGAGCAAATTTATTGTTCACCATCAATGCATATTGGGTATTGAATTGTGGGTTTCACTTAGCACGTAGTGGCACGAAGCTAAGATCATAAATGCAAAAATTGTGTAACCATAAACCTCAGTGGTAATTTCTGAGAGTCTCAAGGGTTACATTTGTGAAGCGAATGAGATGGAGAAAAGTAGTGTAGATGGTGTAAAGAAACCAAAGTACCTCTGCAGTTAAATAAGGGACCAACCAGAAAACTCTTATCTCATATGAGAAGAGAGTTAGGTAGCTCATGATTAGAATAAGTATGAGAGCCTAATTGGGAAGACAAGGTTTGTATATACCAAGTCAGTAAGGCTATTATTCAGAATCAGGTGAGGCTTTGGACACATACAGTAGCATGCTTCTGGGGACACTTAACTAGTGAAATGATTTCCCCACAAATAGACACACACACAAAAATAAGATACAAAACAAAACAAAATAAATAAAAATATTTTTGGAGTTTTTGAATTCAGGAAAAGAAAATAAGAAAAATATTTTTGGAATTTTTGATTTAAAGAAAGAGAAAAAAATAAAAAGTAAAAAAAAATGAGACACACAAAAAAAAAATATTGGAACCGAACCCGAGCGTTCGGTCTATTTCGATTAGAAGAAAATTATGGAACCGAACCCGAGTGTTTGGTCTATTTCGGTTAGAAGAAAATTATGGAACTGAACCCGAGCGTTCGGTCTATTTCGGGTGCCAAAAAAAATAAGTTTGAAAAAGACAAGAACTTTAAGAATAAGAGAAATAAATTTGAGAAAGTAATACAAAAGGTTTACAACCAAAGAAACTACCTTTGAGTGATATGCGAAGATCAGATGATACACCCGAACCTGAGCGTTCGGTTCATTTCGGTATACCAGAACAAGACCCGAACCCGAGCGTTCGGTTCATTTCGACACACATGAGACCCGAACCTGAATGTTCGGTCTATTTCGCTTCCAACTTTTAATTTTGAGAGGTAGTCTTTGGTACTGACTCCGATTCCATCATTCCCAGCCCTTGTAGAATTTTGTTGAAAGATGCTTCAGGAAGAGCTTTGGTGAAGACATCGGCCAGTTGATCAGTGGTTCGAACAAAGTGAATTTCGACATTCCCATCTTCCACATGATCCTTAATGAAGTAATAGTTCAGTGCTATATGCTTGGTCTTGGAATGTTCCACTGGGTTATGACAGATCCTAATTGCACTTTCAGAATCGCAATATAGTGGGATCTTTTTCATATTGAGTCCATATTCCCGGAGCTAGCTTTGGATCCAAATCACTTAAGATGTACAGGAGGCAGTTGCGATGTACTCTGCTTCTGCTGTAGACAGAGATACACATGTCTGTTTCTTTGATTGCCAGCTAACCAACTTCCCATTTAGGAATTGGCAGCCTCCAGTGGTGCTTTTCTTGTCTAAACCACAACCTCCAAGGTCTGCATCTGAGTAGGCTTGAACGAAGAAACCTGAGTTTGATGGATACCATAAACCGAGAGAGGTAGTTTGTTTCAGATACCGGAGTATGTTCTTTACTGCCAGCATATGTGGTTCACGAGGATTTGCCTGAAACCTAGCACAATAACACACATAAAACATTATATCAGGCCTGCTAGCAGTAAGGTACACTAAAGAACCAATCATCTGGCGATATAACGTAATGTCGACTGCCGGTTTATCCAAGGATGGTGTGAGCTTGGTGCCAAACGCCATTGGAACTTTAACCTTTGAATCTCCCATCATGCCGAATTTAGCAAGGAGAGTTTTGGTGTATGCTTCCTGGTTGATAAGGATGCCTTCTGGTCCCTGTCTGATATTTAAACCAAGGAAAAAGTTAATCGGACCCATTGAGCTCATTTCAAATTTAGTCTCCATCAGCTTTCTGAATTCACCTGTTAAGCTAGGATTCGTTGAGCCAAAGATGATATCATTGACATAGATTTGAACAATCATAAGGTGGTTACCTTCCTTCTTACGAAAGAAGGTTGGGTCAACCGAACCGTGTTTGAATTTTGACATCTTTAAAAACTTGGTTAGCGTTTCATACCATGCCCTAGGTGCTTGTTTCAGACCATAAACCGCCTTGTCCAGAATATAGCAGTGATTGGGGTACTTTTCATTAACGAAGCCTGGAGGTTGCTCTACGTATACCGTTTCTTCAAGTTCTCCATTCAGAAATGTGCACTTTACGTCCATTTGGTAGACCTCAAAGTTCTTGTGTGCAGCGTAGGCAAGAAATATTCGAACAGATTCCAGCCTAGCTATAGGAGAAAAAGTTTCCTCATAATCAATTCCTTCCTCCTGGCAGTATCCTTTCACCACGAGACGAGCCTTGTTTCGAATCACATTCCCTTCCTTGTCCATTTTGTTTCTGAATACCCATTTGAGACCAACAACTGAGGCGTCTTTAGGAGTTGGAATGAGGCGCCAAACCTTATTTCTTTCGAATTCATTAAGTTCATCTTGCATAGCTTGAACCCAGTTAGAGTGATCAAGAGCAGTATTTACTGTCTTCGGTTCAACTTTTGATACAAAAGAATTGTACATGCAGAATTCTACTTTGGAAAATAGAGATGTTTGCTTTGCCTTCAGTTGAGATTGGGTCAGGACCTTTTCAGAGACATTACCCACTACCTGGGATACAGGATGATCTCTGGTCCACTTAACAAGAGGAGGGTAATTTGGATCATAGGATGGATCCAATTAAGCATTCACCATTTCTTCTAATTTAGATTGGCTATCGTCATCGTAAGACATGTCGGCATTCTCCCCCTCGATTGATGAGCTTTCCGGTGTAGTTGGACTTTCTGGTGCTACAGGACTTTCGGGTGGTGTTGAGCTTTTGGGTGCTACAGTACCTTCGGGTGTAGTAGAGCTTTCGGGTGCAACTGGAATAGAGTGCTCCCCCTCAACTTGTGAACCCGACTGTTTTGAAGAAGATGAATTCTCCTCCTCAATTGAAGCGGCTTGCTGAGGAGGTTCGTTTGGAACATCCTCACCCATTCGTTTGGCGGCATCTTCAACGATTTGCTTCAGATGGTCGACTTTGTTGTCTGCTGCCATTGCTTTCGAGAGAGTATCTTTCTCAGGTTCATCGAATAACTCCACGAACTGCTCAAACAAATTAGCAATTGAGGCTGTGACTTGACCTGTTTGAGTGAAAATTTCACCAATTGCTTCTTTAGTAGCCTTTAACTTTTTGACGTAGTTGTCATCGAAAGTCACGTAATATGTTTCTTCGATCTTCCTCGAATGCTTATTTAAAACCCGGTATGCTTTTGAAGTAAGAGAGTATCCCAGTAAAATCCCTTCATCAGCTTTATCGTCGAACTTGTTATGATGTTCTTTAGAGTTGAAGATGAAGCATCGTGAGCCGAATACATGGATGAATTTAACGTTCGGCTTCCTGTTGTTGATGATCTCATAAGGAGTAAGAGAGAAACGCTTGTTGAGATACGACCTGTTCTGCTTAAAACATGCTGCAGAAATAGCGTCAGCCCAGAGATATAAAGGTAGAGAAGCAAAACTTAGCATAGTTTGGGCCGCCTCACACAAGGATCGGTTTCGTATTTCGACAATTCCGTTTTGTTGAGGGGTGTAGGGTGCTGAGAAGTTGTGACTGGTTCCTTTTTCTGCCAAAAAGTCTTCAAATTCTTTGTTCTTGAACTCCAGTCCATTGTCGCTCCTGATGTTGCGAACGACTTTTCTTATTTGCACTTCAACCTGCTTAATAAACATCTTTAGCTTATGAGTAGCCTCAGATTTGTGCTTCAGAAAGAACACCCATGTAAAATGTGAAAAGTCATCAACAATAACAAGAATATATTTGCTACCGCCAATGCTTTCGATAGATGATGGACCACACAAGTCAATGTGAAGCAACTCAAGTGGTACAACAACTTTAGTGTTTATAATGGATGGGTGACTTTGAGGACTCTGCTTCCCCATTTCACACGCGGCGCACAAATGTTCTCGATCAAACTTGAGCAATGGGAGAGCCTTCGGTGCCACAACCAGCTTTCGTCAGAATGAGCTTTGGATAGAAGACATATAGCTGGATTTCCTTTGATAGGTTTGAGATTGAGAGGAAACATTTCGCCTTTGCGTTCTGATTTGAGAATCACCCTTTTTGTTTTCTTCTCGATGATTTGTGAGCCTTCATCGTCAAATGACAGTTTAAGACCGGTACCTCCTACCAGTTGAGATACACTGATAAGGTTATGTTGTAGCCCTTCAACGTACGCCACCTTTCTTATAGTGAAGTCTCCATTGGTTATCATCCCGTAACCCTTTATCGCTCCTTAAGAGTTGTTGCCAAACTTAACATTTCCACCATTTGGAAGAGATCGGAATTCCCTTAGCTCTTCCTTCCTTCCTGTCATGTGACGTGAGCAGCCACTTTCAATGTACCATTCTTCGTCGAACTGCTCGTCACTGATAACCTGCAAAAATCAAGCAGATTTAGGAACCCAAAGTTTCTTGGGTCCACGTGAGCCTTTCACAGGAACATGAATAGTAAGAGAGATGTCAACAAGATATGTTCTTTTTATTAATGTTGTTTCATCTTCCTTCTTAATAGTGAATACTTTAATTTTGTTAGGATTTGTTACAGTCGGTTTGGATTTAGGTTTTGGCGTTTGAGCCTTGGACTGCTTTCGGTCATCCTTGACTGAGGAAACCTTCGATTTTCCTTTCAAATCTGTTGAAGATTTTGGATTTTGAGTTTGAACAGAATTGGGTTTAGAATGAGATTGAGAGGAATTAGAACGAGAGAATTTGGACTGAGAATTTTTCCTGACTTGAGGTTCTATGTGACCCTTTTGTTTTTGGTCATTAGAGGGACCGAACCTTGAGCTTCGATAGCTTTTGCTTTCGGAACCGAACCTGTGCTTTCGGTTGTTGTCGTTCTCTGAACCGAACCTGTCCTTTCGGTTGTTAGTGCTCTTTGAACCGAACCTGTCCTTTTGGTTGTTCGTGCCCTCTTGCGCCCTGAAAGCACTTTTCTCAGACTTTGAATTTTTGTCATGATAAGAAAAATGAGCGTTTTGAGATCGCCAAAACTGCTTTCGCTATGAGAGATTCTTTTTGTATCTCAGATTCCTTTACTGCTTTTGATCCTTCACTTGTTTCGGCTGTTTGTGGATGTTAGCCTTTTGCTTCTGCTTCTTGTCATCCGGTTCACTTTTCACAGATGATGTTTCTCTTGTGGAAGTGACTTCTTCTACAGGAACTTCTTTTGTACCACTAGTACTTGGCACGTCGAAGTTGTCAGGCTTTTTCAGTGGCTCTGGAACATATCTGCCTTTGGTTTTCCACGATGTTCGCTCAGATAGACCAATAGTTTCGTCGGCATTATCTATAGGAGCAGACCAGAAAAACTCATCACAGCCATCTGCATTGTGTTCGTTCACTATGGCAGTGAGTTCGGCTGTTTGATGTTCGGTTACACTTGTGACCTTATATACCTGATTTGGTGTTGTCCTCACCTTTTGGTACACAACAGCTTTTTCTTCTAGAATCGGGGACTTATTTTGGGACAAACGAGCAAACTCCACAGAATTTTCAGAAATAAGATTTTTGTGGTTTTCGAGTTCGCTCTTGACAAACTCAGAACAGTCGACTTCATCCTCTACAAAAATTTCACTCATATCATCATCCTCATTTAGTTCAGATGCGTTTTCAACATCAATTTTATTTCCTGAACTTAAATTGGCACTCAATGAGTCAAATTTTTGTATAGTTTCGGTCCTTATTTTTAGCTTATCGTTTTCATCCAAAAGATTTTTCAGCATGTCCTTATGGTCCTTGGACTTTATAAAAGATTCGATTTTGTCCAGACCATACATATAAGTCGGATTCACATCATCAGACGAAACTACACTTTCGCAATTATATGCTTCAACATCGATTTCATCCTCCTTAAACTCAAGGAAGGGCAAAATCATGCGATGAATTTTCTGCCCTATTTCACAACTTAGATGCAGTTGAGTGATGTTAGCATAAAGACGTTTAGCAATCAAACAAAAAACATTTCTCTATTTCAAAAGTTTTAAATTGTCTCTTTGTAAATAAATGTTTTCATCTTTTGACTTAATCAGCTCCGACTCCTTTTGCTCTATCCACATCCTTTGCTCCTCACTCTTGGATGACACCCTGCTTATTTGGTCAGTTAGGTTAGAATTGGTGACCCTTGTTTGAGTTAAACAACTATCCAGATTTGAGATTCTTGAATTTAAGCTATTTAATTCTTTTTCATAAGATTTCTGTGGGACTTTAAATGAAATAAAAAGAGATTGTACCTTCTTGATCAATTCATCAAGCTCATTGATCTGCACACTGAGAGGTTTTGCTGTGAAGCACAAGTCCTCTCGCTCCTTGGTGTCCTCTTTTCCGCCATCAGTATTGTATCTCCTCATGTGAGATTCATCAGTCACCATCAAGCATTTCCCACTGCTTTCAAAGCCACTTGCTACATACGCCTTTCCATGTGAAGGCTTCCTCACTTCATCATCCTCTAAATCGGTAGACCACACCTCCACGCCTCTGAACTCATCAACCGCTGCCGAACCCTGCACAATAAGAGCATTCATAGATGGGTTAGTAGCAGCTTTCTTCCTCTTGATCTCTGCAATCTTTTTCATCAGGACCGCCTCTTCATCTTTTTCTTCATCTTTCTCTGCCATTTTCTTCAGAACACAATCCTTAGCATAATGGTTCTTTCCTCCACAGTAATAGCAGCTAACGCCAGAGTCTCCTTCAACCTTCGCCTCTTTCTTTGGTTCTTTTGTCTTCGGCTCCTCCCTTACCTTTTTAGAACTATAGCTTCGTTGCCAATTTCGGTTCTTATTGGAAGGGAACCTTTTCTTGATGAACCTCTTGGGATTAGACACCATCATTGCGTAATCTTCTGAAGTAAGATCATAGTCTTCCAGGTTCAGATCTTCATCTTCCACTGCATTCTTGCCTTTAGACAGGAGGGCCAAGGACCCCAAACTCGAGACCACATTCTTCTCTTACATGACAATCTTTTCTTGGGATTTCAGAATTCCCACCAACTTAGCCAATGAATATGACTTGAACTGCTCATGAGCTTTGACTGTGGACACGACAACTCTCCACTCTGATCTTAGGCCATTCAAAAAGGTGACCTTCTGTTCAATCAGGTTCCTTTCTATATCATGTTTGATCATCTTGCTAAGAAGATGATTGAAGCGATCGAACGTCTGAGTAACAGTTTCATCAGAATTCTGCTTAAATTCACCAAACTCAGACAAAAGCAAGGTCTAAATAGAATGCTCCAGATCTTCATATGTGGAATATAGCTCTCGTAGCCTATCCCAGATTTCTTTAGCGGTACTGCAGGAACTCACCAACCTAAATGTATCGGATTGAAGAGCGAATCGGATCAATCTCAATGCTTTAATATTGCACTGAAACTTTTCCTTTTCGTCTTCGGCCACATCTTTTACGTCTTTCAGCAGATCATTATACTCTTTCTGAGTTTTAATGATTTTAGATGTTCCTGAGTGAGCAAATGGTCCAGACACAATTGCTTCCCAAATAAGATACCCATTATCTTCAGATCCGATGACATAGTCTTCAAAATGATGTGCCCATACTTCATAATCCTGGGTGTAAAGAATAAGAATCTTTGTCGTTGATCCAATGCTGTTTGAGATGTTGATAGGATTAGATTGAGACTCGTCCATGCTTGATCGTTTAACCTGTTTGAAAGATCAGACTTGTAATATGTAATATTAGGGCAAACAAATAAATGCTGAGTTACGTCAATAATTGGAATGACGGCTCAATAAATATCAGTTATTGCGGAATAACCCTAATCGTTTCTTTTACAGAAAAGATGTGTATGAATTACACAGCCTCCTGCTCTGATACCAATTGATGAGTTATAAAAACTCTTTGATCGATTAGATCTTTGTAACAGGTAAATAATGAATCATAAAACAGTGAAGTAAAACACAAGAATGGATTTGAATGAGTCGAATGATTAGATTACTCAATCCTCAGCAGAGCTCGACTAAGAACTTCCGCTGTAGAGGATTCCAGGGTTACAAAACAAGAACGATGAATATCTGAATAATACTTCTCTAATCGTTACTATCGTTACGTTCTAATCGTTACTGTCGTTACGTTCTAAGATGCATGCAAGCATCTATTTATATTAAACCCTAGAAAACTCACGGATAGACAGGCCTATACCGGAGACAAAACTTGGACTAGCTAACGGGCCCAAAAGACGCAATACTAAACACGACCCAACACTCTCACTTGAAAAAACACCAATTGGTTGCAAAGGTTGTAAGGATTATTGAAAGAAAAAATCCAGCAACATGCAACACTTTTAGGAAGTGTTGCAGAAAGTGTCACAGAAAGTGTCACAAAAGCTCCAACAACCTTTAAGGGGGTTGCCAACAGTGACACCTTTAGTGACAGTTTCAGGAAGTGTCACTAATTTCCCTTCACACTTATACATTGGGAAAATTCACTCTATGTCTTCAAAATAGCTCCATCTTCATTTCTTGTTACATTTTGTAAAATAAATTATTTTTAAAAGCTAATCAATAAATTATAAAAATGAATGAAGAAAACTAATCTATTTAATTATTACATACTATAAGAATAAATTAACATTACAACCGCTTTTTCAACAAATCAACACAAACAACAACACAAAAGTCTTTCCTAGTTTATGCACATCAAACACATTTATATAATCAAAACTCTATAAAACAAATCGTTGTTTTTCTAAAACAAATTTTGTGACAAACATGCATGTGAACTTTTTTTTACCATAAAATAACAATTATAAGGTTTTTAAACAAAATATGTATGGATTTTTCTTGCGAAGAGAAAACCATATATGTTTTCCAAAAACAAACATTTCATTAACTTAACAAATAATCTAATTAATCTTGGAAAAATGACTATGATTCCAATTGTTAGGTTTTTATTCAAAAATTGTTTGAAAAACATAAACGTAGAAACGGAAGGCTTTAGATTTGAGCAAAATAAAACTAGTTTTATTCCACCAAAAGATCATTTTGCAAGACTTAGAAAGATTAAAACAAACATAGAAGGAAAGCATTATAACCTTTGAAGACTTTTTTTCCTTTTGGTTTTAAGCTCAAAGGAAGAATCTCTCTAGATGTATCCACCAACATTTAGCCAACTTGATAAGATGCTAGTCTTCTTCTTGTAATAATAACTATCTTAAGCCTTGAAGGACAAAACAAAGGTTTTTTTTTTCTAAAGGAGAGTTCAATTAAAATATCAATTTCTTCCTAGTTTTATCTTAATACTTTATGAGACAAAACTATAGAGAATATGGTGATGGGAAGGCTAAAATATTGTAGTTTTGGCTCATGAAAGGAAGAAAACTAGTTCTTTTAAGTCCTTACTTTAAGCCTTTATCCCATGAGTCTTAGCACTTTAAGACCCACAATTTATTAAATCAACTAGCCATGCTTTCTAAGAGCATGGAGTATTGAATAAATTAATCAAAAGAAAGTCTTCTTTCTTCTTTATGGTCTCCTTGAATAGTTTATAAAAATAAGCTAGTTTTTTTTATTAAAAAGTCTTCTTATTTTTATAACTTAAACATATAAATCTAAATACGACAATAACCTATTTTGGTCCAAAAAGATGTACATGCCATAATAAATCACACTTTATGATATATATTATGATATGTGTTAACACTTAACATTTAAAATTAATGTTTCCATAACATAAATAACTTCCAATTAATTACTAGAATTATATTTATTTATCAAGGATCAAATTTTTATAAATAATATATTTTCATCAAGTCGTTGTTAGTGTTACCCATTAGGATCACAATATTATCTAGCAATATCATTCTATAATGACTCTTGGGAATATAGATGTTTCATAGATTAAGGCCATAAATTGATAAGTTAGTAGTTGTCACCTACTGTAAGTTGTTGTAGTAATTAAATAACAAAGTTTGGAGAAGTTATATGGTCAGGTGGAACCAGAAAAGAATCCAAATGGAGATTTGTTCATTAGGAGCAAGGCGTACATTTCAAGTTCAGGGCGTGCATATCTAGGTAATCAAAAGCTTATTCTTGATGGGGAAATTGTGCAAGAGGTATATGTTTAGTAGATTGTTGAGGACTCTTACATATGTAATTTTATATGTATTGTAGCGGGTAAAGTAAAAGATCTAAACAAAGGAGTTCAGGACTTGAAATATCACCCTTGTAAGCCTTAACAAGGTGAGTAGATAATCTTACCTGGTGTTAAAAATGTGTTAAATTATATTTTGATATATGTATCTTAACTATAAATGTAATAATGATTCGGAGCTTGGATGGCCAAAATCCATGAGAATATATTAATATCCTTTTGGTGTTGAATGATAAAGCCTACATGGGAAAAATATGACTTATTCATTAATCTCAATAACCATGGCGAATATGGTGAGACATGTGGCGTGCAAATGAGAGTCACATGCTGAAAATGTGACTAATTCATTGAAGTCAATAACCATGGTGAAAAGAGTGAGACATATGGTGTGTATGTCACACCCCCGAACCATAAGACTAACGGCAGAAACGTCCAGAGGTGGATGACGTCATGCATAGTATTAGAACAATTGCATCATAGTAATCAAAGTAAACACAACCATTACATTACATATGAATATTTACATCTTTTTGAAAAACATAGTTTGTATACATCATTATATGATAAAAGTAAAAGACGTGACTCCAAAATGCTCCGTCTTCTCCAAAAGTTGACAAGGGTACCTGTCTATTGTTGTCCTAAGCATACAAGCGGTTTTGAAAAAGTATCAACATAAAGCTGGTGAGATTCATAAGCATGTTTTTGTATTGAAAACTAGTCACTGAATTTGTATAAATATTAAATTTTCATTATATGTAAAGTATCGCATGTATCGAAACCCTGGCTACCATCAGTATGTA
The DNA here is from genome assembly GCF_051521515.1 of Lactuca serriola. Taxonomy (NCBI): domain Eukaryota; kingdom Viridiplantae; phylum Streptophyta; class Magnoliopsida; order Asterales; family Asteraceae; genus Lactuca; species Lactuca serriola. The sequence goes on from NC_136409.1 coordinate 81,495,337, forward strand.
AAATGTATTCTGTTTGAAAACTCTGGCTACCACCAGTAAGTAAAGTATGTTCTATTTGTCTGGGAAAATCCCTTATTTTCGCTGGTATACGTGTTTTTGTTTCTTTAATGGTTCCGAAACTGTAAGGCATAAGTTTCACACTTATGTTATTAAAAGCAATTGTTCATAAGTATATTATTACGTAAATATGTTGTATGATTGGCGAGTTTTATGACCATACATAAACTTGATACGATGTGAAAAGGACGCCGATATCCTTTATGACATTTGTCACCCGTAGACCTGTCAGTCTGACTATAGCTAGCAATCAGGTGCGGGATAGTTAGTATGTATAGATCTATACACAAAAGCGATGCTTTCCCTCTAAGAAATTCTGGTTCATAAAGGTAGTCCTCCACTTAGTTAATGTTGTAAGCCCCCAAGCGCGTGTCTCCCAATTAAGTTAACGACTTTACGAGGGATAATATGTAAGTGTACTGTACTTTTGTATGAAAATCCGATGTATGTTTTGTAGAATAAAAATAATTATTTATTGTTGTACTCTCGTAGTAATGTATGACAAAAACTAAATCTGTCATAGGTTATGCATTCAACCGTGTATGTAATTTGTATCTGTAAAACTGGTATTGAAATCCCCAAACTATACCCATTATAGTTTGACTGTAATGTTATGTTCGTGAAACGTTCGTAAAGCTACGGAATTAAATTTAGAAAACGTCCCTTATGCTCCACATAATACAAAGGGATTAAGTATCTAAATATTTTATGAAAACCATTGATTTGTATAAATTGTATAAGTTTGACTTGTTTAAAAGTTTTGTGTTTGGCTTGTATCCCCCCTGAAAATGTTTAAAAATCATAAAAGCATAGGGGTAAGAACTCACCGTTTGACGTGGTATTCAAGTGTAAATCAATATGAGTTTGTTGAGTGTCAAATGGAGCCTCGGACACAAACAGATCCAATTTTACATATAGAAGCACATATATGTATTAGGTGAAGGTATAACACTATTTGTTATGGAAGGAAACCACCTTAGGGTCTAGGAAACACTTGAAACTAAGCGTTAGAATCACAAGTGATTGAAGAGGTGAAGTTTGCGGTCATAAACAGGGGTGTACGGTTATGGGTTTATGGCCCAACAGTTTGCGGCCCAAGTGTTTGCGGTCCATGGGTTTACAACCCATGGGTTTATGGCATATGGGTTTACGACCCATGAGTTTACAGCCGTAAACAGTTGACGAAAGGTGTGATTTTCGGTGTTTCGATGTCCTTTCTAGCCTCTTGGAAGTGTTCTCAGTCCCGTGCATAGCTAAAAGAAGTGTTTAGGATCCATAAGCGACCAAAACTAGGGTTTACGGCCCATGAGGTGTGTATAGATAATACATGGGTTTACGGCCGTGAACCCTTCGTGTCCATGCTTTTTGGTTCGATTTCTAGGTGAAAATCCAAGGTTTCTAGTAGGTATCAAGCATAGGAAGTAGTTACTTACTATAAGGGAGCTTGGAATGATGTTTTTAGCCACCAAGAACTAGTGTGTGTTCTTGGTGTTCTTGGCGAGGGATAGAAATCTAGTAAATGATGAAATTTATGAGATGAAACATAGATTCATCACTAGAATAAGGAATTTTTGCAATAATCAAGGTGGGATAACACTTACATCTTGAAGATATTGGAAGAATTTTTGATGAAGGTACATAGAGAGTAGAGAGAGAAAGTCCTTGAAGTGGGTAAAGTGTGAAATGAAGACCAAGTACCCTATATATTGTCACAACTAGGAATTTGAAGCCTTGTAAACATTGAACAAAGATAACAAATGTAAACCAACAATGGGAAAGCATGTAAGATGCTTATTCATTAACAACAAAATCTCAATCAAATACATCATATATGCACTACAAATAGTCAACAAACTATTGAGAACCAAGAAATCCTTGTTTAAGTCCATTTTGGACTAGGATTTCCTTATTGGGCCCAATGGACCAATAAGCTTCCAATTGGACTATCTTGGGCTTATAACTCTTGAATGGGATCTAATTGGACCCTCTTTCATTTATTTTAACATTTTGGGCCATATTGGGCCTAGAATGAAATAAGACACCTTAATGGACCTCATTCGACCGTAACTAACCTAATTAGCCCTAATGGGCCATAAAAATCATTTCTTGATTTATTTTGGGCCAATAGTTATCTAAATTATCTATGATTTGGACTTAGGCATTTAAGGGCCCAATTCCTTCCTTTTTCACTCCAAATCTCGGCCCAAGCCCAAAACAAAGGGAAGAGTTGACTTCTTGCATGCCACATCATTTTTGTATGGGAGATAACTAAGCATTACACTTCAAACATCCATGCACTTCTCATCTTTCCATGCAATCTCACTCTCTACTCTCCTCTATCTTTTGTTCTTGGTCGACAACACAAAGAAACACACACACCTCACCAAAAACTCTCTCTAAATCACTTAAGACACCTTTCTTCCTCTTCATCCAAAAATCTTGAGTTTTGCTTGTGATTCAAGAGGTTTTCATCAAGTGGTTCACATCTTTGGTAAGTTATCTCTTTGATTCATAACATATCTCCTTCATTTTACCAACAATCTTCCTTATCTCATACAACACTTGTGATGTTGCACCTTAGAAACATCTAAGTTCGAGATCCTCCAAGAAAGGTTGCTAGGATCGAATTCTTCTTCATCTTTTCCTTCCAAAACCGAAACCACACTCAAGGTGAGTTTCATACCCCCTTCTTTTCAGTGTTTATGAGTTTTATGGGGGATAATACAAGAAAATGTGTTGATCGATGTGTAAATGTATGCTATGTGTGATTTGATGCATGTATGTGTGTGATATCATGTGTTTTGTGAAGAATATGTTATCAAAAAGTGTGTAATAACCGAGATCTAAGACATGAGAAAGGAAATAAACATAACTTAAGCTATTTTACACTAATCAAGTCAAGAAAAATAGTTTATAAGGTTAGGATAAACATACATGAACATAAAACCCATTTTTGGGCTTAAATTGTCAAAAATACAAAATTGGGGTAAAAATCAACAAGTCACGGTTTCTTGAAGGTTAAAAGGGGCCAAAACAGTTTCCATAAATATTTTCCTAATTTTTAGAAATTTCTAAGGACTTAAAATGTAAATTTGTAATCTAATGGGCTAATTTTGGGCTTTTCGGCCCAATAAGCCCCAAAATGCGAAAATTTACAAGTTGAGGAGCTGGAAATGAAATTTTCTGTAAAACAGGGAGTAATTAGCATAATAAAATGTTTATAAGGTTGAAAAATGCTTTTCATTATTAAAAAGGACTAAAAATGCAAACTTTTTAGATTTTGTGCCAAAATTGTAAAAGTTGTGAAAAATGGGTCCTTAACCGAGAACCAGTATTCTGGAGGGACTGAAACTGTCAACTAAAAAAACTTTGGGGTAAAATCGTGTTTTCATCAAGTAAATCACACAAAAGTGTCAAGAAAAGTGTTTTAAGGACTAAAAATGAAATTCTTTTATATAAAAGGACCAAAAGTGTTATTTTTATACAAGGATGAGTAATTAAAAAGGGCCAAACTCTACTTACAAACAATCAAATTAAGATACAAGATCCGCGAATTACCGACGAAAATGGAAAACAAATACACTCTCAATAATACATATCATTACCAAATGAATTGATTCGGTCTCGAATCAATAACAACACAAAATCGTTAAACCAAAGTAATTCTTTAATCACGCGATAACTACAATGAGTCAACAGACAAACTTTGGGCTTGAAAGTTTCAAATCTTGCTTGTTGGGCCTTGCTAGCCCATTAACATGATCTTTGGGCCCAAAGGGATTATGCTTACGTGATATTGAGCCTTCTATGACCTAGTTCCACGTAAAAGGACTTTCAATAGCTATAATGTGTTAGTGGACCCTAATGGTCCATTAGTACTGCTAGTGAGGTTGAGAAGTCAAATGCGAGTTGGGCCAAGTGTCTTTCGCATTCCCGATAGCCTTGAATAACTCCTGGTAATAAAGGGGGCTTCGTACCCTCCTTTCTCCTCGGTTGTTGGGCTATGAGAAAACAAAGTAAACAGATTTAGGACTATAAACAATAGTAATCAGGGTGGGTGGATTAAGCGAGTAGTAACGACTGACGCCTTCAAGGATCGTTCGTAATCTGTAGTTATAAACTAGTCATTTTTCCTAATGCGCGATTATAACAACTCATAAACCCTAATTAATCCAACGCCACCCGGGTAATCAAAAACAATTGACGTATCGGTATAACAATAAACAAGTCATGTATTTTATGTATTGGGAAAACATCGGGTTTTTCTGGGAAGTTCAACATTTTCACTTGTGTTACGTATACAAAGTTCAACAACTATACATGTTTTAAAAATCAACAAGCATATTTACGGATCTTCACACTTATTTATTACAAATACTCTTTTCAGAAAATATCGGATTTTCTGCGTTTACAAACTACACCAAATCATTTTACTACAACATTACTTATGAACTGACCAACATTTCATATGTTGACGTTTTTCAAAATAACTTGTATTCACAGGTAACAGGTAAGCCGAAGAATATGTACCAAGTTATGTCATGGTGTTTTGCTTAGATTATCTATCGAACGGTTTATGTTATGAAATTGTAATGACTAAAACAATGTAATGGATGTAAACAATATCATTTTGTATTATTTCAATGCATGGTGATCAATGATGTTATGATTCATGTATAATCATTGTAATGGTATTCAATTTAAGTCACAAGAGCCCTCGGACGTTTCCGCCGTCTGGTTCGGGGGTGTGACAGGTTGGTATCAGAGCTCTGTTTATACTGAACTAGCATATCTAACCACACATTGATATGCAACTATAAACCAAAAAGAGGGACTAACACAACTCTGAACAAAACAAGTAAAACATAACAATAAAAACACCCTTGCTTGTATTAGGAAAAATAACATAACACCGAACCAAACAAGATAATGCTAGTATCTCGGTTAAGCCAGGACTGTTCTTAGTCGTATCAAGGAGTGGATGTAGCCTGATCAACTACATTTCCTCCAAGGTACAACAATGACATGTCCCGAGGAAATCGGGATGACTAGGGAACCTAAAAACATACCCTTTTATCACCAAGAAGAGAACATCAGCTCAATCTATGCAATAATTGTAGAGACATAGGAGTAATTGTTGGGATTAAAACCCTAATTTTGATTTGATGAACAAGATGCGGAAAATAAGAACAAACACAAATATGAAGATTATGTCGAATGATCACTTGATTTATTGAATTGTGAGGAACAAATTACACTTAAGAAATAAGAATCTAACTCTACAAGAAACCTCACCTGGCGGCTACATTTTGCCTCACACTCTTAACCCTAATAATGAATAATACATGACTATTTATAGGGAAAAGACAAGTCTTGGGCTTTTAACCTAGAATTCATCAAAGGGGCCCATTGCCATCATCCATGGAGTGCTTTGAAACCCTACAATCTCCCCCTCAAAGTATGGAATGGATGACAATGCTTTAACTTCCAAAACAAGCATCTAGCAAATAAAAAGATCTGCAACGAGGAATATATGAAGCAATCCACGAATCTTGATTCTTCAATAGTCTTCAAACACGGGCTTTAGGATATATAAATCAAGCACTGAAGTAATGTCTTTAAACTTCATTTTCGAATGTAATCCCAAAGAATCTTCATGAAAACCAAACCCGCCATAAAAACCCATTTCAAAACAAAGAAACTGAAGAGCTCCCCCTCCAAGTCACAACGATCTTCAAATAAGCTAATGATATAAGCCATCAAAAAATATCATGTAACAACCCAAACTTTAAGATTCGTAACGCCACTTGATCGAGAAAATACAAGAAGTCGGAGATATAACAAGTCCTTAGCAGAGCTCGATGAAGAACTCCTGCTGTAAAGGATACTTCTCTGTAAAAACCTTAGTAGAGCTCGATGAAGAACTTCTGTAAAAAAGCTACCTTCATAATTTTCCCACAAGCTTTATCAAAAATCTTCAACTTTGAAAAGTCACAAATCCAATTTCGAATGGCCATACCAAATTCTCCCCCGACTTATAATCAAAAACATGATTATAAAGCCTTCAAATGGTCATGAGAATGATCTTGAATGGATACAAATTTACTATGCTCCCCCACGACAAAAGGATATACACAAAAAAATCCGAAAAGATCGTGAAAACTTGACGTTAAAAAAAAAACGACTTTCCGAACCGCCAAGACTTGATGGAATCTTTATTTTTCTGTTCACAAAAAAAATATGAGCGTTAAAGAATCCAAAACTGTTCACCGGCCCTCAATGTAGTAACTTTTCTGAATATTGGGCCGAAACTGTCACTTTCTGAAAGACAGGGGCTGGAATGGTAATTCAGCATCAACAAACCCTTTTATATGTAACAAAATCTGCAAATGGTCCAAAACTGCCAAGGCATGAAAAGTATAGGGACCAGATCGTTAAATTCTTGAAGTGGCAGGGACCAAGTATGAAACATTAAGTCATCTTCCCCATTTATACAAACACAGCGACTGGAACATGATTTCAAGCGAACGCGAATCTGAGCCACTTTCGTTTCAAGCACAACCAACCGAACCAAGGTTCGTTTCAAGATCGCCATTGATTCACGCGAACATAACCGAACGTTCGGTTCGTTTCTTATTCCAAATCAAGCTTCATCAGGCGAAACTCCTTTCGCTTTCGGTTCATCCTTCGATCGCTCCAACCATTAAGAACCGAACCCAGCTTAAACACGCGAATCCAAGATAGAGGTTCGTTCCAATTCCGTTGATTATACCCCAAGGCGAGTCTCCATTCCCAGTTCGCTTATTGTTCTCACTCTACATTCGCTTCAAGCCCTTTCGTTCCAAGAGCTAGCACCCGAACCCAAGTTCGCTTTCTGTCTTCCTTTCTTTCGTTCCAAGGCAACAAACAAACCCAATCATAGATTCGCTTCAATTTTGACGATTATACCCCAAAGAGAAGAACAGTAAACGAGCATTCACAGGTAAGAATTTCACAGCGATTTTGACTTTTCGTTTGACCTGCAAGAACAAATGCTCAATCATTCCGATAAGTTCCAATTCCGATTTTGTTTTGATGTGTACCGATTCCGAATGCAATTTCCATTCAGAATGCGTCCAGATTCCCTAGCATAAATCCGAAGGCAAGTTCCAGTTCAACTATGATATTAGTTCTGATTCCTCAAACAATTGTTCGATTGCGAGTGAAAAATGCGAAACATAATTTGCAATTACAACAGCCTTCATTCCGATGTCAGGTCCCTTCCAAAATCAATTCCGAAATCACTCTCCCATTTACTTCCGAAATCTCATCTAATTATCAGATTTGGCTAAGATTATGAGATCACGATCAGAATCAGAAATCCAAGAATACCGATTTTGACTTTTCTTCTTTGACAACCAAAATCAATTAACGCCAAACAACAAAATCAATGTTTCTCAACTTAATCTCCGCGCCAAACAGGTTGATTTTGGAACATGATAGATGAACAAAATCAAAATCGATTTTGATAATGATATTTTTCAGAAATCTCAACTCAGGACAGAACTATTAGTGAGTTAAATAAAAATCGAGAATTGTGAAATCCAAAAAGAATGCTTAATCGTCATGAAGTTAAACCCATGAATCGAATAAGAATATTGACATTCGAGATTCAGAATTTTGTGATTTCAAACACCGATGAACGATAGATGAACAATAAACAACAGTTGAAACTATTGGGCTCTGAAGAAATAGGATGAACAGTATAGAATAACTCTTTGGGCTAAATCGAAAGGGATTGATCCACAAAGCAATGTATTAATTTCGGACTAAACAATTTATTAGATCAGAAAAAATATGAATCAGGTCGAGAAAAAAATACCCAGATGAACAGCGCAGTAACATAATTCTCCATGAACAGTTGATTGAAAAAATCTTGATTCCATACCACCAAAACACCAAAAATCTTCAATATATGTGCAGAAAATCATCAAATCAAGAACTGATACTTCAAAAATCAATAGATCTTCAAAGACCCGCTCTGATACCACTTGTTGGGATTAAAACCCTAATTGTGATTTGATGAACAAGATGCGGAAAATAAGAACAAACACAAATATGAAGATTATGTCGAATGATCACTCGATTTATTGAATTGTGAGGAACAAATTACACTTAAGAAATAAGAATCTAACTCTACAAGAAACCTCACCTGGCGGCTACATTTTGCCTCACACTCTTAACCCTAATAATGAATAATACATGACTATTTATAGGGAAAAGACAAGTCTTGGGCTTTTAACCTAGAATTCATCAAAGGGGCCCATTGCCATCATCCATGGAGTGCTTTGAAACCCTACAGTAATGATAGTTTATTCGTATACTTCCTCCCAGTCGTTATGGAAGGGGAGAAATAGGGCCTCCGGTTTCATCAAGTTCTAGTAGCCAGAGGTAGATCAAGGAAAGGCACACGACATTAGACCTGAAGAGGAACAGGACGAATACGTGATGGTTGATCTCGATTATGATGAGTTGGACCAGGAGCCAGATGTAGAAAAGGGCGTAGAGGAGGCATGTAGTGATCCTCACCAGTTGGAAGCCCCGTCAAATTTCCGCATGTTTCAAGGGGTGGATACAGACCACTTACGCGCTATCGAGGAGGCAGTTATCAGCCGGAAGCTTCAACTTATCTTGGCCAAGGCAAGGGCTATGCGAGCCGAGCAAAAAGTAGAGGTAATCACCCAAGAGGTGGATGAACTGGCTGAACTTCTGGTGCGTCACATCGACGATTGAGTGTCGTCGTCATCCTTAATAATAGGACCTACTCTACTACCTGCTAGATAGGTTCCACCGTACGAGGGACTAGTTATACTCGTCTTTAGTACTAGTACTAGGATCTATGCTATGTACCCCGACTCTATGTTTGAGTGACTACACTACTCATAGAGTCGTTATGCTGTCAAACTAGTACCGCTTATGTATGCTCTTTCGAGCAAAATTTTCATGTATCAAAGTGCGGGTAATAGTAATGAAAGATTTTACATGTTTTACTGTGACGTTATAATCCGCTATGTGTTACGTATCCATGATTGTATGCTAAATTGTGGAATTACTTAAGTTTATGCTACACACCTAGTTTATAGGATCACAACCTCACAAAAACCACAGACACTCAACATCTTTCCGTTCCATGACAGAAAGATGCTTCAACAACCCACTCGTGGAAACCCTGGGCCAACCCCACCCGAAGTTGACTCAGCTGCATTCCAAGCAGCTGTATCTGCTGCGGTCACTGCAGCGATGGCACAAATTCACCAAGGGAACAATCGAGATCAAGGAAAGGCACACGACATTAGACCTGAAGAGGAACAGGACGAATACGTGATGGTTGATCTCGATTATGATGAGTTGGACCAGGAGCCAGATGCAGAAAAGGGCGTAGAGGAGGCATGTAGTGATCCTCACCAGTTGGAAGCCCCGTCAAATTTCCGCATGTTTCAAGGGGTGGATACAGACCACTTACGCGCTATCGAGGAGGCAGTTATCAGCCGGAAGCTTCAACTTATCTTGGCCAAGGCAAGGGCTATGCGAGCCGAGCAAAAAGTAGAGGTAATCACCCAAGAGGTGGATGAACTGGCTGAACTTCTGGTGCGTCACATCGACGATTGAGTGTCGTCGTCATCCTTAATAATAGGACCTACTCTACTACCTGCTAGATAGGTTCCACCGTACGAGGGACTAGTTATACTCGTCTTTAGTACTAGTACTAGGATCTATGCTATGTACCCCGACTCTATGTTTGAGTGACTACACTACTCATAGAGTCGTTATGCTGTCAAACTAGTACCGCTTATGTATGCTCTTTCGAGCAAAATTTTCATGTATCAAAGTGCGGGTAATAGTAATGAAAGATTTTACATGTTTTACTGTGACGTTATAATCCGCTATGTGTTACGTATCCATGATTGTATGCTAAATTGTGGAATTACTTAAGTTTATGCTACACACCTAGTTTATAGGATCACAACCTCACAAAAACCACAGACACTCAACATCTTTCCGTTCCATGACAGAAAGATGCTTCAACAACCCACTCGCGGAAACCCTGGGCCAACCCCACCCGAAGTTGACTCAGCTGCATTCCAAGCAGCTGTATCTGCTGCGGTCACTGCAGCGATGGCACAAATTCACCAAGGGAACAATGGAGGAGGCAACGGACAAGGGGTCGGAAGTTCGAATAGCGGGATGAATCAAGGACCCACCAAAACATGTTCCTACAAAGACTTCACCAACTCCAAACCACGAAGCTTTAATGGCGCTGGAGGAATGGTCACCCTGAAACGATGGATCGAGAAGGTGGAATCGGTATTCGAGATATGTGATTGCCCTGAGGAGATGAAGGTGAAGTTTGCCGCATGCACTTTCGTTGACCAAGCGCTCACTTGGTGGAACGGACACGTGGAAGCCATGAAACTTCCCGTAGCCAATTCCATGCCATGGACAGAGATGAAAGAAATGTTGGTGGCTGAGTATTGCCCTCGAGGTGAAATTCAGAAAATGGAACAAGAGTTGTGGAATCTCACTATCCTAAACACTGATATAGATGCATACATATCAAGGTTTAGTGAATTGTCTCTGTTGTGCCTTGGCATGATCACCTCAGAAGGTAAGAAGATCGAGCGATTCATCTGGGGACTAACCTCCCCGATCCAAGGAAACGTGATAGCTGCAAATCCTGAAACGTTCAACAGTGCCAAGAGATTGGCCAAGAAGCTGTATGACCACAACAACAACAAGGGTGAGAAGCCAGTGGAGACTGAAGTTAAGAAGGAAAATGATAGCAAGAAGGGGAAGAACAACAAGAGGAAGGGACGTCAAGGCTCCGAATCGTCCAAGAAGCAGCAAACAGTGGCAGTTAATGTTGTGACCACTCAAGTTCCATCCACACCACATGCTCCAGCCTCAGCTCCTCCAAGTGCTCCTAGACCTTATTCCGGTAATCTTCCTAAGTGCAACAAGTGCGGTCTCCATCACAATGGAGAATGCAGAGAGATGCAGTGCACCAGTTGCAATCGGAAGGGGCACACGACAAGGTATTGTAGGACCTACCCTCCTCAGAAACAACAACAACAATAACTGCAACAACAACAACACCAACAATGACGGCAACAATGCAGGACCTAGCGACACCTGTTATGGATGTGGAAGGACTGGGCATTTCCATCGAAACTGCCCCAACAACAACAATCTTGGAAATGGAGGAACAGGAAGGGTGCTGACCATGGGTCAGGGAGAAGCGATTCAGGATCCTACTGTTGTTACCAGTACGTTCCTCCTAAACCACACTTATGCGTGCATCCTATTTGATACCGGAGCAGAGCGAAGTTCTGTGAGCAATAAGTTTAAACATTTGTTAAAACAACAACCCCAGAAGCTCAATGAAACCTTTACGGTGGAAATGGCCAATGGGAAAACCGAATCCACTGGGGAAGTCTACATCAGATGTACCCCAACTCTAAATCAACACGTCTTCCGAATAGACTTAATGCCTGTTTCCATTAGGAGTTTTGATGTGATTATTGGCATGGACTGGTTAAGCCCCCACCATGCTGAAATTATGTGTCATGAGAAGGCCGTTCGCCTTCACCTTCCAAATCATGAAACCCTAGTTATTTACGGAGACAAACCTAGAACGAATCTTCGTCTCATCTCGTGCGTCCAGGCACAGAAGCATCTGCGAAAGAACGATTTGACGTTCCAGGCACATATTGTGGATAAAACCAAGGAAGAGGTTAACGTTCGAGACATTCCTGTAGCACGTGAATTCCCAAACATATTTCCTGAAGATCTTCCTGGAGTACCCCCAGAGAGACAAGTTGAATTCCGAATTGATCTTGTTCCAGGAGCTACTCCCATCGCTAAATCGCCCTACCGATTAGCTCCTGCTGAGATGCAGGAATTGTCCAGCCAACTCAGTGAACTCCTGGGCAAAGGATTCATCCGACCCAGTTTCTCGCCATCGGGAGCTCCATTCCTCTTTGTCAAGAAGAAAGAAGGATCTTTTAGGATGTGCATTGATTACAGAGAGCTGAATAAGCTCACTGTCAAAAATCACTATCCACTCCCACGAATCGACGATCTATTTGACCAGCTCCAAGGAGCCAGTTACTTCTCTAAGATAGATCTACGATCTGGGTACCATCAACTCAAGGTCCGGGAAGAGGATATTCCCAAAACCGCTTTCCGAACTCGTTACGAACATTATGAATTTTTCATAATGCCCTTCGGTCTAACGAATGCCCCTGCCGCATTCATGGACCTAATGAATCGAATATGCCGACCATTCCTCGATAACTTTGTTATTGTTTTCATTGACGACATTCTAGTCTATTCCCGAAGCGAAGAAGAGCATGGCCAACATCTCCGACAAATCCTGGAAACCCTGCGAACTGAGAAGCTATACGCAAAACTCTCCAAGTGTGAGTTGTGGCTCCGTAGCGTGAACTTTTTGGGTCATGTTGTTAGTCAGGAAGGAATACATGTGGATCCTTCTAAGGTCAAAGCCATCGAAGGATGGGAAGTCCCGACAACACCCATAGAAATTCGCCAATTCTTAGGACTAGCAGGTTACTACAGGAGGTTCATTCAAAACTTCTCTGAGATCGCCAAGCCACTTACCTTTCTTACACAAAAGGGCATACCATTCAAATGGACAGACAAACAAGAAGTTGCATTTCGAAATCTGAAGCGAGCACTCTTCAGTGCCGCGATACTATCACTACCAGAGGGAACGGAAGATTTCGTAGTCTACTGTGACGCTTCAAACCAGGGTTTAGGTTGCATTCTCATGCAGCGTGGAAAGGTGATAGCTTACGCGTCCCGACAACTCAAGACACATGAAGTGAATTACACAACCCACGATCTAGAGTTGGGAGCAGTGGTCTTCGCCCTGAAGATTTGGAGGCATTACCTTTATGGTACGAAGTGCACCATCTTCACGGACCACAAGAGTCTCCAGCATATCTTGAATCAAAAAGAGCTGAATATGAGGCAAAGAAGATGGGTTGAACTATTAAACGATTATGAGTGTGAAATCAAGTACCACCCAGGCAAGGATAATGTGGTAGATGATGCCTTGAGCCGGAAAGAGTACTCTAATCGTCGTGTGAAAACTCTCTCAATAACCATCCAATCTCACCTAACCACTCACATCAGGGCAACCCAGTCAGATGCCATGGAGGCGGAAAACAAAACAAGCGAAGTGTTACGCGGAATGGAGAAGAATCTAGAGGTGAAAGAAGGCAGAGTATATTATTTCATGAACCATATTTGGATCCCTAAATTTGGAGGATTTAGGGAGGTAGTTGTGAGTGAGGCTCACAAGACGCGATACTCCATCCATCCAGGTTCGGACAAGATGTACTTGGGTATTAAACAACATTATTGGTGGCCTAACATGAAGGAAAAAATTACCACCAATGTCAGCAAATGCCTTACTTGCGCCAAGGTAAAGGTGGAATACCAGAATCCCTCGGGGTTATTACAGCAACCAGTAACTCCCGAGTGGAAATGGGAAGGGATTTCTATGGATTTTGTGACCAAGCTACCTAAGACGTCAGATGGATTGGACACTATATGGGTAATAATTAACCGACTGACGAAATCCGCTCATTTCCTGCCAATAAAAGAATCCTACAAGATAGAGAGACTAACAAGAATATACATTCAAGAAATCATGAGGCTTCACGGAGTACCTGTGTCTATCATCTCGGATAGAGATAGTAGGTTCACTTCATGTTTTTGGCAATCACTTCAGAAAGCACTGGGAACCCATCTCGACATGACCACTGCTTATCACCCACAAACAGATGGTCAAAGCGAATGAACCATTCAGACGCTCGAAGACATGCTTCCCACATGCGTGATAGACTTCGGGAAGTCCTGGGATACCCACTTACCCTTAGTTGAATTCTCGTATAACAACAGTTACCATTCGAGCATCAAAGTCGCTCCTTTCGAAGCGCTATATGGACGTAAGTGTAGATCACCGTTGTGTTAGGCTGAGGTGGGCAACACCCAGCTAATGAGGGAACTAGCATCAGACAAGACGTTAACAGGACCGGAGATCATACGTGAAACCACAGAAAAGATAGTTCAAATTAGAGCACGACTACAAGCATCGCGCGACCGAAAAAAGCGCTACGCTGATAGATGGCGAAAGCCCTTAGAGTTTCAAGTCGGGGATCGAGTGCTGTTAAAAGTTTCTCCCTGGAAAGGGGTCATTCGTTTTGGAAAACAGGGAAAACTAAACCTATGATACATTGGACCTTTCGAGATTTTTGCCCGAATTGGTCCAGTGGCGTACAGACTGTAGCTACCCGTGGAGCTCAGTAGTCTACACCCTGTGTTCCATGTTTCCAATATAAAGAAGTGCCTATCTGATGAAACTCTTGTCATTCCCCTTGATGAAATTGAAATCAACGAGAATCTCCTGTTCGTTGAAGAACCAGTCGAAATCATGGACAGGGAGGTGAAGTGTACTAAGCAAAGTCGCATCCCGATCGTGAAAGTACAGTGGAACGCGAAGCGTAGGCCAGAATTCACGTGGGAACGCGAAGATCAAATGAAGCAAAAGTACCCTCATCTATTCTAACATTCTCAAATCGGGCTCTCAAAAGAATTTCGGGACGAAATTCCCTCTAACGGGGGGATGATGTCACAACTAGGAATTTGAAGCCTTGTAAACATTGAACAAAGATAACAAATGTAAACCAATAATGGGAAAGCATGTAAGATGCTTATTCATTAACAACAAAATCTCAATCAAACACATCATATATGCACTACAAATAGCCAACAAACTATTGAGAACCAAGAAATCCTTGTTTAAGTCCATTTTGGACTAGGATTTCCTTATTGGGCCCAATGGACCAATAAACTTCCAATTGGACTATCTTGGGCTTAGAACTCTTGAATGGGCTCTAATTGGACCCACTTTCATTTATTGTAACATTTTGGGCCATATTGGGCCTAGAATGAAATAAAACACCTTAATGGACCTCATTGGACCATAACTAACCTAATTAGCCCTAATGGGCCATAAAAATCATTTCTTGATTTATTTTGTGCCAATAGTTATCTAAATTATCTATGATTTGGACTTAGGCATTTAAGGAACCAATTCCTTCCTTTTTCACTCCAAATCTCGGCCCAAGCCCAAAAGAAAGGGAAGAGTCGACTTCTTGCATGCCACATCATTTTTGTATGGGGGATAATTAAGCATTACACTTCAAACATCCATGCACTTCTCATCTTTCCAAGCAATCTCACTCTCTCCTCTCCTCTCTCTTTTGTTCTCGGCCGACAACACAAAGAAACACACACACCTCACCAAAAATTCTCTCTAAATCACTTAAGACACCTCTCTACCTCTTCATCCAAAAATCTCGAGTTTTGCTTGTGATTCAAGAGGTTTTCATCAAGTGATTCACATATTTGGTAAGTTATCTCTTTGATTCATAACATATCTCCTTCATTTTACCAACAATCTTCCTTATCTCATACAACACTTGTGATCTTGCACCTTAGAAATATCTAAGTTCGAGATCCTTCGAGAAAGGTTGCTAGGATCGAATTCTTCTTCATCTTTTCCTTCCAAAACCGAAACCACACTCAAGGTGAGTTTCATACCCCCTTCTTTTCGGTTTTTATGAGTTTTATGGGGGAGAATACAAGAAAATGTGTTGATCTATGTGTAAATGTATGCTATGTGTGATTTGATGCATGTATGTGTGTGATATCATGTGTTTTGTGAAGAATATGTTATCAAAAAGTGTGTAATAACCGAGATCTAAGACATAAGAAAGGAAATAAACATAACTTAAGCAATTTTACACTAATCAAGTCAAGAAAAATAGTTTATAAGGTTAGGATAAACATACATTAACATAAAACCCATTTTTGGGCTTAAATTGTCAAAAATACAAACTTGGGGTAAAAATCAACAAGTCACGGTTTCTTGAAGGCTAAAAGGGGCCAAAACAGTTTCCATAAATATTTTCCTAATTTTAAGAAATTTCTAAGGACTTAAAATGTAAAATTTTAACCTAATGGGCTAATTTTGGGCTTTTCGGCCCAATAAGCCGAAATATGCAAAATTTTACAAGTTGAGGGGCTAGAAATGAAATTTTATGTAAAATAGGGAGTAATTAGCATAATAAAATGTTTATAAGGTTCGAAAATGCTTTTCATTATCAAAAAGGACTAAAAATGCAAAGTTTTTAGATTTTGTGCCAAAATTGTAAAAGTTGTGAAAAATGGGTCCTTAACTGTGACATCCCCAAAATCTCGGTCAGAAAAGACTGATTTTCATTTATGCTTTTAAAATAATTTCAGAGTACATCGTTTTGATTTGAAAGAGTTGAGAAATTTGTTCCCAAAAACAAAACATGATAAAACAATGTTTACCAAAGCATTTCATAAAAGAAATGTATTTTCATTATATAATCAAAACTCGGGGTGTCATGTTCCGATACAGACCAATAAGCATAAACAATAACATTACAAGTCATTCAACAAATATATACATATACAGACTTGTAAACAAAACAACTTGATGGTTCATCCAACTTATGCCCTCGCGCCACTTCCTGTAACACAAATAAAACTGAGTGGGTCAGGCTTGGGAGCCTGGTGAGCATATAGGGTTTTCAACCCACAATAAATAATTAAATTTAATTTCCACCAACCAACAATAACCCAATTACCCATTCCCGGTATTCTCACTTTATGTCCCTAAGACGACTAACATAAGGGACCTAGTATAAGAATATTTCATCGGGGCGACAACACATGCTTCGGGGGCACCTCAGCAATATAAGTCAAATAAGGCAACCATGAGGGGGATGGAGTACAGTAAATGAACACCCAAGTTCATTAACACCTACAGGTGGTGAACCTGCTAATGTTCCACAAGACTGTCTAGAAAAGTCCGTGGTCGTCATCTAAACTCCGCTAGATGACTGAATCAAAACAACAACGAGGCCTCTCATCTGTTTATTGCACACCAACAATCTACCCATGTTCTACCCAACATATTAGTAGATAAAAATATACATTTTTATACATAGATAAAAACCTGTATAGCATGCTTTGATCAATACATATTCCACATAACAGATGAGGCACACACACATAACATGTATTTCATAGAAAACAAATCAGACATATGAGATAGAAGAGAGTGAATATACATTCACACATATAACACAAAATATACACATAACACATATTTCGTATAAAATACTTCATAATTATGCGTTAGAAGAAAGTGACCACATACTCACACCTATAAACAACAATATACTTAATACACTCGAACCATACTTGTATTATTATCGTGTTTATGAAAAGTAGTATACACTCACTTGATCAGAAGATGATCGAACAGCACTACGACTTGCAGAAGTAGTAATCCTCAGCAGATCTGGAAGATCTTCACAAAAATCGAACTTCTCGCGGGCAGAGCTTCGGCTCGGGAACCGCACTTCTCGGGATCTTCGGTATCTCGGGACTTGCTTCGGGGCTCGAGAACAATACCGGGGCTTCGGGATGGCTTCAGGGGTTTACGCGCAGAGCTTCGGCACATAAACGAGGGGAAATGAGCAAATAAGCCCGGAACCCTCACATCCTATTTATAGGAGGCTGGAGCCTCGGAGTACGCGGGGCGTACTGCTCCGAAATCGTCACTGCCTACGTATCCGAAGTGCTCGAGTGCGAGTGTCGACATTCCTCAGTGTACACGGGGCGTACACGAGTACGCGGGGCGTACTTCGAACGAGTCCGATGACTCCTCTTCGGATAATGTCGGATTTTCCAATTAAATTTAAATACAAATTATTTAATAAACTTCGGAAATTCATATCTTCTTCATACGAATTCCGTTTTTGACGTTCTTTATATGCACGCGAAGGTGAGACTACGATCTACAACTTTTGTTTAGACTCCATCGGCTAATTTTAAATTTATTTTTATTATTTATTTTTAATAGGCCGGGATAGAAAAACTTCGTTATAAATTCATAACTTCTTCGTTTGACGTCCGTTTAGATTGCTTCGGCTAAAAACCCCTCGATCTCAAATTGAGTATAACAGGCTGCATACCGCTAAGCCGAAACTTCGATAAATCATAACTTCCTCATACGAAGTTAGATTTGGGCGTTCTATATATATTCGGAAACCTCGTTTCAACTACTACAACATTATTCAAAGATATCAAGTTTATTTTACACTTAAATTTTGACGCTTATTTTTTTTTTCTTAATTAATCAAACCACATAATTAAGCAATTAAGCACAAAATACATAATACTCAAATAATACAATCTTATTATTTCCAAACGGGTTACAAAGGTTAACCTAGACCATTACATTTTTAAAAATGGCAAGCCCGGAAACACAGGCGTTACAATTCTCTCCACCTTAGAATGATTCCGTCCCTGGAATCACACATCAACAAAAAAATGAGGATAGCGACTCAACATGTCACTCTCCATCTCCCAGGTGAGATTCGGCCCATTCGTGTGTTTCCATCGGATAAGCATTAACCCAACCATTTTGCGTCGCAAGTTCTTAGTCTTTCGGTCAACAATTGCCTCTGGTTCTTCAATCAACCTTTTGTTTTCATCAATTCTCAATTCAGAAATTGGACTTATATTGGGAACTTCTCCCGTGAACTTCCTCAAATAACACACATGAAAAGTGTTGTGAATTCCATTCAGTTCTTCGGGTAATTCGAGCTTGTAAGCTTGGTTTCCAACCCTCTGAAGAACTTTAAACGGTCCAATAAACCTTGGACTTAACTTTCCCCTTTTACCAAATCTTATAAGTCCCTTCCACGGCGAGACTTTAAGCAAAACCGAATTTCCAACCTCAAAAGTCATCGGTCTTTGCTTTTTGTCAGCATAGCTCTTTTGACGATCCTGAGCCGCTAACATTCTTTCCCTAATTATTTTCAACTTTTCAGCAGTTTGATGAACCATCTCTGGTCCCATAAACTGCTTTTTCCCAGCCTCAAGCCAACAAGACGGCGTACGACACTTCTGTCCATACAAAGCTTGATAAGGTGCCATCTGAATGCTCGAGTGGAAACTATTATTATAGTAAAATTCTACCAAAGGTAAATGTTCATCCCAATTACCTAGGAATTCCAAGGTACATGCTCTCAGCATATCTTCAAGTGTTTGTATCGTTCTTTCACTCTGACCATCAGTCTGTGGATGGTAAGCTGTGCTTAAACATAACTTGGTACCCATTTCCTCTTGTAGACTTTTCCAAAACCTTGAGGTGAAACGGCTATCACGATCCGATACAATCGTTAACGGAACACCGTGAAGCCTCACAATTCCCTTCACGTAAGAATTTGCAAGCTTTTCCATAGACCATTTCTCCTTGGCTGCAATGAAATGCGCACTCTTAGTGAATCGATCAACGACCACCCAAATCATGTCGTGACCATTCTTTGTTCTGGGCAGTTTAGTGACAAAATCCATAGCAATGTCTTCCCACTTACCCATAGGCACAGGCAATGGTTCTAAACTCCCGTACGGTTTCTGATGTTGTGTCTTGACTCTCGCACAAGTCACACACTCGACCACATACTTTGCAACATCAAGCTTCATCGTCGGCCAACAGTAGTAGGGTTTCAGGTCCCTATACATTTTAGTGCTACCAGGATGAATTGAGTACATGGTTTTGTGAGCTTCTTCCATCAGAAGATCCCTAATTCCTCCTGACTTAGGTACCCAAATACGATCTTGGAATACCTTCAGCCCACGACCGTTTGTACCAAACACCAACGTTTTACCCAAACGTTCCTCCTTTCGGTCATTTTTCTCAGAAGCTTCCTCTTGAGCTTTCTTTATACTTTCCACAATGGCCGAGACAACTTCAATTCTCAACGCTCTTGGCCTTTTCCTTTCAAGATTGACTTTCCGACTAAGAGCATTAGCAACAACATTAGCTTTACCGGGGTGGTAAAGTATCTCGCAGTCGTAGTCCTTAAGTAATTCTAGCCAGCGTCGTTGCCTCATATTCAATTCCTTCTAATTAAAGAGATATTGAAGACTCTTATGATCAGTAAAAAGTTTGCACTTCGTGCCATAGAGGTAATGCCTCGATATTTTCAGAGCGAAAACTACCGCTGCCAACTCCAAATCATGAGTCGGGTAATTCTTTTCATGCTCCTTCAGCTGTCGAGATGCATATGCTATCACCTTTTTTCTTTAGGTTAAAACACAACCCAATCCAACACCAGAAGCATCACTATAAACAGCGAAGTCTTCAACTCCATCGAGTAGAGAAAATATCGGTGCCTCGCATAACTTCTTCTTTAGCTTCTCGAATGCTTCTTTATGCTTATCACTCCAAGCATAAGTAGCTCCTTTGTGGGTCAAAGCTGTTAATGGAGTAGCATCTGAAGAAAAGCTTTGGATAAACCTTCGGTAATATCCGGCTAATCCTAAAAAGCGTCGAATCTCCGTGGGACTTTTCGGTTGTTCCCACTTCATTACAGCTTCAATCTTTGCTGGATCAACCATTATCCCTTCTTGGTTGACCACGTGACCCAAGAATTGGACTTCACGAATCAAAAAATCACATTTGGAGAACTTTGCATACAACTTCTCCTTCTTCAAAACTTCCAACACTTCTTGCAAGTGTCTGCCATGCTCCTCCTGGCTTTTCGAGTAAATCAGAATGTCGTCTATGAACACTATCACAGATTTATCAAGGAAAGGATTACAAACCCTATTCATTAAATCCATGAATGCTGACGGAGCATTGGTTAGTCCAAACGACATAACCAAGAACTCGTAGTGCCCATATCTAGTTCTGAATGCAGTTTTCTCGATATCTTGATCTCTTACTTTTAGCTGATGATATCCTGACCTTGGATCGGTCTTCGAGAAATAGCTCGAACCTTGCAATTGATCAAACAGGTCATCAATCCTTGGCAACGTATATCCATTCTTTATTGTTGCCTTGTTCAACTATCTGTAATCGATGCACATTCTCATACTTCATTTTTCTCCTTTATGAATAACATCGGAGCTCCCCAGGGTGATGAACTAGGTCTAATGAAACCTTTGTCCAATAACTCCTGAAGTTGCATCATTAGCTCCTTCATCTCCGTCAGTGCTAATCGGTACAGTGCTTTTGCAGTTGGCGTGGTTCCTGGTAACAAGTCAATTCTGAACTCCACTTGTCTATCAGGTGGTAATCTAGGAAGATCTTCGGGAAATACTTCCGGATACCCACACACCACTGGAATACTCTGCATCACCTTCTTTTCTTTCTTAGCATCAATCACGAATGCTAAATATGATGTACATCCCTTGGTCAAACACTTTCTGGCTTTCATTAGGGAAATGATTCTAGAATTCACTCTGCGTTTGTCCCCATACACCATAAACAAATCTTTCCCAGGCGGGTTTACTTTAACTATCTTCTTCTTGCATAAAATTTCGGCATCATTGGCGCTAAGCCAATCCATTCCCAACACGATGTCGAAACCATTTAGTTTGATAGGCAATAATTCCTCGTGAAACTTATTCCCATTAAGGTCGATTAAGATGTTTTTCATACGATGGCTAATAGGTACAAACTTGCCACTAGCTACTTCGACCAATAAAGCATTATCTAGTCTATCAATAGCCAAAGCTAGCTTTCTACCAAACTCATGCGAAATAAAGGAGTAGTTGGCTCCAGAGTCAAACAAAATTTGAGCAGGTAATTCGTTTACGAGAAAGGTACCTGAAGCGACATCAGCTTCATCTTTCGCGGCCTCAAGTGTCATCTGGAAGGCTCTCGCCTTCGGCTTTGGTGGAATGTTGGGCTTAGCTGCCTCCTTCTTCTTCGGACAGTCTTTCAAAATGTGCCCCTCTTCATTAAAACCAAAACACATCCTTTTGTTGTTCGGACACTCATTGGCAAAATGTCCAACCTTTCCACACTTGTAGCAGGTTACATCCTCGCCACATTTCCCAAAGTGCTTTTTCTTACACTTATCACACCACTTCGCTTCGCCTCCCTTTCCTCCAAACTTTTTCGAATCAGATTTCGAAAATTTACCTTTCTTACCGGAACCAGATGTTCCCTCAAACTTTCTTTTCTCACCAACCTCAACCTTGTCGGTGGTTCTCCCTTTAATCATGTTCTCAACAGACTTGGCAGCCCAGATAGCTGCCTCTAGAGTATGTGTCTGACGTACTGGCACCTCGTACTCCCATGGGAGTCCCTTCGCATACCGGTCCACCTTTGTCAGCTCGTCTGGGACGATACGCAAGGCAAAATCCATCTTATCGGTGAAGTTATTGGTGTATTCATCAACTGACATGCTGCCTTTCGTCAATGCCAAAAACTTGTTCTCCAATTCCAATAGATTTTGAGCCGAGCAGAACTTGCACTTGAACTGCGCCAAGAACTCTACCCATGAAAATTGCAGTGGCTCATTAGGGCTCAAAGCCTTCCCTAGAGTGTTCCACCAATGAACAGCTCCACCTCGGAACTGACGCACTACACAGATAGTCTGCAACTTACCTCAGCAGCCACAAGTCATGAAGGCTAACTCCATTTCGGAGATCCAATCCATAACTCCAATCGGATCCTCCTTTCCATTGAAGGTCGATGGTTTGCAATTTAGAAAGTCCTTGTACTTGCATCCCATTCCATCATTCCTTCCATCATGGTTATCTTGCATAACTATCGGCGGGTTGGCTTGACCAACAGACCCACTGAAGTTTCCACCTTCCGAGTGCCCTTCATTTAATTCGGGCTCTTCCATACGAATTGACAGTTCTTCACGATTCTGTTGAAGCAACCGCCTAGTTTCATCCATCTGACGATCCAACATCGTCTGAATCATCATTTGCACACCAGCCATGGTTATTGGCTCAGGTGCTACTGCTACGACAGGTATTTGTTCAATCACTGGTGGTTGATTCCTGTTTTCGTCAGCATTTCCAACTCCACTTCTTGTTCTCACCATTTTGATCTACACACCGAATAAGGTGAAATTAGATCCTCAATCACGATAGATATTCAAATCATCCTTATCACTCCGAAACGTTTACATGCTAGTTCTAATATCGTAGACGCACGCTTAGAATCCTACACACATAAAGTTTCTAGATCCGGTCGGCAACAGACCATAGATCCGAATAAATAATATCATATATGGAAACATATAACATTTAGCACATAAAGCATTTTGGGAAAATTTCCTAAAATAAACTAGTGCTCGTGTCTAAAACATAACAAACACACATCTCAAAACTTCACTTAACATTCTAAGTTTAAGTCTAGAAATCCTACAAATTCCTAGTTCACTTAAACTAATGCTCTGATACCAATTGTGACATCCCCAAAATCTCAGCCAGAAAAGACCGATTTTCATTTATGCTTTTAAAATAATTTCAGAGTAAATCCTTTTGATTTGAAAGAGTTGCGGAATTTGTTCCCAAAAACAAAACATGATAAAACAATGTTTACCAAAGCATTTCATAAAAGAAATGTATTTTCATTATATAATCAAAACTCGGGGTGTCATGTTCCGATACAGACCAATAAGCATAAACAATAACATTGCAAGTCATTCAACAAATATATACATATACAGACTGAGTGGGTCAGGCTTGGGAGCCTGGTGAGCATATAGGGTTTTCAACCCATAATAAATAATTTAATTTAATTTCCACCAACCAACAATAACCCAATTACCCATTCCCGTTATTCTCACTTTATGTCCCTAAGACGACTAACATAAGGGACCAAGTCTAAGAGTATTTCATCGGGGTGACAACACATGCTTCGGGGGTACCTCAGCAATATAATTCAAATAAGGCAACCATGAGGGGGATGGAGTACAGCGAATGAACACCCAAGTTCATTAACACCTACAGGTGGCGAACCTACTAATGTTCCACAAGACTGTCTAGAAAAGTCTGTGGTCGTCATCTAAACTCCGCTAGATGACTGAATCAAAACAACAATGAGGCCTCTCATCTGTTTATTGCACACCAACTATCTACCCATGTTCTACCCAACATATTAGTAGATAAAAATATACATTTTTATACATAGATAAAAACCTGTATAGCATGCTTTGATCAATACATATTCCACATAACAGATGAGGCACACACACATAACACGTATTTCATAGAAAACAAATTAGATCTATGAGATAGAAGAGAGTGAATATACATTCACACATATAACACAAAATATACACATAACACGTATTTCGTATAAAATACTTCATAATTATGCGTTAGAAGAAAGTGACCACACACTCACACCTATAAACAACAATATACTTAATACACTCGAACCATACTTGTATTATTATCGTGTTTATGAAAAGTAGTATACACTCACTTGATCAGAAGATGATCGGACAGCACTACGACTTACAGAAGTAGTAATCCTCAGCAGATCTGGAAGATCTTCACTAAAATCGAACTTCTTGCGGGCAGAGCTTCGGCTCGGGAACCGCACTTCTCGGGATCTTCGGGATCTCGGGACTTGCTTCGGGGCTCGAGAATAATACCGGGGCTTCGGGATGGCTTCGGGGGTTTACGCACAGAGCTTCGGCACAAAAATGAGGGGAAATGAGCAAATAAGCCCGGAACCCTCGCATCCTATTTATAGGAGGCTGGAGCCTCAGAGTACGCGGGGCGTACTGCTCCGAAATCGTCACTGCTTACGTATCCGAAGTGCTCGAGTGCGAGTGTCGACATTCCTCGGTGTACGCGGGGCATACTTCGGATGAGTCCGATGACTCCTCTTCGGATAATGCCAGATTTTCCAATTAAATTTAAATACAAATTATTTAATAAACTTCAGAAATTCATATCTTCTTCATATGAACTCCGTTTTCGACGTTATTTATATCCACGCGAAGGTGAGACTACGCTCTACAACTTTCGTTTAGACTCCGTCGGCTAATTTTAACTTTATTTTTATTATTTATTTTTAATAGGCCGGGACAGAAAAACTTCGTTATAAATTCATAACTTCTTCGTTTGACATCCGTTCTCGCCTAACTTTTTATCGCTTCGATACCAACAACGAGACCTTCGATCCTCGTTTAGATTGCTTTGGCTAAAAACCCCTCGATCACAAATTGAGTATAACAGGCTGCATACCGCTAAGCCGAAACTTCGATAAATCATAACTTCCTCATACGAAGTCAGATTTGGGCGTTCTATATATATTCGGAAACCTCGTTTCAACTACTACAACATTATTCAAAGATATCAAGTTTATTTTACACTTAAATTTTGACGCTTATTTTTATTCTTAATTAATCAAACCACATAATTAAGCAATTAAGCACAAAACACATAATACTCAAATAATACAATCTTATTATTTCCAAACAGGTTACAAAGGTTAACGTAGACCATTACATTGTTAAAAATGGCAAGCCCGGAAACACAGGCGTTACATTAACCGAGAACCACTATTTTGGAGGGAATGAAACTGTCAACTAAATAAACTTTGGGGTAAAATCGTGTTTTCATTAAATAAATCACAAAAAAGTGTCAAGAAAAGTGTTTTAAGGACTAAAAATGAAATTCTTTTTTATAAAAGGACCAAAAGTGTTATTTTTATACAAGGATGAGTACTTAAAAAGGGCCAAACTCTACTTACAAACAATCAAATTCAGATACAAGATCCGCGAATTACCGACGAAAATGGAAAAAAAATACACTCTTAATAATACATATCGTTACTAAACGAATTGATTCGGTCTCAAATCAATAACAACACAAAATCGTTAAACCAAACTAATTCTTTAATCACGCAATAACTACAATAAGTCAACAGAAAAACTTTGGGCTTGAAAGTTTCAAATCTTGCTTGTTGGGCCTTGCTAGCCCATCAACATGATCTTTGGGCCCAAAGGGATTATGCTTACGTGATATTGGGTCTTCTATGACCCAATTCCACGTAAAAGGACTTTCAATAGCTATAATGTGTTATTGGGCCCTAATGGCCCATTAGTACTGCTAGTGAGGTCGAGAAGTCAAATGTGAGTTGGGCCAAGTGTCTTTCGCATTCCCGATAGCCTTGAATAACTCCTGGTAATAAAGGGGGCTTCATACCCTCGTTTCTCCTCGGTTGTTGGGCTATGAGAAAACAAAGTAAAGAGATTTAGGACGATAAACAATAGTAATCAGGGTTGGTGGTTTAAGTGAGTAGTAACGACCGACGCCTTCAAGGATCGTTCGTAATCTGCAGTTATAAACTAGTCGTTTTTCCTAATGTGTGATTATAACAACTCACAAACCCTAATTAATCCAACGCCGCCCGGGTAATAAAAAACAATTGACGTATCGGTATAACAATAAACAAGTCATGTATTTTACGTATTGGGAAAACATCGGGTTTTCCTGGGAAGTTCAACATTTTCACTTGTGTTACGTATACAAAGTTCAACAACTATACATGTTTTAAAAATCAACAAGCATATTTACGGATCTTCACACTTATTTATTACAAATACTCTTTTAAGAAAATATCGGATTTTCTGCGTTTACAAACTACACCAAATCATTTTACTACAACATTACTTATGAACTGACCAACATTTCATATGTTGATGTTTTTCAAAATAACTTGTATTCACAGGTAACAGGTAAGCCGAATAATAAGTACCAAGTTATGTCATGGTGTTTTGCTTAGATTATCTATCGAACGGTTTATGTTATGAAATTGTAATGACTAAAACAATGTAATGGATGTAAACAATATCATTTGTATTATTTCAATGCATGGTGATGAATGATGTTATGATTCATGTATAATCATTGTGATGGTATTCAATTTAAGTCACAAGAGCCCTCGGACGTTTCCGCCGTCTGGTTCGGGGGTGTGACAGGTTGGTATCAGAGCTCTGTTTATAGTGAACTAGCATATCTAACCACACATTGATATGCAACTATAAACCAAAAAGAGGGACTAGCACAACTCTAAACAAAACAAGTAAAACATAACAATAAAAACACCCTTGCTTGTATTAGGAAAAATAACATAATACCGAACCAAACAAGATAATGCTAGTATCTCGGTTAAGCTAGGACTGTTCTTAGTCATATCAAGGAGTGGATGTAGCCTGATCAACTACATTTCCTCCAAGGTACAACAATCACATGTCCCGAGGAAATTGTGATGAATAGGGAACCTAAAAACATACCCCTTTATCACCAAGAAGAAAACATTAGCTCAATCTATGAAATAATTGTAGAGACATAGGAGTAATGATAGTTTATTCGTATACTTCCTCCCAGTCGCTATGGAAGGGGAGCAACAGGGCCTCTAGTTTATCAAGTTCTAGTAGCCCACAAGAGGGTCAAGGATGAGCCAGAAGTAGATCAAGGAAAGGCACATGACATTAGACTTGAAGAGGAACAGGACAAATATGTGACAACCCTATATTTTCCAAAAGCATTGTAACACTCGAAAGCTAAGTACAACGAAATTAACCTCGAAAATAAAGCGTTCCAGTATCAAGGTTGGGCTGCATCAAATATTAGATATCATGCCAAGGTTTCCAAAAACATAAAGAACGCTCAAAACCGAGTTATATTGAAGAAATTATAACCACTCATATATTTACGACACGACGTTAAAACATTATTTGACATAAAAAGAAAAATCTCAATAAAATACATTTTAGCCTTAAGTATCTAAACAAAAGTCGTAGATCTCGTTGAAAGGTGAGCGTACATAAAAAGATCGCCCAAATTGGACCTCGTATGAAGAAGTTACGAATTTTCAAAGTTTCGTAACAGTAGTAGAGGGCTAAAAACTCGGATTGAAGATCGAGTGTTATTTAGCTATCGCCACCTAAACGGAAGTTGAAGATCTCCTCATTGGTAATAAAACAATAAAAAGACAAACGAAAACCGACGTCGAATAAAGAACCTATGAATTTTTAACGAACTTTAGAAGGCCCAGCCTATTAAAAATATATCATTAAAAATAAAGTCAAAACTAGCCGACGGAGTCTAAATGAAAGTTGTAGAGCATAATCTCACCTACGCGTGGATATAAAGAACACAAAAAACGGAGCTCGTACGCGAAAGTTACGGAATTTAGAAGAGGACAGGCCAGATTACGCCCCGCGTTCTCTGGGAGTACGCCCCGCGTACTAGACCCAGAGTTGAGTCCCATCGGCCTGCCCAAGCTACGCTTAGCTAGCCAGGAGTCGTAAGCCATGACGCCATATTACGCCCAGCGTAACGACGTACGCGCCGCGTACGTGAGTACGCCCAGCGTACTCCAAAATTACGCCCCGCGTACTCACTCTTCTAGCACTATAAATAGATGGCATGAGCTTCGAGTTTTGGCACACCTTCACAAATCCTCAGCTATTCTCCCAGCTCCAGAGACCATTTTCTTACCTTGGTGTCCGCACTCGAGCCCCGACGAAAGATTTACGCTGCAGAGATCCCCGAAGAGCCCGACGACGCAACCATCCGCGGTCGAAGTTCTGCTCAACCCTAGCCTCTATCTTCAAACTTAACGAGTGAGTTCATACCCCTACTTTTCAATTCTTTTCACGTTTTAAGGTGGGGGGGGGGGGGATACAAGTACATTACAAATCAAAGTATCGTTATATAAACATAATTATAATATCGTTCTTATAGGGTTTTGATACAAAAATAACTTTATGTTTAAAGGGCTATTATATCACCAAGTTGTTATTACCATATGGGAACATACTTTTGAGAAACTATAATGAGTATAGTATTCCAGTTATTCATACATTTACATATACATCTCGACAAATAATATACTTTCAAAAGAAGTAAAGTCTTTATTATCGTAAATCTGTTTATACCAAGTAATGTGAGACATTTAAACTTCAACGTACTCGTATGTATGCATTTCAAGTCCTGTATTATATACCATAATCTCTTAGAGAGAGAGCGTGATACTTGTGTATAGATCTATACGGGATTGACAACCCCGCACCTAAACTATTAGCTATAGTTAGACCGGCAGGTCTGGGGTGACAAATGTCATAACACTACAACACCTGAAGAATGTTGTTACAGGCCGTCAGTGTCAATAGTATGGTTATAAAACTCACATAAAAGTATAAAAACAAGTTTGATTTACGAGATTCATATATGCATTTCAGTTTTCCATTCTATTTTTAATACAAATTTCGTTATTATTATGCAAGTATGAAAAACACTAACGCACTCCAACACGGGAAACTTTTCAAATCATTTATAGAAAATATTGGATTTTCTGAAAACCTCATTCGTCGATTTACTATCAAAAAGGACATACTTTTCAATGCAAACACTTATGAACTCACCAACTTAATTGTTGACACTTTTTCGAAATCACTTGTATTTCTCAGGGAATCAGTAATACAGGTAACCACCAGCTTTTGGAGAAGGAAACACTAAGGATGTTTTATTATTGAACATTTATCATCTCATTGTAATATTCTTTTGCTAATATGTATAACGCAACAACATACGTTTTCATTATATATGTGATGGTTGTGTTACTTTCTTTACAATATTCAATGGTTGTGATACTACGTGAAGTCATCCACCCCCGAATGTTTCTGCCATTCTGGTTTGGGGGTGTGACAGATTGGTATCAGAGCATTGTTTATAGTGAACTAAGTATATCGAACCACATACGATATACAAACTATAAATGCAAAGGGGACCAAAAACCCTCTGACGAAACATTTTCATGAACAAAATACTTTCTTTTAAAGATATACATTTTTACAAGCATGCATTAATCTTGTATCATAACAAGTTTTACTAAAAAGTATTAAGGCAAGTTACGACACTACGATTGAGCCTTGGGGTATGTAATCAGGTTGAGAATAAATATAGCCTGATCAACTATATTTATCCTGGATTTAACCAACGTACGTCGAGGAATGGTCGTAGTGGACAACAAGCCGAAAACTTACCCAAATACAAAATCATTTTAGTTTCGCCAAGTTGAAATAGTATAGAAGTATTATTAAAAATAGTTGTAAAATTATAGTTAAAAATAGTAAGTCGTTAAATAGAAATTTCTTTTCTTATAAAGTTCTCATACATCTATCCTAGTACAGACAAATGGCCGGATTCCATTTACCAGGAGATCCCTACTACCCAAACCAAGGCAACGGCGGTTGGATAGAAGAAGACCCGGAGGAAGACCCAGAGGAAATCGAAGAAGAGATCGAGGAAGAACCCGAAGGGGTTATCGAGGAAGAATTCGAAGTCGAAGTCGGAGAGGAATTCGAAGTCGACGAAGAGATCGAGGAGATTTCTAGCGGGACAGACTCCGAGCCAGAAGTGTACGACCCTCCCATCCCTCATCCTCCCGTAATCAGACCATATCAACCGGGACCCATTCCCATGTGGGGAAGTCACCTCTACTACTAGAGCCGCCAGCAAGGTGTACGCCCTCCTTTCGGCATGTGCCGAGATTTTTACAATGTCAGTGGGGGAAGCTCAGCTGATCGAGCACTTCCTGTTATTGTGAACGCTATAGCTACCCAGAACTACGAGACGGACAGGCAAGCAGCCAGAGTTCGCGAGGTCAATGCTGCTACCCAAGGTAACGCCGCTGACATCCGCTGTTTGGAAGGACTACATGAGAATACCCAAATCTACACGGGGACACTTCAGAACCAAATGATAACGGCTCTGGCGGAAATAAGAGAGATGAAGGAACAACAAGCAGATCTTGAGATGCGACTGATGGGAGTAAAACGGTCGGATGCCGAATCTAGCTCCAAACGCCGCAAGTAGAACTTGTTCGAGCCCCAACAATTTTGTTATAGAGTAGGATTTCGGATAAAAGTTTTTCCCTTATTTCCCTTGTTTTCCCTGTTGTATCCGTAATCGGAGATCTCTAGGAGGATCAAATTTTCCAAACAAAAACATGTAATGTAACACACCTCAGGTGTGACCTATATGTATGAATATGAAGTATTTCTTATTTTATACCTCTCAAAAATTACGAGTTTTAAATTTCTATGCCTACCTTGAAACCATAAACTAAAGTCAAAACAAATTACAAGATACAACTAACACACGATTGTCAAAACATTAGAAACTTATAGTATTCATTCTTATTTTTCTCTACCAGAACATGCCTCCTCGTAGATCAACACGTAGAAACTCAACTTCAACACCACCTCCACCACCTCCTCCAATTATGGACACCGTTATGTTCCAGACTGCTGTAACCGCTGCTGTAACTGCAGCAATGGCACAAATGAGCAACAACGGATCGGGGGGAGGAACAAATAGTTTTACAAATGGCCAAGGTCAAGGCCATTCAGGGGTATGCACTTACAAAGACTTCACCAACGGAAAACCTATTCCCTTTTACGGGACTGGGGGAGTATTGGCTCTATCTCAATGGATAGAGAAAACGGAAGCTGTTTTCGAAATCTGTGCATGTCCTGAAGAAAGCAAAGTAAAGTTTGCCGCTTTTACTTTCTCTGAACGCGCCCTGACATGGTGGAACGGCCACGTCCAGACACTAACCCTGGTGGTGGCAAACTCCATGGGTTGGGAAAACCTGAAAAGAATGCTCCTTCAAGAATACTGCCCAAGAGGCGAGATTCAGAAGCTTGAACATAAACTGTGGAACCTCTCGATGGTAGGTTCGGACATAGCAGGTTACACCAACAGGTTCAGTGACTTAATAACACTTTGCCCAGGAATGTTAACCCTGGAAAGCCAAAAGGTCGAGAGATACATCTGGGGACTATCACCCCAACTTCGAGGAAGTGTATTAGCCTCCAAACCCTTGACTTTCGCCAGCGCCAAGGAACTAGCGCAATCTCTTGTTGATCATGGTGTCTGTCAAGGAGTCGCGGCTATCATGGCTGAACCAACAAAAGGGAACAACAACAATGAGATCAATGCCAACAACAACAACAACAAGAAATTTTGGAACAAAAGGAAGGGGCAAACTTCGCAAGAACCTTCAAAGAAGCAAATGGTTGGGGTTCATGCTGCTACTACCCCCACCACGACTCCTGCTACCTCTGCACCAACAAAACCATATGCGGGGAATCTGCCCAAGTGCAACAAGTGCAACTACCATCACCATGGTATTTGTCGCGAGATGCACTGTAAGAACTGTGACAGGAAAGGGCACACAGTCCGTTTCTGTAAAGCACCGACACGACCAATCACTCAAGTTTCTGGCACTGGAGTAAGCCGGGCGTGTTATGGGTGCGGAGAGACTGGACACTTCAGGAGGGATTGTCCTAAGGAAAGGAATATTGGCGGTGTGGGGAGAGTGCTGGCAGTAGGACAGAATGAAGCAATAGCGGACCCCACGGTGGTTACGGGTACGTTCCTACTCAACAACACTTATGCACACATACTCTTTGACTGCGGTGCGGAGAGAAGTTTTGTGAGTCATAAATTCAAACACCTACTTAATCAAAAACCCCAACCACTCAATAAAATATTCACTGTAGAAATGGCAAACGGTAAAACAGAACACGCAAACGATTTATACATAGGGTGCACACTAAATTTAAACGAGCGCTTGTTTCGAGTCGATCTTATGCCCATTTCCATAAGAAGTTTCGATGTCATCATCGGTATGGACTGGTTGAGCCTTCACCATGCCAATATCCTTTGCCACGAAAGGGCTGTTCGCCTAAATATGCCAAACGGCGAAACTCTTGTCATTTATGGCGACAAAACTAGTTCAAGTTTACAAATCATTTCCTGTATTAAAGCACAAAAATATCTTCGTAAGGAATACCATGCCTTTCTAGCCCACGTAGTAGACCAGAAACAAGAACCAAAGAACATTAAAGACATTCAGGAAGTCTACAACTTCCCATATATTTTCCCAGAAGATCTTCCAGGAATCCCACCGGAACGTCAAGTCGAGTTCAGAATCGACTTAATCCCCGGAGCTACCCCTGTAGCAAAGTCACCTTACCGTTTAGCCCCAGCCGAGATGCAGGAACTATCCAGTCAATTAAACGAACTGCTGAGCAAGGGATTCATCAGACCGAGCTTCTCACCATGGGGAGCGCCAGTCCTATTCGTGAAAAAGAAGGACGGATCGTTTCGCATGTGCATCGATTATCGGGAACTAAACAAACTCACGATCAAGAACCGATATCCCTTACCGCGCATAGACGATCTATTCGACCAATTACAGGGAGCAAGCTACTTCTCAAAGATCGATCTAAGATCTGGTTATCACCAACTGCGAGTGATGGAGGGAGACATCCCCATAACGGCTTTCCGAACACGTTATGGTCACTACGAATTTGTAGTAATGCCCTTCGGATTGACGAATGCTCCAGCAGTGTTCATGGACTTGATGAACCGAGTATGTCGTCCCTTCCTGGATAAATTCGTGATCGTATTGATAGATGATATACTCATCTATTCAAGAAGCCAGGAAGAACACAACAACATCTCCGCCAAGTACTGGAAACGTTAAGGGCAGAGAAACTTTACGCAAAATTTTCCAAATGTGAATTTTGGATTCGGGAAGTGGATTTCCTAGGACATGTTGTAAGCAAAGAAGGAATACACGTGGACCCTTCCAAGATAAAGGCAATAGATAGTTGGACTATTCCAAGAACCCCTACAGAAATCCGGCAATTTTTGGGACTCGCCGGGTATTACCGAAGATTCATACCGAACTTTTCAAAGATTGCCAAGCCACTTACCACCCTAACCCAGAAAAATGTGACCTTCGACTGGGGAGAAAAGCAAGACAGCGCATTTCAGACACTAAAGCGAGCCTTATGTAGTGCGCCCATCCTAACCCTGCCAGAGGGAACGGAAGACTTCGTGGTCTTTTATGATGCATCAAACCAAGGACTTGGGTGTGTCTTAATGCAAAGAGGGAAGGTCATCGCCTACGCCTCAAGGCAACTAAAGACGCACGAAACGAACTACACAATGCATGATCTTGAGCTAGGAGCAGTCGTCTTCGCTCTGAAGATATGGAGACACTATCTCTACGGCACAAAATGTACCATCTTCACCGATCATAAAAGCCTCCAACATATCCTCAATCAGAAGGAACTCAA
Source organism: Lactuca serriola (assembly GCF_051521515.1). Lineage (NCBI taxonomy): Eukaryota > Viridiplantae > Streptophyta > Magnoliopsida > Asterales > Asteraceae > Lactuca > Lactuca serriola. The sequence continues at coordinate 81,529,497 of NC_136409.1, forward strand.
CATGAGACAGAGACGATGGGTAGAACTACTAAGTGATTACGAGTGCGAAATTCGATACCACCCTGGAAAGGCTAATGTAGTGGCTGATGCACTCAGTCGGAAGGAGTACTCAGGTCGCCGAGTGAAGTCCCTAACTATGACGATCCATTCACACCTGTCCACGCAAATCAAGGAAGCCCAAATAGAAGCCTTGAAATCCGAAAACGTGACAGGAGAAGCCCTAAGAAGAATGGATAAGAACCTTGAAGCCAAGAGCGACGGAGGTCGTTATTTCATGGATCGAATATGGACACCGAAGTTTGGTGGGTTCAGAGAAATCGTCATGGACGAAGCCCATAAAACACGATACTCCATACATCCCGACTCCGATAAGATGTATCTCGATCTCAAGAAGTTGTACTGGTGGCTGAACATGAAAGTCGATATTGCTACCTACGTGAGCAAATGCCTGACATGTGCCAAAGTCAAGGTGGAATACCAGAAGCCTTCGGGTTTATTACAACAACCAGAAATACCCGAATGGAAGTGGGAGCGGATAACCATGGATTTCATAACAAAGTTACCCAAAACAGCAAGCGGACTCGACACCATTTGGGTAATTGTCGACAGGTTAACTAAGTCAGCGCATTTCCTACCGATCAAAGAGACGGATAAATTGGAGAAGTTAACAAGGACATACCTCAGAGAAATTGTATGACTGCATGGTGTGCCCATATCCATTATCTCGGACCGAGATAGTAGATTCACCTCAAGGTTCTGGCAGTCGCTACAAAAAGCTTTGGGGACAAGACTAGACATGAGTACCGCTTATCACCCACAAACCGACGGCCAGAGCGAGAGAACTATACAAACCTTAGAAGACATGCTGAGAGCTTACGTAATCGATTTTGGCAAAGCATGGGACACACATCTACCCTTGGTCGAGTTCTCATACAACAATAGCTACCACACCAGTATCAAAGCTGCCCCGTTCGAAGCCCTCTATGGCCGCAAATGCAGGTCACCTTTGTGTTGGGCCGAAGTGGGGGACACACAACTAGCAAAAGGGCAAGCAACTGACAACACGCTCACTGGGCCAGAAATCATAAGGGAGACTACGGAGAAGATTGTTCAAATCCGAGAACGTCTAAAAGCATCAAGGGATAGACAAAAGAGTTACGCAGATAAGAGACGAAAACCCTTGGAATTCCAAGTTGGAGACCATGTCCTACTCAAAGTCTCGCCTTGGAAAGGTTTAATACGCTTCGGAAAACATGGAAAACTGAACCCTAGATACATCGGACCATTCGAGATCCTTGCCAGGATCGGTCCAGTGGCTTACAAACTTAGACTACCTCATGAGCTCCACAACGTACACCCTACCTTTCACATATCGAACCTAAAGAAGTGCTTATCCGACGAGACCCTTGTCGTCCCTCTAGACGAAATTGCAATAAATGAAAACCTCCAATTTGTGGAGGAACCAGTAGAGATCATGGATCGGGACATCAAAAGGACTAAACAAAGCCGCATACCCATTGTAAAGGTCCGCTGGAACGCCAAGCGAGGACCTGAATACACCTGGGAACGCGAGGATCAGATGAAACAAAAGTACCCGCATCTTTTTCCTAAAACTGTAAACTATATCTTAGATTAAATTTTAGGACGAAATTCCCTTAACAGGGGGATGATGTGACAACCCTATATTTTCCAAAAGCATTGTAACACTCGAAAGCTAAGTACAACGAAATTAACCTCGAAAATAAAGCGTTCAAGTATCAAGGTTGGGCTGCATCAAATATTAGATATCATGCCAAGGTTTCCAAAAACATAAAGAACGCTCAAAACCGAGTTATATTGAAGAAATTATAACCACTCATATATTTACGACACGGCGTTAAAATATTATTTGACATAAAAAGAAAAATCTCAATAAAATACATTTTAGCCTTACGTATCTAAACAAAAGTCGTAGATCTCGTTGAAAGGTGAGCGTACATAAAAAGATCGCCCAAATTGGACCTCGTATGAAGAAGTTACGAATTTTCAAAGTTTCGTAACAGTAGTAGAGGGCTAAAAACTCGGATTGAAGATCGAGTGTTATTTAGCTATCGCCACCTAAACGGAAGTTGAAGATCTCCTCAGTGGTAATAAAACAATAAAAAGACAAACGAAAACCGACGTCGAATAAAGAACCTATGAATTTTTAACGAACTTTAGAAGGCCCAGCCTATTAAAAATATATCATTAAAAATAAAGTCAAAACTAGCCGACGGAGTCTAAATGAAAGTTGTAGAGCATAATCTCGCCTACGCGTGGATATAAAGAACACGAAAAACGGAGCTCGTACGCGAAAGTTACGGAATTTAGAAGAGGACAGGCCAGATTACGCCCTGCGTTCTCTGGGAGTACGCCCCGCGTACTAGACCCAGAGTCGAGTCCCATCGGCCCGCCCAAGCTACGCTTAGCTAGCCAGGAGTCGTAAGCCATGACGCCATATTACGCCCATCGTAACGACGTACGCGCCGCGTACGTGAGTACGCCCAGCGTACTCCAAAATTACGCCCCGCGTACTCACTCTTCCAGCACTATAAATAGATGGAATGAGCTTCGAGTTTTGGCACACCTTCACAAATCCTCAGCCATTCTCCCAGCTCCAGAGACCATTTTCTTACCTTGGTTTCCGCACTCGAGCCCCAACGAAATATTTACGCTGCAGAGATCCCCGAAGAGCCCGACGACGCAACCATCCGCGGTCGAAGTTCTGCTCAACCCTAGCCTCTCTCTTCAAACTTAACGAGTGAGTTCATACCCCTACTTTTCAATTCTTTTCACGTTTTAAGGGGGGGGGGGGATACAAGTACATTACAAATCAAAGTATCGTTTTATAAACATAATTATAATATCGTTCTTATAGGGTTTTGATACAAAAATAACTTTATGTTTAAAGGGCTATTATATCACCAAGTTATTATTACCATATGGGAACATACTTTTGAGAAACTATAATGAGTATAGTATTCCAGTTATTCATACATTTACATATACATCTCGACAAATGAAATACTTTCAAAAGAAGTAAAGTCTTTATTATCGTAAATCTGTTTATACCAAGTAATGTGAGACATTTAAACTTCAACGTACTCGTATGTAAGCATTTCAAGTCCTGTATTATATACCATAATCTCTTAGAGAGAGAGAGCGTGATACTTGTGTATAGATCTATACGGGATTGACAACCCCGCACCTAAACTATTAGCTATAGTTAGACCGGCAGGTCTGGGGTGACAAATGTCATAACACTACAACACCTGAAGAATGTTGTTACAGGCCGTCAGTGTCAATAGTATGGTTATAAAACTCACATAAAAGTATAAAAACAAGCTTGATTTACGAGATTCATATATGCATTTCAGTTTTCCACTCTATTTTTAATACAAATTTCGTTATTATTATGCAAGTATGAAAAACACTAACGCACTCCAACACTGGAAACTTTTCAAATCATTTATAGAAAATATTGGATTTTCTGAAAACCTCATTCATCGATTTACTATAAAAAATGACATACTTTTCAATGCAAACACTTATGAACTCACCAACTTAATTGTTGACACTTTTTCGAAATCACTTGTATTTCTCAGGGAATCAGTAATACAGGTAACCACCAGCTTTTGGAGAAGGAAACACTAAGGATGTTTTATTATTGAACATTTATCATCTCATTGTAATATTCTTTTGCTAATATGTATAACGCAACAACATACGTTTTCATTATATATGTGATGGTTGTGTTACTTTCTTTACAATATTCAATGGTTGTGATACTACGTGAAGTCATCCACCCCCGAATGTTTCCGCCATTCTGGTTTGGGGGTGTGACAAAATACGTGATGGTTGATCTCGATTATGATAAGTTGGACCAGGAACCAGATGAAGAAAAGGGCGTAGAGGAGGCGTGTAGTGAACCTCACCAGTTCGAAGCCCCGTCAAATTTCCGCATGTTTCAAGGGGTGGATACAGACTACTTACGCGCTCTCGAGGAGGCAGTTATCAGTCGGAAGCTTCAACTCATCATGGCCAAGGCAAGGGCTACGCGAGCCGAGCGAAAAGTAGAGGTAATCACCCCAGAGGTGGATGAACTGGCTGAACTTCTAGTGCGTCACATCTCGAGTTGAACCTACTATCTTGATCGGAGATAATGGACACAGGCACACCGTGCAGTCGAACTATTTCTTGAATGTAGATCTGCGTGAGCTTTTCTATCTTGAACGTTTATTTGATTGGTAGGAAGTGAGCTGATTTTGTCAATCGGTCGACTATTACCCAGATGGTGTCTTCCCTACTCGGAGATTTGGGTAATTTAGTGATAAAATCCATAGTAATCCTCTCCCACTCCCACTCAGGTATTTCTGGCTGCTCAAGTAGACCCGACGGCTTCTGATATTCAACCTTCAGTTTGGCACAAGTCAAACACTTTCCCACGAAGGTAGCAATCTCCGCTTTCATATTTGGCCACCAATACAACTTTTTGAGATCGAGGTACATCTTATCTGAACTTGGGTGAACTGAGTATCTTGTCTTGTCAGCTTCGCTCATGAGAACCTCCCAGTATCCCCCGAACCTTGGGGTCTAGATCCGGTCCATGAAATAATAGACTCCGTCTCACTTGATCTCTAAGTTCTTTTCCATTCCTCTCAAGGCTTCAGCCGACATATTCTTTGGTTTTAAGACTTCCAGTTGAGCCTCTCTGATTTGCGTGGATAAGTGGGAACGGATAGTCATTGTTAGTGCCTTCACTCTACGACCTGAGCATTCCTTCCGGATAAGGGCATCTGCCACCACATTGGCCTTGCCTGGATGGTAGCATATTTCACACTCGTAATCACTGAGTAGCTCTACCCATTGCCGTTGTCTCATGTTCAACTCCTTCTAGTCGCAGATGTGCTGCAGGCTTTTATGGTCAGTGAAGACAGTGCACTTGGTTCTGTAGAGATAATGTCTCCATATCTTTAATGCGAAAACCACTGCTCCCAACTCTAAATCGTGAGTTGTGTAGTTGACTTCATGTGCTTTCAGTTGTCTTGAGGCATAGGCGATAACCTTTCCCCGCTACATGAGCATAAAGCCTAAGCCCTGATTGGATGCATCACAGAAGACGACGAAATCCTCCATCCCTTCGGGAAGAGACTGGATAGGTGCGCTGCATAGGGCCTACTTCAAAGTTCAGAATGCAGTGTCTTGCTTTCCACTCCAACAAAATGGTACACCTTTCTGAGTCAAAGTGGTTAGGTGTTTGGCAATCCTGGAGAAATTTCGGATAAACCTGCGATAATAGCCAGCGAGGCCCAAGAATTGACGGATTTTCGTGGGTGTCTTCGGTGCTGACCAATTCTCAATCGCATGGATCTTGGAAAAATGCACGTGTATGCCTTCCTTGCTTACCATGTGACCTAAGAAAGTTACTTTTCGAATCCAGAATTCACACTTAGGGAATTTCACGAACAGTTTCTCCATTCTTAAAGTTTTCCAGCACCAACCTCAAGTGCTATCTATGATCTTCTTCACTTGTGGAATAGACGAGAATATCGTCAATGAACACTATTATGAACTTGTCCATGAAAGGACGACACACCCGATTCATCAGGTCCATGAATATTATCGGTGCGTTAGTTAGACCAAAGGGCATTACTACAAACTCGTAGTGACCATATTGGGTCCGAAATGCTGTCTTGGGAACATCACTCTCATGGACTCCTAGTTGATGGTACCCTGATCTTAGGTGTATTTTTGAAAAGTAGCTGGCTCCTTGAAGTTGATCGAAGAGGTCGTCAATTCAGGGAAGGGGATAACGATTTTTGACAGTGAGCTTGTTCAGTTCGCGATAATCAATGCACATTCGGAAAGATCCATCCTTCTTTTCACGAATAAAATCGGGGCTCCCCAGGGTGAGGAACTCGGTCTAATGAATCCTTTGTTGAGGAGCTCATTGAGCTGGCTGGATAATTCTTGCATTTCTAATGGCGCTAGACGGTACGGGGATTTAGCTATGGGGGTAGCTCCGAGGATTAAGTCGATGCATAATTCGACATGGCGTTCGGGAGGAATTCCCGGATGCTCTTCAGGAAAGACATCAGGAAAATTGCAGACTTCAGGGATGCTCTCGAGGTCTTTAACTTCCTGTTTCTTGTTAACAACATGGGCTAGGAATGCATGACACTCCTTTCGCATAAATTTTTGGGCCTTGATGCACGAAATGATACGGAGGTTTGAGTTGAGCTTATCAACATAGATCATGAGGGTTTCACCAGAGGGAAAATTGAGACGGATAGCTTTTTCATAGCAAAGGATATCAACAAGATTGGGGCTCAACCAATCCATGCCGATGATGACATCGAAACTCTTTATGGAAACAGGCATAAGGTCGATGGGAAAGGAATGGTCGTTTAAAGTAAGAGTACAGCCGATGAATATGTCGTTAGTGCTCTCTTTCTTTCCGTTAGCCATCTCGACAGTATATGTTTCGATTAAAGGTTGGGGTTTATGTTTGAGAAGATGCTTGAATGCATGACTAACAAAACTACTCTCCGCACTAGAATAAAAAAGAACGCATGCATAAGAGTTGTCGAGGAGGAACATACCCGTAACAACCATGGGATTTGCAACTGCTTCCTCCTGACCCATTGCTAGAACCCTCCCAGTGTTGCCAGTTGTTGTTTCCTTTGGGAAATTTCTCTCGTAATGCATGACTTCTCCACAACCATAACAGGATTGACCAATGCCTGCTCCAGGGTCCTGGTTAGTAGGTTGGACTTGTGTCTTGCAGCCTCGAGCTGTGTGGCCCTTCTTGCCATAGTTGTTGTAGAGCATTTCCTGGCATGGGCCGGGGTTATGATGGTAGTTACACTTGTCACACCGAGGAAGGGTACCAACATATCTATTGGTAGGTGCTTGAGTGGCAGGAGCAACGTAGGAGTAGTAGAAGTGTGAACGGCCACCGTTTGCTGTTTCTTTGAGGGCTCTTGCGAAGGCTGACCCTTGCGCTGCTTCCAGAACTTTCTTTTCCCACCACTCACCTTTTCTGGTTCGGGAGCAACTGTCACTTTATCAAGATCAACTCCATGATTTATGAGAGTCTGCGCTAGGCACTTGGCGGTGTCAAAAGTGGTTGGCCTAGCGGCCAAGACATTTCCTTGTGTTGGGGGCGTCAATACCCAAATGTATCTTTCTATTTTCTTGCTTTCCGGGGTGACCATTCACGGACATAGGAGAGCCAGATCACAGAATCTAGCCGTATAGGTATTGGATTAATTTCTAAGTCCATAACTATATTTGGTATGTACTTGACCCGACCCGGCATGGTCCATTTGGGTTGCACTTCACCGACACAATTTATATGGATAATCTTTTGAGAATAGTATGTTTATGATTAATATTAATATATTATAAGTTCTAATATATTAATATGGAATCATATTATTTAATCAGTATTGATCAAGAATTAATTTACAATTAATTAAGTGATCAAAAGGAACTAATTAAATATGCACTCTTATATATATGGAATGGGCCAAGTTCATTTAGGTTGGGCTAAGCTTTCATGGATATTCCATAGAGTGTTTAACCCATGGATCCTAGGAAATGAAAGGTCATGGGTATTAGGGTTTAACCCTAATCCTCCATACTATATAAAGATGTCCTTGGTTGGTGAAATTGGCACTAGTGTGTGGTACACTAAGAAGGGCTAGCTAATTTCACTAGAGAGAACCAAGTATCCATATTCTCTAAAGTCTTCCAAGGTGTTTTGGTGATTTGTGATTCCATTTGAGGCTTCCACACTATTGGGGCTAATCTCTTAAAGCTTGAAGACATCAAGCTACATCAAAAGGTATGTCATCTAACTAGTACTTTGTAGTATAAGAACTTCATAATACGCTAGTTAGGATTAAAGCCTTGGAAAGTTCTTATTTGCATGTATTATAGAGAAAACATAGATCCAAGGTTTATAGGGTTGCATGTACACCATAGGAGTGTTAGAATGCTCAAAACCCAACAGTGGTATCAGAGCCACGGGTTGTTTTCTGTTATATTGATGCAAATATTTTATTTTCAAAGTTGAAAAAAAAAAGAAAAAAAACATGAAGTTTGTCAAATTTTAAGATAATTACTTGTTCTTCTGAAAAACTAATTATTTGTAAGATTTGAATAATTTGCTTTATGAGTTGAATTATGTCAAATTTAATAAAAGATAAAATGATATGATTATTTTATTAGTTTTAAAAGTTTGATCTAAAGAGTTTTATTTTTTGAAACCTCCATAAGTTATGGATATGAAAAGGTTTTAAAAAAAAATTGATTCAAAGTTTTTATGGAGTTACAAAATTTGGTGTTAATGTTTTAAAGGATTCCATAACTTAAGAATAAGTTATGGATCACCAAAAGTTTTTTGTGTTACCTTGTTTTATGAGTGAATTTAGATTAATGAATAAAATTATGTGATAGTAGGTTTTAATCCAAATTAATCTAAAAGAAGTTCATAAAATGTGTTTATGTAACTTATAAGTCACATTTATGAATCTTAAAACTCATAAAAGTTGTCATAGGTTACAAAATGAAGAGTCTTTTTCCTCATTAAATTGTTTTATGACTCCATAACTTGTCCTCAAGTTATGGATGACCAAAAGTCTCTTCATTAAATAATAAATTAAAAAAAAAGTGTAACCTTAATTAATTCCATAAGTTATAAAATAAAGAAAAGTTAATTCTTTTATTAGTTTAAAGTCTTCCATAACTTGTCCTCAAGTTATGGAACTTGAAGAGATTTTTTATTAAAACTACTTTAAACACATAAGTTATGGAATTAATTAGTTTTGAATAGTTTCAAAACTTGCCCTCAAGTTTTGGAATTTGAAAAGTTTTCACTTATGAATACTTTAATTCGAAGTTAGCCCTTAGAATTTTAAAGAATTAAAATTCAACCCTTATACTTTATAATATTATAAGTTAATAATATATATATATATATATATATATATATATATATATATATATATATATATATACAAGAGTAAAGTCAGTCTTACTGCTAGTATGCCTCATTCACGAAGCCGGTCTATAAGGTGGGTATAAGGTTGTTGCCTATAAAATGGCAACTTAATGGGTGTCCACTCTCACCCACCGCTTGCTTGACTGGTGGAGGGTCGTTAGCCGAACGGGTTTGACAGGACTATAATTCTCCCTTCATTAAAAGTATTAATGATAAATACTAAGTAACTAAACTCTTAATAATACCCAATCTTAGTGGAGCGTGTGTGGTTAACCGGCACACTAACTCGTATTTAACAAGGTAGGCAATGGGTGACTTAATGTTTGTCATAGATCAATGGAGCGTGTGTGGTTAACCGGCACATCGATTAAGGGGTAAACACTTAAGGGTACCAAGTAATTTGCATGGTTACTTCACACTTTGTTTTGTGATCCTCGGCATCCCAGTCACAAAACCTAAAGGGCACACTCGAGATTGAAACATGCCATTGAACAGTTCAATGAATCTCAATAGATCTAGGAGTTTCAAAACCAATTAAAACCTAATAATACATTTCGTTTATCTTGGTGGAAATTGGTGAATCGTCATTCACCTACCTTCAAATATTTTATAGCTTGGATTACGGCATCCCTCTTCTAAGTTATAAAATAGTTTGTTGGGTCCTAGCCTTAATATTTCATATTGGGTGTTATATTAAGGACTTAAGATCAACTATCTTGAATATCTCCCAAAAGATGTCTGGTTTAGACATTTATGATCTTCCTAAATCTCCTGAAACAAGCTTTCCTAAATGAAGATGATGTCCCATGGAAATCATACTTCTTTCACCTCCTCTAATTATTCTCCCTAACCCACAAGTTCAAGGTCACTCAAGCCCTATTGGCAAGGCAAGGTCTAGGTGTGATCACATCTTGGAGATGTAGTCACATATTGACAAGTCGGGAGAGTTGGGTGTCAAAGTCTTGAGAAATTTGGTGGTTCAATCACTTTCTAAGTCACATAGTGAGTTCCTTTGGGACACCTATGAAACAGACTATGACAAGACCCTTAATGATCTTATCTATTTGTTAAGATCAACTTCCTTAAAACTTGATGGACATTGACAATAGTGACACAAGAAATCCATAAAAGCATTCTCTTCCCAATGGTAAAGGGATCGGCCATAATCAACTCGGTTGACCAAATGGTAAAGAGAAAAGCTAAGTCTGTGATAGTCCCTTGTACCATTATCAAAGGGTCCATATGTTTATATTGCCAAAGGAAGGGGCATTGGTTGCGAAGCTGCCAAATTTACCTAAGGATGTTAAAGTCAATAAGTTTGACTCTACTTCAGGTAAATTCCACTATCTAACTCTGCTAAGTTTCTATTCTGAGATTCCTGATACATGATGTGACTGGGTCACATGGTGATGTTTTAAGAATCAAAGAAAAGTGAAGAAACTTAAAGAAAGAATATGTTGAATCTGATGGCGTAGATGGATTTCTATCGCATAGTTTGAAGATCGGATTCTTGAGCTACTTCTTAGGAGTTATGAGATATTGCTTAGGAATAGATAACAACAAGTTTTCATATGGATTGTAAGGACAAGTTCTTCCTCAAAGTTTTTAAAATAAAAGGAAAATTTTTGATTTTATTTATATTAAAATATCCTTACAATGGCATCTGTGGAAATTTTTGTTGCTTATAAGATTCCATTAATAGCAAGAGTGGAAGTATGAAATTGATTCTTTCATTTGTGGTAATGTCTAAATTTACCAAATAAGGAAAGATTCTCAATACCCAAGTTTCAATTGGACCGGAACTTGGAATCATGCAAGTTGTATAGCATGATGAATGAGAACTTTCAAGTATTGGAAAATTAAGACTAATTACTTGTTCACATGGATGTGTGAGTCAAGTAAAGGACTAAGAGATCGAGTACACATTCTTGTGCACTGATTAAGTCCACCACAAAATTCATCATAGTTTACTAAAGCTCAGTAAACATGATTATACTTACAAGCTTAAGTGTAACTCTGAGACATTGGAAAAGGTTCCAATGTATGGCAGAGCGAATAAGAAGAATCAAATTAGGTAGAAGGATAAAAGTTTCTCAAATCTGAAAAGATGGGAGAGAGTACTTTCGTATCAGTTTTGTGATCATCTTAATGATTTAGAGACCTTATCACAATTCATCCTCTAAGAGCCTTCTTATAGCTAAGAAGAGGAACTTGAATTGTTGAAGTGGTTAAATCAAGAAGATGATTCATACTTCGTTCCAAAAACAATTCTTAGAGTTATACTCTAAGATTGTAACTTGAGTGACATGTCTTCAAGAAGGTTTAAAACTCTTATACATTTGAAATTGGTAAGTTGTGATGTTTTGGATAAAACAAAGACCAACTAAGGCCAATTGTGTGAAGTGTTTGTCTTGATTAAAATCCGCACTATCTCTTGGATGTTTGACAAGGGCGTCTTATATGTCAAGAGGACAGTGGGAGTCTTAAAGGTCTTGAAAGTCTCAAGAACTAATCAAGAATAAACCTGAAGTTCTTCACTAGCACACAACTTGAGGTTTATAACCTATCGTGTTAACATATTCTGTGCCCATTCCAGTTAAAGTTGGCTTTGCATATGAGTTCTTAGAGTTCTCAATTTGTTACACAACTACTTGGAAGCAATGGCAGGCCCTTGAGCTGCCAGGTGGCAAGAAATTAAGATTGAGTTCAGTCCATATGAGTTTGTATTTGTCATTATCCTTGTCTTGTGTCTATGGTTTTGACAATTCACATGGATAAGAACACATACACCATTAAATCTAAGTGTCATAAGGTTTCTCTCCGATTCATGAAAATGATGGTGAGGAAACACTTTCACTAAGTAGATTTTAGCTAGATAGCAATTGTGATATTTGCATTCTCAAAGTCGTTAGTGGAGCGTGTGTGGTTTACCGGCACACTAACCTGGACTTGTGAGAAGTGGCAAAAAGGTCTAACCATTATGATTACGGCATCCCTCTTCATAATTGTTTAGACACACAAGTGTGCTATCTAAGGGAAGGTGTATGATTTTGATAAAGTTTTATCAATCTAGTATCAGAAATCTGAACTTTGGTAAGAAAGTCAGCTGATTTCTAAGTACATGTCAAAGCTAGTGGGAGCATAAGTGTTATGCTTATAATCATCATGTTAGTGGGAGCATGATAATTATGATAAAGTATTGCAAGTTAGCAATGTTAATTATAGAAAACAAAAGGTTTCAATTGGGAAAGAGTTGTTTTGCTATAATTAAGGGAGAGGAAATTATACTTCATCTCAAATCTATAAGCTTAGATCGTGAGGTTTTAATCATTTAGTCAAGGATATATATATATGAATTTCATGTTGGAATGGCTCAACATAAGGAAATTCTGTATATGGCTCCATTATTTGCGTTCTAAAATTCGATTATGATTACGGCATCCCTTTTCATAATCTGAATTATGAGAACTTGGCAAATTGAAATGGAAATGTTATAGCAAAAGACTGGTTTAGTCTTTATGTGAGACATCAAGAATCGATTCCCATATACTTCGGATATAGGATCGATTATGTGACATCCCCAAAATCACGGCCAGAAAAGACCGGTTTGTTTATGCTTTGTTTAAAAGTCAGAGTTACATTTTAAATGAAAGTGTTGCGGAATTTGTCCCAAAACAAAATATGATAAAGATTTATCAAGAGCATTTTCATAGAAATGTATTTCATTAAAAGACTTGGGATGTCATGTTCGTACAGATCAAAAGCATAAACAGTACAATATAAGCCTTACTACATTATTTCACATCTACAGGCCTATATCCGTAATCCCTCGTCCAAAACATCACATCTATGCTCATGCGCCACTACCTGTAATACATAAAACTGAGTGGGTCAGGCTTGGGAGCCTGGTGAGCACATAGGGTTTTCAACCCACAATAAATAAGTTTATTAATTTCATCAATCAACAATAACCCGATTACCCGTTCCCGTTATCCTCACTTTACGTCCCTAAACACCTATCATAAGGGACCTAGCCTAAGGATCATCGTCGGGACGGACACTACTGCTAAGGGGATTCCTCAACAATAAATGTCCTAAAGGCAACCATGTGGGGGATGGAGTACACCGGTGAACACATCGTTCACAAACACCTACAGGTTGCGAGCCTGCTAGTGTTCCACTGGACTGTCTAGAAGAGTCCGTGGTCGTCATCCATACTCCGCTAGATGACAGAATCAACAACATCAACATCGAGGCCTCTCATCATTTTATCACACGTCACCTATTACATCTACCCATGTTTTACCCCAACATTTTCGTAGATATAAAATACATATACAATTTAAATCATTGAAAACATGTATAACAATGTTCATCTGGCATAGATAGCAAGTATTCAGATAATATGCACACATAGCACGTAATTTATATAAAATACTTCATATCTATGTGTAAGTTGAAAGTAACTATGCACTCACCTGATTAGGTGGTGACTCAGCACTCGGACAGCGCTTCGATACTCTCAAAACGATATTCCTTCGATAAAACCTAGTATCGATACCACTAGGGTTTAGTTTAAAGATAACCGTGACAAATTAACTAGTCCGAGTATTATTAAGCGTTAATAATACTCATAATAATAGCCCAAATAATTATTTTAAGGACCTAATAACATTCCTATAATTATTTGAAAGCTATATTAAAAATTGCGTAAGCGTAGCACACTTACAACGAATTTTATCGAGAACCGGGACTTAATTGGAGCAACGTTTCGAAACCGAAAAACTCCTTTTTCTCAGGACTCCGGGAGCCTCGGGGCTTCCCTAGGGTGCTAAGGGGCTTAACTAGGGTTTAGAGGTGTTTTGGGGTTGTAGAGAGAGAAAGAAGTTAGAGAGAGAAGTGAAAAAGGTGTGAAAAATGATGAAGTCTCGGCCTCCTTTTATAGTCCTGCGAGGCCTCGCTACGCTGGGCGTACCTCGGACCTACGCGGGGCGTAACCATCGGATAAGGGCGCCACCTCAGACCAGCTGGCTTGCACTCCGGAAGAGATAAGGGCGAGGGTACGCGGGGCGTACTGGCTTCGGACGCGGAGCGTACAGCGAGGGCAGGTGTCATCATCCGAAGCGCGTTCCTTCATCAGCGATGGGCGGCCCAGATGCAGCCACGTCATCAACCTCGCAACAGACTTCGCATTTTCATACTTCAACTTTAAAAATTCGTAACTTTCGCGTACGACCTCCGTTTTCGACGTTCTTTATATCCACGCGAAGGTGGGAACGTACTCTACAACTTTCGTTTAGACTTCGTCGGCTAATTTTGTCTCGATTTTAAATTTTATATTATTAACGGGCCGTGACACAATTGGTCCGTTAAATCCTCATAACTTCTTCATCCGACATCCGTTTTCGCCCATCTTTTTCTCGTTACGCTACTCTCAACGAGATCTTCGATTCTTGTTTAGGTTGCATTGGCTAAAAATCGCTCAATCTAATATTCAAATTTCGGGCTGTACACTGCTATTCCGAAACTTCGAAAAATCATAACTTCTTCATACGAAGTCAGATTTGGGCGTTCTTTCTATCGATGTTCTTAGTTTAACATATTCTACGACTTTCGTTTAGATCGCTAAGGCTAAATCTCGCTCTGTCGTAAGTTCACTATTCACGCTTCCCGGTATCATGCCGGTTCTGTCGCGAAACTTCGACGGGTCATAACTTCTTCGTTATAACTCGGATTTCGGCGTTCCTTATATGCACGGAAACCTTGAGACATCTTCTACAGCTTTATGTAGAGATATCGGGCTTATCTCACACTTTAATTTTGACGCTTATTTTTATTATTTATTAATTATACATTTATAATTAAATAATAACCACATAAACACACATAATTCACATAATACTCAAATATTTCATCTTTATTACTTCAAAAAGAGTTACAAGAGTTGACCTAGACTATTACATTGACAAAAATGCTTAGCCCTGAAACCCGGGCGTTACAGATTACATGTGCTATATTCATCATTTCTAAAATTTTCCAAATGCCTGGGGCATTAAGAAGGGAAAAGGTTTAGAACTGGATATGACTAAAAGGATAAAACAATTGTCGAGGACAATCTAAGGTTTACCAAAGATTGGTTGCTGAAGGACAGTTGGAAGTATAGTGATAATTTTGAAAGGACCATATTGACATAATCTGTAAGGAGGCAACTCCTGTTCAGAAGTGATAGTCAAAATGGAATATGGAAATGTTTCAAAGATAGAAATTATTCAATCTGTGTAAGATTAGGAAACTTAATGCAAGAAGGATGTTTCCAAGGAGTTGATCTCCTTTGGAATGCTCTGTAATGATTGTTGTCAAGTCTTTCTGATTTTGTACATAATCATTACAAGAAGATCAATGCATATAAGTTTAGAATCTAACAGATTTCAGTAAATGGCATGAATTTGGAATTCTTGCATTTGCAGTAAGGATTTGGGAGTGTGAAAAGATAATCATTGAAGTTATGTTCAATTGATCTAGTTCACAAAGTAAAGATCATAGACAAACATAGTATGCATACTTGGTGTGTGGCATGACTAGTGTTTAGAAAACATAGTGTACATGCTTGGAGCATGGGACAACTATTGTTTTAAATTCAAGAATAAAGTTGATAGCTGAAACGGTATACAATGAATAATGTGTAATCATATGGTGATAAATAAAAGGTGTTTTATTTATGTTCATAGGTTTTGATACCATATTGGATTCAATTATTATTGTGTTTCATTTTGCATGTTTTGACTTCCCGAATAAACTAGGTTATTCTTCCGGAATGACTAAGTTATTCAAACCATCCACAGTCGGTCATATGTTGGAAGTAGATATGAATTAAGACTGTCATGGGTTGGCTTGTAGAGGTCTAAGGTGTTGGACAAAGGGCTACAACACTCATGAGTGCTCATAAGTTCTGAGTATTGGATTCAACCCGCGCTCATTGGAATCACTTCATGGATTTTATCACGAGTGATCATGAGACGATAATATCTTATATTCTTCAAACCTAGAGATATGAGTTGTTACTATGAGTTGATAGTACATTGATTGCACGAAAACGCATTTGGTAACTCGGTGCTATAAAACGTGCCTTTGTGTATGATTCAACAAGTAGTAGAACAAGCCATATGAGTCGAAGTTTATCCATTCCTTTTACCTTCGGGATAAAAGCGATATCTGTGGGCCCCTCGATGATTTGATGATGACAAATGGAAGTGCTCGGCCGGGCCAGGACTGATTTGATTTGTTCAATTAGTCGGTCATCATAAATCGGAAATCGGGAAACAACAAATGGACAGAGAGAATGATTTTAATCCATGTCTCAGTCCATATGATATCTAGAATGGAGGAATATATGATCCCTTATCTAATGGACAAGTTCGTTGACAAGATCAGAGTTCGACAACGGCTTTAAGAGCTACGATTGCCAGTTAGGTTTGAAGTCATACGCAATAATAGTTTTAGACTTATCTAAGTGGGAGACTATTGGATTAATTTCTAAGTCCATAACTATATTTGGTATGTACTTGACCCGACCCGGCATGGTCCATTTGGGTTGCACTTCACTGACACAATTTATATGGATAATCTTTTGAGAATAGTATGTTTATGATTAATATTAATATATTATAAGTTCTAATATATTAATATGGAATCATATTATTTAATTAGTATTGATCAAGAATTAATTTATAATTAATTAAGTGATCAAAAGGAACTAATTAAATATGGACTCTTATATATATGGAATGGGCCAAGTTCATTTAGGTTGGGCTAAGCTTTCATGGATATTCCATGGAGTGTTTAACCCATGGATCCTAGGAAATGAAAGGTCATGGGTATTAGGGTTTAACCCTAATCCTCCATACTATATAAAGATGTCCTTGGTTGGTGAAATTGGCACTAGTGTGTGGTACACTAAGAAGGGCTAGCCAATTTCACTAGAGAGAACCAAGTATCCATATTCTCTAAAGTCTTCCAAGGTTTTTTGGTGATTTGTGATTCCATTTGAGGCTTCCACACTATTGGGGCTAAGCTCTTAAAGCTTGAAGACATCAAGCTACATCAAAAGGTATGTCATCTAACTAGTACTTTGTAGTATAAGAACTTCATAATATGCTAGTTAGGATTAAAGCCTTGGAAAGTTCTTATTTGCATGTATTATAGAGAAAACATAGATCCAAGGTTTATAGGGTTGCATGTACACCATAGGAGTGTTAGAATGCTCAAAACCCAACAATAAGAGGCAACATCGGAACCCTTCATCTTCATGTTCCAAAGCTCGTGCTCCAATTTCTGCATCTCGCCCCTGGGGTAGTATTCAGCAGGCATGATTTCCTTCAAAATTTCCCAACCCATGGCATTTGCTACTGGTAGGGTTAGGGATTTGACTCGACCATTCCACCGGGTCAATGCTCTGTCGGTGAAAGTGCAAGCGGATAATTTCACTTTATTGGCTTCAGAACTGGGACAAATTTCGAAGATGGATTCCATTTTCTCGAACCATCGAGTCAGAGTAATAACAGCTCCATTGTCGTCAAAATATGTGGGTTTTGCGTTAATAAAGTCTTTATAGGAACACTCCTTTTATTTCTGGTACGTGTGTATACTTGTATACTTCTTGTAAAATACTTATATTTTATAGTATACTTTTAGTTCAGAGCGCTTCGGCCCCTTAGTGTTTATAGTTATATACCATGTAAAGTTCGGTATACTTAGTTCACTATAAACAATAGCTCTGATACCAATCTGTCACACCCCCGAACCGTAAGACTAACGGAGGAAACGTCCAGAGGTGGATGACGTCATGCATAGTATCACAACAATTGCATCATATTAATCAAAGTAAACACAACCATTAAATTACATATGAATATTTACATCTGTTTGAAAAACATAGTTTGTATACATCATTATATGAAAAAAGTAAAAGACGTGACTCCAAAATGCTCCGTCTTCTCCAAAAGCTGACAAGCGTACCTGTCTATTGTTGTCCTATTGTTGTCCTGAGAATACAAGCGGTTTTAAAAACGTATCAGCAATAAGTTGGTGAGATTCATAAATATATCTTTGTAATGAAAACTAGTCACTAAATTTGTATAAATATCAAATTTTCATTATATGTAAAGTATCGTTTGTATCGAAACCCTGGCTACAATCAGTATGTAAAATATATTTCGTTTGAAAACTCGGGCTACCATCAGTAAGCAAAGT
Organism: Lactuca serriola; assembly: GCF_051521515.1. NCBI lineage: Eukaryota > Viridiplantae > Streptophyta > Magnoliopsida > Asterales > Asteraceae > Lactuca > Lactuca serriola. The sequence continues at coordinate 81,547,771 of NC_136409.1, forward strand.
ATGTTCTGTTTGTCTGGGAAAATCCCTTATTTTCCCTGGTATACGTGTTTTTGTTGCTTTAATGGTTCTGGAACTGTAAGGATTAAGTGTCACACTTATGTTATTACAGCAATTGTTCATAAGTATATTATTACGAAAATATGTCATACGATTGGCGAGTTTTATGACCATACTTAAACTTGATACAACGTGAAACGGACATTGATATCCTTTATATCATTTGTCACTCGTAGACCTGGCGGTCCGACTGTAGCTAGCAGCCAGGTGCGGGATAGTCAGTCACGTATAGATCTATACACAAAAGCCACGCTTTTCCTCTAGGAAATTCTGGTTCATAAGGGTAGTTCTCCACTTAGTTAATGTTGTAAGCGCCCAAGGACGTGTCTCCCAATTAAGTTAACGAGTTTATGAGGGATAATATGTAAGTGTACTGTCCTCTCGTGTTAAAATCCGATGTATGTTTTGTAGAGTAAAAATAATTATTTATTGTTGTACTCTCGTAGTAATGTATGACAAAAACTAAATCTGACATAGTTTATACATTCAACCGTGTATGTAACTTGTATCTGTAAAACTGGTAATGAAATCCCCAAACTATACCCATTATAGTTTGACTGCAATGTTATGTTCATGAAACGTTCGTAAAGCTATGGAATTAAATTTAGAAAACGTCCCTTATGCTCCACATAATACAAAGGGATTAAGTATCTAAATGTTTTATGAAAACCATCGATTTGTATAAATTGTATAAGTTTGACTTGTCGAAAACTTTTGTGTTTGGCTTGTATCCCCCTTGAAAACGTTTAAAAATCATAAAAGCGTAGGGGTATGAACTCACCGTTTGACGTGGAATTCAAGTGCAAATCAATATGAGTTTGTTGAGTGTCAAATGGAGCCTCGAACACAAACGAATCCAATTTAACATATAGAAGCACATATATGTATTAGGTGAGGATATAGCACTATTTGTTATGGAAGGAAACCACCTTAGGGACTAGGAAACACTTGAAACTAAGCGTTAGAATCACAAGTGATTGAAGAGGTGGAGTTTGCGGTCGTAAACAAGGGAGTATAGTTATGGGTTTGCTGCCCAACAGTTTGCGGCCCAAGTGTTTGCCTGTCCATGGGTTTATGGCCCATGGGTTTACGGCCCATGAGTTTACGGCCGTAAACACTTAACGAAAGGTGTGATTTTCGGTGTTTCAAGGTCCTTTCTAGCCTCTTGGAAGTGTTCTAAGAATGTGCATAGCTAAAAGAAGTGTTTAAGATCCAAAATCGACCAAAACTATGGTTTACGGCCCAGGAGGTGTGTATGGCCGTACACATGGGTTTACGGTTGTAAACCCTTTGTGTCCATGCTTTTTGGGTAGATTTCTAGGTGAAAATCCAAGGTTTCTAGTTGGTATCAAGGATATGAAGTAGTTAGTTACTGTAAGGGAGCTTGGAATGAGGTTTTTAGCCACCAAGAACTAGTGTGTGTTCTTGGTGTTCTTGGTGAGGGATAAAAATCTAGTAAATGATGAAATTTATTAGATGAAACATACATTCATCACTAGAATAAGGAAGTTTAGCAATAATCAAGGTGGGATAACACTTACATCTTGAAGATCTTGGAAGAATTTTCGATGAAGGTATAGAGAGAGTAGAGAGAGAAAGTCCTTGAAGTGGGTAAACTGTGAAATGAAGGCCAAGTACCCTATATATAGGGTGGAGTTTTCGGGCAATGGGTGGGGTGGGGGTGTACAGCCGTAAACTCGACTTTGCGGCCGTACACTCCTCTTGAAGGGGTGTTTGGCCAGGATGCTATGCTTTGACTTAGAAAAACGCGTTCTTGGACCCAAAACTTGATTGTACTGAGCTTAGAATATTTACTTAGACCCAAAATAATGCTAATAAGAGCATAAATAAATTCCGAATTGAATTATTTTTAACGGTTTGACCGGAAGAAATTTCGGGTTTTCATAGTGTACTACGTCAATACTTAGTAATGTGAATATGACATCCTTCATTTTCTGAAATTATTTAAACATTTTCTTTATGTTGTATGAATTGAGATGTTAAAATTTCTAATTAAATAAAACATTTTTAAGATAACAAAAGTTATTTTATCAAAACCTTCAAGGATATCATTCATTCATATTCTAACATATGTTACAACGTAAAATTTAAAAGGTCATGAAACTACATATTACAAGCAAATCTCTTTATTCCACTCAACATCCTAGGTAGACTACAACAACCATGGTTCCACTACAGGATTAAATTAAATTATTTTATTAATTGTTTAGTTGTAAATAATTATTTAATACATATTTATTAAATTAAATTAATTAATTGTTTAATTAAAAGATGATGATTAAACCAAAGACGGTTTATTTTTAAATTAAATTAATTTTTTATTAATTTCGAAAATTTAAACATAAACCTAGTATATTAGAAAAGTTTTAAAATACACCTTATACTATATATAATAAAAAAGATTAATATAATGCATGTACAAGACAAGTCAGTCAAAGCGCTAGTGCGCCTCATTCACGAAGCCATAGTATGAGAGGGATTTTAGGAAGTAGCCTATAAAATGAATGTCATTGGGTATCCATTCTTAGCCACCGCTCTCTTGTATAGTGGAGGGTTGTTAGCCGAATGGATTTGATAGGACATAATCTCACTAATAAGTATAATGTAATAAAAGTAACTAAGACTTTTTATAAAATCCTATTCTTAGTTACTTTACAAAAAATGTAAAAAGTATGCTAATCCCTAAAATAGCACATTATGCTTTATAGTAGAGCATGTATGGTTAACAAGTACACTGATAGTGACTATAAAGAGTAGTAGCGGGCATCTAAAAAGTTATCATTGTTAATGGGACGCATGTGGTTAACTGATACACTAATTAGAGATGATAAATGACATCGAGAGTGCCACTCATATTTGTATGGCTATTCACATCTTGTTTGTGATCCTCGGTATCCCAATCACAAATAGAGGAGCATAATCGGAGATTAAACATGTCATTGATAGATTCAATGAATCTCAAAAGATCTTGGAATTTTATAGGTTGAAATTGGTGAATCGCTTTTACCAACCTTTATAAATCCGCAATAAGATTAGGACATCCCTCTTCTTAGTTGTGAATTGTTATTTTGGATCTTAACCTTAATTATTAATTATGCGTGAAAATATATAGGATAATTGTCATCTTACTAAAGCTACTTTTTCTCTATAGATGTCTACTTCTGGTGATGCATCTGCTCCTCAAAACTCATCTCACAACTTTGTTGGATTAGTGTCTAAGTCCATAACTATTTTGGTATGTACCCGATTATGAGCATGGTCCTTTTGGGTTGCCTTCACCATAGCAATATGTAGGATGAATTAAGGAGAGAAAGGTTTAATTATGATTTATTAATATATTATAAGAATAATATATTAAAGGTGAAATCATATTGTTTAATTAATATTAGTCAAGAAGTAATTAAGAATTAATTTTGTGGCTAAAAGAGATTAATTAAACTTAAGGGACTGGAATTGTAATTATAAGATAATTGCGATTGGGCTATGGATCACCTTGGATTATAGGTTGGACGAAATCTATGGGAAGCCCATATGATTTTCATCCAAGGCATGTTCCAGAAGGGATCCATGGGCTGCTTAGGGCTTAAGCAGTGAAATTAGGGTTTCCTTGTTAGATAACCCTAATTGCCTACCTATTTAAAGAACCCTTGAGACCCAAAAACGTGGCTAAGTGTTCCTTTTGGGTTTCCAGCCGTTTTTGGTGCCTCCTCTTTCCTCCCACTTCATCCTTGTTGCTTAGTGGTGTTTGTGACTCCATTAGAGGTGCAACACTTGATGCACTAAGCTTTCTGAAGCCAAGGAATTGATTGTTATTGCTGTATAACAATCAAAGGTAAGATCTAAACCCTAATTTCAGTTATAGTTTATTAGATCTAGCGTTTATGGCTTTGGATAACCAATTGCATGTTCATTAGAAAAACTAGATCGAAAAGCTATTAGGGTTTGCATGTACACCATAAGAATGTTTTAGTGCTCAAAACCCCATCAGTGGTATCAGAGACTAGGGCTGTTTGTTAGTGAATTTGATGCTTATTTGATCAATTTTTGGCTGAAAATCAATTTTTTTGAGGTTTTTCGACTTGACTCGCCGAGTCAACTGGGTGACTCGCCGAGTCCGTAGTGAACATGACGAGTCCAAGCCAGACTCGATGAGTCAGAGGGTCAAAAGGAGCAGATTTCGGGATTTTGTGCCTGTTTTGTTGTGGGATAATTACCAAAACATTTTTGATTGATAAAAATCGGATTTTTATAACAGTGGGTAATTATCCTTGCCAAAATAAAAGATATTTTCATATTAATTGAATAATTACTTCCTTATATGATAAAATTTAATTATTTGAATTATTTGGAAAATTATCTTGCAAGAAATTGGACTAGGTCAAAATTAGATAATTGCCTTATTTGAATTGTTGATCTAGAATGTTGTTGACAAAGTTTGAATAGTTTCATAGTTTAAATTTGAACTTAAAGTTTTGTAGTTTAGATAATTAAATTTGAATAATTACTCCCTTTAAGTTTTATAGTTTAAATTTGAACTTAAAAGTTTTGTTTTTGAAATTTAAATAGTTAAACCCTAATCTTTTGCAATGTTTCAAAACTTGCCCTCAAGTTTTGGAATTTAAAATTTTGACTAATAATTTAATTATGTAATATTTAAATTCTGAAACCCTAGTATTTTGAAAAGTTCAAATTACACCCACATGGTTTGGTTAATTTAGTTAAAAGTTTAATTAAAAGAGAAAGTTAATAAAACCACCTAGTATTTTAAAAGTGTAAAATACACCCCATACTATATATATGTAACATTAAAAGTCTAATATTATATATATATATATATATATATATATATATATATATATATATATATGAGTAAAGAGTCAGTCTTACCGTTAATAAGCCTCATTCACGAAGCTGGTCAATAAGGGGTGTTTAAGGAAATTGCCTATAAAATGGCGGTTGAATGGGTATCCACTCTTACCCACCGCACTCTTGACTAGTGGAGGGTCGTTAGCCAAACGGGTAGGATAGGACAAAAACCTTCCATTATATGTTTAATGAAGTACAAAGTAACCATATGCTTTACAAATTCCCAAAATGTGAAATTGTATGCTAATCCATGGAATTACACTTTGTACCCTTGTCGAAACGTTAGTGGAGCGTGCGTGGTTAACCGGCACACTAATTTGGGATTGACATTGGTTGCGAAGGGTGATTCAATGTCTGTCATAGATCAATGTGGCGTGTGTGGTTAACCGACACATTGATTAGGTGAGCATGACATTGACTGCACCATGTACATTCGCATGGTTATTCACACCTTGTTTGCGATCCTCGGCATCCCAGCCGCATAATTGAAGCGCATAATCGATATTAAACATGCCATTGAAAAGTTCAATGAATCTCAAAAGATCTAGGAGTTTCAATTCATTTAAAAGTTAAATTTCCTTTTCGTTTTTCATGGTGGAAATTGGTAAATCTTCATTTAACTACCTTCAAATATTCTTCAACTATATTACGGCATCCCTCTTCTAGGTTTTAGAGTATTGTGTTGGATCCTAGCCTTGATGTTTCATTTGGGTGTTACATCAAGGATTCTTATCAACTAACTTGAATTTCCCATTTTGTAGATGTTTGAATCTAACAATGATATTCCCAAAATCCCATGGAACAAGTTTTCCAAATGAAGATGACATTCCACGACATGATCGAGGAACCAGAGATCATGCTTCACTTCCTCCACCTCCTCCAATTATTCTCCCTGACCCACAAGTTCGAAGTCTTGAAAAGTTCAAGCTCACTCAAGCCCTTTTTGCAAGTAAACACGAAGATGAGAAACCTGTGTGTGCATACGTCTTAGAGATGAAGTCTCACATTGACAGGTTAAGGATGTTGGGTGTCGAAATTTCAGTTGAGTTGGCTGTTGGCTGGGTTCTTCAGTCATTTCCTGAATCATATAGTGAGTTTGTTAGAGAGAACTATATGATGGACCACGACGTGGCCCTCATTGATTTGAGCTATTTGCTTATAGATGCTGAATCAGCAATGATTTGGCATGCTGATCAAGCAAATTTGTCTGGTGAATAAAACTCCCAAAATTCAATGGACACTGGCAACACTGGAAGTCCAGAAAGGACTAAGTATGAGATTGTCCGATGTGCTTTGCCAAAGAAGTCCATTTACTTTTATTGCCAAGAGAAGGGGCATTGGAGACGAAGTTGTCCTGTCTACCTGAGAGATGGGAGAGTCTAGTGTTATGACTCTTCTTCAGGTATGAAATCCACTATCTAGCTCTTTTACGTTCCTATTTTTGATTCTTTATACATGATGTAATAAGATTACATTTTGATGTTTTTGTAGGATCGAAGAAAAGAGAGGACGTTTAAGGGAAGTAGTGAGCTGAATATGATCGTGAAGAAATGGATTTTGATCGCATTGCTTGAAGATTGGATTCTTGAGCTACTACTTGGAGTTAGAATAGATTGCTAAGAAATATATAATAGCATAGTTTTCAGTTGAATTGCATTCTAAGGACAAATTTTTCCGCAATAAAATAAATTTTGATTTTATCTTGTTTATTTATCCTTACAATGGTGTGTATGAAAAAATGATGTTTCTATTGTTAGCAATGATGGATTTGATTCTTGATTATGTTGTTTGTGGAAATGTCGAGAATTTTCCAAATAAGGAAAGATTCTCATCGCCCAAGTTTCAAGTGGACAGAAACTTGGAATCATACAACATGGTTGTGTGATGAATGAGAAACTTTATATTTGATGATTAGACTAATTCTTTGACAAAGTGTCAAGTGAAGGACTAAGAGATCGAGTACACTAGGTTGTGCGTCGATCAAGTCCACCACAAGAGTGATAAAGATATTCGTCATCATTTACTAAAGTTTAGTAAATATGATTATACTTATAAGATTAAGTGTAATTCTAAGTTGATTGAAAAGGTTTCAATAAATGGCAAAACGAATAAGAAGAATCAAGTAGGCAGAAAGATAAAAGTTTCTCCATTATAAGAAGAAGGGAGAGTACTTTCTAATGTGTTTTAGGATAAGTCTTAATGATTAAGAACCATATATCAATTGATCCTCTAAGTGAGTCTTAGTACATTTGTATGTCTAAGAAGAGGAATCGAGAGTTGTGGAAATGGTTAAATCAAGAAGCCAATCATACTTCGTTCCAATATTGAATCTTAGAGTCATACTCCAAGATTATGAATTGAGTGACACGTCTTTAGTAGGTTTATATGTCACACCTCCGAACCAGACGGCGGAAACGTCCGAGGGCTCGCGTGAATTAAATTGAATATCATCACAATGAATATACATGAATCATAACATAAACATCACCATGCATCAATACATTATAACTGGCATTGTTCACATCAAGTACATTGTTTTAACATTAAAAATCCATAGCATAAAGTGTTTGATAGTTTTCAAAAGCATAACACCCTAACATACTTGGTGTTACTCCTCAGCTTACCTGTTACCTGAGAATACAAGTTATTTTGAAAACGGTCAACATATGGAATGTTGGTGAGTTCATAAGCAGGTTTGATATGAAAATGTTTGGTGTAGTTTGTAAGAAAACAACCCAGAAAATCCTATATTTTCTGAAAAGACAATTGTTTATATAAAAGTGTGAAGATCCGTAAATATATGCGTGATGATTTCAAAATGTGTATAATTGAAAAGCTTTGTATTAAAAGTACCAGTGAAAAATGTTGATCTCCTCCAGAAAACCCGATGTTTTCCGATAACAAAATATCATATAACTGTTCGAATTCTTATTCCATCACAACGAATGATTTTGATTTGCCTTGATTACTCGAATATTATTGGATTTATTTATGTAAATCGTTATAACAATGCATGAAAATGACTAGTTCGTATGTCTTGGCACTCTGGCGAACGCCAGAATTGATCTTAAGATTTTGTCACCCTAGAGTGGCCGAGTCTAACTATAGCGAACAGCTGAGGTGTGGGGGGGGGGGGTCACCCTCGTATAAATCTATACACAAACCCTCGCTCTCCCTCCAGGAGACTTGTTGGGTCTAAAATTGGTTTGTACTTTGCTTTTCTAAGCATTTATTGTTTTATTATTTGGGCCGAAAACTAATATTGGGATTAATTGTAGCTTGGACCGAAAACTCATGAGTTTTCAGTCTAGCATTGGGTTTTCGGTCCAGCCTTGAGTTTGTGGCCCATGTATATATAGGTGTTAGGTGGGTGAGGTGAAAAGAATTATCCAGGTGCTTAAGTGTGTGTTCGTAAGGTGTGAGAGAAGGTAAGATAGAAGAGTGTGTGTGTGTGTGTATGAATCTATGTGTAAGGAGCTTCATTTCAACATTGAATACATCATAGATTCAAGTTATTCTTCTTCTCCTTCTATTCTATTTTGATCTGAAACATGCAAATGATTGGGATTCCGCACTATCAATTGGATCTGATTGACACACAAGCAGATTTAGGGACTTACAATTGGTATTAGAGCTTGGTTGTATCAATCATTTTTTTCAGATCTGGAGCTTATTTGATCTCATTTTGAAGAGATTTTTGTGTTTTGGGATTGATCTTGGCAAAATAAGGGGGGTTATTCTTCGCGTTTTTCCTAAAAACGAGTTTTTGATCGAGTTTTGGAGCAAAAAAGGTGAAAAAACGTTGTTTTTCGTCAAGAACAGCGATTTCCGAATTGTTTTCGGTCTTTGAAGGGCTTTCGGTCGGATTTTCGGTCCGAGATTTCGGCCGGATCGGAGTTCTCGGTCCGAGCTTTTGGTCACATTTTCGGCCCGAGGTGTTCGGTCCGAGGTGCACGTGTTTGGTCCGGGTTTGCGTTCTGCAGCTTCGCGTGTTCGACTTGCATCTCGCTTCGTGGAGTCCTCGCATCGCATTCAAAGCTTCATCCTCGCAGCAGCTTCCATTAAAAAAATAGAAGAAACGGATTTGGGGGTGCCAGGGATCGAACCTGAGACCTCTAGTTGATCAAGTCAACGCTTTACCAACTGAGCTACTTAGTCACATGCTACTCTGCTTCCGTTTTTAATTCTTAAAGACTCCCTTCTCGGTTATTAATTTCGCAAATTGACATTTTTAACCCAAAAATTTAAAATTTTATTTTTAAACTCCTTTTCAACCCAAAAAATTTTTGATTTTAATTTTTCACTTTTATTTTTGACTTTTGACTTTAGAATTAGTTTGACCTTTGACTTTAAACTTTGATTTTCTCGTTTGACTTTTAAATTTTCAAATATAGATTTTCGGTTTGACTTTTAAGTTTGACTTTTTAAATTTGACTTTTAAGGTTGACTTTTACGTTTTTAGTCAAAGGGTAAATTTTTTTTTAAAAAAATGAGTTCCTTATCATTCCGATAAATGAAGTTTCATGTAATCCATCTTGTGTTAAAACTATTAAATTTTTACGAGAATCAATAGATCTAATCAAGAGAGGGAATGAGGACTTAAAATATGAGAGGTACACTATTAGGAAAAAACAGAAACCCTTAAAAGCACAATTAGAAGCCAAACTCAAGGATTTCCGAAAGCTTCAAGAAGATTACAACAACAAGTGTGAAAATTACGATCACATTAAGAAAAAACTTGTTGCTGTAACTGAAGAACTTGACGCTTTGAAAATAAAGTGTGGAAAGACAGATGTTAGTTTCAAAAATTACACTGCGTCAAGTAAGACAGTCGAGTCCTTATTTGAAAACCAATTAAAATTCAAAGATAATCAAAACAAGGGTCTAGGGTATGATAGTGTTCCTCCCCCTTTCAATCATAACTATATATCCATACCTTTGACTCAGGAAGAGATTGACCGAGAACCATTTATGGTATACGGTAAACTAGCTGTTGAACAGGCAACTGAGGGTGTTGAGACGATACTAATGTTTCTACTTCATGTGCAGGTAAGGTAGCAAAGGATGAGAACAAGGAGAACACCATTGAACAAACCAACATCTCCTTGAACTCTGAATCTGTTGCTTCGAACTTAGCTGTTTCTGATCAACCTGCTGTTGAGAAATACAGGCCTCCAAAACAAGCGAAACCGATGGCTTGCTGTAAGTGTGCATGTGGGAACAACCAGAGACAAGGCAAGGATACGCCAACAAGGGCAGGAAGAAACAACTACAAAGTGATGAAAAAGACATGTTTTCACTGTGGAACACCTGGACACATTGTCAGAAATTATCCTAATCGCGCATACGTTCCCTACTATGCACAAGGCTGGCAGAAAACACCAAGAGGGAGATACCCCAAAAGAAACACTTCGAGGCCACATTCAGACAATAGCGACTAGAATGCCACGAAAGCCAAAAATCAATCCTACAAGGTCAAGAATCCAACTCCCAAGGTCAAGAAGGGAATGTCGGCCAAGAAGCCCAATCCAAGAGATGCTCCCGTGAAGCCAAAATCAAAATCATCTCGGAAGTCGACTTCGAGTTCCAAATCAAGTGTTGAGCCACCCATCCAAACGAAAAAGAAATGGGTTAAACCCAACTACAGATTGGTACCAAAGGCTCAATCTCCTAAATCTTTAAACGATTCTAATATTTCTACATCTTCTGTTTGTGATAAGCAGGATATGTCATGGGAGAGAGTATCGTGAAAGGATGAAAAAGGTCGACCCAGTTTCAAAATGGACTGGGTTCCAAAGACCAACTGATCCCGCTATGTGTCGGAGCAGCTATGGAGGCATATCATCAGACTTCGGTTTGTTGATAGTGGTTGTTCCAGGCACATGATAGGAGGCATATCTCAACTATACAACACTCGAAATTTTGTTTGAGAGTATGTGTCCTTTGCCGGAGGGGAATAAAGGAAGGGGTCACTCATGGGGTTTGTGCTTAACGACATGAAGAATTTTCGGATCTGTTCTGAGGTTACGCGTGCTATTCTCAGACCTTCTGGATGCAAATTCAACTAGTGAATTACGGTTTGAGTTTTCTTTTCTATACTCCTGAGTTTATCTTTATCTGGTTCATTTTGAAGATATTTTTTTTTATTTTCTTATAGTTTTTCGTTAGTATTGTTTGGGAAGTGATATCAACAAGTGATAATAGGCAATCTGAGTTTGTGTAAAGTACCAAAGCTGAATTGTCTAGGCTCTGTGTTCGATGTGCTGGTAGGCATGAAAAATTTAATGGGCTTGACTAGGCAAAGATGAACCTAAGAAATAAAAAGACTTGACAAATCTTGACCTAGATAGATTCGTTTAGCCTGACAATACGACGCTTAGATAGGTTGAGCAGGGAGATATACATGAGAATCCACCAGTCACATTAAGAGAACCCGTATCTAGAACTGTGGTTTAACTTTTCCTCGATGTACAAATTCTGTCCTTAATTCCGGTATTGACGGAGTGACTGGGGAATTCCGATAAAGTAGGTCTGTAGAAAATTATTTTCTTTCTTTCTTACTATTAGTCATATGTTGCCTCCTTTACGTGATTGGAAGAGATCTGACCTGGACTGCAACATATGCAAATCTATTTCTCTGCATATTATATCTATGAAATTCTTCCTATATGTTAGCCATATGTTGTCTCCTTTGTGTGATTAACAATCCGACCTGGTACACAGCATATGCAACCTTTTACTTCTCAATTCCTCTAAAAAAACTATAATTAATAATAATCTAAATATATCCTCTCTATGAATAATAGTCTGCTCACCTAAAGTAAGGAGTATCTCGGAAGTTCCTGATTATTGGGGTATACCAGGAAGTGGGAAACATGTTCTAGTACATCTAAAATTGAACAATTCTAGATTGTCTGTAGATCTCGCTGCTCAACTTAGGTAGACAACAATATCCTTGGTCGTCGTCAGATGAATGGTCCTTGGGAAGTTTTATCTAGGAATATAGGATCAACTTGTCTTGTCACTTATAGCATGTCCAAAATTTGTCACAATTTTTCGTGTTTAAGTGGACCCCAATATCGGCAATCGACCATATCTATTCATGAAGGTGAAGGTACTGATAAACGAGTTCAGACTGTCTCACAACTTTGATCCCAAATATTTTTGTTTTTGTTAAATTTGTCCATGGTTTTCCTCTATGCACAAATTTAGGGGGAGAATTCAAAAAAAAAAAATTCAAAAATCAAACAAAAAAGTATTTTTGTTTCTGTTTTTATTTTTCCAGAAAATATAAAAAATCCAAAAATATTAAAATCCAAAAATATTGTGTGTTAAGTTTTCTTTTAGTTTTGTTTTGTCTTAAAAAATGAATTTAGATGTAGATGAGACTCATGGAGACTGTATCGATTTTCTGAGCCAAGGATTTATCCATGATCATCGAAGAATTCTCATTTGAAGGAGCAAGAAATGAATATTATTCTTTCGACATTCAATGTTTCAACCCCAGAAGCCTGGTGAAGCTATAATTGAAGATTATGCAACAGATTGCATTGAAACCTCCTCAATCAGTCTGCTGCTATCTTTGTACCTACTGAAGTGATCCAGAAGATTAGTTCTCTTGGATATTCTCTCTGAAGATTCTCAAGCTGAAAGCGCCACCTTTCATGAATCTCTACAAGAAGCCTCCTCACCCAATGTGCGTTCAATGTCAAATCTTGAAGAAAATCCCAACTGCTCAAGATGAAGTCATTCATAGAAGATTCATATATTCATCCTGACGCTGTGTAGAATTTGAAGATAATAGCTGAAGCCAAGCTCCCAATGAATATTGACAAGAAGTGCCACCTACCTTTTAGGGGGAGCTTGTTGGGTCAATTAGAAAAGAAAGCTATAAACCAAGGGGGAGATTGTTGGGTTTAAAATTGGTTTATAATTTGCTTCTCTAAGCATTTATTGTTTTATTATTTGGGCTGAAAACTAATATTGGCATTAATTGTAGCTTGGACCGAGAACCCATGAGTTTTCGGTCTAGCATTGGGTTTTCGGTCTAGCCATGAGTTTGTGGCCCATGTATATATAGGTGTTAGGTGGGTGAGGTGAAAAGAATTCTCCTAGTGCTTAAGTGAGTGTTTGTAAGGTGTGAGAGAAAGTAAGAAAGAAGTGTGTGTGTGTGTGTATGAATATATGTGTAAGGAGCTTCATTAATACATCATAGATTCAAGTTATTCTTATTCTCCTTCTATTATATTTTGATCTGAAATCATCCAATTGATTGGGATTCCGCACTATCAATTGGATCTGATTGATACACAAGCAGATTTGGGGACTTACAAAACTTTGATTATAACTACAAACTACGACTGATACTCGTTGGTGCCACCCGTTATTACTCACTAAATCCCAATGAATTTGATTACTATTGATTACCGACCTGTATTTGTTTACTTGAATTGATGGTGAACCTAACAGACGAGAAGAAGAGGACCACAAGATCTTACTAATCATGTTTGTTATTTAAGGATGTCGCGTATGCGACGGACGCGTAGGTCTAGCTCACATAAAATTTCTTTGGACCTTACTAGCAATGCTAATGGGCCATCGAGGCCCAATAGCACCTAAAAGCCATTGAGGGTCCCTTAAATATGTAATTGGTTCATAGGAGGCCCAATAACATTTATTTTTATCGTTGGGCTCAAAAGTTATGTTAATGGGTCACGAAGGACCAATAAGCATGTTTTGAGACTTTCAAGCCCAAGGATTTGAATGTTTACTTATTTTAGGTATAGTATAATTATTGGAAAGTTTGATTGAGTGATTGTTAATTTCGTACCGGCACGAGGCCGATCGGTTATTTAAACGATATTTGGAATTATACGTATATTCATCTTTCCATTTTCATGAGTTGTAGTTTGGCATTTTTATTTTGACTCAAATATCTTAATAATAAAATAATTGGTTCAAAATATTGGGTTTGACCCTTTTCAGCCCTTAAAAAATATCAATTTTAGTCCCTTATTTAAAAAAAAGGCAATTTAGGCCCTTAAACCATTTTCTTAACATTTTTAACCCCTAGACTTGTTTTAAATCATGTTTTTGGTTCAGAATTTACTCTTTGGCAGTTTCAGCCCCTCCAGAAAAGAGTCTTTCAGTTTTAAGCCCAAACTTTTCGCAATTTTTACAATTTTGGCCCAAAATCCAAAAAGTTTACATTTTTTCTCCTTGTTTGGAAAATACATCATTTTAACCCCTGAATTAGTTTTATTCACCCCTTTACCCCCTGTCTTGAGAATTTTACTATTTCATCCCCTTGAAAGTTGTAATTTTTGTAAGTTTTGGCTCATTGGGCCGAAAAGCCCAAAATTTGGCCCATTAAGCCATAAATTTTATTTCTAACCTTTAAAAGAGTATGATGTTCATAAAAACACTTATTTTTACTATTTTGACTCTTTTAATCCTTGAGAAAACCGTGAATAGCAATTTTTGAACCCAACTTTTGTTTGTTTGACAAATATAGCCCAAAAATGAGTTTTATGTTGCAATATGTATATTTTAATCTTAGAGGGTAATGTTTCTTGACTTGTTTTAGTGTAATGTATCTTAGATCATGTTTATCTTCCTCTTAGAGCCATAGATCTCGAAAGTTCTATTCTTTTTGTTACATATTTACCACATAAACACATGAAATCACACATAACATACACATACACATAGATCTACACGTTTTACTTGTATTCTCCCCCATAAAACATATGAAAACCGAAAATAGAGGGGTATGAACTCACCTTTTCTTGTTGATTTCGATTTGAAGAAGAGATGGAAGAGTTTGATGCTATTTTCGGCCCTAGCAAGCTTTCTTGGGTTGATTTCGATCTTAGAGGTTTCTAGGATGATGATCATGAGTATATATGAGTTAAGAAGAGATTTTTGATAAAACAAAGAGTATAGATTATGGATCTAAGCATAAACTTACCTAAGATGATGATTTTTGTGGAATAACCTCCTTGAAAAGCTCTAGATCTCAAAAATTTTGATAGAGGGTGAGAAGATGTTCTTCTATACTTAGAGAGAGTTTGAAGGTGTGTGTGTGTGTTTTTCCTCTTGCTCTCGGTTGAAGAAGAAAAAGAGAAGGGGAGAAGAGAGAGAGAGAGAGAGAGAGAGAGAGAGAGAGAGTTGCATGGATGTATAGGATTGAGTATTATTTAGTGGTTAGTTTGCATGGATTACCTACATGTATTAGTGAGGTGGCATGTCTTGGATAACTAGTCATTTTCCCTTTTTTTTCTTCTTGGGCCGAGAAAGAGATAAGAAGGAAAGATTTTGGGCCCTTTTGTGCTTAAGTCCATATTAGGGGCCCACTTTGATGATTTTCGGCCCAATTGGTCTTTATAGGTGATTCACGGCCCAATATAATTCAAAGAATGAGTTTTATAGTTCATTAGGTTAATTAGATTTGTTATGGCCCATTAGGGTATTTTATTTCATTCTAGGCCCATTATGGCCCAAAATGTTAAAATAAATGAAAGTGGGTCCAATTAGGGCCCAATTAAGGGTCCTAAGCCCAAAATAGTCAAATTGGGAACTTATTGGTCCATTAGGCCCAATAAGGAAATCGTAGTCCATAATGGACTTAAACCGGGATTTCTAGGGTTTCCAATTCTGTATTGACTATTTGAAGTGCTTGTATAGAGTGTTTGATGGTAATTTTGTTGTTATTGAATAATCATCATACATGCTTTCACATTTTTTGTTCACAAATGTTATCATTGTTGTTGTTACAAAGCATCAAAATTCCTAGTTGTGACTTGTGACATTATAACACGCAACAAATGTGGAATTTGAAAAAGTCTTATTATTCTTGCACATTTGAAATTGGTAAGTTGTGATGTCTTGCAGAAGACAAAGACCAACAAGAACCAATTGAGCTAAGTGTTGGTCTTGATAGGATTTTGCACTAACTCTTGAATATTTGTTTTGTCAAGAAAAGTTCCACGAAAAAGAGAATCATATATGTCAAGAAGTTAGTGGGAGTTTCAATTGTCTTGAAATGTTCAAGAGCTAATCAAGAATAAACAAATAGTTAACCATTAGCACATGACTTGAGGTTTGCGACCTATCGTGTTGACGTAATTTTGTGTCATTCCGGTTTAAGTCAATTATGCATATGAGTTCTATGTGTCCTCAATTGATTTCACAGAGGCAAGGCACCTTGATCAATGGAAAGTACATTGATATGTAGGGATGAGTTATTGCACAACTTGGAAGACATGGTGGGCATTCATGCTACCATGAGGCAAGAAATCAAAATTAAACAAGTTTAGTCCATATGAGTTTGGATTTGTCACGAACATTATCTTACGATGATGGTTATGAAAAATTCACATGGATAAGAACACATACACCATAAAATCTAAGTGTCATAAGGTTTCTCTCCTTCATGAAAGTGATTGTGAGGAAACGCTTTCACTAAGAGAGATTTGAACGAGATAGTGATTATGTAAATTGCATTCTCAAATTCGATTATGATTACGACATCCCTTTTCATAGTTCGAATTGTGAGATTTGGCGATTACTCTGAATGCTGGGGACTTAGTAATATAAGTTTTGAATTAGTTTAGACACACATGTGAGCTATCTAAGGAAAGGTGTATGAGTTTGAGAAGCTAAGATAAAGGCTTATCGAAGCATCTAGTATTAGAAATATGGACTTTGGAATTCAATAAGTATTGTTTTCTACAAGTTTAAGTGTTTTCTGAATACATGTTAAAGCTAGTGGGAGCATAAGTGTTATGCTTGTATAGAAATAATCATTGTGTTAGTGGGAGCATGATTCTTATTTTAAGTATTGCAAGTTAGCAATATTAATTATAGAAAACAAAGATTCACTTTGCAAAGTTGCAGGGGTTGAAAAGTTGTTTTGCTATAATTAAGGGAAAGAATATTATACTTCGTTTCAAAATCTAAAAGCTTAGATCGAGAAATGTTAATAAAATTTAGTCAAGGATACATAGCATGTTTTCAAAATTCGATTATGATTACGGTTTTCCTCTTTATAGTTCGAATTGTGAGAACATGGCTAACAAAATATTATGGCAAAAGACTGGTAAACTATCACGTCTTTATGAATCGTGTCCCATATGCTTCAGGTATAGGATTGATTGCATATGCTATAATGTTTGATCATTCTAAAATTTTCCAAATGCTTAGCGCATTAACAGGGAAAAAGGACTAGAACGGTTTTGACAAGAATAATTAAAAAACTAGCACAGGACGATCTAAGGTTCGCCAAGGATTTGTTGCTTGCGAGTAGTTGGAAGTATAGTGTTGGATGGACCATATCGACATTATTATGAATAGATAAGATTCTATTAAGAATGAGTTTTCGTATGGCAAATATGGAAATGTTTCCATATTGGGAGTTGGAAATTAAGAATTTATGTCTAGATTAGAAACTTTTATGCAAGAAGGATGTTCAAACGAATGTACATTGAATGTGAGACTTCGCGACTATGGAATTGTCTTGTAACAATTTCCGATAGAATACCTTGGAATTTCATTAGCCAAGTCTTGGTGACATTTGTACTATGACATTACGAAAGGATCATTGCATAAAATGTTAGAATCTAAGATATTCTATTAGTGGCAAGAATGTTGTGTTCTTAAACTAATGATAAGGATTGGGAATTGTGAAATGAGTTCCATTGGAAAGGTTTTAATTGATCTATTTCACAAAGTAAGGATCATAGGTAACATAGTGTGCATGCTCGGAGTATGGGACAACTATTGTTGTAATTCATGTAATAAGTTGATTATCCGAAACATTAAACAATGAATAATGAGTAGTCAATACGTTGTTTAAATAAAAGTGTTTTATTTACGCTCAAAAGTTTTGGGGCCATATAGGATTAAGTATTATCGTTGTGTTTCATTTTGCATGTTTTGACTTCCAGAATAATTGGGTTATTCGAACCTCCACAGTCGGTCATACGTTAGAAGTAGGTATGAAGGAAGACTGTCATGAATCTGTCTGTAGATTGTCTAAAGTGTTTAGACATAGCACAAGTTTGCTGCAAAGTTCATGAGTGCTTTCATAAGATTAAAGTATTGGATTAAACCTATGCTCACTTGAATCACTTCATGGATTTATCACGGGTGATTAGTGAGATGATAACATTGTATATTCTTGAAACTGAGATGTGTGAGTTGTTATTTGCTGGTCGGTTACACATTGATGATAAGTAAACGCACCAGTAACTTGGTGTTATTGAACTCATTATTGTGTGTGATTCGATTAGTAGGTGCAAGCAAGCATTTGAGTCAAAGTTTATCCATTCATTTTACCTACAGTGAGATAAAAGTGATATCTGTGGGCCCGTCAATGATTTAGTGATGACACCCTAAGCGCTTGGCAAAGTCGGGATTAAGTTGATGTGTTCAACTGTAGTCTGTTGTCAGTCGTCATGAATCAGATGTCGGGAAACTATACATAGACAGAGAGAATGATTTAAGTCCATGTCTTGTGTCTATACGATATCTTGAGAATAGAGGTATATATAATCCCTTATCTAAAAGACATGCTATCTGATAAGATCAGAGTTGACAGTGGCTTTTGAAAGCTATGATTGTTGATCAGGTTCTAAAGTTATGCAAAATAGTTATTAGACTTATCCAAGTGGAATACTGTTGGATTAGTGTCTAAGTTCATAACTATTTTGGTATGTACTTGACCTGATTATCAACATGATCCTTTTGAGTTGCCTTCACCGTAGCAATATGTAGGATGGATTAAGGAGAGAAAGGTTTAATTATGATTTATTAATATATTATAAGAATAATATATTAAAGGAGAAATCATATTGTTGAATTAATATTAGTCAAGAATTAATTAAGAATTAATTTTGTGGCTAAAAGAGATTAATTGAACTTAGGGGACTGGAATTGTAATTATAATATAATTGCAATTGGGCTATGGATCACCTTGGATTATAGGTTGGACGAAATCTATGGGAAGCTCATATGATTTTGTCCAAGGCATGTTCCAAAGGGGGTCCATGGGCTGCTTAGGGCTTAAGCAGTCAAATTAGGGTTTCCTTGTTAGAAAACCCTAATTGCCTACCTATTTAAAGAACCCTTGAGACCCAAAAACGTGGCTAAGTGTTTCTTTAGGGTTTCCAACCATTTTTGGTGCCTCCTCTCTCCTCCATCTTCATCCTTGTTGCTTAGTGGTGTTTGTGACTCCATTAGAGGTGCAACACTTGAGGCACAAAGCCTTCTGAAGCAAAGGAATTGATTGTTATTGCTATATAACAATCAAAGGTAAGATCTAAACCCTAATTTCAGTTATAGTTTATTAGATCTAGGGTTTATGGGTTTGGATAATCAATTGCATGTTCATTAGACAAACTAGATCCAAAAGCTATTAGGGTTTGCATGTACACCATAAGAATGTTGTAGTGCTCAAAAACCCATCAGTGACATCCTTCATTTTCTAAAATTATTTAAACACTTTCTTTATGCTGTACGAATTAAGATGTGAAAATTTGCAGTTTCTTTGAAGGATATCATTCATTCATTCATATTCGAACATATGTTACATCGTAAAATATAAAAGGTCCTAAAACTACATATTACAAGCATATCTCTTTATTCCACTCAACATCCTAGGTAGACTACAACAACCATGGTTCCAGTATAGGATTAAATTAAATTATTTTATTAATTGTTTAGTTGTAAATAATTATTTAATCCATATTTATTAAATTAAATTAATTAATTGTTTAATTAAAAGATAATAATTAAATCAAAGATGGTTTATTTTTAAATTAAATTATTTTTTTTATTAATTTCGAAAATTTAAACATAAACCTAATATTTTAGAAAAGTGTTAAAATACACCTTATACTATATATAATAAAAAAGATTAATATAATGCATGTATAAGACAAGTCAGTCAAAGCGCTAGTACGCCTCATTCACGAAGCCATAGTATAAGGGGCGTTGAAGGAAGCGTCCTATAAAATGACTGCCATTGGGTATCCATTCTTACCCACTGCTCTCTTGTATAGTGGAGGGTTGTTAGCTGAATAGATTTGATAGGACATAATCTCACTAATAAGTATAATGCTATAAAAGTAACTAAGCCTTTTTATAAAATCCTACTCTTAGTTACTTTACAAAAAATGTGAAAAGTATGCTAATCGCTAAAATAGCGCATTATGGTTTATAATAGAGCACGTGTGGTTAACAGGTACACTGATAGTGACTATAAAGAGTAGTAGTGGGCATCTCGAAAATTATCATTGTTAATGGGGCGCATTGTCACACCCCGAAAACCGAAGGCGGAAACATTTACAGGGTTGACTCCACGTTGAGTATAATATCCAATGCACATAGTAAGTACAGTGAAACAGCCATTACATTACATAAAGAAAAGTTTTTCAATTGTTTCAAAAGTAAAGTTGTACAGTTGAGACACATAGTGTATATATATATATATATATATATATATATATATATGAACAAAATGAAACCGTCTTCTGAGTACTCCGTCTTCAGACAAAAACGATCTTCGGTACCTATTCTAACGCTGACCTGAGAACACAAGCGGTTTGAAAATCAGCATAACGCTGGTGAGTTCATAAGTGGTTTTTGTTTGTGAAATGTTCAAGTTTCCTTTCTGTTTCTGAAATGTAACGCACACCAAGAAAATCCCATATTTTCTTAAAAAGGTTTGTTATCATTTGTGAACATGTAAAGTAAAGTTGTACACTGAAAACATGTTTTGTCTTATGTAAATGTACAGTTAGGTTATCTGGTTTGACATATTGTTCTGGTTATATACCAATGTATTCCTAGGAATGTCCCATGCTTTCCTGATTGTTTTACCAATTGTGACAGATGTAAGGTTATCCGGTTTGTTACCCTTTCTGGATATGTAAACGTTTCCCCAGGAAAGTCCCATACTTTCCCAAATGTTGGTTATCACTGTAAAAGATGTATCTGAAAAAGTGTGGTTATGTTCAATATATCCCCAGGAAAGTCCCATACTTTCCTGAATGTTGGTTATCAATGTAAAAGATGTATTACGTTATTCATTATTACCATCGGGTAAATCTCTGTTATCCTAACTGCGAGTTACATAACCATACAATAGACTAGATATGGCAATAAGTAGTCCACATCACCTTATGACTTTCGTCACCTTTGAACCATTTCGGTTCGGCTGTAGCTAGCAGCCAGGTGTGGGGTAGTCAGCCCCGTATAGATCTATACACTCAAGTCACGCTCTTTAAATCCCATAGATTCTGGTTACGGGTGCAGTCCTCCACTCGCGTATCTCTGTGGAGTGTTCGCCGAGGACGTGTCACCAATCATATAGGAATAACAAATTTACTAGTGATAATATGATAGTCCTCCGCTCACGTATATCAGTGGAGTGTTACCGAGGACAAAACAGTACAGGTTTTATGTTCAAATGTTCTAATGTCATGCTTTTAACTGATAAAATGTGGAAAAACCATTTGTGAAATATATATAAAACATCACAGTTTAAAATCCATTTCACAAATATATGTTTACGTGATCTGCATGTTCAAATGGTTATCAGTTGTAGCAATCAGTATTAAAAGCATATAAAATGTGAAACACACACATGAAAACATGTTTTGAGTACAAGTAATCCCTTGTACTTTGCTTGTGTTCCCCCTGAAAACAGTGAAAACAGTGAAAAAGGGTAGGGGTATGAACTCACCAGACTCGGAAATGCGACGGTTTCGGACACTAGACGTTGGTTCGGGGCTTGATTACTCGCGATGTCCCTATGTAAAATGTAATAATGTCCATATATATCTAATTAGATTTACAATCACTAATTATATGGAACATTACACTCCAACGAGGTTAAACACCTCAAAACGAGCGTTTGGAGTCACCCGGGTGACATCTTCGGACGTGTAAGGGCACGAGGGACTTGGGATTTGAGTTTACTCCTCAAGATTAAACACTTTAGGGAGTTTACAGCCATGAAACCCATACACAGATGATTTCACGGCCGTGAACTCATGTTTGGGTGATTTTGAGTGTTTAATGGCTTGTTTGGACATGGGGATTGTTGGAATGAATTTCTCAAATGCCTTGGAATGGACTAAATGGACTTATACAATATTTATGGGAGTTCACGGCTGTAAACTTGGAGTTTACGGCCGTAAACTCTCCTATGGTCAAGAATAATTAATTTGAGGCACAAGGAACAATCACATGTGATTCTAGTTAATTTTCCAAGCCTTGGTATGAATTTAGGGCACCATTTAACACACATTTAGGAGTTTACGGCCCAGGAGCATGTTTTATGGCCATAAACTCTTATTAAGAGGATGTTTGATGTGTTTAAGGTCCCCAAACTATTTTTAGATGGTTCTAGGATTTACCACAAGTCTATTGGTTATGTTTCAAGGCATTCTAACATGTAAAAAGGTGTTTACTCCTCAATTTTTGAGGAGTTTACGGCCCAAGCACATTCCTTGGCCGTAAACTCTCTTTTGTCCCTCAAAATTCAAGTTTAAGGTGTTCCAAGTCCAGGTTTGTAAGCCTCAAAGTCGTATCTAAGTCCCAACAATGACTTGGAAGGGTTAATTGGCTCTAAAACCCCATATTTATGTGTTTACGGCCCAAGCATACGCCTTGGCCGTAAACACTTGTTCCAGGTCCTAAATCTCATTTTAAACATTAATTTGAAGGCTAAAGAGGTTAAATAACAAGTTAGGAATGTTACCTCTTTGATTTGGAGCCTTAAATCTATGTTTTTGGACCTTAATCTTGGATGAGGAGAGAGGTTAGAGAGAGAGTAATGAAATGAAGCCAAAAGCTTCAAATGAAAGCTTTGAACACTTTATATAGTGTCTAAGTTTTGGACACGGTGGAATTCTACCCGATACCGGCGTTAGGCGAGGCTCTTGGTCGTATCCGATTAGGTTGTCATAACTCAATATGGTAAATTCTAAAAATGTTCCGATTACTAGAATGGGGTGTTAGAATGATTTCTAAATGCATTAGAACACCCATTAAGTCATATTAGATATGTACAAATTAATGACTTAATTAAATAACGAAATCAGAATCGAATTTGAAAACGACGATTGGTTGCTCGAATTGAGTTACAAAAAGAGTTACAAGAATGATACGGAAATTTCGGGTTGTTACATTATCCCCCCCGTTAGAGGGAGTTTCGTCCCGAAATTCAAAGTTAAAACACGAGACAAGATACAAATCATGGATCTGGAAAGAGAGGTGGATATTGTCGTTTCATTGAATCTTCACGCTCCCAGGTGAACTCCGGTCCTCGCTTGGCATTCCAGCGGACCTTCACTAATGGGATGCGACTTTGTTTTGTATGTTTGACTTCTCGATCCATGATTTCGATTGGTTCCTCCACAAAGTTGAGGTTTTCATTGATCTCGATCTCGTCTAAAGGAATCACTAGGGTTTCATCGGATAGGCACTTCTTGAGATTTGAAACATGGAAGGGGGATGGATGTTACTGAACTCATGAGGTAAACGACGTTTATAGGCTACCGGACCGATCCTGGCAAGGATCTCGAAGGGTCCAATGTACCTCGGGTTAAGTTTCCCATGCATTCCAAAGCGTACCGTGCCTTTCCAGGGCGAGACTTTCAACAGGACACGGTCTCCGACCTAGAATTCTAGAGGTTTTCAACGGTTATCAGCGTAACTCTTTTGGCGATCTCGTGAAGCTTTCAATCGTTCCCGGATTTGGATGATCTTCTCAGTGGTTTCGTGGATGATTTCAGGACCTATGAGAGCACTGTCGGGGACTCGACTTTTGGCTAACTATGTATCCCCCATCTCGGCCCAGCACAGAGGGGATCTGCACTTGCGACCGTAAAGGGCTTCAAACGGGGCAGTCCTGATGCTGGTGTGGTAACTGTTGTTGTATGAGAACTCGATCAAAGGTAGACGTGTGTCCCACGGCTTTCCAAAATCAATAACACATGCCCTGAGCATGTCCTCTAGGGTTTGGATTGTTCTCTCACTTTGTCCATCGGTCTGAGGATGATACGCCGTGCTCATGTCTAGTTTGGTTCCAAGAGCTTTCTGGGGAGACTGCCAGAATCTGGAAGTAAACCTACTATCTCGATTAGAGATAATGGATACAGGTACACCGTGTAGTCGAACTACCTCTTGGATGTAAATTCGCACGAGTCTTTCCATCTTGAATGATTCTTTGATCGGGATGAAGTAGGCGGACTTTGTCAAACGATCGACAATTACCCAAATGGTGTCGTACCCACTCAGACACTTGGGTAGTTTGGTGATGAAGTGCATGGTAATCATCTCCCATTTCCATTCGGGTATCTCGGGCTGATGGAGCAGACCCGAGGGTTTCTGGTGCTCAACTTTAACTTTGGCGCAAGTCAGACATTTGCCCACGAACATAGCTATCTCATCTTTCATGTTTGGCCACCAGTATTGTTTCTTGAGATCCAAGTACATCTTATCCGAACCCGGGTGAACAGAGTATCTGGTCTTGTGTGCTTCCTCCATGACAATCTCCCTGAATCCTCCGGACCTTGGAATCCAGATCCGATCCATGAAGCAGTAGACTTCGTCACCTCTGATCTCAAGTTTCTTTTCCATTCCTCTTAAGGCTTCGATCGACACGTTCTCGGGTTTGAGGGCTTCTAACTGGGCTTCTCGAATTTGTATGGGTAAGTTGGAATGGATGGTTATCGTCTAGTTCTTCACTTTGCGGCCTGCACTCTCCTTTCGGCTAATGGCATCTGCTACCGCATTGGCCTTGCCGGGATGGTAACGGATTTCACACTCATAATCACTGAGTAGTTCTACCCATCGCCGTTGCCTCATGTTCAAGTCTTTCTGGTCAAAGATGTGCTGTAGGCTCTTATGGTCAGTGAAGATCGTATACTTGGTTCCGTAGAGGTAATGTCTCCAGATCTTCAATGCAAAGACTACGACTCCTAATTCCAAGTCATGCGTGGTATAGTTGACCTCGTATGCTTTCAGCTGTCTAGAGGCATAAGCAATTACTTTTCCTCTTTGCATAAGCACACAGCCTAAGCCTTGATTGGATGCATTGCAAAAGACAACGAAGTCCTCTGTCCCTTCGGGTAGGGATAGAACAGGAGTGCTGCACAAGGCTTTCTTCAACGTTTGGAATGCGGTTTCTTGCTTATCACTCCAACAAAAGGGTACACCTTTCTGTGTTAGAGTGGTTAAGGGTTTGGCGATTCTGGAAAAGTTCTGGATAAATCTCCGATAATAGCCGGCGAGACCCAAGAATTGCCGGATTTCTGTGGGTGTCTTCGGTGCTGACCAATTCTCTATCACTTTAATCTTAGAAGGATCTACATGAATACCCTCCTCGCTTACTACATGACTGAGGAAAGCTACTTTCCGAATCCAGAATTCACACTTGGAAAATTTCGCGTACAACTTCTCGGATCTAAGGGTTTCCAACACTAGCATCAAGTGTTGTTTGTGGTCTTCTTCGCTTCTGGAGTAGACAAGTATGTCATCAATGAATACAATGACAAACTTGCCCAGATAAGGACGAAACACCCAGTTCATCAGGTCCATGAACACTGCCGGTGCGTTGGTTAGACCGAAGGGCATCACTACGAACTCGTAGTGTCCATATCGAGTCCTGAAAGCTGTTTTGGACACATCGCTCTCGTGAAATCGTAGCTGATGGTACCTTGACCGAAGGTCTATCTTGGAGAAGTAACTGGCTCCCTGGAGTTGATCGAAGAGGTCATCTATTTGCGGAAGAGGATATCGGTTTTTGACGGTCAACTTGTTTAGCTCGCAATAGTCGATACACAATCGGAAGGATCCATCTTTCTTCTTCACAAATAATACCGGAGCTCCCCAGCGTGAGGAACTCGGTCTAATGAATCCTTTATTGAGCAACTCATTGAGTTGACTGGATAACTCCTGCATTTCTGCTGGAGCTAAGCGATACGGAGACTTCGCTATGGGAGTAGCTCCAGGAATTTGGTCAATACGGAACTCGACCTGACGCTCGGGAGGAATTCCTGGAAGTTCTTCGGGAAACACATCAGGAAAGTTACAGACTTCAGGGATGCTCGCGAGGTCTTTAACTTCCTGTTTCTCATTGATTACATGGGCTAAGAATGCAACACACTCCTTTCGTAGGAGCTTTTGAGCTTTCATGCAGGAAATGATACGAAGATTGGAACTGAGTTTATCGCCATAGATTACGAGAGTTTGATCCGAAGGGAGGTTGAGACGGATGGCTTTTTCGAAACAGAGGATATCTGCATGATTGGGACTCAACCAATCCATGCCAATGATGACATCAAAGCTCTTTATGGAAACCGGCATGAGATCGATAGAAAATGAATGGTCGTTCAGAGTAAGGGTACAACCTACGAATATCTCGTTAGCGCTTTCTTTCTCACCGTTAGCGATCTCGACGGTAAACGTTTCAGTTAAAGGTTGGGGATTTTGTTTTAGGTTATGTTTGAATGAATGACTAACAAAGCTTCTTTCAGCACTCGAATCGAAAAGAATACTAGCATATGAGTTGTCGAGAAGGAACGTACCCGAGACTACAGTGGGATCGACGACTGCTTCCTCCCGTCCTATGGCTAGGACTCTTCCGGTGTTATTGGTTGTTGACTTCTTGGGGCAGTTTCTTTTAAAGTGCCCAACCTCTCCATAGTTATAGCAGGCTTGACCAACGCCCGCTCCAGATGATTGATTGGCCGATTGGGCCGGAGCTTTGCAGAATCGAACCGTGTGCCCCTGCTTACCACAATTGGTGCAGGATAGTTCTCGACAGGGGCCGGGGTTGTGGTGGTACTTGCACTTGTCACATAGAGGAAGATTTCCAACATATTTGCTGGTAGGAGTTGGAGCTGTGGATCCCACGACAGAAGCAGCAGCAACAGGGGTAGTAGCAGCATGGACTGCTACAGTCTGTTGTTTCTTGGAAGATCCTTGGGAAGATTGACCCTTCTTCTTCTTCCAGAACTTTCTCTTCTCACCACTCCTTTGAGTCGGCTCAGGAGTGGTAGTGGTTTCCTCAACATCATCACTATGATCAATCAAGGTTTGGGCTAATGTCTTGGCACTATCATAGGTATCCGGACGAGCAGCTAAGACATGACCCTTTGTTGGTTGGGTTAACCCCCAGATGAACCTCTCGATCTTTTTATTTTTAGGAGTGACTAATCCCGGGCAGAGAAGTGCGAGATCATCAAATCGGGAAGTGTATGCAGCAATGTCGGAACCTTTCATCTTCAGGTTCCAGAGCTCGTGCTCTAGTTTCTGCATTTCACCACGGGGACAATATTCGGCTATCAAGAGTTCTTTCATGGCTTCCCAGCCCATGGCATTGGCTACGGGTAGGGTCAGAGATTTGACTCGGCCATTCCACCAAGTCAGGGCTTTATCAACGAAGGTACAAGCTGCGAACTTGACCTTATCAGATTCCGCACATGCACAGATTTCAAAGATGGATTCGATTTTCTCGAACCATCGGGATAGGGAAATGAAACCTCCAGTGCCATCAAAGGATGTTGGTTTTGCATTCATGAAGTCCTTATAGGAACCCTCCTTTCGGTGTCCCTGATTGTTTTCTTAATCTTGAGTACCATCTCCCGAACCACCGGAACCACCGGTGTTCAATTGAGACATAGCAGCTGCCACCGCGGCGGTAACAGCTACCTGAAATACCATGGGGTCAATTTCAGGAGGAGGTGGTGGCGGAGGGTTGTTGGTCTTTGAGCTGGGTCTCTTTCTGGGAGGCATCTTGATCTAATAAGATCAAGAAAGAGAGGATGATAAGTCCTCTGAATTGAATCGAGAGATATGACAGATATATATTCTAAATAAGCAGTAAGGCAGGAAAAAGTTATCAAAGCAGGTAAACTATCGCTAACAGAATGATCGAGGATCTATACGTGAACGAGGATTTCTACAAAGGATTGGTTCGAGAAATACTCCCATAGTATTTCATGATTTGCTACGACACTGCTCGATATTTGTGGTATTAGGGTAAGTTTTAGGCATGCCGCATACCACAGTCACCCCCAAGCACATGTTGGCCGTGTCTCGAATGAATATAGTTGGTCAGGCTATATTGATCCTAGACACAACTACATAACTGCCCAGGTTTAACCGCAGTACACAACACCCATTTACTTATGTTTTGTTCTACTTGTAGTTACGGATCTCGACGGTTTGGTATACTTATATACTTTTGAAAATACTTATAGTTTGAAGATACTTTTATTTCAGAGCACTTAGGCCCTTTAGTGTTTACAGTTTTATACCATGTAAGGTTTGGTATACTTTATTCACTATAAACAAGGGCTCTGATACCAATCTGTCACACCCCGAAAACCAAAGGCGGAAACATTTCTGGGGTTGACTCCACGTTGAGTATCAAATCCAATGCACATACTAAGTAAAGTGAAACAACCATTACATTACATAAAGAAAAGTTTTACAATTGTTTCAAAAGTAAAGTTGTACAGTTGTGATACATAGTATATATATACATATATATGAACAAAATGAAACGGTCTTCTGAGTACTCCGTCTTCGGACAAAAAGGATCTTCGGTACCTGTTCTAACGCTGACCTGAGAACACAAGCGGTTTAAAAATCAGCATAACGCTGGTGAGTTCATAAGTGGTTTTTGTTTGTGAAATGTTCAACTTTCCTTAATGTTTCTGAAATGTTACGCACACCAAGAAAATCCCATATTTTCTTAAAAAGGTTTGTTATCATTTCTCAACATGTAAAGTAAAGTTGTACACTGAAAACATGTTTTCTCTTGTGTAAATGTACAGTTAGGTTATCTGGTTTGACATATTGTTCTGGTTATATACCAATGTATTCCCAGGAATGTCACATGCTTTCCTGATTGTTTTACCAATTGTGAAAGATGTAAGGTTATCCGGTTCGTTACCCTTTCTGGATATGTAAACGTTTCCCCAGGAAAGTCCCATACTTTCCTAAATGTTGGTTATCACTGTAAAAGATGTATCTGAAAAATTGTGGTTATGTTCAATATTTCCCCAGGAATGTCCCATACTTTCCTGAATGTTGGTTATCAATGTAAAAGATGTATTACGTTATTCATTATTACTATCGGGTAAATCTCTGTTATCCTAATTGCGAGTTCCTTAACCATACAATAGACTAGATATGGCAATAAGTAGTCCACATCACCTTATGACTTTCGTCACCTTTGAACCACTTCGGTTCGGCCGTAGCTAGCAGCCAGGTGTGGGGTAGTCAGCCCCGTATAGATCTATACACTCAAGTCACGCTCTCTAAATCCCAGAGATTCTGGTTACGGGTGAAGTCCTCCACTCGCGTAACTCTGTGGAGTGTTCGTCGAGGACGTGTCTCCAATCATATAGGAATAACAAATTACTAGTAATAATATGATAGTCCTCCACTCGCGTATATCAGTGGAGTGTTACCGAGGACAAAACAGTACAGGTTTTATGTTCAAATGTTCTAATGTCATGCTTTTAACTGATAAAATGTGGAAAAACCATTTGTGAAATATATATAAAACATAACAGTTTAAAATCCATTTCACAAATATATGTTTACGTGATCTGCATGTTCAAACGGTTATCAGTTGTAGTAATCAGTATTAAAAGCATATAAAATGTGAACCACACACATGAAAACATGTTTTGAGTACAAGTAATACCTTGTACTTTTCTTGTGTTCCCCTTGAAAACAGTGAAAACAGTGAAAAAGGGTAGGGGTATGAACTCACCAGACTCGGAAATGCGACGGTTTCGGACACCAGACGTTGGTTCAGGGCTTGATTACTCGCGATGTCCCTATGTAAAATGTAATAATGTCCATATATATCTAATTATATTTACAATCACTAATTATATGGAACATTACACTCCAACGAGGTTAAACACCTCAAAACGAGCGTTTGGAGTGACCGGGTGACATCTTCGGACGTGTAAGGGCACGAGGGACTTGGGATTTGAGTTTACTCCTCAAGAGTAAACACTTTAGGGAGTTTACAGCCATGAAACCTATACACAGATGAGTTCACGGACGTGAACTCATGTTTGGGTGATTTTGAGTGTTTAATGGCTTGTTTGGACATGGGGATTGTTGGAATGAATTTCTCAAATGCCTTGGAATGGATTAAATGGACATATACCATATTTAAGGGAGTACACGGCTGTAAACTTGGAGTTTATGGCCGTAAATTCTCCTATGGTCAAGAATAATTAATTTGAGGCACAAGGAACAATCACATGTGATTCTAGTTAATTTTCCAAGCCTTGGTATGAATTTAGGGCACCATTTAACACACATTTAGGAGTTTACGGCCCAGGAGCATGTTTTATGGCCGTAAACTCTTATTAAGAGGATGTTTGATGTGTTTAAGGTCCCCAAACTATTTTTAGATGGTTCTAGCATTTACCACAAGTCTATTGGTTAAGTTTCAAGGCATTCTAACATGTAAAAAGGCGTTTACTCCCCATGTTTGAGGAGTTTACGGCCCAAGCACATGCCTTGGCCGTAAACTCTCTTTTGTCCCTCAAAATTCAAGTTTAAGGTGTTCTAAGTCCAGGTTTGTAAGCCTCAAAGTCGTATCTAAGTCCCAACAATGATTTGGAAGGGTTAATTGGCTCTAAAACCCCATATTTATGTGTTTACGGCCCAAGCATACGCCTTGGCCGTAAACACTTGTTCCAGGTCCTAAATCTCATTTTAAACATTAATTTGAAGGCTAAAGAGGTTAGATAACAAGTTAGGAATGTTACCTCTTTGATTTGGAGCCTTAAATCTATGTTTTTGGACCTTAATCTTGGATGAGGAGAGAGGTTAGAGAGAGAGAGAGTAATGAAATGAAGCCAAAAGCTTCAAATGAAAGCTTTGAACACTTTATATCGTGTCTAAGTTTTGGACACGGTAGAATTCTACCCGATACCGGCGTTAGGCGAGGCTCTTGGTCGTACCCGATTAGGTTGTCGTAACTCAATATGGTATATTCTAAAAATGTTCCAATTACTAGAATGGGGTGTTAGAATGATTTCTAAATGCATTAGAACACCCATTAAGTCATATTAGATACGTACAAATTAATGACTTAATTAAATAACGAAATCAGAATCGAATTTGAAACCGACGATTGGTTGCTCGAATTGAGTTACGAAAAGAGTTACAAGAATGATACGGAAATTTCGTGTTGTTACATGCATGTGGTTAACCAACACACTAATTAGAGATGATAAATGACATTGAGAGTGCCAATCATATTTGTATGGCTATTCACATCTTGTTTGTGATCCTCGATATCCCAATTACATATAGAAGAGCATAATCGGAGATTAAACATGTCATTGATAGATTCAATGAATCTCAAAAGATCTAGGAATTTTATAGTTTGAAATTGGTGAATGGCTTTTACCTACATTTATAAATCCACAATAAGATTACGACATCCCTCTTCTTAGTTGTGAATTGTTATTTTGGATCTTAACCTTAATTATTAATTATGGGTGAAAATATTCAGGATAATTGTCATCTAACTAAATTACCTTTTCTCTATAGATGTCTACTTCTGGTGATGCATCTGCTCCTCAAAAGTCATCCCACAACTTATCCCTTCTTTCGAGCGTGTCCAAAGTGACATTGGATGGCTTCAATTATAATGATTTGATAGGGAACTTCAAGATGGTTATTCGATACGAGGGCAAAGAGTATGTCCTCGAGAAATAACTAATCTATATCGATCAAGCCATTGCTACTCCTGAAGAAATAGCCTCCTACAAGAAACACTATGACAATATGACTAAGGATACTTACATCATGGTTGCCATCATGATTTGAGTTGCAAAGGTTTTGTTGAAAAGTATCACAAGAGAGCCAATTAAGAAAAGTATGAAGTCATCAAAGCTCTTATCGCATGAAAGTTTAAGGAATGTGTGACAACCCGAAATTTTATTTTCTGTACACCCATTCACTTTAATAGGAGTCAAAATGGATTCTGCTAACTTTCAAACTCTTTGGGATAAGTTTGAGTATTTTTAAAGTTAGTACATCAAGAGATATCAGTAGAGAGGATACCCGAGGGTTTATTATGTAGCAATAAGTGCCCAAAACTTCAAGAGTTTGGAGTTTACAGTCCAAAATGGTATTGGGACCGTAAACCGTAATGACTATATAAGTGAGACTTAGATATTTTTCTCATTTTTTCACCTTTCCAAGACTAGAGCCATTTCTCTCTCAAGTATCATCCCATTTTTCTTCAAGATCTGCAACTTGTAAGTATTTCTAAGCCTTAATAAGTTGTTATCTACCTTAATCTAGTGATCTAACATGATTTCATCCATGAAACCATTCCAAAAGTGTAGATCTTCAAGTTTCACCAAGAAGACCAAGAACACACACTAGTGTTCTTGGACTTTTAGCACCTTTTCAAGCTGCTACCTTGTAAGTGCTTCTATCCTAGAGTTTTATAAGCTTTGTTACACTTCTAAGCACCAAGAAAACACCCAAGAAACCAAGGATAAAGGGTGTATGCTGTCCAAGAACATCTTGGACCGTAAACCCTAAAATATGTTGCCAAAGTGTGCCCTATGTCCTTACAAACCTTGGGATCAAACCTAGAACCTTACCTTGATGTATTTAGCACACAAAAACCACCAAAAGACCCCATTTTTATGTGTTTACGGTTTGGGGATCTCCCAAAACCGTAAACACCCCAAGGTGTGTTTAGATGCCCCATAATTCTTCCTTAAGCCTAGAAACTAGCCTAGACTTTTACCTTGAAGTGTTTAAGACTTGAAAACATCAAAATGCCAAGATCCATGTGATTTTACGGCAGAAAACGCATGGAGAAATGGTCCATGGGCCGTAAACTCCATTTAGGAGTGAAATGTTGCCACAAACACTTCGTAAGGCTTAACCATGAAGTAGGATTGCTTAGTATGACTTGGAAGGCTTCAAAACTCAAAATGGTCAAAGAGTACTTATTGCTACATAATAAACCCTCATGGGTTTACGACCATAAACTCAATGAGTGAGGGTCACTAGACCTTAAACTCATGATTTGGTCATTCCACTTCCCTTTGATGAATCACATGTGATTCCAACACTTAACCAAGGTGTTTCCTAGTCCCAAAAGGTGTTTCCTTTCATATAGTTGTTTATAAACACTATATTCATGTCATTATGTGTAAAGTCCCTAATTTTGCCTGTGTATCAATCAGATCTGTTTGATGGTGCGGAATCCCAATCAAACGGATGATGCCAGATCAAATAGAAGAGAAGGAGAAGAAGAATAATATGAATCTCTGTATGAATTGATTAGAATTAATGTTCCAGATACAAAAGATTCACACACATACGCTCCTTATTCTATCTGGCCGTAAACTCCTTCTAGTTCATCAATCTCTACTCCTCACCCTAACATCTCTATTTATACTTGGAATATGGGTCGGATAACACATGGGCCGTAAATGAGTTTACGGCCGTAAACTAGACCATAAATTCATAAATATTACAAGAAAATACAATTGCCCAGAAAATTAAAGTATAAACCATATTTTGACCCAACAATCTCCCCCTTGGTTTATAGCTTTCTTTTCTTAATGACCCAACAAGCTCCTCCTAAAAGGTAGCTAGCTCTTCTTGTCAATCTTGAATGGGAGATTTGCTTCAGCATTTATCTTCAAATTCTTCATGATTTCAAGATGAACTTGATGAATCTTCAATGAATGACTTCATCTTGAGCACTTGAGCTATTCTTCAAGATTTGGAATTGAACGCACATTGGGTGAGGATGCTTGATGTACTGATTCTTGAAAATTGGTGTTTTCAGTTTGAGAATCTTCAGAGAGAACAAATCTTCTGGATCACTTCAGAAGGTACAAAGATAGCAATAGACTGATTGAGGAGGCTTCAATGCAATCCGTCACATAATCTTCAATTTTAGCTTCACCTTGCTTTTGGGGTTGAAAAATTGAATGTTGAAAGAATAATCTTCATTTCTTGCTCCTTCGAATGTGAATTCTTCGATGCTCACGGACGAGGCTTTGGCTCAAAAATCTTCAACACAAACTCCATGAGTCTTATCTATACTTGAATTCACTTTTCAAGACAAAACAAAACTAAAAGAAAACTTAGCACACAAATGAAAACAGAAACAAAAATATTTTTGGATTTTTGATTTTTCTGAACAAGAAATAAAACAGAAATAACACTACTTTTGGATTTTTAATTTTTCTGATTTTTCTTTGATTTTTGAATTTTTATGATTTTTTTCATTATTTTTAATTTTTAATTCTCCCCTAATATTTAAATTAGAAGAAACTATGACAAATTTAACAAAAATAAAAATTGATATCTAACTTTAAGAGTGATTTGGGATCAAAGTTTTTTGACAACCTTTATCCACTTGTCGGTACCTTCAATCTTCACGTCTTTGTCTGGTCGATCGTCGGTATTGTTGTCCACTTAAACACGAAAAATTGTGACTGGTTTAGGACATACTATTTGATACAAGACAAGGTGAGCTTAAGTTCCTAAAAATTATATCTGATCCTAATTCCTTAGATACTATATCTTAAGGACCATTCATCTGATAATGACCAGGGATATTGTTGTCCACCTAAATTGAGCAGCGAGATCTATAGACAATCTGTATATGTTTAATTTTAAGTGTACTGGAACGTGTTTCCCGCTTCCTGATATGCCCCAGCCATCAAGAACTTCCAGAGTGCTTCTTACAACAGGTGAGCAGACAACCATTCAGAGAGAGAAGAGATTCGGAATTCTATCACTTACTACTTCAGAGGGGTTGAGAAGAAGAAGGTTGCATATGCTGTCTACCAGGTCGGATTAGAAGTCGCGCAAAGGAGACAGCATATGGCTAACAGATAAGAATTATTTCACACATGTATATATATAGCCTGCAGAGAAATAGAGTTGCATATGTTGTGTACCAGGTCGGATTGGAAGTCACGCAAAGGAGACAACATATGACTAACAGACGGAAAGAAAGAAAATGATATTCTACAGACCTAATTTATCGGAATTTACCAGTCGCCCCATCCAACCGGAATTAAGGACAGAATCCGCACATCGAGGAAAAGTTAAACAACGGTTCCAAGTACGGGTTCATTTAACGTGACGAGTAGATTCCCATATATATCTCCCTGCTCAACCTATCCGAGCGTCGTATTGTCAGGCTGAATGGATCTAACTAGGTCAAGATTTGTCAAGTCTATAAATTTCCTAAGTTCAACTCTCCCTAGTCAAGTCCATTTAAAATTTCCGTGCCTACCGACGCATCAAACCAGAGCATAGACCCTTCAACTTTGGGTACGTTACGCAGACTCAGGTTGCCTGTTATCACTAGATAATATCACTTCCCAGAACATCTCCCTCAAGCAGCACATTTCATAACCAACAATTTTTTTATTTTTTTTATTTTCTAATATTTTTGGATTTTTTTATTTTATTTATTTATTTTGTTTTGTTTTTATTTCTCCCCCTAAATTTGTGCATGGGAGAGAAACGAAAGTAAATGCGCAAATTTAAACTATCCTAAAACAAAAATTTGTCTTTAAAGCGAATCATCTTAAGAAAAACTCAGGAGTATAGAGAAGAAAACTCAAACTGTAAGTCACCGATTAAATTTGCATGCAGAAGGTCTGAGAATAGAATGAATAATCTCATTTTATATCCAAAAGTTCTTCACATCGTTAAGCACTAACCCTATGAGTGATCCCTTCCTTTCTTCCCTTCTCGCAAAAGGACATATACTCTCAAGAAAAAGTTTGAATGTTGTATAGTTGAGAGATGTCCCCAATCATATGCCAGGAGTAGCCACTACCAACAAACTGAAGTCTGATGATATGCCTCCATAGCTGCTCCGACACAGAGCGGGATCAGTTGGTCTTTGGAACCCATTCCATTTTGAAACTGGGTCGACATTTGTCATCAACGCACGATACTCTCTCCTATGACATATCCTGTTTATCATAAACAGAAGATGTAGAAACGTTAGAAGCATTAGGAGATTTGGGAGAGTGAGCCTTTGGAACCCATCTATATTCAGGTTTAACCCATTTCTTGTTCGATCCGATGGGTTCCTCGACACTTGATTTGGAACTTGAAGTCGGCTGCCGAGATGACTTTGACCTAACCGGTCTTGGCTTCACAGGAGCATCTCTTGAACTAGACTTCTGGGCCAACATTCCCTTCTTGTTCTTGG
This sequence comes from Lactuca serriola, assembly GCF_051521515.1. Classification (NCBI taxonomy): domain Eukaryota; kingdom Viridiplantae; phylum Streptophyta; class Magnoliopsida; order Asterales; family Asteraceae; genus Lactuca; species Lactuca serriola. The sequence continues at coordinate 81,583,994 of NC_136409.1, forward strand.
GAGTTGGATGCTTGGCCTTGGGAGTTGAATTCTTGGCCTTCATGGCATTCCAGTCGGCATTTTCTGAACGTGACTTTGAGGGGTTTCTTTTGAAAAATCTCCCTCTTGGCGCGTTCTGCCAGCCTTGTGCATAGTAGGGAACATATGCGCGATTAGGACAATTTCTGGGAATGTGTCCAGGTGTTCCACAGTGAAAACAAGTCTTTTTCTTCACTGTGAAGTTATCTCTTCCTGCCCCTGGTGGCGTATTCTTGCCTTGTCTCTTATTTTTCCCACACACACACTTGCGACAGGCACTCTGTTGCGCTGGTATTGGAGGCCTGTATTTACCAACGACAGGTTGATTAGAAGCAACAAATTTATAGTTCAAGGGGTCGTTTGTTTGTTCAGAAGAACTCTCCTTGTTCTCATCCTCTGATACTTTACCTACACATGTAACAGAAACATCAGTATTTACAACGTTAATAACTCCTCCTGACATAAATCCAGCTCGTTTTCCATATCGAAGATGTGCCTCCCTGTCAGTTTCGTCCTGTGTCATAGGGATGGATGTGTAGTTATGATTATAAGGAGGAGGTACACTATCATACCCTAGACCCTTGTTTTGATTATCTTTGAATTTTAATTGGGTTTCAAACAAGGACTCGACTGTCTGACTTGATGCAGTATAATTTTTGAAACTGACATTAGTTTTTCCACACTTAATTTTTAAAGCGTCAAGTTCTTCAATTACAGCAGCAAGTTGTCTCTTAACCTAATCATAATTTTCACACTTGTTGCTGTACTCTTCCTGAAGTTTCCTAAAGTCCTTGGTTTTTGCTTCCAACTCATCCTTCAGGAGTTTTTATCGTTTCATGAGTTGATATCCTTCATATCTCAGGTCCTCAACTTCTCTTTTAAATAAATCAATTTGATCCCGAAGAAATTTAATCGTATCTTCACATGATTGAGAACATGAAACTTCACATAAATGAGAACATGACACTTCATTGACCGGAAGGTTTACAGAACTCTTTAAAGCGTCAAGCTCTTCAATTACTTCAGCAATACTAAGACGATTGAGATCTTTTGTCTTCTTGATGACAGCTACATTCATATCCATGATTTTGGAAGTGAATTCAATAGCCTTTTGTTTATCTCAGATTTGGTCAAAAAGATCCCAACAATATTCATCTCAGTAGTGAGTGTGGTAAATCGTTGCAACTGACCTTCCAGGGTTTCTCCAGGGATATAATCGAACATGTTGAAATTTTGTCTTAAGATTTCCTGACGACTCTCTTTCATGTTTTCAACTCCCTCGTAGACCTTAAAATCAATTAAAAAGCATAACTAGAAGCCAAAATCAAACTTAAAAGTCAAACCCTTTGATTATAAACCTTAAAAGTCAACCTTAAAAGTCAAATTTAAGAAGTTAAACTCAAAAGTCAAACTGAAAAGACAAACCGAAAAGCTAAATTTGAAAATTTAAAAGTTAAACGAAAAAGTCAAAGTTTAAAGTCAAAGTCAAAAGTTACAAAATAAAGTCAAAAATTAAAATATAATTTTATTTATTAATTTTAATTTAATTTATTATTATTATTAATTTTTTTTAATTTTGGATGAAAAAGGAATTAAAAATTAAAAGAAATTGAGTTTTGGGGTTAAAAGTGTCAAAAAAACAAAACTTGCTGCGACAGGAGTGGTTATAGTCAATAAAACAGAAGCTTGAAACAACACAAAGCATGGGTCAAGTGGTAAGACATATGGATGTTGATTCAAGAGACCTGGGTTCAATCCCCGGCACCTCCAATTCGCGTATTATTTTTGATGCGAGGCGATGAAAGTGCTTGCGAGGACGAGGTGCTATCTACGAGGCCGTAAACCACCGAGGCCGAGCCGCAAGCTCGGACCGTGAACCTCGGGCCGCAAGCTCGGGAACCCTAGCCTCCGGCCATGAACAGTTTCCGGCAGTAAGCTCCGGTTGTGAACTCCGAAACCCTAGCCGCCGGCCGCAAACTCCGATCAAAAACACCGATTTTTCGACTTTGAAGCTCCAAAACTTGATCAAAAACCCTTTTTTATGAAAAACATGAAGAACAAACCCCCCTTATTTTTGCGAGATTTATCCAAAAACGCAAAAATATTTCGAAAATAAAATCAAATAATGCCCCAAATCTAACAAAATTGACTGATACAACTTGGCTCTGATACCAATTGTAAAGTCCCTAATTTTGCCTGTGTATCAATCAGATCTGTTTGATGGTGCGGAATCCCAATCAAACGGATGATGCCAGATCAAATAGAAGAGAAGGAGAAGAAGAATAATATGAATCTCTGTATGAATTGATTAGAATTAAAGTTCCAGATACAACAGATTCACACACATACGCTCCTTATTCTCTCTGGCCGTAAACTCCTTATAGTTCATCAATCTCTAATCCTCACCCTAACATCTCTATTTATACTTGGAATATGGTCCGGATAACACATGGGCCGTAAATGAGTTTACGGTCGTAAGGTGTTTACAACCGTAAACTCAGCCGTAAACTAGACCATAAATTCATAAATATTACAGAAAATACAATTGCCCAGAAAAGTAAAGTATAAACCATATTTTGACCCAACAATATGTGTCCTTATATGTCATTTAGGACTTGTTGTGTCTTAGGAGTTCATTCGTGGAACTTCTCATCCATACGCGCATACCTATTTGAATCACCCACATCAGGTGAGCTCATACCCCGTAATGAATCTTTTAACTATTTTAACTGTTTTAAAGGGAGGAATACAAGTAGAACACAATGATAATTATGTAAATGTTTGTTATTAAACATCTTTCAAAATGTTACTTATGTTATTTATAATTTCTCAAAACATTTCAAAACTCTTTAAAGTTATGTTACTTTATAGTTATACAAAACTTCGTTTTTAAGTATAAGTATAACTTAGTAGATAAAAGAGTCTTTTCAATAACAGTCCAAGTAGAACATTAAAAAACTATAATAGGTATAGTTTAGGAGAATTCTATTCATTACTTCTAGTAAAATGAAACACACAAAGAATCAATACCATAACAGAACAAATAGTGAAGAGAATCAAACAATACCATAACAGAACATAACAAACAAGTTAAGTTGCTATAGCATGAGAACACACAAACAGGATCTAATTATACCAATGAATCACTAACTCATTGTTTTACACGAAAGGTGATGGTTATATTGGGTATACATGATCATATAACTTTAATGTGAATTACACGACTTGCAAGAATTTGCAGGGGTCGCGTTTGGTTCCCTTAATCTCTTGACATGGAGAGCGTCTATTAGGGGTTCTAGCTTTCACATTATGACCGTATTAAAACAAATATGTTTTTAGGTTATTAGTACATCCTCATGTCATTATAAATGACATCTGTGTACTTACTTTTCCCATTACTTTCATAAAGTGACAGTACCACTTGAAAGTTGATCTTTTTTTCTAGTCAAGATAGTTATAAACTAGGAAGAACATACTTTTACATTTGACAAAGGAACAGTCGGGTTTAGCACAAAATAGAAGATTCCTTGGTAGAAGACTACGATTAAAGGATCGGACCATAATGCTAGTCTTATGATTCCTTAATGTATACATCACAGGATACATATATACCAATAGGTTCCGACAGCTAATTGGATGTGTGCTCTCCGCTTCATTTCCTGTTCCTCGTTGGGTTGTGGGCTTCGAACAGATTCACCCAACCTATTATCTATCCGATTCGACATATATGTATGCTTAGGATACATTAAGTCATCATAAGAGTACCAGGTATGGTTCAAGTTTAGGAGACAGAGTCAGAGCACGGTTTTCTAGTACAAAACATACTTTCCAAAGTCAGTACTTTTGAGTATTCAAAACTATAAACTTCCTAGTAAAGGGTTTAATCCATTTTATTAAACCGATACAATTTTAAAGACTCAGGGTGAGTAACTCTATAATACCTTAGTTTATACACCATGGTTATATATAAAACTAATACTCAATATGTAGTTAAATGTGTGTTTTCCGCCTTACTTCCTGTACCTCATTGGGTTGTGGGCTTTGGGCAGAATCACTCAATTAACTTTCTATCCGATATTACATTATATATAGCAGTATAAACTAAGCTATTATAAAAGTAGTCACTGTGGTCACTATTTTTACTATAAGAAATATAGGTTTTCTTAGAGAACTTTTCATTAGATATAAAGGAATCATTACAACTAACTCCATGAGTAACAAGTGAATTCACTAGGATTATATATGACAAAGATCTATCAGCCAATGGGATGTGTGCTATCCGCCTTACATTTTGTTCCTCATTGGGTTGTGAACTTAGGGCAGATATGCACAATTGATTGTTTGTTTACTCCAAGACTTATATAACTTATACCCACTAAGTACCCATAGAAAGGCTTGTAGTATCAATGTACTTAACTTTCAGTCAAGTAGGAAATATAGGATTTTCTAGAGGAACAGGCAAACTTTTCAAAACAGAACTGACAGCTTACATCACTTTTACATATACATTTTAACAAAATTTTACAGCTTACTCACATCACTAAAATCTTATGAACTCACTGACTATTAGACAGGTGCTCGTGCTGGGAAATCAGAAGATGGAGCATTATAGCTTCAAGTCTTGTTTTGTTATTTGCTTATGAATTCTATGTTTTGTGAACACACACTGTCACACCCCAAAACCATGAACGGCAGAAACATTCTGGGGCGGAGGACGTCATGTACAGTATCACAACAATGAAAAGTAGTAAACAAGCAACAACATCATCCATTGCATTAATAATATATTTTTAATACAAATGTGTTCTGTCAAATTATAATAGACACTAAAGTATAAAACAAAAAGAAAGATGAGTCTTGAACGAGCACCATCTTCTCTGAACCTTGCATCGGTACCTGTCTATGGTTGACTTGAGGATACATGTTATTTTGAAAGAGAGTATCAGCTTTAAAGCTAGTGAGAGCATAAGTATTTTAGTTTCTTGATTTGTATGTAAGTATTTGTATGTATATGAACTGTAAGGATTGAAAATATATATTAACTGTAAGTATGAAAATCTTTTGAATGATCCTAGGAAGCCCTATGTTTCCTACTAAGCGTATCCTTCTATCAAGGTATCTAGTGTCTGTGTGTGTGTCTCTTGTAAGAGTGTGTGTTTTCCTAAATCTGACTATCATTAACCAAAAATATAGTTTCTACATTACCTTGCGTCGTGTGAATGTTCACGATGTGAATGTAATGGGAAAATGAAATAGTAATATGGTGTAGTGTCGAACTACAACCGTACTAATTACCTTAAGTCTATGGTAATTTTGTAAGTACTGTAGTATTTGTAACAAGTGACTACTTCTGTACTAATATTGCCTTATTTGAGGGATAAGGCATAATGTGAAGGCTAGATCCCAGGCTAGACGCTCCCCTGTCAAAGGGATTTTGGGACCCATACACGACCCCTGCATATCTGCAAGCCGTGAACATCCACATTACTATGATCACTTATACCCAATATAACTATCACAATGTGTTGTGATTCATTGGTATAGTAAGATCCTGAAATCGTTTCATGCTATAGCACCTAGTGATGTCTGTTCTATTATCGTATATGTAAACGCACTCATGTAAATGTATCTATGTAAACGTACTCGTGTAAGCGTAATCATGTAATAGTATAATAGTGTAATGTAATGTTCTACGTGTGCTAGCTGAACCGTGTGTTCTCTCTCTAACTAGCATGTATGTTTGTTTCTCATCACTATGTGTTATGTTTGTTTCTGATCACTATGTGTTATGTTTGTTTCTCATCACTATGTATTATGTTTGTTTCTCATCACTATGTATTATGTTTGTTTCTCTTCACTATGTATTATGTTTGTTTCTCTACACTATGTGTTATGTTTGTTTCTCTTCACTATGTGTTATGTTTGTTTCTCATCACTATGTATTATGTTTGTTTCTCATCACTATGTGTTATGTTTGTTTCTCTTCACTATGTATTATGTTTGTTTCTCATCACTATGTATTTTGACTCATGTATGAACTGACTCTTTGAATGATTCATTGTTCTAGTATTAGTATTAGTATCTTCCTAAACTACCCATATGGTAGCTTACTAGTAATATAACTGGTACGTATGAACATGGATGTATACGCTTGCTACCCAAGGGTATTGAATGAACTAGGAGAACCTTTATGACTATATATGTACACATGATATATAACTAATATTTAAACGACCTTCTGAAGGGTACCCGATATCCCACCAGACCACATCTCAAGCGCGAAAAGGAAATAGGGTGGATAGCCTTCCTAAGTCTTTTAAACATTTCTTATATAACTATACATATATAGGCATGCAATTGATAATATAAAAGCATGAAATAAGTTTTGTAAAACCTTTGAACATAATTATTATCTAAGAAAAGATTGACTTGATGTCAATATATAAAACGGGTTGAAAGCATGTGTTTGATAAAACAGTTTAAGTATAAATAAACATTTGGTGGAAACACAATTGTAAATGAGTTTGAAATTAAACATACAGTGTAAAATGAACAGTTTAATAAGGATTTTTAAACATCAAAAACGTTTATGAAAATCATGTGAAGAAACCTGTTTGGTAAAACAGTTAATGAGTAGTAAATCATTTGAATGCCGCTTATTAATCACATGTGATTGATATAATAACTAGCATGATTCTACTTGTATACCCCCCATAAAACATTTAAAAACATTTAAAACATTGATTAAGGGGTATGAACTCACCTATTGCGAGTGGATCGGAAGGAAGTGTCAGATAAGTGCTTGGTGTCAAGTGAAGACTTAGACACACAGAAAGATCCTAATTACATATGAGGACATATGTATATAAGCAATTAGTCTTTAAACAACTAATAAACAAGTCAAGACACTCTAGGACATGATAAACACTTTGTATAAGTGTTATAAGTGCTAAGGAGTGCATCAAAGTGTTGTAGGGAAAGGCTAGTGTGTTTGGGGTTCAAGGAACACTCCTAAAATGAGTTTACTCCCTAAAGACCAACACCCCTTGAGTTTACGGTCGTAAACTCTTGAGTTTATGGTCGTAAACTCCTAACCTTTTGACCATTTGTTGGTTTTAAGTCTTCTAAGCTATTCCAAACATTCCTACTTCATGTTTAAGCCTTAGGAAGTGTTGTGTGGCATCAAAACACTCCTAAATGGAGTTTACGGTCTAAGGACCATTTCTCCATGAGTTTACTACCTTAAACTCATGAGTTTACTACCTTAAACTCACGAGTTTACTACCTTAAACTCATAAGTTTGGTATTTGGGGGGTTTTTAAGTCCTTAGCTCAATCATGGCAATAGTCTAGGTTAGATTTAGACATAAGGAACAACCATGGGACTTTTATACACCTTTTGGGATGTTTACGGTTTTGGGAGATCCCCAAACCATAAACACATAAAAATGTAAGGTTTTGGTGCTTTTTATGTGATAAACTCATCAAGGATGAATCTAGATAAGTCCCTAAGGCATGGTGAAGCATCTAGGCACCCTAAGGCACCACTTTGCACTTAATTTTGGTGTTTACGGTTTTGGGACCTCCCAAAACCGTGAAAACCTTTATCTTGGTGTTCTTGGGACTTTTCTTTAATGCTAAAATGTAATACAAGCTTAATAAGACTCAAGGATGGAAGTACTTACTATAAGGAAGCTTGAATTGAGCTAAAATTCCAAGAACACTTAGTGTGTGTTATTGGTGTTTTTGGAAAACTAATCAAAACACAAAAATGAATGGATTAAAGGATGTACAATCACTAGATTAAGTGATATACTAACTTGAAAGGGCTAGAAACACTTACTAGATTGAAGATATTGAACAAAACTTGGATGATACTTGAGAGGGTTTTTGAGTTTAGTCTTTTAGGGTGAAGAAATGAAAAGTGACTAATTTGAGGAGTAAACTCATGCTTATGCATGAGTTCACGGTTTTTGGATGATTTTTCGACCCAAACATAAAAGTTTGGTCGTGAACTTCTAAGACACGAGGTGTTTGCGGTTTTTAAATTTCAAAACCCGAGACGACACTTTCTTTCACCCGTTCGGTTAAAGAATAATATTAAAATAATCAAACGAACTTAAAATTTGCTAAAAATAAGTAATAATTTAATTGACCTATAAATCGAAGTGATTGACTTTTAGGGTTTGACCGTATGAAAATTTCGAGTTGTCACATCATCCCCTGTTAAAGGGAATTTCGTCCCGAAATTAAAATTTAGGTAAGGAAGTAGGTATGAATGATCGAGTCAAGAGGTGTGAACTTCCTAATCGATTGGTTCTCGTGCTCCTAAGTGAAATCGGGTCCTCGGTTGGTATCCTAACGAACCTTCACTATAGGGAGGCGGCGTTGCTTCGTCCGCTTGACCACTCGGTCGAGGGTCACTACGGTTCTAATACGAAGGCGAGGATCTCGTTAATCTCGATCTCGTCGAGTGGGCTTACGAGAGTCCTAACGGAAAGGTACGATTCAAGATCGAGACGCGAAGAGTAAAATGTATGTTACTGAGTTCGTGGAGTAGGTTTAGTCTGTGAGATATAGGACCGATTCTAGTAAGAATCTCGGAGGCCATGACTATCTTGGATTTAGCTTTCCACGCTTTATGAAGCGCATTAAGCCATTCCCAGAGTGAGTTTTCCTAAAGAACTTGGTCTCTCACTTGGAATCTCCAAGGTTTCTTTTTCTTGTTTAACTTCCCAATCAAGGGCCACCCCTAGCTGGGTCAAAGTCGTAAAGGTTTTCTGTGATTTGCGAGGAGTTCTGGATGAACTATGACAGTAGGTCTGTAATCCCTAGAATTTGGCGAATTCATGTCCGCGTCCTTGACGTCGGCAAATTCTCAACGGTTTTGATAAATTGACAGAGTACTCAAGAATTTCCACATCACTAATAGTGTGTCTTAGGAAATTTTGACTCTTCAATTCCAAAACTCGTGTTCAGAGAACTGTGCGAAAAGTATCTCCGAGGGTAATGTTTCCGCGGGTTCCTTCTTACTACGAGGGCATATAAGTAAGTCGTTACATGGAGAACGATGAACTGATCCAAGTAAGAAAGACGGATTCTATTCATTAAACTCATGAATGCTTCCGACATATTGGTCCTATCCGTGGGGTATCACTACGGACTCAAAGTGTCCGCATCGAGTTCGGAAGGTAGTCTTCCGGACATCCTTCCCTCATACTCAAAATGGAGATATTCGGATCTCAGATCCATTTCTGAAAGTAATTCTTTCCTTGCGTTCGTTCAACCAATTCATCTATGCGAGACAGAGGCAACAATTTCTAATGAAAAAATCTGGACAGGGTCCTCGATATCCGAGGTACATACGATGAAATCCGTCGACCTCTAGAAGAATAAGATCAGATTTCTCTAGGGTGTGAAGCCTAGTCTTCTAATTCTATTTCTGTGCAGTTTGCTAAGTTGTCCGGACTGTTCTTGTATCTCCGTAGTTGTTTAGACTGTAGGGCGATCTGTTTACAGGAGTCATACTGGGTTCTAAGTTTGTTCACATGACGATGCGATTAGTCGTAGTCTGGGGCAGTATCCGTCCTGAATTTCACATTAGAATTCATACTTGGTTCAACGATCACAATACGTGTATACAAGTCGTATATAATTAAGATTGAAAAGGTAGTCGAATAACTTATTCTTTTTTAAGCTCATATCCCATCGTGGGAAAAGAAGTTAAAGTGGAATCATCAATTCTAAACCTGTAGAACCTTGATTATATATCACCCCTATGTATACATTCATCAGCGACAGATCAACCGTATGGATCTTTGGATTTGAACTTGACGTACTTGATGGGTTTTGGTCCTAAGAACATCCTATGTGCTCATACAAACCCTAATGCTTGGATCTAGGTTTCTCTATTGTACACGGAAGTTATCCAAGACTATAAACCCTAATTCTAGCATTCAAATAATCATATTAACATGAGAATAGGTTTATAATGTTACCTTGATTGTTATGTAGCAATAACAATCCCAAATCTCCTTGTATTGACTTTGGAGGGCTTAGAGTCACAAGTGTCACTCCTCTAATGGTTCACAAACACCATAAGCAAGAGGATGAAGAGGAGAGAGGATGGAGGCTACCAAAAATCGTGTGAATCCCTAGCAAGAAGCTTAGCCACGTTTTTGGTCCTTAAGGGATCTATATATAGTGAGGCAATTAGGGTTATCTAACAAGGAAACCCTAATTTGGATGCTTAAGCCCTAAGCAACCCATGGAGCCCTTTCCTTAAGGCCTTGGAAGATTTCATATGAGCTTCCCCCATAGAATTCGTCCACCATATAATATAAGGCAATCCATAGCCCAAATTGCAATTATCTTATAATTACAATTCCAGTCCCTTAAGTTTAATTAATCTCTTTTAGTCACAAAACTAATTACTAATTAATTCTTGACTAATATTAATTAAACAATATGATTTCTCCTTTAATATATTATTCCCATAATATATTAATAAATCATATTTAATCCTTTCTCTCCATAATTCATCCCATCAAGTTGCTTTGGTGAAGGCAACCCAAAAGGACCATGCACCATCGGGTCAAGTACATGCCAAAATAGTTATGGACTCAGACACTAATCCAACAGTCTTCCACTTGGATAAGTCTAATAACTATTCTGCGTATGACTTCAGATCCTGATCTGCAATCGTAGCTTTCCAAAGCCGCTGTCAACTCTGATCCTATCAAATACGCGTGTCCTTAGATAAGGGATCATATATTCCTCCATTCTAGATATCGTATGAGACATGATTTCTAATCATTCTCTTTGTACTATATCTCGATTCCCGATTTATGACGACTGCCTAATTGAACAAATCAAATTAGCCCTAGCCCGGCCGAGCATTTACGTTTGTCATCACTAAATCATCGAGGGGCCCAAAGATATCGCCTTTATCCTACTTTGAATAAAAGGAATGGATAAACTTTGATACGATGCTCGCTTGCACTCACGCACCGAATCACACACAACAATATGTTTTATAACACCAAGTTACTAGTGCGTTTACATATTATCAATGTGCAACCGATTCGCAAGATACAACTCACACATCTCGGTTTCAAGAATATAAGATGTTATCGTCTCACCAATCACTCGTGATACAATCCATGGAGTGATCCAAGTGAGCGTGGGTTTAATCCAATGCTCAAATCATATTCATAAGCACTCATGAACGTTGCAGCAAACATTTGCTTATGTCTAATACTCTTCTAGACAATCCACACACCATTTCATGACAGTCTTCATTAATATCTACTTCCAACATATGAACGACTGTGGCCCGTTTGAATAATTCGATTCTTCTTAATAAACTCAATTATTCTGGAAGTCAAAACATGCAAATGTGAAACACAAGAATAATACTAATCCCATATGGCCTCAAACCTTTGAGTATAAATAAAACGCCTTTTATTTATCACCATATTGATTACTCATTATTTGTCGTTTCGGGTAATCAACTTCTTACTTGAATTCCAACACTTGTCCCATGCTCCTAGCATGCATACAATGTTTACCTATGGTTCTTGCTTTGTGAAATAGATCACATTGAACACATTTCTAATCATTCTCATTTCACAACTCCAAATCCGTTTTTCATAAGTTAAAGAATATCAAATTATTGTTACTTATAGAATATGCTAGATTCTAACATTCTATGCAACTATCCTTTCGTAATGTCACTGCACCAAAGTCACAAAGACTATTGCCAATGATATTACAAAGTCCTCTATCGGAGATTGTTACAAGACAATTCCTTAGATATGATGTCTCTCACTCAAAGTACATTCCTTTGAACATCCTTTTGCATAAAAGTTTCTAATCTAGACATAGATTTTCAATATTCAATTCCCAATATGGACACGCTTCCATATTTTCCATATGACAACTCATTCTTAATAGAATCTTATCTATTCGTAATGATATCAATATGGTCCATCCGGTATGGAGACATTTCCATAATTTCCATATGACAACTCATTCATAACAGAATCTTTTCTATTCATAATAATGTCGATATGGTCCATCCAATACCATGCTTCCAACTACTCACAAGCGACCAATCCTCGTCGAACTTTGGATTGTCCTTTGATAGTTGTTTAATTATTTTAGTCAAAACCGATTCTAGTCCCTTTTCCCTCTAAATGCGCTAGACATTTGGAAAATTTTAGAATGGTCAAACATTAAAGCAATTGCAATCGATCCTATACCCGAAGCGTATGGGACACGACGCATAATGTTTTATTTGCTATGTTCTCAAAATTCGAATTGTGAAGAGGAATGCCGTAATCATAATCGAAATTTTAAGAACACACTATGTACCTTTGACTAAGTTTATTAACATTCCACAACCTAAGCCTTTAGATTTGAAATGAAGCATAATATTCTCTCCCTTAATTATAGGAAAACAACCTTTCAACTCTTACAGCTTTGCAAAGTATGACTCTTGTTTTCTATAATTAATATTGCTAACCTTGCAATACTTTCCTTAATAATCATACAATCATAACTTTTATGCTCCCACTATCATGATGATTACTATAAAACATAACACTTATGCTCCCACTAGCTTTGACATGTATTCATAAACATCTTAACTTTCAGAAAAACAATGCTTATTGAATTTCTTAAGTTCATGTTTCTAATACTTAGTGCTTTGATAATCTTTTATCAAGGCTTCTTGAACTTATACACCTTTGCCTTCGATAGTTCATATGTGTGTCTAAACAATTAAGACTAATTTCCAAACCTCACAATTCAAATTATGGAAAGGGATACCGTAACCATAATTGAATTCGAGAATGCAATTTTACAATCACTATCTTCTTAAAATCTTTCTTAGTAAAAGCATTTCCTCACAATCATTTTCATGAAGGAGGAAATCTTATGACACTTAGATTTAAACGGTGTATGTGTTCCTATCCATGTGAATTTGTTAAAACCAAGGTTTACGACAAATTCAAACTCATATGGATGGAACTTTCTTAATCTTGATTTCTTGCCTTATGGTAGCACAACTGCCCACCATGTCTTCCAACTAGTTAAGAAGCTCACCCTTTCCTATCAATGTACTTTCCATTGATCAAGGTCCTTGCCTTTTATGCATTCAAATGAGAACTCATAGGACTCACATGCATAATTAACTCGATTGGATTGGCACAAAAACAAAATAATGTCAACACGATAGGTTGTAAACCTCAACTCGTGTGCTAGTGATGATTGATAAGGTTTATTTGATTTGTTCTTGAAACCTTTCAAGACCATTAAGACTCCCACTGACTCTTTGACATATAAGATTCTCTTGTCAAAACATTTCTTGACAAACAAATATTCAAGAGTTAGTGTAGCTTTTATCAAAACTCTTCATAAATTGGTCCTAGTTGGTCTTTGTCTTATCTAAGACATCACAACTTACCACATTTAATGAACGTTTTAAACCTTCTTAATACTTTTCACTCATTGTCACAATCTTAACTCTAAGACTTGTTTTGGAACGAAGTATGATTGACTTCTTGATTTGACCATTTCTTCAATTTTTTTGATTCCTCTTCTTGGACATACAATTGTACCAAGACTCACTTAGAGGATCAATTGAGATATGGTTCTTAATCATTAAGACCTATCATAAAGCATAAAAGGTACTCTCCCTTCTTCTTAGAATGGAGAAACTTTTATCTCTCTGCCTACTTGATTCTTGTTATTCGTTCTACTATTGATTTAAACTTTTTCAATCAATTTAGAATTACACTTAATCTTATAAGTATAATCATATTTACTAAACCTTTAGTAAATCATGACGAATACCTCGTTACTCTTTTGGGGGACTTTGATCAACACACAACTTTGTGTACTCGATCTCCTAGTCCTTCACTTGACACTTTGTCAATGAATTAGTCTAATTTCCAAATACGAAATTTCTCATTCATCGTGCATCCACGTTGCATGATTCCAAGTTTCTGTCCAATTGAAACTTGGGCGATGAGAAACTCTCCCTATTTGGTAAATTCTCGACTTTCCATAAATAATATAATAAGAACCAAATCCATTATTGCTAATAATAGAAACATTTTAACATCAATTTTTCATACACGCCATTGTAAGGATAAATAAATAAAATTTAAAGTCAAAATTTATTTTATTGCGGAAAAATTTGTCCTTACAATGCAACTCATTGAAAAACTTATGCTAATACATCTTTCTTAGCAATCTCATTCTAACTCTAAGTAGTAGCTCAAGAATCTAATCTTCAAGAAACGCGATCGAAATCCATTCCTTCACGGTTAGATTCTGCTCACTTCTTCCCTTAAGCTTCCTTTCTTTTCTTCGATCCTACAAAAACATCAATTGTAATCTTATCACATTATGTATTCAGAATCTAGAATGAAGCTTAAAAGAGTTAGTCAATGGATTTTACCTAAATTAGAGTCATACGTTTCGACTCTCCCATCTCTTAGATCTCTTAGGTAAATAGGGCAGCTTCGTCTCCAATGCCCCTTCTCTTGGCAATAAAAGCAAATCGACTCTTTTGGAACAGGACATGGAACTACTTCAGACATCGTCTTTCTCTTATGATCAAACTTTTCGATCATAGCATGTATTTCGTTGCCATTGTTTATATCCATAGAGGTCTCGAAGGCAGATTCACCAATCAACTATGCTTTTCTATTGCGCCAAATCATTGCAGATTCAGCAGCAATAAGCATATAGGTGAGATCTATAAGGGTCATGTCGTAGTTCATCATATAGTACTCTCTTACGAACTCACTATATGAGTTGGGAAGTGACTGAAGAACCCAATCAACAGCCATTTCCTCACAGACAACAGATCCCAACATTCTTAACCTATCAATGTGTGACTTCATCCCTAGGACGTGTGCACACACGGACTTTCCTTCTTTATGTTTACTTGCCAAAAGGGCTTGAGTGATCTTGAACTTTTCAAGCCTTTGAACTTGTGGGTTAGGGAGAATAATTGGAGGAGGTAGAGGAAGTAAAGCATGATTTCTTGTTCCTCGATCGAATCGTGGAATATCATCTTCATGTGGAATGCTTGTTCCACGGGATTTGAGAAGACCATAGTTGTCGAACTTTGACATCTACAAAACGGGAGAAAAACGAATTCAAGTTAGTTGATAGATTGAGTCCTTAGTAAATCACCCAAATGAAATACTAAGGCTAGGACCCAACACAGTATTCTACAAATCAGGAGAGGGATGCCGTAACCCTAATTGAAGAATATTTGAAGGTAAGTGAATGACGATTCACTAATTTCCACCGCGAAAAATGAAAAAGAAATTTAAGTTTTAAATCTATAAAAACTCCTAGATCCTTTGAGATTCATTGAACTTTCAATGACATGTTTAAATCTCGATATGCCCCTCTAGTTTGTGACTGGGATGCCGAGGATCACAAAGCGGGTGTGAATAACCATACAAACTTACATGGTGCCCTCACATGTTACAGTCACCTATTCGATGTGCCGGTAAACCACACACGCTCCACCGAACTATGACAGACATTGAGTCACCCTTTGTTACCTTTGCTTAGAACCATTTAGTGTGCCGGTAAACCACACACGCTCCACTAACGTCTTCGCAAGGGCACAAAGTGTAATTTCATGGAGTTGCATCAATTCACTTTTTCCTAAGTAACTAAGATTGGGAATTTTATGAAAACATTTTGTTACTTTAATAATTCATTATACTTATAATGGAAGGTTTCGTCCTATCCTACCCATTCGGCTAACGACCCTCCACTAGTCAAGAGTGTGGTGGGTAAGAGTGGATACCCATTCAATCGCCATTTTATAGGCAATTTCCTTAAACACCCCTTATAGACTAGCTTCGTGAATGAGGCCTACTAACGGTAAGACTGACTTTTACTCATACATATATATAATGTTAGACTTTTAATGTTATATATAGTATAGGGTGTATTTTACACTTTTAAAATACTAGGTGGTCAAATTTAACAATTATACTTTTAATTCAATTAAATTGTAAACCTAAACTTTTATGGATTGATTAAACTTCTTTTAATTATACACCTTAATTAATTAATAAAACCATAAGGGTATGATTTGAACTTTTTCAAAACTATACTAGAGTTTTAGAATTTAACATTCCTAATTAAACTTTTAATCAACTTTTAATTCCAAAACTTGAGGGAAAGTTTTGAAACATTTCAACACATTAGGGTTTAGAATTTAAATATACATCAAAATTAAACTATTTAATCAAAATTTAAATTCCAAAACTTGAGGGCAAGTCTTGAAACCTTTTTCAAAACATTAGGGTTTCACCTATTCAAATTTTAAAACAACAAAACTTTTGGGTTCAAATTTGAACTATAAAACCTAAAGGGAAAAAATATGAAACATTTCATAACATAAGGATCAAATAACAAATAATCTAAATCACATAATTATCCATATTTGATTTATTTAATGATTTCTTGCAAAACAATTTATCAATTTACTCAAAATAATTAATCAATTATCTTATAAGGAAACAATTATCTTATTAATTGATAAATATCTTCAATTAGATCAAAATTATAGTCAAATATATCATATAATCGGATTAATATTGATATAACATGATAAGGTAACTATCCATAAGCAAAAACAACAAGAAATCTTGAAGTACCCTCCATCTGACGAGTTGACTCGGTGAGTCAGGCTTGGACTCAGCGAGTGCAGCCATGGACTCGGTGAGTCCAGCCTCTAGAATCCAAAAAATCGAATTTTTCAAACATATTAACCATCAATACAATAGAAACCAGTCTAGGCTCTGATATCACTGATGCGTTTTGGTCCTAAGAACATCCTATGTGCTCATACAAACCCTAATGCTTGGATCTAGGTTTCTTTATTGTACATGCAAGTTATCCAAGACTATAAACCCTAATTCTAGCATTCAAATAATCATATTAACATGAGAATAGGTTTATAATGTTACCTTGATTGTTATGTAGCAATAACAATCCCAAATCTCCTTGTATTGACTTTGGAGGGCTTAGAGTCACAAGTGTCACTCCTCTAATGGTTCACAAACACCATAAGCAAGAGGATGAAGAGGAGAGAGGATGGAGGCTACCAAAAATCATGTGAAACCCTAGCAAGAAGCTTAGCCACGTTTTTGGTCCTTAAGGGATCTATATAGTGAGGCAATTAGGGTTATCTAACAAGGAAACCCTAATTTGGATGCTTAAGCCCTTAGCAACCCATGGAGCCCTTTCCTTAAGGCCTTGGAAGATTTCATATGGGCTTCCCCCATAGAATTCGTCCACCTTATAATATAAGGCAATCCATGGCCCAAATTGCAATTATCTTATAATTACAATTCCAGTCCCTTAAGTTTAATTAATCTCTTTTAGTCACAAAACTAATTACTAATTAATTCTTGACTAATATTAATTAAACAATATGATTTCTCCTTTAATATATTATTCCCATAATATATTAATAAATCATATTTAATCCTTTCTCTCCATAATTCATCCTATCAAGTTGCTTTGGTGAAGGCAACCCAAAAGGACCATGCACCATCGGGTCAAGTACATGCCAAAATAGTTATGGACTTAGACACTAATCCAACAATACTGTACGAGTGGTACTTCGGGGATTTCTTCTAAAAAGAAAAGAACTATGAGGTACTCCATGCATGAGTACTTCGGTGTTCTGATATGACGACTTCACTGGAAAGGCGATTTTGAAGAAAGAGATGCACGTATGAAACTGGTTTTGGTGCAGATCAAAGCGAATCTAGATGTAAGAAAATGTCGGAATCATAAGGAAACTTAAAGAAATTAGATTTTAACATAAGACGTTACAGACATAACACAATTGTGCGACCATCCGCAGAGTTACAACACTTTAGGCTAACTACAAGACTATTGCTGCGAACAAGGTATACCACAAAAGACAAGTATACGCAGCACAGGGGTCCCTTAACTGACGGGCTCCCTCAAAAGGTAACACTCGGGTCACACTAAATTAAAACGGTTTATAAGTCTGTTACAACGAAACGCCTTAATTATATTAACGTGGGTCCGGATTAGGCTCTCTTGCAGCTGTGATCCTGAGAATCTTCCCATCTGCGCCGGAGTTCTGTGCTATCGGGCAATCCTTCTTGAGGTGTCTAATTTCACCGCATTGGTGACATATCTGGGCAGCACCAACATTGGTGGTGGAAGTGAAGCGTCGAGTAGGAGTTATGGGGACACGGTTGCTTTCGTTGATATTCTCTTTTGGACAATTTCTGTAATAGTGCCCTGCCTCACCACAACTATAGCAAACTAGGCTTGCTCCAGTGGTGGAGGTAGTTCTACAGAAATGAGCAATGTGCCCCATCTTGTTGCAATTATTGCATTGCCAGGCTCGGCAAATTCCCTTGTGGTGGTAGTTGCACCGGTCGCACTTCAGGAGTGTTCCTTCACATGGTCTGCTCGGCACTGGGATGACAGCGGTTTCCACTTTTTGTTGTTGCATGGCAATTCTATGAGATCATTTGCGTTCCACTTTGGCTTGACGTTTTCTTTTCTTGAACTCTGAGTTGTTGTTTTGGGTGGTGGTGACTGTTACTATTTGTTGATTTCTCGAATCGTTAACACGATCGGGATTGTCAACTCCTTTTTCAGTCTTGCTTGCGTTGACAGTGTTGCGGTTTGCAAGGACAGCTGTCACGGCAGCCATCACGGCAGTTGTAACTGCGGTTTGAAAAGTAGTGGCGTCCATAGGAAAAGCAGACGTTTTGTTGTTCGGTTGGCTGCTTCCGGATGAAGACATGATTCAGTAACACGAAAGATAAGGATTCTGTGAGCGATTCTGGTTGGCCCTAGATGTACTTCGATTGTTCAAGTAAAGAGTAGAAGTATGTTTGCAAATGTTTGACCTACATCCCTACGATGCAGTCCTAGTACTGAGTGGAAGTGAGTTTCTAGAGTGGTCTCAAGACGTTTGTCGTTCAAGCTGAGGTATTGTTGGTTGGTGAATAACATGATCCAACCACTGAAAGAGACATGGAAATGTCTCCGGAGTTAAATTACTATAGTCAAATGACTTGACTAAAGCATGTTTCAGATAGACTCCAATGAAAGTACGATAACAGTACTTGAACAAAGAATGACACGGAAGTTAGCCGACTATCCAAATCTTTGATATTCATGACGTAAAAGTTCGGGAAAATGACCTTGTAAAAAGGTCATCATATCTAGAGAAGATAGTTCTTGACAACATAAAGACCTAACCAAAAGTACTTACAGTACAAAATAGTTTCATAGAAAATGCCACATCGGGCATAGACAGAAAAACAATTCCTTTTAAAAGGGAAAATAAAGTAAAAAATCTATTACTGGCGACGATCATCCCTCTGGTGAACTCTTAGTTCAGCCAGTTGACGTTCCACATCAAGTAGGTGTCTTTCGTACACTCTCTGGCATACGCGAAGTTCTATGACTTCGGCTCGTGATTCAACCAGTGCTTGCAGTAGGGTTTCATGGTTTCTCTCAGATCTCTCACAAGCATCTTCTAGATGAATGGTGCGGAGGGTATGCATTCTCGCATCAACGAAAACTTATGTGATCTGATGTAGGGCTGTCCTGCCTTGAATCTCATTTCGGGCCACTCTACGGACCAAGATTGGCAAGATTCTGTCTGCTGAGCCCCCATTACTCAGGTCATAAAAACTTCGGTCACCATTAAATGGCATGGGCTGATCTTTTCGTTGGCTCCATGTTTCCAAGCATTCCACCCACTTAGGCGTCGGGCCATGAAAAGCCGGACGAGGGTTAGGAATTGGAACGGGAGCTGCCTGGAGTAGGTTCTCAACCTCGGGTTCGGAATTAGCACCGTCTGAAAGGTCTTCATCATGGTGATCATTCAAAGGGATAGGATGATCACTAACTGGTTCTTCTCCAAACCAACCAGCAATGACTTTGTTCGGGAGATACTGGTTGCCGTGGGGATGGAGTCCAGCCATGTTATCTACGCGAGAATTGGGGTATGAAAATAATTTGTAGACGAACTATCTAGATAATTATTTAGAAAGTCTTCATTAGTTACATCGCTATTTGTGAAGTGCATACCAGTTATATGTAATCGAAACATGATAGGCCTTCGAATAAGTGACCTTAACTCGAAATTCACACAGAATAGGGGTAAGTAAAATTTTCACAGATTCTAAGTCTATAACATCCTAATTACATATAGCCTTAGTGTATCCACTTAGTAACTATCAACTTGGTAATGAAGATCCCGTTTTAGTTCTCAAGTATAAATTACTTATAGTAACTGTAACATCCGGAATTTCAGGTATTACATTTATTCGATTTAATTTCTAGTTTTGTGGAAGAACTCGACGAATTGATGCGTAGACTCGCCGAGTAGAGACGCGGATCATTATCCGGGTGGACGGCTGGACTCGGCGAGTCGCCCCGAGGACTCGAAGAGTCCATGCTGTTTAATGAAACCCTAATTCCTCGGGTTGGGGCCTATTTAAGGGGCCTTATGGCCGTCAATTGTGGCTACCAGACCCCAGAGAGAAACCCTAAGTGAGCTAGGGCGTTTGTGAGAGGAAAGAAGCTATTTCTTGATGTTTGTTGGTGTTTTTGAAAATAGAAGAGGACCAAGACAAGAGGAGGCTGAAGAGGGTGCTGATCTAGTGATTCCAGGGCTCAGAGACTTCGTTTTGAGGTATTCATTCAACTCCTTCTTCGGTTTATGGTGTAAATCTTAGAGTTAGGGCTTTTTAGCCCCATTAGAGGATGGTTATATGGAGTAATTGGTCCCTTCTAGTGTTGATGCTGTAGATCTGGACCCAAAGAGGTCCAGAGACCCTTTTCCCTTGAGCTTTATGGGTATTAATGGAGGTTATGAACTTAGGATGTCATTTTAGAGGCCATATCTTCAAATAAGGCCTTTGAGCCTTTGCATGTGCACCAAGATGATAGATTTACATGATTATAGTGCTTTGGGAAGCTGGATCTATGGTTTAGAGGAGCGGATCTGACCTCAAGAGGTCAGATCAGCTTGAGCATGGCATGAACTCGTCGTGTCCTTTAGCAGACTCGACGAGTTGGGCGAGGGTTTTCCCGATAATCACACAGTTGGTGACTCGTTGAGTTGGGGAAGCGACTCGGTGAGTCAGAGGGAATCTAGATGGCATAATGCACGATGGTACTCGCTGAGTCAGGAGCCGGACTCAGCGAGTTGGGTTAGGACATTTCACATATTGTGACCAGTGATGATTTGCAGAGTTGAGGTTGAGTCAGTGAGTCAAATGAGGACTAGGATAGTGTTAAGCATGTGTGGACTCGCCGAGTCACAGTTGCGCACTCGGCGAGTTTGGTCAAGGTTGACCATTGACTTCGTTGACTTTTAGGGATTAGTAAATGTTTGGACCTTAGAGTCATCGGAAGGGTAGGATAGTTTTTTACCCTTCCTAGAGGATGTATTGAGAGGAAGAGATTAACCTAGCCCTGAGGGTTGTATTAATTAGAGTATTTTCATGTGATTAGGTAGGGGCTAGACCAGAGTTACCGAGTCAGAGATTTACTAAGATATCCGAGGTGAGTCTTCTCACTATACTTTACCTTGAGTAGGTAAATAGAGTTATGTGATACAATGTTTGTATGCTATATATGTGTTATGTGTTGCACTGCATTCTTCTATGTGATTTATGCTGTGCACGTTTGTAGAGTTAGAACCTGAGGGTTCACAGAGTTTGGGTGCACGGACCCACAGAGTTATAGCCTCGAGTGGCTAATATGTGTTATATGTGGTATTTTGGGGAACTCACTAAGCTTAGTGCTTACAGTGTTCTATGTTATGTGTTTCAGTTACTAGTGAGGATCGCGGAAAGGCACCGGCTTGATCAGTACACACACGAGATTTTTATGCTATGAGATCTTGGGATGGATTTATGTTACGAATTCAGTTTTTAAACAATGATGTTTTTATGAATACTAAATGAATTATGTTTTATAAAATGCAAAAAATTGTTTTTGAAATTTACGTTGTTACAGTAACACCAAATACCCCTATAGTATTTTAAGTTTAATGTTATGTTCTACTGTTCTCATTATGGTAGGGTTAGTAAGATTTTTGACTTGTTGTAACCACACAACTACACTTACGCATATGCTAGCCAACTCTCGGATAATATAGTTGATCAGGCTATATCTTCCCAGTTTTGACTATATGTCTCTAAGTCCACCTGTGTTGACCAATAATCGTAATTCTTTTGTACTGTCCTAGTGACACTGATTTTAGTATGAATGCAGGCACGTATACTTAATTAAATATTTTATTATTTAAAGTATAAACACTTGGTCAGAGTATTTTTAATCCCATTGTATTTATAGTTAGTATATCTTTTATGGGTTGATATACTTAATTCACTATAAACAATGCTCTGATAGTAATCTGTCACACCCTAAAACCATGAATCGCGGAAACGTTCTGGGGCGGAGGACGTCATGTACAGTATCACAACAATGAAAAGTAGTAAACAAGCAACAACATCATCCATTGCATTAATAATATATTTTTAACACAAGTGTGTTCTATCAAATTATAATAGACACTAAAGTATAAATCAAAAAGAAAGATGAGTCTTGAACGAGCACCATCTTCTTTGAACCTTGCATCGGTACCTGTCTATTGTTGACCAGAGGATACAAGTTATTTTGAAAGAGAGTATCAGCTTTAAAGCTGGTGAGAGCATAAGTATTTTAGTGTCTTAATTTGTATGTAAGTATTTTTATGTATATAAACTATAATTATTGAAAATATATATGAACTGTAAGTATGAAAATGTTTTGAATGATCCTAGGAAGCCTTATGTTTCCTACTAATCGTATCCTTCTACCAAGGCATCTAGTGTCTGTGTGTGTCTCTTGTAAGAGTGTGTGTTTTCCCAAATCTGACTATCATTAACCAAAAATATAGTTTCTACATTACCATGCGTCGTGTGAATGGTCACGAAGTGAATGTAATGGGAAAATGAAATAGTACTATGGTGTAGTGTCGAACTACAACCGTACTAATTACCTTAAGTCTATGGTAATTTTGTAAGTACTGTAGTATTTGTAGCAAGTGATTACTTCTGTACTAATATTGCCTTATTTGAGGGATAAGGCATAATGTGATGGCTAGATCCCTGGTTAGACGCTCCCTTGCCAAAGGGATTTTGGGACCCATACACGACCCCTGCATATTTGCAAGTCGTGAACATCCACATTACTATGATCACTTATACCCAATATAACTATCACAATGCATTGTGATTCATTGGTATAGTTAGATCCTGAAATCGTTTCATGCTATAGCACCTAGTGATGTCTGTTCTATTATCGTATATGTAAACACACTCATGTAAACGTATCTATGTAAACCTACTCATGTAAGCGTAATCATGTAATAGTATAATAGTGTAATGTAATGTTTTACGTGTGCTAGCTGTACCGTGTGTTCTCTCTCTATCTAGCATGTATGTTTGTTTCTCATCACTATGTATTATGTTTGTTTCTCATCACTATGTGTTATGTTTGTTTCTCTTCACTATGTATTATGTTTGTTTCTCTTCATTATGTATTATGTTTGTTTCTCTTCACTATGTATTATGTTTGTTTCTCTTCACTATGTGTTATGTTTGTTTCTCATCACTATGTATTATGTTTGTTTCTCATCACTATGTGTTATGTTTGTTTCTCTTCACTATGTAGTATGTTTGTTTCTCATCACTATGTATTATGAATCATGTAAGAACTGACTCTTTGAATGATTCCTTGTTCTAGTATTAGTATTAGTATCTTCCTAAACTACCCATATGGTAGGTTACTAGTAATATAACTGGTACGTATGAACATGGAAGTATACCCTTGCTACCCAAGGGTATTGAATGAACTAGGAGAACCTTTATGACTATATATGTACATATGATATATAACTAATATTTAAACGACCTTCGGATGGGTACCCGATATCCCACTAGACCACATCTCAAGCGCGAAAAGGAAATAGGGTGGATAGCCTTCCTAAGTCTTTTAAACATTTCTTATATAACTATACATATACATGCATGCAATTGATAATATAAAAGCATAAAATAAGTTTTGTAAAACCTTTGAAGATAATTATTATCTATGAAAAGATTAACTTGATGTCAATCTATAAAATAGGTTGAAAGCATGTGTTTGATAAAACAGTTTAAGTATAAATAAACATTTGGTGGAAACACAATTGTAAATGAGTTTGAAATGAAACATACAATGTAAAATGAACAGTTTAATAAGGAGTTTTGAACATCTAAAACGTTTTTGAAAATCATGTGAAGAAAACTGTGTGGTAAAACAGTTAATGAGTAGTAAATCATTTGAATGCTGCTTATTAATCACATGTGATTGATATAATAACTAGCATGATTCTACTTGTATCCCACCCATAAAACATTTAAAAACATTTAAAACATTGGTTAAGGGGTATGAACTCACCTGTTGCGAGTGGATCGGAAAGAAGTGTCGGATAAGTGCTTGATGTCAAGTGAAGACTTAGACATGCACAAAGATCCTAATTACATATGAGGACATATGTATATAAACAATTAGACTTCAAACAACTAATAAACAAGTCAAGACACTCTAGGACATGACAAACACTTTGTATAAGTGTTATAAGTGCTAAGGAGTGCATCTAAGTGTTGTAGGGAAAGGCTAGTGTGTTTGGGATTCAAGGAACACACCTAAAATGAGTTTACTCCCTAAAGACCAACACCCCTTGAGTTTACGGTTGTAAAATCTTGAGTTTACGGTCGTAAACTTCTAACCTTTTGACCATTTGTTGTTTTGAAGTCTTCTAGGCTATTCCAAACATTCCTACTTTATGTTTAAGCCTTAGGAAGTGTTGTGTGGCATCAAAACACTCCTAAATGGAGTTTACGGTCTAAGGACCATTTCTCCATGAGTTTACTACCTTAAAATCATGAGTTTACTACCTTAAACTCATGAGTTTACTACCATAAACTCATAAGTTTGGTATTTTGGGGTTTTCAAGTCCTTAGCTCAATCATGGCAATAATCTAGGTTAGATTTAGACATAAGGAACAACCATGGGACTTTTATACACCTTTTGGGGTGTTTACGGTTTTGGGAGATCCCCAAACCGTAAACACATAAAAATGTAAGGTTTTGGTGCTTTTTGTTTGATAAACTCATCAAGGATGAATCTAGACAAATCCCTAAGGCATGGTGAAGCATCTAGGCACCCTAAGGCACCACTTTGCACTTAATCTTGGTGTTTACGGTTCTGGGACCTCCCAAAACCGTGAACACCTTTATCTTGGTGTTCTTGGGACTTTTCTTTGATGCTAACATGTAATACAAGCTTAATAAGACTCAAGGATGGAAGTACTTACCATAAGGAAGCTTGAATTGAGCTAAAAGTCCAAGAACACTTTGTGTGTGTTCTTGGTGTTTTTGGAAAACTAATCCAAATACAAAAATGGATGGATTAAAGGATGTACAATCACTAGATTAAGTGATATACTAACTTGAAAGAGCTAGAAACACTTACTAGATTGAAGATATTGAACAAAACTTGGATGATACTTGAGAGGGTTTTTGAGTTTACTCTTTTTGAGTTTACTCTTTTAGGGTGAAGAAATGAAAAGTGACTAATTTGAGGAGTAAACTCATGCTTATGCATGAGTTCACAGTTTTTGGATGATTTTTCGACCCAAACATAAAAGTTTGGTTGTGAACTTCTAAGACACGAGGTGTTTGCGGTTTTTAAATTTCAAAACCCGAGACGACACTTTCTTTCACCTGTTCGTTTAAAGAATAATATTAAAATAATCAAACAAACTTTAAATTTGCTAAAAATAAGTAATAATTTAATTGACCTATAAATCGAAGTGATTAACTTTTAGGGTTTGACCGAATGAAAATTCCGAGTTGTCACACACACATTGTAAACACTTTCTTTCTAAATGAAATGGTTGTTCATTACTTGCTTACCATATACATATCTTGTGATACTAAACATGACGTCCTCCACCACTGAACGTTTCCGCTGTTCCGGTTTTCGGGTGTAACAGATTGGTATCAGAGCATTGTTTATAGTGAACTAAGTATATCAACCGATAAAAGATATACAACTATAAATGCAATGGGGCTTAAGTGCTCTGGATAATGATATATTTTAGAGTATAACTACAACTTATAAAAATATACCTACTTGCTCATACATGTTCATAATAGAACTAGTGTCACGAGGAGAACATAACTAAAGTATTTAAAGGTTAGGCACTGTCGTCAACCTGAACAGTTATGTAATCATAGCTAGGATCAATATAGCCTGATCAACTATATTCATTCAAGATGTGACCGACATGTGTTTGGGATTGATGTGGTGTTGCAACAGTGTTAAAACTTACCAGAACACTAGAACAAGTACAGTTAGAGTTAGAATACTATAGGATTATTCTATGATACTATAACGCGATAACAAGTTTAGAACATACCAAGTACATTACGTTAAAATACTATAGGATTATTTTGGTCCAGATAAATAATTTATATGAGAATTTAAAAGACCCTTACGGATAAGTCTATAATCATGAAAGGTATATTCATAAAGTGTTATATAATCAGGATCTTATAGACAAAGAATCTATGGCCTACGCTTCGCTATGCAATCCTCTTAAGGGTGTAGTGTTGAGGTGGGATCAATTATTTGAAAGTCTATTTGATCTTCAATTATATACAAACTTGTGTGCCTTATAAAATTATAGGAGGATTCCGTAAGGATCACCCCATAAAGTTACCTTAAAGCTCATAGGCTCTTTAGTCACTTTCATTCTCGCACGACAAGCCCAGATAAATGTAACCACATCCTCAGAGTATACAACAGAAGAGTTCATGAAGAACAAGAACAAGTTCATGAGAAGTTTCAAGGAAAGATCAGTCGGAGTAACCAAAAACGTCTTACACGTCACACTAATAAATAATAATCTTGTTAATTTATTGAGCGAGTGGAAACACTGCTCACATTACACGTGTTAGGATTATTTTCTTACAAGCTGATGAGAATTGTTATCAAGTTTTAAGAAAACAAAGTATGATTTTAGTAATCGAAGTGTTCGAACATGAAGAGTAAATATTAATCAGATCTCATATTGATGAAGACTGATTACAGAATAAGCATAAAGGATATTTGCGTTTACAAAAGTTATCCTCTACTTCTAACCTCAGTCCCTATTTATAGGGAACATGAGTGTACAAAAAATATACTAAGTCTAAACATTACACTTCGCACAAATATGACTTAGTAAAATAACATAAAATGCGAAACTATACAAAACACAATATTCGACTTTTACAATTTTGCTTCTATAATCTCCCCCTTTGTAAACAGTCGAAGTTATTCAGTCCATAAGCTTTTGAACAGCTGAGTGAATTGTCTTTCGCACTTATCCATACCAGGAAATCACCTTCTTGAGATCCTTCTTGTCTCCTTCATTGTTCTTCTTGCAATTGTTCATACGAAAAATAAAGTGCGTATATTGCGAAGAATTATATCTTTCCACCTCTGAAACTTTAAACAAGAATTTCTTAGGTTTCCCCTTTGTATCTCTTCCTGAAAACACCCTGCCGAAAGGTTTCAGGCATATTTCCCCAACAACATATTGTGACAATGCTGACTGGGATAAAGTTTCTTCCCAAGGAACGTTCACTTCTCTTCCCAACACATTCGCCAATTCTTCATCTGTAAGAGCCAAACAGTCGAAGTAATTGTCGATGTATGTCTTAACATGTGCGAAGCCTATCTTGAACACTTCAGTCTCAGAGCCTTTGAGCTTATTCTCTTCCATATGCTTCAAAATCAAAGCCACTTGAATCAAATCGATTCAGTTCATCAGAGGAAAATCGGCTACAGTGAAGTCATACTGCTTGTTGTCTGCTCAGATAACAAAATAACGAAAATTTTGAAGCATGTCTTCAAACAATATATCTTTCTTGATTGTTAGCACCTTTTTGATCTTCATTAAAGACCAAACTTCATCTGGATTCTTCCCCAAAACAGCATGAAATCTGATTTTCATGTGTGTACATCAGGATTATCAAACTTCTCACTAATCTTGTACTGAGTAGTGATGAAGAGCATTTCATTGATTGGAAAATCTAGCTGACAATTGTCTGAATTCGCAATATCATAACTTCTCTTTGGCTTCTTCTCGAATTCATACATTTCCCTCCCCACAACTTTTGACTCTATAGTTTCGTAAGAGTAAAGCTTCACAGGATCTCATTTGTTCATCGTGGGAGGATCACTTTCCCTTTGCCTCATGATGCTTTGTATTTGCCTCATCCTTTCCAACTCTGCTTCAGCCTCAGCTTTCTTCTCCTCCTTTGATTTTTCGTACAATATCCCTTTTCCTTTTCCCACCATATCTGTTTGAGGTTTTGAACTCGAACCTCCTTCTTTTTCTCCAGTAAAGATTCCTTTGGCAATCGGTTTTGAGGTTATTGTAATTGAGGAAATTGACTTCATAAGTATGGGAAGAGTAGTTTTAAGCTGGGTATATATAACTTTTCCTACTGTCTTCTCATCCTCCTCTATACTTAAACTTTTCTCTCCCCTTGCACCCCTATGAAAGCAGGTGGGGCACCCCTTGGTAGTAAAGAGGTAAAATTGGCGAGTGGAGCAAGAGCTTTCTGAATTGCTTGTTCTAATGTATTAATCTTTAGAGACAAGAACTCAGGAGTGAGAATTTGTGTAGGTGAAGATTGCGAAACCACCGTTTTAAGCTCTGTCACCAACTTGATCAGCTGATCAAACTTCTCCTTTATTTCTTCGTTATTGGCTTTAAGGATAGGAACATCAACAAACTTTTGCACTTTTGAAGAAACCTCCTCAATCTGCTTTTGAACTTCAACATTTTGAGTATGAATATCCTGGAGCTCCTTCGCAAGTTCAGTTTTCAACTCTTGAAGCTTATAGTTGACATCTTCCCGAACTTTCTTCACATCCTGTACAAAAAGAACATGACGTTCTTTTCCAACTGTTTTCAAATCCTGGACCACTGAAGAAAAATTACTCCCTTGAGCTTGAATGCGAAGCTCATTATTCTTATCAGATTGATCAACCTTCTCCATTATACGCTTCTCAGCACCCTTGATCATTACATCAACCTCCATTGCTGAGATAGAAGACATCCTGCCAGAATCAGCTTGCGACTGAATAATAGCATTCAACTTATGATTCAGGATTTTAAATTGTTTTCCTGTCATAAGCATATGATCAGGAATATCCTCCTCCTCTAAATCAAAATGAATGTCTTCAATTACCCCTCCAAAGGCTCCTCCTTCAGCTTCATTATCAGATAAAGGTTGCGAAGGTTGAGGATTTTCTAGTGATTGTGATGGAAAAAGTGTTGTAAATGGGTTTTGAAGAGGATGATCAAAAATTGATGAGGTGGTGGAGAGAGTTGTAGATGGAATTGAAATAATTGGTAAAGAAATGGGTAAGGTGAATGGGAATGTGGTTTCAACACTCGAGATAGGTGCCCCCGTATCAGATACGTTGACAACCATATCAGAAATAGGTACCTCCTCAGAAACTGATTTGGTAGTGACTATTTCGAGTGGTTCGGTGAGTGGTATTGTGGTAGAGATTTGCGAAGTAAGGATAATGGGTAATGAAACATTTACCTTAGACGTCACCGGTGGAGTTTCTGGAACTATTTCTTCATCAGATGATTCATTTCGAATCACCAGCTTCTGTCTTTTTATGAGAGTACGTTGCATGTTTTTCGCAACATCTTCAGCTCTTTGCCTTTTCTTTCCTAGAGAAACTGGAGCTGGAATACTGCGAATAGTAACCCCCTTACTGCTAACCTCAGCCTTGCGAATTTTCTTCAATACCCCATACATGGAAGGTATTATTTCTTTCTTTGATTTAGATGAAGTTTCTACATTCTGAACATCTTCATTTTGAGCTTGTTGTGAAGATGAACCTTTCGCATCCTTCTTTATGGACTTCTTCTTCTTTGACGGAGCAGCAACATCTAATAATACTCCAGTCTGCACTGATTGATCAATTGTTCGCAAATATCTCACCAAGACCTTGTGAGTTTGAGATACCTTGCGAAGCATCGCATCTGGAATGCGAGCCACATAAGTAAAAATAGCCTCATCATCTTCTACTACCTTTGGAAACTGATACAAAGAAAATTTAGCAACTTCAACATCCTCCGTTAATGGAATCCCTTCCTTTTCATATACCTTCTCCAGAATTAAGCTCCAATACCTTGCACACGAAATCCCTTTTTCAGAATTTGTGTTTTCGAGACTCTTAACAAATTCCTTCAATAACTGGGTTGCATAATCGACGTTTATGTCATAGTATATGCCCATAACCATGGCATATACTTCCATTCGTCCTCTATCCAGTCCAACTGATCTTCCTGTTAGGCATTTGAGAAAAATTCCAAATAAGAAATTCCATATGCACGGCAACCCAGACTTTCGAAAGTCACTGATCTTCTCAAGCTCTGGTTGATGGCCCATCTCATTGAACATGTGAATGATTTAAGGGTTAACATGTTTGAAAAATGGAGGGTTGTTTGGAATCTGCAAGAATTCAACAAACATCTTCTTGGAAAGTTTGACCCATTTGTTGTTGATCAAGTTGAATGTTATCACATCAGTTGTATGATTGTATGATGCCGTTGAAGCTGCCAAGGATAACCATGTCATCGGAACGGAGAAGGAACTAAACATGGCAGTGGACAGAGGTGATCGTTTCAGGGCAACGATAAGCATCTTCAAGCCTTTAGGATAAGAACATACATTTGGATCAACTTGATAATTTGTGCTTTGGATTTTCATCAGGGATTGAGAAAGAACTTCATCAATGTTGGATTGAGTGGCTGCCATTGTAAGGGTTTGAAAGAGATGAAGTTTGATCAAGTTTGAAACTTTGGAGGTTTTTAAGAGTTCTGTTTGCGTAACCGTATATAGTGTTCTTGATCCCCCTTTTATAGTTTCCCCAAATTGATTTGAAATTAAAGCGAGATGCATTTAATCTTATCTGATGTGGCACCTTGAAAATCAGATCATGACTGCAAAAGATAACCATGCTTCAAAAAGTAACTGTCACATCTCCTTGAAAACCAGATAGAATACCAACCATCTTGAGTACACAGCCTATCAAGTTTCCCATTATAGAATCTGAACCATTAAAACCCTTCGCATGGAGTCAAGGCTCTTTCACTTTTGGGATATAAAGTGAAGTCATATGCCAGATTTGCGAAATCATCAGTCTGAGTTGGTTTTACTCAGAACCTCAAGGATTTTGTGTGTGCATTGTGTCAATAGAATAAGATGAGAAACAAAAAAAAAATTGCAATTCTGTGATGTCAAAAATTGAATTTGACATGAATGCAGTTAAACCCCAGGCAAAAGTTGCTTCGTTAATCATCAAGAGAGATAATCAACAGCTTGTGTAGTTTCCTGTGAATTACAATCGAATACTTTTAGAGAAGTATCGAAGGGCTTCTTTTAAAAGACATTTTGGATTGGTTTTAAATTTCATTACATATCAGCCTTAACATAAGGTGAGAAATTGTAAATGAAATTACTTGTTTGACCAGTGTAGTCAGTGACAAGTTGGCTTTTGAAAGTATTTATCATGACTAGGATTTGCGAATAAAACTCACACAGAAATCATATTCAAAAGAAAATTTTGTTCTGGATCTTGTTGGGTAACAAACATTGTTGGTTGCGAATATTTGATCAAGACCACACATGCGAATTGAATATGATTTGGAGTTTCGAGATTTTTGATACTGAAACAAAGGTTTCGTAAAAATCTGGAACAAAGTTCCCCATCAATTCCTTAAGGTTTATGATGTTTTGGTTTGACTTCCATCACGAACTCTTGATGTTAGATCATAAACACAGACTTGTGATTTGTCTAGGTTTTGATTGGTTTGATCAAAGACCTCAAGGACAAATCTCTTCAAAAATTTGGATTGAAAGAATTTTTTGGTATAAATGGATTAGATAAGAATCGAAGAGTACCTCTATTATAATGGACAAAACAGAAAACTCTTAACTCATTTGAGAAGAGTAAGGTAGCTCTTTTGACTTATGCGAATATAAGCCTTTTTGGGAAGAAATTTTCATGTGATAATTTCATTAAGGCTTTCTTTTCACACATAGAGTCTTGTTGAGGCTTTTGGTCTACATACAACAGCATTCTTCTTGGGACATCCTAACTAGTTTTTTTTTTAAAATAAATTTAATACCTTCCCGTAGAAACGCATAAGTATATGATTTCTTCGCATTAAGCCCTGTACTAAATTCTCATAACACATTGTTTAAAGAACAGAGAAAACAAAATCTTTTTGTATTTTTAATTTTTCAAAAAATAAAAAAAAAATGAATAAACATAAAATCTTTTTGGATTTTTGATTTTTCAAAAGTTAAAAACTACAAAATGAGTCGTAAACCTTACCTTAGTTGTTATGATCTCAGATGCAAAAAGATGTGGATGCGAAGCCATGCGAAGCCTCTAAATGAATAGTAACATCTGAACAAGTTTGACTCATAACTGCTGAACAAGACTTTCATGCTTGAGTTTTTGAAATTGAATTCGCATCAATCATCCCCAAACCTGCTAAAATTCTAACAAATGATTTTTCATCAAGAGGTTTTGTAAAAATATCAGCAAGTTGTTCAGTTGTTTTAAAAAAATGAATTTCAATATTCCCATCTTCCACATGATCTTTGATAAATGATATCGAAGAGCAATGTGTTTTGTCTTTGAATGTTGTACTGGATTATGACAAATGCGAATTGCACTTTGCGAATCACAATACAAAGGAATATTTTTCATGTTTATTGCATAGTCACGAAGTTGACTCTGAATCCAAACAATTTGTGAAGTGCAAGCAGCAGCAGCAATGTATTCAGCCTCAGCAGTTGATATAGCCACACAAGTTTGTTTCTTTGATTGCCAACTCACCAACTTCCCATCCAATAGTTGACATCCACCACTCGTACTTTTCCTATCCAAAGTACATCCTCCTAGATCAGAATCTGAAAAAGCTTGAATGAAAAACCCCGTTTTCGAAGGATACCAAAGTCCTAAAGAAACGGTTCCCTTAAGATAGCGAAAAATATTTTTCACTGCAGTCAAATGAGGTTCTCTGGGATTAGCTTTATATCTAGCACAATTGCAAACCGAAAACATAATATCAGGTCTACTTGCAGTTAAGTACAATAAAGACCTTATCATGCTTCGATAAAGTGTTAAATCAACAGCTGGAGCATCTAACGAAGGAGTTAGTCTTGTTCCTACTGCCATTGGTACTCTTAGTTTCGTGCTATTAGTCATTCCAAACTTTTCAAGCAAGTTCTTCGTATATTTTTCTTGATTGATTAAGATTCCATCCCTGTTCTGTCTTATATTCAAACCAAGAAAATTATTAATTTTTCCCATCATGCTCATTTCAAACCGACTTTTCATTAGATTTTCAAATTCAATTGACAATGCTGGATCAGTTGAGCCAAAGATAATATCATCAACATAAATTTGAACAAGCATTAGATGACACCCAACTTTCGTGCAAAATAATGTGGGGTCAACTTATCCTTGTTTAAATTTAGATTGTTTCAAGAAATTTGTAAGTGTTGCATACCAGGCTCTTGGTGCTTGTTTTAATCCATATACAGCCTTATCTAGGATGTAAACATGATCAGGATGTTCATTGTTTATAAATCCTGGCGGTTGTTCAACATACACTGTTTCTTCTAGTTCTCCATTTAAGAATGCACACTTAACATCCATTTGATAAACATCAAAGTCTTTGTGAGCTCCATAAGCTAAAAATATGTGAACTGCTTCAAGTCTTGCAACAGGTGCAAATGTTTCTTCATAGTCTATTCCTTCTTGTTGCGAGTAACCTTTAACCACTAGTCTAGCTTTATTTCGAATAATATTGCCATCTTTGTCAGTTTTATTTTTAAAAATCCATTTTAATCCGACAATTGAAACATCAGAAGGTTTAGAAATTAATCTCCAAACCTTGTTTCGTTCAAATTCAGCCAGTTCAGATTGCATAGCAACAACCCAATCTGAGTGTTCCATAGCATCCTTTACTATCTTTGGCTCTATTTTCGAAATAAAGACATTAAACATACATAGTTCTTGGTTCGAATTTGAGCTCTTGTTAACACACCATCTTGTGGATTACCAATTACCTGTTCTTTTGGATGATTTCTTGTCCATTTCTTAAGTGGTGGAAAATTATGATCAAATTCTAATGGTGCATCTTCATACATATCTTCATTTTCAGATCCTGCAACAAAAAAATTATCATTTAGTTCATCAAACTCATCATTTTCATCAAGATTAACTGTCTCTTTTTCATCATGCTCCCCCTCAACATGATCTTCATCTTGATGCTCCCCCTCAAAATGATGTTCCTGTTGATTCTGCGAATGCTCCCCCTCGAAAGTTGGCTGACAATCTTCATGAATACTCGTATGTTCCTCCTCCATACGAGCATCAGGCATACTTTCGCAAGTTATTGACCTTGTAGTTATTGTCGAATCATCAGTATGTTTTGAGGATTCTGATGTTTGATTATCAGGAACATTATTTTCCGTTTCAATTGCCTTGTCAGGAATTCCGAAAATTAAGTCATAATCAAAATCATTTATTTCAGAATTATCAATTTGAGTATTTGAATCCACAAGTATTGATTTATTTTCAAATTTAGAATCCATTTGTTTAAGATAGTAATCATCAAACGTTAAATTGAAAGTTTCTTCAACTTTTCTAGTTCTTTTATTAAGCACTCTGTATGCAACTGAATTCTGTGAATATCCTAAGAATATGCCTTCATCAGCTTTAGCTTGGAACTTGGACAAATTATCTTTCAGATTCATGATAAAACACCTGCAACCAAAAACATGAAAAATTTTACATTAGGTTTCCTATTATTGATTATTTCATATGGAGTAACATTGAATCTTCGATGAATGAATGATCGATTCTGAGTAAAACATGTAGTGGAAACTGCTTCTGCCCAAAGATATTGAGGTAGATTCGCATATGTTAACATGGTTCTGGCTGCTTCGCATATAGATCGATTTCTTCTTTCAACAAAACCATTTTGTTATGGAGTATATGGTGATGAGAAATTATGCGAAATGCCTTTGCTTGTGAGAAAAGAATCAAGAGTTTGATTTTTAAACTTAGAACCATTATCACTTTTAATTTTTCGAACATTCTTTTTCAGACTAAGCTCAATCTTTTTGATAAAATCAATCATCGTCTGAGCAACTTCAGATTTTAACGTGAGAAAAAACACCCATGTGAATCGAGAGAAATCATCTACAACAACTAAAACGTACCGCTTTTTATTGATTGTAGCAACAGTCGACGGTCCACACAAGTCAATGTGAAGAAGTTCCAATGGTTCTACGATTTTTGAATCTATCACAATCGGATGACCTTTTTTATGTTGTTTTCCTTGTTCGCAAGCTGCACACAGAGAATCATTGTCAAATTTTAGTACAGGTAACCCTCGAACTAAATCTTCAGTGACAAGTTTGTTAATATTTCGAAAGTTCAAGTGTGACAATCTTCTATGCCAAAGCCAGCTGACATCATTGGATGCTTTTGATAGTAAACACACAACAGGTTTTCCCACAATTGGTTTGATGTCCAGTGTAAACATATCACCATATCTTTTGGATTTGAGAAGTATTTCATTTGACTTCGCATTTGAAATGATACTTCCTTCTTCATTAAATACAACTTGATTTCCAGTACCAACAACAAGTTGTGACACGCTTATCAAATTATGTTGAAGTCCTTCAACATAAGCAACTCTGTTCACAGTGAATTGTCCATTTGTGACTTTTCCATATCCTTTCACTTGACACTTGTGATTATTCCCAAATTTGACTACTCCTGCATTTTCCAAGCTTCTATAATCTCGCAAGTTTTCCTTTCTTCCAGTCATATGACGAGAGCAACCACTATCAATATACCATTTCGTATCATATTGCTCGTCACACATCACCTGCATTTATTGGAAAAATTTAGAAACCAAGACTTGTTGGGTCCATCATTAGTAGAATGAAACAAATTCTTTGAATTTAAAAACCATGTTTTCACTTTGTTTGTGACAGAATCCATTATATCAACATTATCAGATCTAGATATTGAAATATAGTCGTTCAATAGTTTTGGATTTCCATTGATTGTAATCTTATCCTTCACAACATTCACATTTTTGATAACTGGTTTCCATTTTTGAACTGGAACTTGCGAATGATGAGATGATGAACTAGCAGTGGAAGAGTTATTTGCGAACTTGTCAAATGCATTCTTTATTTGTTGCTCTGTAAACTTCCCACTTTGATATTTTCTTCCTTTTCCTTCAATCCAACGATTGATTGTACTATTTGTTTATTAAAACTTGAATCTATTTGTTTATTTTTGCTCTGAAATTTTGATGAGTTTGTTTTTGAAATTTGTTCTTTTTCATCTCTTGGTTTGTCATTTGACACAACTTGCCAGAAAATTGCTTTTCTTGCTTTTCTTTTTGAAACATTATTTTCTGTTGAATAATTTCCAACCATCAATTTGAATTCATGAGAATTTAATTTCACTTCAGCCTTTGATTTTTCAACTTTTTCAAAAACATTGTTTGGTTTTTCGCCTTTAACCACCCATTTTTGTAATGACTTTTGTTTTTGAAACACATAAGAATTTTGAGTTAAATTGTTTTCTTCTGTGTTTTGATTTGCGAAAAAACCTTCTGTGGTTGACTTTAGATTATCTTTTTCAATCATTTGGTTGAATTCAGGATAAACTTTCTTAGCATTTCCAGTAGTGACAAAAACTTGATTCGGAAAAATGGTTTTATCAGTACATACAAAATTTGTATATACTACAGTATTGGTTTCCAAATAATGTGCGCCTTTGTCATTTAAAATTTTGTCAAATTCTTTTGTATTTTCAAACACTTGATCAACCACAACTCGTTGAGGTATTTCATGTGAATCTTTCATTTCTTCTCTGTTTTCTTCATTATCATCAGATTTCCAGCTTTCAACTTCCACATTATCAAACTTACAATGTTGCGAAGTTAAAGGTTTATCAATTTCATCCTCTATTATCGAATCAACAATAATTTCTTTACCTTTAATCTTAGATGTGATATTAATGATTGACAATTGAGAACAATCAACCACTTCTTCCTCTTCTATCTAACTGATTTCACTCACATTATCTGAATTTTCATGAATATCAGCATAATTGAATTGAGAGGCAAGAGTTGAAATTTCTGTTTTCTTTAAGATTTTCACTTGTTCACTCTTTGTCAAACTTTCATTGACAATGTTAACCAACTCATCAGCATTCAGAAATTCATCAATTTCGACAATACCATATGTATATCTATCATCAGGTATTTTGTCAAATTGAGCAATTTTACTTTCGCAATCATAAGAAACAACATCAACTTTTTCACGTTCATATTCAAGAAAAGGTAAAAGTTTCCTATGTTGTTCTTTGCTAATGTCAGAAGAATGATGTAAAGCAGTTAATTTTGCGTACAACCGTTTGGCAGAATTACAATATATGTTCCTTTGTGCTAGCAACAACCTAACATCATTTGTAAGATTATTCCTATCACAATCTACATTTTTGATCTGCATTTCAACTTTTTCTACTCTGCTCCTCTTTATTTCTAATTCTCTCCATGTCTCACCTAGTTGCATATTTAATTTTTGGGCTTCAGTACTAGCAGACACAATAACAAAATCAAAATAAGCCACAGTTTCATCAAATGAAACCATTTCAGCATCATAAGCAGATAAAGGAATATTAAAAGATTCAAGTATTGCACGTACCTTGGTGGTCATGGGTGATTTGTCCGTGGATTTGGATACGAAGCACCTTCCTGAAATTTCCTCTTCGCAATCTTCAAAACTTGCGAACATTGCTCCATGTGTAGGATGCCTCATTTCCTCGTCATCAGATCCTGAAGACCAGATCTGATATGTACCACTCTCTTCATTATCAGTTTCACCTTTCGCAACCAAAGAAGCTCCTTTGGTCTTAGCATGTATCTCTTCAATCTTTTCAGAGTAGTATGCTTCATCTTTAACTTTTTCCTTCTTCTCTTCTTTCTTTCGCAATATGCAATCGGCTGCAAAATGATTCGCACCATTGCAGTAGTGACAGTAAATTCCAGAGTCACCTTTCAGCTTCTTCAATTCTTTCGCATCTTTTTGTTTCTCGTCAACTTTCTCCAATTTCTTCCTCTCCTCTCCTCCAGTTTTTGTGACTGCACTCTTCACATCACTAGCCTTTCCTTTTGGATTAAAAGGCTTTTTGAAAAACTTCTTAACTCTGTTGTTTGAATAGAATGCCACAACTTCATCATCAGAGTTCATCAAAAATCCTTCATCATCTAAACCATCTTTTTCATTAACATCAGCTTATGATACCTTTGAAACAAGAGCCAAAGGACCTATAATACTTTGTTTTGATTCTTCATACATTTCTGAAACTTCACATTCATGTGTTTTCAGCTGATTGTAAAGATCATTCAAATGAGTTGTATCAAAACTCTGTTGATTCTTAATCATCATGCTCACACTTCGCCATTTCTTGCGAAGAACCATAATGAAAGTGAAATTGAAATCCAGGAGAGACCTAGTGATTCCATACCTATTGCAGCGAAACACAAGCTCATTCAGATGATCATAGTAATTTTCAAGAGTTTCAGCATACTTTTTTCTAAATTCTTTCAATTCAACTAGACATTGCTTCACAGAATTGATCTTCGTCTTTTCGCTACCTTGATACTTCTCTTTTAGAGTGTTCTAGATGTCCTTTGCTATTTTACAACTACGAATGTAATTATAAACCACAGGAGGAAGAGCACCTCTTAGTTCCCTCATGCACCTCTTTTCATTATTCTTCAACCGTTTTTCTTGATCAACAACTTCAGCAGATGCAGCAGATGGACCAATTGGTTAAACATTAACAGGAGCTTGCACTGTTCCATCGATACAATTCCAAAGTTCTTCATCAATTCCATTTAAGTAATCTTCCATCCTATCAGCCCACTGATCATAGTATTCTGGAATTAACATCAGAATTTTGGTTGAAGAACCAAGCAAGTGAGAGAAGGAAGTCATTGTATTCATGTTGAAGTTCGCCATTGATGAACACAGAAATTTTCAGAAAGCTTGAAAAACTTGATGAAATTGAGAATTCGGTCAATTGAATTGATCACAAATCACTGATCGATTACTCGATTAAACAATTCAAAGACAGAATCAATTCAAATATGAAGATCAAATGTGATTTTCAAAACCAAAATGCGCGGAAAATTTTGAGTAAAGATGCAACTCAAAAAGCAAATGATTCTAACACGAAAATCAGATCGATGCAGTTTGAATCCTGCTCTGATACCAATTGATGAGAATTGTTATCAAGATTTAAGAAAACAAAGTATGATTTTAGTAATCGAAGAGTTAGAACACGAAGAGTAATATTAATCAGATCTCATATTGATGAAGACTGATTACAGAATAAGCAGAAAGGATATTTGCGTTTACAAAAGTTATCCTCTACTTCTAACCTCAGTCCCTATTTATAGGGAACATGAGTGTACAAAAAATATACTAAGTCTAAACATTACACTTCGCACAAATATGACTTAGTAAAATAACATAAAATGCGAAACTATACAAACACAATATTCAACTTTTACAATTTTGCTTCTACACAAGCAGCTGGTAACAGTTATTCACGAAACAAATATTCATTCGAGGATACTTATTTCAGATTCATAGAGTTTATTAGGTATATACTCATTTATGAATTGTGTCTAGAACCCTATGGAAATCAGGACCCAATACGTCTAGAACTAGGATAACTCCCAGACCTTCTCCACAAATCGATGCAGCAAATATGCTTCCTCGCAGATCACCCAGACACGCTACCCCAATAACTGCCATACCTTCTCCACAAATCGATGCAGCAACTCTGAATGCTGCAGTGGCCGCGGCTGTGGTAACAGCCATGGCACAATATCACCCCATCAGTATAGGTGGAGGTGAAACGCCTATTGACTCGACTCAAGGTGAGGTCCCTGTGCGCTAGGGAGAGTTCTCCTACAATGACTTCACCAGATGCCAACCATTGTCCTTTAATGGGACTGAAGGAGTCATTGCTCTCATGCAATGGTTCGAGAAAACAGAGTCGGTCTTCGAAATCTGTTTATGCCCAGAAGGAAGCAATGTGAAGTTTGTTGCTTGCACTTTCTCTGGCAAGGCTCTAACATGGTGGAACAGCCACGGTAAGTCACTGACTCTATTAATGGAAAACTCAATAGGTTGGGAAAACCTAAAAGAGTTAATGCGGGAGGAATACTGCCCGTTAGGCGAGGTTCAAAAACTGGAACAAGAGTTGTGGGATCTCACTATGGTCGGCTCAGACATAGTGACCTACACTGACCGGTTTAGCGAACTAGCAGCTATATTCCCCGAGATGATTACCTCGGAGAGCAAGAAGATAGAAAGGTACATTTGGGGTCTGACTGCTCCGACCCAAGGAAATGTGCTGTCTTCTAACCCAGCCACATTCGATAGTGCTAAACGCCTGGCTCAGCGACTCATCGACCATGGAGTCTGCCATGGTGTAAAAGTCCCTATTCCCGAGCTATCAAGGGAAGAGGACTATAATCAGAAGTCGGGGAACAAGAGGAAGAAGAAGCAAACAACACAAGACACCCCGCAAGAGCAACGAGCGAGTACTATGTACGCCGCTACGAGGCCTACTGCTTCAGCACCTACCAGTCGTTATGATGAAAACCTTCCGAAGTGTGGAAAGTGCAACTTTCACCACACCGAAGTATGCCGGGAAATGCAGCGTCTGAACTGCCGTAGAAAGGGACACACAGTCTGTTACTGCAGGGCACTGGCTCAACAAATCTCCGAAGTCCCTAGAGCTGAAGAAGACCAAGCTTGCTATGGCTATGGTGAGTCTGGACACAATCAAAAGGACTACCCGATAATCAGGAACTCAGGCACGGATGGACGCATTCTAATGATCACCGCAGGAGAATCTACCCCGGTGTCGTCAACGAGTAGTGGTACGTTTTTCAAACTAGTAATTACTTTTAAAAAAATTAATTTATATTCATATAAGATTAAGATTTGGGGATAATACTTAAAAGTAACTATAACAACTCACATGTTGAAATAGGTCACAGTATTCAAGAGAACTAAAAGATCCTTTAGAGAAGCTATTATGGCTCACCAGATACATCAGGGTTGTGC
Organism: Lactuca serriola; assembly: GCF_051521515.1. NCBI lineage: Eukaryota > Viridiplantae > Streptophyta > Magnoliopsida > Asterales > Asteraceae > Lactuca > Lactuca serriola. The sequence goes on from NC_136409.1 coordinate 81,625,444, forward strand.
ACAACTAAGATGTTGCAGACTTAGAGTGAGTGACTCCGCTTAGGTGCCCATCCCTTAATTGGTTGAGGATTTGAGGCAGAGTTACTCAGTTGACTGCCTGGTACATGTGAAATATTCATAACTTGTATATGACGGGCAATGATAGTGGTACCGAGGAGGATTACGATATAAAGTATCCCCACCAGATGGTAGAACACTTTTGTTCGTATGTATGTGCACATAGCGGTACGATGCGTAGGAGTGTTAATTTCAATTTGAAAACTGAAACACAAGAACAGTTACAATGAGTACATTGTTGAACATCCTAGGAGTACAGTATCGAGCATACTAGGGATACAGCATCGTTTATCAAACGTTTCTTTCATTTGACCAAAACTTTGTTCAATATAGATTATGTTGTTTTCCTTCGTCATGAGTTGGCGTGGTCCTCACCATACTGAGTTCATATGTTTCTATCGCCTCGATCGGCAAGTTCTAGAAACTTTCATCATTCGTGTCGAAAGTCCGACCTGAATCAAAAATTTTATCGTTCGCATTATAAACCCCAAAGTACTCATGCAAAGAGTACTTTGTCCTCTGAAGCCTTATCGTCAGATGTCCGCAAACCGCCACGGAATACCACTTGTCCAGCAGACCAAGTTTGAGCATAAAGGCTATGAACGAATACAACCCACCTATTATTATTTAGTGTACATGCGAGGGTGGTATATGATTATGATTACACAGATCTGGTATGTGTGTTTCCCCCCTATCTCCTGTCCTCGTTGGGTTGTGGACCTGGGGCTGAGTTGCACATCCGACAATCTTACTAACCCTAATTATATACAACTTGTATACGCAATGTAATGATAGATGGAACAAGTACGAATCCTCTCATGAACGGAAGAGAAAAGTTGCCAAGTCTACGAGTGAGTATTCTGCCAATCAGAGGAGAGCAACCCCAGTAGTAATGCTAAGAAAGCTCATTTCGGGACGAAATTCCTTCTAACGGCGGGATGATGTAACAATCCGAAATTTTATTTTCTGTACAACCATTCACATCAATAGGAGTCAAAACGGATTCTGATAACTTTCAAACACTTTGGGATAAGTTTGAGTATTTTTAAATTTAGTACATCAAGAGATATCAGGAGAGAGGATACCCTAGGGTTTATTATGTAGCAATAAGTGCCCAAAACTTCAACAGTTTGGAGTCTACGGTCCAAAATGGTATTGGGACCGTAAACCCTAATGACTATATAAGTGAGACTTAGATATTTTTTTTTTTTTTTTACCTTTCCAAGACTAGAGCCATTTCTCTCTCAAGGATCATCCCATTTGTCTTCAAGATCTTCAACCTGTAAGTATTTCTATGCCCTAATAAGTTGATATCTACCTTAATCTAGTGATCTAACATGATTTCATCTGTGAAACCTATCCAAAAGTGTAGATCTTCAAGTTTCACCAAGAACTCCAAGAACACACACTATTGTTCTTGGACTTTTAGCACCTTTTCAAGCTTCTACCTTGTAAGTGCTTCTATCCTAGAGCCTTATAAGCTTTGTTACACTTCTAAACACCAAGAAAACACCCAAGAAACCAAGGATAAAGGGTGTTTACGGTCCAAGAACATATTGGACCGTAAACCCTAAAATATGGTGCCAAAGTGCGCCCTATCTCCTTACAAACCTTGGGATCAAACCTAGAACCTTACCTTGATGTGTTTAGCACACAAAAGCCACCAAAAGACCCCATTTTTATGTGTTTATGGTTTGGGGATCTCCCAAAACTATAAACACCCCAAGGTGTGTTTAGATGCCCCATAATTCTTCCTTAAGCCTAGAAACCAGCCTAGACTTTTACCGTGAAGTGTTTAAGACTTGAAAACATCAAAATAGCAAGATCCATGCGAGTTTATGACAGAAAACACATGGAGAAATGGTCCATGGGCCGTAAACTCCATTTAGGAGTTAAATGTTGCCAGAAACACTTCCTAAGGCTTAACCATGAAGTAGGATTGCTTAGTATGACTTGGAAGGCTTCAAAACTTAAAATGGTCAAAGAGTAATGAGTTTACGACCATAAACTCATGGGTTTACGACCGTAAACTCAATGAGTGATGGTCACTAGACCTTAAACTCATGATTTGGTCATTCCACTTCCCTTTGATGAATCACATGTGATTCCAACACTTAACCAACGTGTTTCCTAGTCCTGGAAGGTGTTTCCTTTCATATAGTTGTTTATAAACACTATATTCATGTCAATATGTGTCCTTATATGTCATTTAGGACTTGTTGTGTCTTAGAAGTTCATTCGTGGAACTTCTCATCCGTACGCGCATACCCATTTGAATCACCCACATCAGGTGAGCTCATACCTCGTAATGAATCTTTTAACTATTTTAACTGTTTTAAAGGGAGGAATACAAGTAGAACACAATGATAATTATGTAAATGTTTGTTATTAAACATCTTTCAAAATGTTATTTATGTTATTTATAATTTCTCAAAACATTTCAAAACTCTTTAAAGTTATGTTACTTTATAGTTATACAAAACTTCGTTTTTAAGTATAAGTATAACTTAGTAGATAAAAGAGTCTTTTCAATAACAGTCCAAGTAGAACATTAAAAAACTATAATAGGTATAGTTTAGGAGAATGCTATTCATTACTTCTAGTAAAATGAAACACACAAAGAATCGATACCATAACAGAACAAACAGTGAAGAGAATCAAACAATACCATAACAGAACATAACAAACAAGTTAAGTTGCTATAGCATGAGAACACACAAACAGGATCTAATTATACCAATGAATCACTAACTCATTGTTTTACACAAAAGGTGATGGTTATATTGGGTATACATGATCATATAACTTTAATGTGAATTACACGACTTGCAAGAATTTGCAGGGGTCGCGTTTGGTTCCCATTAATCTCTTGACAGGGAGAGCGTCTAGTAGGGGTTCTAGCTTTCACATTATGACCGTAATAAAACAAATATGTTTTTAGGTTATTAGTACATCCGCATGTCATTATAAACGACATCTGTGTACTTACTTTTCCCATTACTTGCATAAAGTAACAGTATCACTTGAAAGTTGATCTTTTTTTTCTAGTCAAGATAGTTATAAACTAGGAAGATCATACTTTTACATTTGACAAAGGAACAATCAGGTTTAGCACTAAACAGAAGATGCCTTGGTAGAAGGCAACGATTAAAGGATAGGACCATAATGCTAGTCTTATGATTCCTTAATGTATACATCACAGGATACATATATACCAATAGGTTCTAACAGCTAATAGGATGTGTGCTCTCCGCTTCATTTCCTGTTCCTCTTTGGGTTGTGGGCCTAGAACAGATTCACCCAACCTATTATCTATCTGATTCTATATATATGTACACTTAGGATACATTAAGTCATCATAAGAGTACCAGGTATGGGTCAGGTTTAGGACACAGATTCAGAGCACGATTATCTAGTATAAAACATACTTTCCAAAGTCAGTACTTTTGAGTATTCAAAACTAGAAACTTCCCGGTAAAGGGTTTAATCCATTTTATTAAACCGGTACAATTTTAAAGACTCAAGGTGAGTAACTCTATAATACCTTAGTTTATACACCATGTTTATATATAAAACTAATACTCAATAGGGCAGAATCACTCAATTAACTTTCTATCTGATATTAGATTATATATAGCAGTATAAACTAAGCTATTATAAAAGTAGTCACTGTGGTCACTATTTTTTCTATAAGAAATATTGGTTTTCTTAGAGAACTTTTCATTAGATATAAAGGAATCATTACAACTAACTCCATGAGTAACAAGTGAATACACCAGGATTATATATGACAACGATCTAACAAAAAATGGGATGTGTGCTATTTGCCTTACATTCTGTTCCTCGTTTAGTTGTGAACTTAGGGCAGATATGCACAATTGATTGTTTGTTTACTTCGAGACTTATATAACTTGTACCCACTTAGTACCCATAGAAAGGCTTGTAGTATCAATGTACATAACTTTCAGTCAAGTAGGAAATATATGATTTTCTAAAGGAACAGGCGAACTTTTAAAAACAGAACTTACAACTTACATCACTTTTACATATACATTTTAACAACATTTTACAGCTTACTCACATCACTAAAATGTTATGAACTCACCATCTTAATTGCTGATCAACCCTTTCAAATAACTTGTATTCTCAGGAGACGATTAGACAGGTGCTCGCGCTGGGAAATCAGAAGATGGAGCAATATAGCTTCATGTCTTGTTTTGTTATTTGCTTATGAATTCTATGTTTTGTGAGCACACACATTGTAAAGAATTTCTTTCTAAATGAAATGGTTGTTCATTACTTGCTTAGCATATACATATCTCGTGATACTAAACATGACGTCCTCCACCCCTAAACATTTCCGCCGTTCCGGTTTTGGGGTGTGACAGAAGGAGAGTCAATCTGCTACCACATGAAAAGAATGAAAAGATACGTGGAGTGCCTTGAAAATCTCAATGTGAATTTCGATGCGGAGTTGGCTATTGACATGGTCCTTAACTCCTTGCTACCTTGTTATGACTAGTTCATCTTGACTTATCATTTGAACAACAATGAACGCAAACTAGGCCAACTCCACAACCTATTGCAGATAGTAGAGTCAGGGATGAAAAACAGTCACACCCCTACTACTACTAGTACTCTTTTCCTTGCCATTGGGCAAAACAAATTAAAGAAAATGAAAGGTGCTTCTAAGAGGAACTAGAAAGGAAAGGACCATATTGGGTCGTCTAGCAATGAAACAAAAGCAAAGCCCAATTCTGACATCCCTCATGTGAGTGATCCCAAAGAAGCCAATTGCTTCTATTGAAAAGATAAGGGCTATTGGAAACGAAGTTGCCCGAAGTACTTGTAATACATTAAGCATGGAAAAGTGAAGCCATCGTCAACATGTATTCACACTATTCAAACTAATAGCTCACAACCTACTTGTTCTTGGGTCCTTCATACAATATGTGGTTTTCACATTTGTTCTGAATGGCAAGGGCTAAGAGAGAGTGAAGAGGTAGAGCATGGAAAGATGAATCTAATAATGGGAAATAAACGATCTCCTGTTACCAAAATTGGAATTTGTAGTCTTATGGTTTGTAGTTATGATAGATTAGATTTACTTGATTGTTTCTATTCGTTAGAAATGACGCGAAACATTGTTTCATTTCATGCACTATTTAGAAAAGGTTTTCGATATTCGTTTAATGACATGAATGGATCGATTTTGGTTGATAAGAATGGTATCTTTATGTTTGAAGCTTTACCTTGTGACGGTGTTTATGAAATTGTGATTTGTGTTGATAGCTTAGGTAATATTATATTCCATATTGATTCATCTAATGGTATACACAAGGCATGCTAGTGGCATTGTCATCATGGGCAGATTAACAAAAAACGCGTCGCCCAACCCCAAAAGTGTAACAACCCGAAATTTTGTTCCCTCGCCATAACCGTTTCATCAATAAAACTCATCTTAAGCTAATTGTTCCGATTTCGTCTTTGGACTAGGTCAATTAAGTTAAAACTTTTATTTTGACCTTGTAAGTATCCAAACATGTTGGAAACATGTGAAAACGTCCCAAACTAGTAATTAGAAAAATGATAGTTTCGACCATATCGGGTAACGACAACTTAATCGGGTGCGACCTAAAGCATCAATTAACGTCGGTATCGGGTAGAATTCCACCGTGTATCAAATTTAAACCATATTTAAAGTGAATTAAGACTCATTTGGAGCCTTTTCACTCTCTCTCTAACCTCCCTCCTCAATCAAAGATTTAGGTCCAAAAATCATCCATTTCAAGCTTCAAAACACCAAGGTAATCATCTTAGCTCCTAGTATTGTTGGATAAGGTGTCTAAGTCCATAACTATTTCAGGGTTGTACTTGACCCGACCCGGCATGGTCCATTTGGGTTGCATGGCACCATGCAATTGGATAGACTAAATGAGAAATAACACTTGGAGATTATTAATATATTATAAGTTCTAATATATTAATAATATTATTTGATTAGTTGATCAAAGAATTAATTTGGAATTAATTAAGTGATCAAAGGATAACTAATTAAATATATGGGTTCATATCTTGTATAGGGGGCTAAAAGGCTCCATGGATTATCAAGTTGGGTTCTACCCATAGGATGCTCCATGGATGCTCCATGGGAGTTACAAACCCATGGGTCATGGAAATGAAGAGTCATGACACATTAGGGTTTACATGGTGTAACCCTAGATGTGCCAACACTATATAAGAGTCCCATTCTCCACAAAATTGGCTACACAAGTGCAACACAAGTTGAACACTAAGAAACTAGAGGGCTTGGCCGATTTTGAAGAGTGTGTGTTATCTCAAGAGTCTTTCCAAGAGCATTTGGTGTTGTGTGAAGCATTTGAGGCATCACACTTGGGGTGCTAGGCTCACAAGGTTTCAAGGAACACAAGCAACAACAAGGTAAGTTATTCTATCTATGATTCAAGTTAAAATTGTTCCCCATGTATGCTAGATAGGAATATAACCTTGGAATTCAACTTTGCATGATAATTAGACAAACATAGATCCAAGGTTATTAGGGTTGCATGTACACTTAGGAAGTGTTAGAATGCTCAAAACCCATCAGTGGTATCAGAGCCTAGGCTTGTTTGTTTGTTATTTGTGCTTAAAAGTTGAAGAAAGTCGAAAAATCTGCTGTCTGACTGATGGACTCGGCGAGTCCATGGGGAGGACTCGTCGAGTTCATGTGTATCTTCAACCTACTCGGCGAGTAGGTATATGCACTCGGCGAGTAGGGTCGACAGAGTGCAGAATTTCGACTTGAGTTGCTGGAAATGGATTAGAATCATTACCCTAAAATGTTTTGGTACTTGAAAACTTATTTTAGAAGGTGTAATGTCTTTTCTAACTCATTTACAACAACTAGTTATCAAAATTACAAAGATTAAATGTGATTTTGATTCTTGAAAGTGTTCATATTCATATTCTTGTTCTTATGATGTTTAGATGATCATAGGAATTATTTGTAACCTATGTGGTAGATTAATTCATGATCATAATGTGTTTTAATGGAGTCCATAACTTGTCCTCAAGTTATGGAAAACCAAAAGTCTATTGGATTAAAAACCATTAAAAGAACACAAGAGTTAGGAAAAATGAAAAGTCCTCATTTTATTACTCTAATAAACTCATAAGTTACAAGAAATGAAAAGTTTTGAAAGTTTACAAAACTTGCCCTCAAGTTTTGGAACAAGTAAAGTTAAGTTAAAACTTTAGTTCCAACCCCTAGAATTTTAAAAGTTAAAATTCAACCCTTATACTTATATTATTATGATTTAATAATTATATATATATATATATGTATAAGAACAAAGTCGTCTTACCGCTAGTACGCCTCATTCACGAAGCCGGTCTATAAGGTGGGTATAAGGTTGTTGCCTATAAAATGGTGACTTAATGGGTGTCCACTCTCACCCACCGCTTGCTTGATCGGTGGAGGGTCGTTAGCCGAACGGGTAAGACAAGGACTTATTAATTCTCATTCAAAGTATGATGAATATTATAAAGTAACTAAATGTTTTATTAAATTCCCAATCTTAGTTACTTTAGGAAAATGTGAATAAGGTGCTATTCCATGAAATTACACTTTACACTTTAATTAAGTCGTTGGTGGAGCGTGTGTGGTTAACCGGCACACTAACTTGGACTTAACAAGGTAGGTAAAGGGTGACTTAGGGTTTATTATAGTATCGATGGAGCGTGTGTGGTTAACCGGCACATCGATTGAGTGATAAACTTTAAGGGTACCAAGTGATTTGCATGGTTACTTCACACCTCGTTTTGTGATCCTCGGTATCCCAGTCACAAAACTTGGAGGGCACACTCGAGATTGAAACATGCCTTTGAAAAGTTCATTGAATCTCAAAGAATCTAGGAATTTCTAAGAACCATTCAAAAACCTAATACTAAAATATTGTGGTTTTCGTGGTGGAAATTGGTGAATCGTCATTCACCTACCTTTCAAATATGATATAGCTTAGATTACGGCATACCTCTTCTAAGTTATATTATATTGTGATTGGATCCTAGCCTTAATATTACATTTGGGTGTTTTATTAAGGACTCTCTTATCTAAACTAATCTTGTCCTCTTTCCTTCAGATGTCTTTCAACAATGCTTCTGGCTCTAATCCTAATGGCTCCTTTACCCTTATGAACTTGTGTGGGAAAGTCACCTTTGATGGATCCAACTTCAATGAGTGGATCAGAAACATCAGGATGATTACCCGCTACGAGGACAAAGAATATGTCCTTGACAAGGAGCTTAAGGAGATTGATGAGTCCACTGCAACTCCTCAGGAGATCGCTGAATTTCGGGCACATGAAAGGGATGCTACGAAAGTAGCTTGCATCATGAACAAGGAAGAAGTCACCCTCAGCAAACTTCAGGGACTTCTCAAGACCGCAGAATCAGGTCTTAAGGGGAAGTCGGTTGCTATCACTCCTACTCAAAACTCTACTCCGGTTTTGGCAATCGGGAAAAGTCGAGGGAGGAAGAGAAAGAGCTCTTCTAGGGGTACCAAGGCTCGGACCCTTGATGGCTCTTCTTCAAGTGGAACCAAGAAAGGTTTCATTACTCCTTCTTCTGACCCAAAAGAGGCTGAATGCTTCTATTGCCATGAAAAAGCTCATTGGAAGCGGAACTGCCCAAAATACCAGCAAGATGTGAAGGATGGGAAAGTTAAACCCAACCATGCAGGTATTTACACTATCATTTCTAATAACTCACCCCATTCTAATTCTTGGGTCCTTGATACCGGTTGTGGTATTCACATTTGTTGTGACTTGCAGGGACTAAGAAGAAGTGAGGATGTGGAGCAAGGAAGGATAAACTTGATCATGGGGAATAGGAAAGCTATACCTGTTACCAAGATTGGAGTTTATACTTTATCGCTAAGTAGTGGGTTTAGTTTAGATCTGAATAAGTGTTGTTATTCGCCAGGAATGGCAAGAAATATTATTTCCTTCCATGCTTTGTACAAACAAGGGTTTACCTTTTCATTTAATAATGAAGTTGGTTCTATTGATGCTTTCTTTAATAATATTCTTTATTTTAAAGCATTACCTTGTGATGGTGTGTATGAAGCTGTATATGTTGTTGATAACTTAGGAAATAATGTTTTGTGTATTGATTCTACTAATAATAACTTGGATAAAGCATCATTATGGCATTGTCGTCTTGGACATATAAGCAAGAAGCGCATAGGCCAACTCCAAAAGGATGGAGTCTTGGAGTCGTTTGACCTAAAGTCAGATGATAGTTGCGAATCATGCTTACTTGGAAAAATGACAAAGTCACCCTTCACAGGTTCGTGTGAGAGGGGTGAAGGTTTGTTGGACCTTATACACACGGATGTGTGTGGACCATTCAAACATGCCACAAGGGATGCTAATCGTTATTATTTGACTTTTACTGATGATTATAGTAGATACGGATATGTCTACTTGATCAAGCATAAGTCAGAGACTATCGAGAGGTTTAAGGAATTTAAACAGGAAGTCGAGAATCAATTGGGCAGGAACATTAAGATGCTTCGATCCGATCGTGGTGGTGAGTATCTTAGTTCAGAGTTCCTCGACTATCTAAGGGAATGTGGGATAGTCTCACAATTGACACCTCCCAGGACACCACAGTTGAATGGTGTGGCTGAGAGGCATAATCGAACCTTGTTAGATATGGTTCGTTCCATGATGAGTCGAGCTACGCTACCAATCTCATTCTGGGGGTATGCCTTGAAGACTGCCGCCCATATTCTTAATCTAGTCCCTACAAAGAAAGTTGCCAAAACTCCTCACGTGATGTGGACTGGTAAAGTACCTAAACTAGACCACATCAAGATTTGGGGTTGCGAGGCTTTCGTGAGACGCGAGACTCATGATAACCTCGAACCTCGAAGCGAGAGGTGTATTTTCATCGGTTACCCACAGCAATCGTTTGGTTACCTCTTCTACAGACCTAGTGACAATGTGGTCTTTGTAGCAAGAAGAGGAGTCTTTCGAGAGAGAGAATTTATAAGCCAAGGAGACAGTGGGAGACAAATTGATCTTGAAGAAATTCGAGAATCAAGCGGTGAAGGAACTTCAAACTTTAGCCCTCAACTTGAGAAGGAAACTCCTGTTGAGCCAATTGACAAATTTGTACCTCTGAGACGTTCCACGAGAGTTAGGAGTGCACCTGAGCATTAGTATGGATTCCATATTACTGCAGAAGGTGAGACACTTATTAGTGATGAGACACTAGTAAGTCAAGATGACCCTAACAGCTATGAGGAAGCCATGGTAGGCCCCGAGTCTGCTAAATGGAAAGAGGCTATGGATAGCGAGATACAATCCATGTATGACAATCAAGTTTGAAACTTGGTTGAAAATGTACCAGGTCGTAAGACAGTAGGGTGCAAATGGGTCTTCAAGAAGAAGACCGACATGGATGGTAAAGTACACACTTATAAGGCTAGACTGGTTGCAAAGGGCTTCTCTCAAATTCCTGGAGTGGATTATGATGAGACCTTTTCTCTAGTAGCCAAGATTAAGTCTATTCGGGTTCTGTTAGCCATAGCTGCATTTCATGACTATGAAATATGGCAGATGGATGTCAAAACTGCTTTCCTTAATGGAAAGTTGGCTGAAGATGTTTACATGAGTCAGCCAGAGGGTTTTGTCAGCAACGAGTACCCTAATAGAGTGTGTAAGCTTGAGAAATCCATTTATGGATTGAAGCAAGCACCTCGCAGATGGAATCTTTGCTTTGATGAAAAGGTCAAGGAATTTGGCTTTTCTAGGAGTGAAGATGAATCTTGTGTGTATGTCAAGGCTAGTGGGAGTATAGTTAGCTTTTTGGTATTGTATGTGTATGACATACTACTCATAGGAAACGACATTCCAACCCTACAGGAAGTAAAAGTCCTGGCTTGGGAAGTGTTTCGCTATGAAGGACCTTGGTGAAGCTGCCTATATTCTAGGGATAAGAATCTTGAGAGATCGGAGTAAAAGACTAATTGGACTTAGTCAGAGTACCTACTTGGATAAGGTGCTGAAGAGATTCAGCATGCAGGACTCCAAGAAAGGAGAGTTACCCATCCAGAGTAACACCAGATTGAGTAAGACACAAAGCCCTAGCACTGAGGCTGAGATAGCAGAAATGAGTCGAACACCTTATGCTTCGGCTGTAGGATCGATCATGTATGCTATGACGTGTACTCGACCCGATGTAGCTTTTGCCTTGAGCATGGTTAGCAGATATCAGGCGAACCCTGGCAAGGCACACTGGACTGCGGTAAAGAATATCCTCAAGTACCTACGAAGGACTAAGGACTGGGTCCTTACTCTCGGTGGGAGTGATGACTTGAGAGTTGTTGGGTATAGTGATGCTAGCTTCCAGACTGATAGGGATAATTTCCGCTCTCAGTCGGGCTGGGTCTTTACCCTAAATGGAGGAGCAATTTCTTGGAAGAGTTCCAAGCAAGAGACAGTGGCAGATTCTCTTGTGAATCAGAGTATATTGCAGCTAGTGAAGCAGCAAAGGAGGCGATATGGCTGAAGAACTTCATTGGAGACCTTGGAGTTGTACCAGCTATTAAAGAGCCAATGGAAATTTTCTGTGATAGTGAAAGTGCTGTTACCTTAGCCAAGGAACCAAGGGATCATGGGAGATCCAGACACATCGACAGAAAATACCATTTCATAAGACATCGGATCGAAGAAGGACACCTCGTGGCAAAGAGGGTATCATCAGATGAGAATCCGGCAGATCCCCTCACAAAGGGATTGACTCGGGTTAAGCATCTTCAGCATGCTCGGAGCATAGGGCTGAAGGATGATATTAGATTTAGTAGTTAGATAATCTCGAAATTTGTAAAGTGTAATTGACATTAGATGATGAATAAAACATGTTTTATTTATGAGTAAAGTGTTGCTATCTCTTGTCAATCTTTTACTATATTTCCTTTTGCATGTTTTGACTTCCAGAATAATTTTGTTCGGTATAACATATTATTCAAACCTCCACAGTCGGTCATAAGTTGGAAGTAGATATGAATCAAGACTGTCATGTTTGGTTGTAGAGGTCTTGGACAAGGCTACAACAATCATGAGTGCTCATAAGTTCTGAGCATTGGATTCAACCCACGCTCACTGGAATCACTTCATGGAATTTTATCTCGAGTTATCGTGAGACGGTAATATCATATAAGTCTTCAAACCTAGAGATATGATTTGTTACTTACAAGTTGGTTATGCATTGACTGTACGAAACCACATTGGTAACTCGATGTTATAAAACGTACTTTTGTGTGTAATTCAATGAGTGGTAGAACAAACATATGAGTCGAAGTTTATCTGTTCCTTCTTGGATTAGAAGCTGATATCTGGGCCCCTCGATGATTTTGTTTTGACCCATGTACCGGGCCCGGTCAGAACTAAGTTGATGTGTTCAATTAAGTTCTATGTCAAACAAATCGGAAATCGGGAAACAAATGCTGGACAATAAGCAAGACGTGTTCCATGTATTTGTCCGGCTGATATCTAGAACAGAGGGTTATATGATCACTTATCTTAAATGGTGTATCATCATCTTCTAAGTTCCGAGAGACCTTGAAAGAGCTACGATTGCCGGTCGGTTCCTGAAGTACTAGAGATATAGTTATTAGACTTATCCAAGTGGGAGACTGTTGGATAAGGTGTCTAAGTCCATAACTATTTCAGGGTTGTACTTGACCCGACCCGGCATGGTCCATTTGGGTTGCATGGCACCATGCAATTGGATAGACTAAATGAGAAATAACACTTGGAGATTATTAATATATTATAAGTTCTAATATATTAATAATATTATTTGATTAGTTGATCAAAGAATTAATTTGGAATTAATTAAGTGATCAAAGGATAACTAATTAAATATATGGGTTCATATCTTGTATAGTGGGCTAAAAGGCTCCATGGATTATCAAGTTGGGTTCTACCCATAGGATGCTCCATGGATGCTCCATGGGAGTTACAAACCCATGGGTCATGGAAATGAAGAGTCATGACACATTAGGGTTTACATGGTGTAACCCTAGATGTGCCAACACTATATAAGAGTCCCATTCTCCACAAAATTGGCTACACAAGTGCAACACAAGTTGAACACTAAGAAACTAGAGGGCTTGGCCGATTTTGAAGAGTGTGTGTTATCTCAAGAGTCTTTCCAAGAGCATTTGGTGTTGTGTGAAGCATTTGAGGCATCACACTTGGGGTGCTAGGCTCACAAGGTTTCAAGGAACACAAGCAACAACAAGGTAAGTTATTCTATCTATGATTCAAGTTAAAATTGTTCCCCATGTATGCTAGATAGGAATATAACCTTGGAATTCAACTTTGCATGATAATTAGACAAACATAGATCCAAGGTTATTAGGGTTGCATGTACACTTAGGAAGTGTTAGAATGCTCAAAACCCATCAAGTATAACATCCTTAGCCTTCATTTTCGTGTTCAAATCATGGAATAAGACCATAAACATGTGTTTACGGCCCTGGAACAGCCTTAGGCCGTGAACACATGTAAATGGGGTTTTTGAGCCTTAAAACCCATCCAAATCACCATAGGAGCTTAGATATGGCTTAAGGACTTATTGGATTGGACTTAGAACACCTTGAATATCATCTTTGAGGAGTAAACATGAGTTTACTACCCAAGAACATGCTTGGACCGTAAACTCATATACATGGATAGTAAACTCCTTTTTTGGGTGTTAAAATGCAACTTACATACCTCATAAGCCTTGGAATAAATCCTAAAACCAACCAAAAATTATTTGGGGACCTTAAACATAACCAAAACCCTTCATTTGAGAGTTTACGGCCATAGAATATGCTCCAAGGCCGTAAACTCCTAAATATGTGTCATTTGATGCCCTAAACTCACCCCTTGGCTTGTAAAATTGAGTAGAATCATGTGTGATAAATCATTGGCCTTCAAAACACATAAGAATGATGTGGGTGAGAGTTTACAGCCGTAAACACTTAGTTTACTTCCGTAAACTCATCAATTGGTCCATATATTTCATTTAGCCCCTTTCAAATGTCCTAGAACCAAACCTAGCAACACCCCTCATTTGATTTAAGGCCATTTAGCTCATAAGAACACCCACCATGAATTTACGGCCGTAAACTCATGGGGATGGGTGAATAGGGCTGTGAACACTCCTTAGAGCTTACTCTTGAAGAGTAAACTCCATATCCTAGCCATTCATGTCCAGAAACGTCACTCGGGTCACTCCAAACACTCGGTATGGAGTGTTTTCGCGTCTTGGAATGTTTAAGTGTATCTAATTAGAAAATTTAAATCTAATTAGATATATTTGTGTATTATTTAATATTACATAGGAACCTCGCTTGTATTCAAGCCTCGATTCGACGTTTAGCATCCTAGTCGTCACGTTCCATGTTCGGTGAGTTCATACCCCTACCCTTTTTCAATGGTTTTTCAATGTTTTCAGGAGGGAATACAAGCAAAAGTACAAGAATATCTTGTACTTAAACTCATGATTTTATTTAAATGGTTTCATAATTCATATTTTTTCTAAGAATTAAAAACCTATTAACAAACTGTTTTAGCTTGCAGAGTTGTTTGTTCAAAGCGATTTTTAATTCTTAATATATACTGTTATGTTGTATACTTCACAATTGATTGTTCACACTTATATTGATAGTGATCATAGAACATTTGTAATGTCTGTAATAAAACACCCTAGGCTCGAGTGTAAAAGACAAACACCATTAGAAAACATAAAACATTTGTAATGTCCTTAATAAAACACCTAGGCTCGAGTGTAAAGGACAGGCACCATTAGAACTTAGTTAGTCATAGATACTACTTCCCTTAGGCACGAGAAGTAATGAGAAATCTTAATGATTGGAGACACATCCTCTGTAACACTTCCTTGGCACGAGAGAGTGGAGGACTAACCCTGTAACCAAAATCTCTAGGAGGGAGAACATGGCTTGAGTGTATAGATCTATACGGGACTGAAAATCCTACACCTGGCTGCTAGCTACAGCCAAACCGAAAGGTTCAAGGGTGACGAAAGTCATAAAAAGGATACTGGCCCTGGCCCGAGTCATATCTAGTCTGAAGTATGGTTAAGGACTCGCAATCTAGATTATGAACACTTTGCACTTAATTATTAGTTTAATGTACGTAATAAAACTAATGTACATTTAAGGATAATTAGATTTTGTGGAGACTTCACACACATGCACATTCAGGAAAATATGGGATTTTCCTGGGGATAACATTGAACATAATCAGAATCAGTAACAAATCACACACACACACAAGTAGGAAAATATAGGATTTTCCTGGGTAACAGTAGTATGAAACCAGAAACGTGTGACAATTCAGATAACTAAACTTTACAATTTACAAGAACAATCATGTTTTCAGCGTACATCTTTTACATTACTTTTTGGATTTGGTAACTAACTATTTTACATAAGAAAATACGGGATTTTCTTGGTTAATCACTTTTTCAGGAAACAAAAAGGAACTCTTTCATTTCTTAAAACAAACCGCTTATGAGCTCACCAGCTTTATGCTGATTTTCAAACAGTTTGTATTCTCAGGTTCTCCTTAGATAGGTACCCCGCATCCTTTTGCTGAAGACGGAGCGAATGGAAGTCACGTCTTTCTTTTGTTTAAACTTATGTATCTATAAAACTTATACTACTTAACTTTTCAACTGATGTAATGAAATCTATGTAATGTAATGTTTTGTGTTTTACTTCGCTTACTATGTACATTGGTTATGATATTCACATGAAGTCACCTCCGCCCCGAGACGTTTCTGCCTTCGGTTTCGGGGTGTGACAGATTGGTATCAGAGCCCTTGTTTATAGTGAACTAAGTATACCAAACTTTACATCGTATTAGACTATAAACACTAAGGGGCCTAAGTGCTCTGAACTAAAAGTATACCTCAAAATATAAGTATTTTCAAAAAGTATATAAGTATACCTAACCGTCAAGAATCGTATCTATAAGTAGAACAGAACATAAGTAAATGGGTGTTGTACGCTACAGTTAAACCTGGGCCGTTATTTAGTCGTGTCAAGGATCAATATAGCCTGATCAACTATATTCATTCGAGACACGGCCAACATGTGCTTGGGAGTGACTGTGGAATGCGGCATACCTAAAACTTACCCAAATACCACAAACAACGAGTCGTCGTCGCGGTGAATCATGAAATACTATGGGAGTATTTCTAGATCCAACTTTGTTGTAGAGAATCCTCATTCAAGCGTTGCCTCTCGATCATTCCTTTAGTGATAGATGTCTTCTTTGATAATTCATTGCTGCTTATCTGCTTAATAGAACAATATGTTTGTTATAAAGAGATATCCTTTGTTTCATATCTCTTGATTTAATTCAGAGGACTTACCATCCTCTTTTTCCTAATCTTTTTAGATCGAAATGTCTTCAAAGAAAGAACCCAACCCAAGGAACAACAACTCTCTGCCCTCCTACTCTCCTTCGCTCGACTTCGTCCTGATTCAAACAGCTGTTACTGCCGCAGTGACGGCTGCAATGACGATTTTGAACCCTAGCAAGCCCAGTGGTTCAGGAAGTGACATGTACCCTCAAAACCATGAAGATAATCAAGGACACCAAAACGAGAGTAATCAGAGAAAGAGGAAAGTTTTCAGTAAAAAGCGAAAGCGTCAGAGTTCCCAAGGACCCTCCAAGAAGCTCAAAACTGTGGCAGTCCAAGTTGCTACCAATCCTGTCGTTGTTCCTATACTTCAAGCTACCACTGCTCCTGTTGCTGTGCCTACAGCTCCAGCACCAACCATTAGGTATGCTGGTAATCTCCCTTGGTGCAACAGGTGTAGTTATCATCATCGTATTCCCGGCCCATTCCGTGAGAAGGTTTGCATCAGATGTGGCATGAAGGGCCACCTCGCTCGAAACTGCAAAACGCCAATTCAACCAGTCGGTCAAGCTTCCCGATCGTGTGCCGTCTGTGCTTGTTATAGTTGTGGAGAGATCGGGCATTTCAAGCAAAACTGCCCAAAAGCTGTAACCGCCAACAACGTCAACAACACCGAAATGGTTTTAGCTATGAAGCAAGAGGAGGCAGCCACTGATCCTACCAACGTCGCGGGTACATTTCTTTTCGACAATCCTTATGCTCGCATCCTTTTCGAATCTAGTGTCAAGAAAGTTCAGTTAGTTGTTCATTCCAATATCCTCGTAAACATAATCTTCATCTAATGACTGAAGCATTTACCGTCAAAATAGTTATCGGTGAGAATGAGTGAGAATGAGTGCGTTAACGACTTATCTCTAAGTTGTGTCCTTACCTTGAGTAATCATTCATTTCTCATCAACTTGATGTCAGTTTCAATAAAAAGCTTTGATGTTATCTTTAGTATGTATTGATTGAGTTTCGATTATGTTGATATACCTCGTTATGGAAAGCTATTTCGTCTCAATCTCTCCTCTGATCAGATCCTCATGATTTATGGTGGCAAGTTTAACCCAGATTTTCATATCATTCCCTACATCAAAGCTCGAAAGTTTTTACGAAAGGAGTGTCAGGTATTCCTAGTTCATGTAATCAGCGCGAAACGAGGAGATAAAGACTCCGAGAGCGTCTCCAAAGACTGTAGTATTCCTGATATCTTTCCGAAGAGATCCCGAGAATTCCTCCTGAACGCCAAGTTGAGTCTCGTGTCAACTTAATCCCTGGAACTATCCCCATAGCCAAACCTCCGTACCGCTTTGCTCCAACAGAAATTCACGAGTTATTCAGTCGGCTTAATGAGCTGACCGTCAAAACCCATATCTTCCTTTCCAATTAGATGACTTCTTCGATAACTTGAGGGAGCCAGCTACTCCTCGAAGATATACCTTAGGTCGAGGCACCACCAGCTACGAGTTCATGTTTCAAAGACAACATTCAGGACTCGGTATAATACTAAGAGTTCTTATTGATACCCTTCGGTTAAACCATTTTCCCCCGGTCATGTAGTAGGCGATGAAGACACACACGTGGACCCTCTTAAGATCAAATCAATAGAGAATTGGTCGGCACCGAAGACACCCATAGAAAGCACGGAGAACTTAACTCGTGGTACATTAGACCCTTCGAGATTCCTGTTAGGATTGATTCCTTAGCCTTCAAACTCCGAGTACTTTCAGTACTTTGCAACGTTCATCCTGTACCTTGCGCTTTTATTCTTAATGAATACCTTCCTGATAAAACCATAAAAATCCCTTCTAGTGTGACCGAGAACATCGATATACCCAAACTTTCTGGAAGAACCAACTAAGATCATAGACCAAGTAATCAAGCGTATGAAACTGATCCGCGTCCCGTTAGTGAAGGTTCCAAGCGAGAACCTGAATTCACTTGGTAGCGCGAAGGCCCGATACAGCAGACACATCCGCATCCTTTTCCATAACTTGTATCATAATTCTTGAATTTCGGGACGAAATTCCCTCCAACGGGGGGATAATGTAACAACCCGAAATTTTGTTCCCTCGCCGTAACCGTTTCATCAATAAAACTCATCTTAAGCGAATTGTTCCGATTTCGTCTTTGGACTAGGAAAATTAAGTGAAAACTTTTATTTTGACCTTGTAAGTATCCAAACATGTTGGAAACATGTGAAAACGTCTAGTAATTAGAAAAACGATAGTTTCGACCATATCGGGTAACGACAACTTAATCGGGTGCGACCCAAAGCATCAATTAACGTCGGTATCGGGTAGAATTCCACTGTGTATCAAATTCAAACCATATTTAAAGTGAATTAAGACTCATTTGGAGCCTTTTCACTCTCTCTCTAACCTCTCTCCTCAATCAAAGATTTAGGTCCAAAAATCATCCATTTCAAGCTTCAAAACACCAAGGTAATCATCTTAGCTCCTAGTATAACATCCTTAGCCTTCATTTTCGTGTTCAAATCATGGAATAAGACCATAAACATGTGTTTACGGCCCTGGAACAGCCTTAGGCCGTGAACACATGTAAATGGGGTTTTTGAGCCTTAAAACCCATCCAAATCACCATAGGAGCTTAGATATGGCTTAAGGACTTATTGGATTGGACTTAGAACACCTTAAATATCATCTTTGAGGAGTAAACATGAGTTTACTACCCAAGAACATGCTTGGACCGTAAACTCATATACATGGATAGTAAACTCCTTTTTTGGGTGTTAAAATGCAACTTACATACCTCATAAGCCTTGGAATAAATCCTAAAACCAACCAAAAATTATTTGGGGACCTTAAACATAACCAAAACCCTTCATTTGAGAGTTTACGGCCATAGAATATGCTCCAAGGCCGTAAACTCCTAAATATGTGTCATTTGATGCCCTAAACTCACCCCTTGGCTTGTAAAATTGAGTAGAATCATGTGTGATAAATCATTGGCCTTCAAAACACATAAGAATGATGTGGGTGAGAGTTTACAGCCGTAGACACTTAGTTTACTTCCGTAAACTCATCAATTGGTCCATATATTTCATTTAGCCCCTTTCAAATGTCCTAGAACCAAACCTAGCAACACCCCTCATTTGATTTAAGGCCATTTAGCTCATAAGAACACCCACCATGAGTTTACGGCCGTAAACTCATGGGGATGGGTGTATAGGGCCGTGAACACTCCTTAGAGTTTACTCTTGAAGAGTAAACTCCATATCCTAGCCATTCATGTCCAGAAACGTCACTCGGGTCACTCCAAACACTCGGTATGGAGTGTTTTCGCGTCTTGGAATGTTTAAGTGTATCTAATTAGTAAATTTAAATCTAATTAGATATATTTGTGTATTATTTAATATTACATAGGAACCTCGCTCGTATTCAAGCCTCGATTCGACGTTTAGCATCCTAGTCGTCACGTTCCATGTTCAGTGAGTTCATACCCCTACCCTTTTTCAACGGTTTTCAATGTTTTCAGGGGGGAATACAAGCAAAAGTACAAGAATATCTTGTACTTGAACTCATGATTTTATTTAAATAGTTTCATAATTCATATTTTTTTTAAGAATTAAAAACCTATTAACAAACTGTTTTAGCTTGCAGAGTTGTTTGTTCAAAGCGATTTTTAATTCTTAATATATACTGTTATGTTGTATACTTCACAATTGATTGTTCACACTTATATTGATAGAGATCATAGAACATTTGTAATGTCTGTAATAAAACACCCTAGGCTCGAGTGTAAAAGACAGATACCATTAGAAAACATAAAACATTCGTAATGTCCTTAATAAAACACCTAGGCTCGAGTGTAAAGGACAGGCACCATTAGAACTTAGTTAGTCATAGATACTACTTCCCTTAGGCACGAGAAGTAATGAGAAATCTTAAAGATTGGAGACACGTCCTCTGTAACACTTCCTTGGCACGAGAGAGTGGAGGACTAACCCTGTAATCAGAATCTCTAAGAGGGAGAACGTGGCTTGAGTGTATAGATCTATACGGGACTGACAATCCTGCACCTGGCTGCTAGCTACAGCCGAACCGAAAGGTTCAAGGGTGACGAAAGTCATAAAAAGGATACTGGCCCTGGCCCGAGTCATATCTAGTCTGAAGTATGGTTAAGGACTAGCAATCTAGATTATGAACACTTTGCACTTAATTATTAGTTTTATGTACGTAATAAAACTAATGTACATTTAAGGATAATTAGATTTTCCGGAGACTTCACACACACGCACATTCAGGAAAATATGGGATTTTCTTGGGGATAACATTGAACATAATCAGAATCAGTAACAAATCACACACACACACACAAGTAGAAAAATATAGGATTTTCCTGGGTAACAGTAGTATGAAACCAGAAACGTGTGACAATTCAGATAACTAAACTTTACAATTTACAAGAACAATCATGTTTTCAGCCTACATCTTTTTACATTACTTTTTGGATTTGGTAACCAACTGTTTTACATAAGAAAATATGGGATTTTCTTGGTTAATCACTTTTTCAGGAAACAAAAAGGAACTCGTTCATTTTATAAAACAAACCGCTTATGAACTCACTAGCTTTATGCTGATTTTCAAACTGCTTGTATTCTTAGGTTCTCCTTAGACAGGTACCCCGCATCCATTTGCTGAAGATGGAGCGAATGGAAGTCACGTCTTTCTTTTGTTTAAACTTATGTATCTATAAAACTTATAGTACTTAACTTTTCAACTGATGTAATGAAATGTATGTAATGTAATGTTTTGTGTTTTACTTCGCTTACTATGTACATTGGTTATGATATTCACATGAAGTCACCTCCGCCCCGAGACGTTTCCGCCTTCGGTTTCGGGGTGTGACATAAAGGATAGAGTGTTGGAATCATTTGACTTAAGGCCAGATTATAAATGTGAATCTTTTATTTTTGGCAAGATGAAAAACCGCCTTTCACTAGATCTTGTGAAAGAGTTGAAGGTTTATTGGATCTCATACACACAAATGTGTGTGGACCCTTTAGATCCACCACAAGAGATGATAATCAATTTTATGTGACTTTAATTGATGATTATAGCATATATGATTATATCTCCTTCATCAATCATAAATCAGAAACCTTCGAAATGTTCCAAAAGTTTAAACATGAAGTCAACAATCAATTATGCAGGAGGATAAAGATGCTCTGATCTAACAGGGGTGGAGAATATCTTTGTATCGAGATACACGACTATCTCAAGAAATGTGTAATTGTTTCAAAATTGACTCCTTCTATAACACTGCAACTTAATGTTGTGGCTGAGAGGCGAAATCGAACCTTGTTAGACATGGTTTGTTCCATGAAGAGTCGAGCTTCCCTTCCCATTTCTTTTTGGGGTATGTCTTGGAGACAGCTGCCTATATCCTCAATCGTGTCCCTTCAAGAAGGTTGCCAAAACACTTCATGAGATGTGGACATGAAAAGTTCCCTTGTTAGCACATGTGAAGGACAGGGATTGTTAAGCTCTCATTTAACGAGAGACTCACAACAAACTGGAACCTAGAAGTGAGAGATGTATTTTCATTGGTTACCCATAAAATTCCTTTGGATATTTGTTCTATAGACTTAGTGAGAATGTGCTCCTTGTAGCACAAAGGGGATTCTTTCACGAGAGATAGCTCATATGCAAAGTGGACAATGGTAGTAAAACTTGTTGGATATAGTGTCTAAGTCCATAACTTTATTTGGTATGTACTTGACCCGACCCGGCATGGTCCATTTGGGTTGCATGACATTGCAATACTTGGATAGACTAGATGAGAGAATAAGGCACTTATGATTATTAATATATTATAAGTTCTGATATATTAATAATAGTATTATTTAATTAGTATTTGATCAAGTATTAATCTAGTATTAATTTGGTGATCATAGTGAGACTAATTAAATATATAGGGTTGATTATGATAATCATCAATTCTTTTATGGTGGATTAATGATCCATGGTTTATGGATTTGGTTATAACCATATGGAGCTCCATGGATAGTCCATGGGAGTTACAAATCCATGGGTCATGGGAAATGAAGAGTCTTGACAATTAAGGATATTCATGTGAAAACCCTAATTGTGACAACACTATAAAAGGAACCCTTTGGCTAGCAAAATTGGTACCTAAGGGTTACTAGAGAGGGAATAACTGATTTTTGAGTGTAAGAAGTATTCTCTCAAGTTATTCCAAGTATTGTGGTGTTGTGTGAAGCATTTGAGGCACAACATTTGGGGTGCTAGGCTCACAAAGTCTTGAAGGAATCCAAGCAACAACAAGGTATATATTTCTACTAGTTTTTATGTTTAATATATTCCCCATGCCATGGTAGTTAGGAAATAACCTTGAAAAAGAAATTTGCATGTATATAGAGAAAACATAGATTCAAGGTTATTAGGGTTGCATGTACACTTAGGAAGTGTTAGAATGCTCAAAACCCATCAGTGGTATCAGAGCCTAGGATTGTTTTCTGTATACTTGATGCAAAACCGCTTGAAAATCAAAAAATCTACTCACTGACGACTGGAATCACCGATTTCATGGGGAGGACTCGCCGAGTCCATGAACAAATTCATCCTACTCGTCGAGTAGGATCATGCACTCGACGAGTAGGAGCATGCTGGGCAGTTTTTCGAGTTTTGTTGCTGGAAATGGATTAAAATCATTATCCCAATCTGTTTTGGACTTGTAAAATCTATTTTTCAAAGTGATAATGATTATGTTAACCCATTTTACATGACTTTTATCAATTTTCTAGTATTGTATATGTTTATATGATTTCTTGAAATTGCTTGACATGAATTTGTGTTCTTATGAGTTTTAGAAGATCATAGGAATTATGTGTAACCTACATGTGTGTTTAATTCATGATCTTAATGGCAATGATGGTGTCCATAACTTGTCCTCAAGTTATGGATAACCAAAAGTCACTTATTTAAATTGTGATTAAAGAACTAAAGAGGTTTCATAAAATGGAGAGTCTCCATTTTTATGAACCATTAAAACTCATAAGTTACAAATTGAAGAGACTTGGAATAGTTTCAATTCTTGCCCTCAAGTTTTGGAATTTGAAAAGTATTACACCTTAATACTTTAATTCCAAATTAAACCTTAGATTTTTAAAAAGTTTAAAAATCAACACTTATACTATTATTATAATTTTATTATATAGATATGTATAAGAATATGTCATTCTTACCGTTAGTAGGCCTCATTCACGAAGTCGGTCTATAAGGGGGGTATAAGGTTGTTGCCTATAAAATGGTGACTTAATGGGTGTCCACTCTCACCCACCGCTTCCTTGATCGGTGGAGGGTCGTAAGCCGAACGGGTAGGATACGACTTTAAATACTCATTAAAAGTATAATGAATTATAAAGTAACTATACATTATAAATTCCCAATCTTAGTTACTTTAGCAAAATGTGAAATTGGTGCTAGCCCATAAAATTACACTTTGTACCTTACCAAGTCGTTAGTGGAGCGTGTGTGGTTAACCGACAGACTAACATGGACTAGTAAGAGTGGCAATGGGTAACTTGACTTTATTATAGATCGGTGGAGTGTGGGTGGTTAACCGGCACATCGATTAGGAAATATTGTTGACGGTACCAAGTCAATTTGTATGGTTATTCACACCTTGTTTGTGATCCTCGGCATCCCAGTCACAAACTTGAGAGGGCACAATCGAGATTCAACATGCCATTGAAAAGTTCAATGTATCTCAAAAGATCTAGGAGTTTCAAAACCAATAAATCATATAATAATAAAATATTTCGTTCTTATGGTGGAAATTGGTAAATCGTCATTTACCTACCTTCAAATATTTTATAGTGTGGATTACGACATCCCTCTTCCACCTATAAATAGGTTGTTGGATCCTAGCCTTAATATTTCATTTGGGCGACTTATTAAGGATTCTTAATCTAATGAAATTTGTCTTTCTTTCAGATGTCTTCTAATAACTCTGCTGGCTCAAACCCTACAAGCTCCTTTACCCTATTGAACTTTTGTGGTAAGGTCATCTTTGATGGATCCAACTACAATGAGTGGATCAAAAACATCAGGATGATTACCCGCTATGAGGACAAAGAATATGTCCTTGACAGGGAGCTTAAGGTTGTTAATGAAGCCACTGCTACTCCTAAAGAGTTTGCAGAGTTCATTGTACATGAGAAGGATGCCACCAAGGTGTCCTGCATCATGATGGCCACAATGACTCCGGAATTCCAAAAGTCTTATGAAGATTTCTACCCCTATGAGATGCACCTGGATCTGATGGATACGTACCATCAGAGCGCGCGTCAAGAGAGGTATGAAATCATTTCCTCGATGATAACCGCAAAGATGAAGGATGGTGAAACCATCACCGGTCACTTGTAGAAGATGCAGAGGTTCGTTGACCGGTTGCTAAAGCTCAATGTTGACTTCCCTGAGGAATTAGCGATTGACATCATTCTCCATTCGTTACCTCCAAGTTATGATCAGTTTCGTATGAATTATCATATGAACAAGGAGGAAGTCACACTTAGCAAACTTCAAGGACTCTTAAGGACAGCTGAAAATGGCCTTAAGGGTAAAGTAGTTGCTACTTTTACTCCTTTAACAACCCCTGTTCTGGCTATTGGCCAGGGAAAGGGTAAGAAGAGGAAAAACCCTTCGAAGGTTACCATGGGTAAGACTCTTGATGGTTCCTCTTCAAGTGGGACAAAGAAAGGTCCCATTACTCCTTCTTCAAACCCAAAGGAAGCACAATGCTTCTATTTCCAGGATAAGGGACACTTCAAGCAAAGCTGCTCCAAATATCTGCAAGATGTAAAGGATAGGAAGGTTAAACCCACCCATGCATGTATTTACACAATATTGTCTAACAAATCATCTAATGCTAATTCTTGGGTGCTTGATACAGGTTGTGGTATTCACATTTGTACTGATTTGCAGGCACTAAGAAGAAGTGAGCAAGTGGAGCATGGAAAGATAAAATTAGTCATGGGCAACAGGAAAGCATCACCTGTTACCAAGAAAGGAGTTTATTCTTTATTGCTTAATAATGGGTTAATGTTAGATTTGAATAAGTGTTGTTACTCGCCCAAAATGGCGAGAAATATTATTTCTTTTCATGGCTTGTACAAACAAGGTTTTTCATTTTCATTTGATAATGAAAATGGTGCTATTAATGTTTATTACAATGATGTATTTTACTTTAAAGCATTACCTTGTGATGGAGTATATGAAGTTGTGAATGTTGTAGACAATCTAGGAAATAATGTGGTTTATATTTATTCTTCAGATAGCTTGGATAAAGCATCCTTGTGGCATTGTCGTCTTGGACCTGTTAACAAGAAGCGCATAGGCCAACTCCAAAAGGCTGGAGTCTTGGAATCATTTGACCTCAAGTCAGATGATAGTTGCGAGTCTGGTTTACTTGGAAAAATGACAAAGTCACCCTTCACAGGTACTTGTGATAGGGGTGAAGGTTTGTTGGACCTTGCACACACGGATGTGTGTGGGCCCTTCAGAGTTGCTACAAGGGATGCTAATCGCTATTATGTGACTTTTACTGATGATTACAGTAGATATGAATATATTTACTTAATCAAGCATAAGTCAGAAACCTTTGAAAAATTCAAAGAGTCTAAGCAGGAAGTTGAGAATCAATTGGGCAGGAACATCAAGATGCTCCGATCCGATAGGGGAGGAGAGTATCTTAACATTGTGTTCCTTGACTATCTTAAGGAATGTGGGATTGTCTCACAATTCACACCTCCCAGGACACCACAGTTGAATGGTGTGGCTGAGAGGCGCAATCGAACCTTGTTGGATATGGTTCGTTCGATGATGAGTCGAACTTCATTACCAATCTCTTTCTGGGGGTATGCTCTAGAGACTGCCGCCCATATCCTTAATCTAGTCCCTACTAAAAGGGTTGCCAAAACACCTCACGATATGTGGACCGGGAAAGTACCCAATTTGGACCACATCAAGATTTGGGGTTGTGAAGATTTTGTGAGGCGTGAGACTCATGAAAAGCTTGAAACCCGAAGCAAGAGGTCTATTTTCATCGGCTACCCACAGAGATCCTTTGGTTACCTCTTCTACAGACCCTGTGATAATGATGTTTTTGTAGAAAGAAGAGGAGTCTTTTGTGAGAGAGAATTCATAAGCCAAGGGACAGTGGGAGGCAAATTGACCTTGAAGAGCTTCAAGAGTCAAGTGGTGAAGGAACCTCAAATGCTATCAGCCAACCTGAGGAGGAATCTCCTGTTAAGCCGATAAACGAGTCTGTACCTCCAAGACGTTCCACTAGAGTGAGGAACACACCTGAATTTTATTCTGGTTATCACATCACCACTGAAGGTGATACGTTTATCAGTGATAGTAGACTGATAGATTTGGGTGAACCTAATAATTATAAGGAAGCCATGGCAGGCCCTGAGTCTGCGAAATGGAAGGAGGCTATGGACATCGAGATTCAGTCCATGTATGACAATCAAGATTGGAACTTGGTTGACAATGTACCAGGTCGTAAGACAGTTAGGTGCAAATGGATCTTCAAGAAGAAGACCGACATGGATGGGAAGGTACACACTTTTAAAGCTCGACTGGTTGCGAAGGGCTTTACTTAAACTCCGGGAGTTGACTATGATGAGACCTTATCACCAGTAGCTAAGATTAAGTCTATTATAGTGTTGTTAGCTATAGCTGCATTTCATGATTATGAGATATGGCAAATAGATGTCAAAACCACTTTCGTTATTGGGAAGTTGGCTAAGGATGTTTGCATGGCTCAGCTAGAGGGTTTTGTCGATCCAAAATACCCTAATAGAGTGTGTAAGCTTGAGGAATCCATTTATGGATTGAAACAAGCATCTCGCAGATGGAATCTTTGCTTTGATGAGAAAGTCAGAGAATTTGGATTTTCTAGGAGTGAGGATGAGTCTTGCGTGTATGTCTGGGCTAGTGGGAGCATAGTTAGCTTCTTGGTGTTGTATGTAGATGACATACTTCTCATAGGAAACGATGTCCCAACTTTGCAGGAGGTTAAGTCCCTGCTTGGGAAGTGTTTCGCTATGAAGGACCTTGGGGAAGATGCCTATATCCTAGGGATAAGGATATTGAGAGATAGGAGTAAGAGATTAATTGGACTTAGTGAAATTACTTATGTGGATAAGGTACTGAGGAGGTTCAATATGGAAGATTCCAAGAAAGGAGAATGACCAATCCAGAGTAATGCCAAGCTAAGTAAGACTCAGAGTCCGAGTACAGAGGCTGAGATAGCTGAGATGAGTCAGATACCATATGCTTCCGCTGTGGGCTCGATTATGTATGCTATGACTTGTACTCGCCCTGATGTGGCCTTTTCTTTGAGCATGGTCAGTAGATATTAAGAGAACCCTGGCAAGGCACACTGGACGGCGGTAAAGAACATTCTCAAGTATCTGCGAAGGACTAAGGACTGGGTCCTTACCCTCGGGGGCAGTGATGAATTGAGAGTGGAAGGATATAGTGACGCTAGCTTTCAGACTGATAGGGATAATTTCCCCTCTCAGTCAGGCTGGGACTTTATCCTAAATGGAGGAGTAATTACTTGGAAAAGTTCCAAGCAGGAGACAATAGCTGATTCAACTTGTGAATCAGAGTACATAGCAACAAGCGAGGCAGCAAAAGAGGCGATATGGCTAAAGAACTTCATCGGAGACCTTGGAGTTGTACCAGCTATAAAGGAGCCAATGGAAACTTTTTGTGATAGTAAAAGTGCAGTTGCTTTGGCTAAAGAACCAAGAGATCACGGGAGATCTAGGCACATTGACAGAAAATACCATTTCATCAGACATAGAATAGAAGAGGGACTCCTCGTGGCAAAGAGGGTATCATCAGATGAGAACTCGGCAGATCCCCTCACGAAGGGACTAACCAGGGTTAAGCATTTACAGCATGCGAGGCGCATTGGGCTAAAGGATTATATTAGTTTCAATAATTAGATTCTTGAAACTTGTAAAATGTAATTGACATTTGATGATAAATAAAAATTTGTTATTTATTTATGAGTAAGTGGTTACTATCTTGTGTTGATTGTTTACTATGTTTCAATTTTGCATGTTTTTACTTCCAGAATAATCAGGTTATTATTCAAACCATGCATAGTCAGTCAAACTTTGGAAGTAAGTATTGATTTAAGACTGTCGTGAATTTGGCTTGTATGATTTGTCTAAAGTGCTTTAGACAATGCAATGGTTGCTACAACATTCATGAGTACTCATAAGAGCTGAATATTGGATTCAACCCACGCTCACTTGCATCACTTCATGGAATTTATCTCGAGTGATCGTGAGACGGTAATATCATATAAATCTTCAAACCTAGAGATATGAGTTGTTGACTGTGAGTTGGTTATTCATTGATTGTATGAAAACGCATTGGTAACTCGATGTTATAAAACGTGCCTTTGTGAAAAAATTCAACAAGTAGTTGGTACAAGAATATCAGTCGAAGTTTATCTGTTCCTTCTAGAAATAGAAGCGATATCTGGGCCCCTAGATGATTTGGTTTTGACCTATGTACTGGGCCCGGTCAGAACCTAATTGATGTGTTCAATTTAGTTCTATGTCGAAACATATCAGAGATCGAGAAACAAATGTTGGACAATAAGTAACACCATGTTCCATGTGTTTGTCTGACTTATATCATGAGAACAGAGGATTATATGATCACTTATCTTAAATGGCGTATCATCATCATCTTAGTTCCGAGAGACTTTGGAAAAGTTACGATTGCTAGTCAGATTTTGAAGTCATATTTGCAAATATAGTATTAGACTTATCCAAGTGGGAGACTGTTGGATATAGTGACTATGTCCATAACTTTATTTGGTATGTACTTGACCCGACCCGGCATGGTCCATTTGGGTTGCATGGCGTTGTAATACTTGGATAGACTAAATGAGAGAATAAGGCACTTATGATTATTAATATATTATAAGTTCTAATATATTAATAATAGTATTATTTAATTAGTATTTGATCAAGTATTAATCTAGTATTAATTTGGTGATCAAAGTGAGACTAATTGAACATATAGGGTTGATTATGATAATCATCAATTCTTTTATGGTGGATTAATGATCCATGGTTTATGGGTTTGGTTATAACCATATGGAGCTCCATGGATAGTCCATGGGAGTTACAAATCCATGGGTCATGGGAAATGAAGAGTCATGACAATTAAGGGTATTCAGGTGAAAACCCTAAATGTGACTGTGCCAACCCAAAAATTTCCGTTAGTTTTAACGTCGAAATTGAAGTGGAAATTAACGTCGAAATTAATTACGTCAAAAATTAGTCAAATTTATCCCAAAAAGATTTTTGACCGGATTTAAACCCGTTGGAATATTTTAAATAATATTCGTCTAGCGAGCCAAAATTAAGGCGGTATCATTTTAAAATTTGTCGTGATTAATAATAGTTGTGAAAAACCCCGTTCGCGGTTGGTGTCAGGTGAACCCCAACCAGGCCATAAGCTCCACCCTATATAAGGGTTGAGTGGGTTTCACTCCCACCCTTTTTCCCCACCTTAGACTCTCTCTCTCTCTCTCTACTTTCTTTCTCTACAAACGGGTTTTGGTAAAAAATCGCCCCACCGAGCCTCAAATCGGTAAGTAAACCTTCCTAGCTTGTTATCTAACTTATCTAGCTTGCAAATTTGTGACTTAATCATCAAAAAACCCCCAAGAACATGAGTTTACGGTCTTGGGAGCATCTTAAAACCGTAAACCCCTTGGATGTGGGTTTTAATGCTCACAAACCCTTCCAAACCATTTCTCATACTTAGCAATGGCTTAGAGGCTTACCCGAAAGGACTTAGAACACCAAAATCGGACCAAATGGGGAGTAAACATGAGTTTACGGTCTAAGGATGTTCTTAGACCGTAAACCCATATGAATGGACCATAAACACTTGTTTAAGTGTTAAACTACCCCTCAAACAACTCCAAGGGCTTCCATGAACTTCCTAGAGTGAATAGAACCTTATTTTCCTTCATGATATGCACCAAAGCATATAAAATCATGTCACACTTGAGTTTATAGTCCAAGAAGGTTCTTAGACCGTAAACACCTATTCTTAGACCATAAACACCCCCAAAGGGTGTTAAAGTGCCCTTAACACTTTGTATGGCTTGGAATTGGACCTAGAACTCCGTATGCTTAACCTACAACCACCAAAACATAGGATTTTTGGAAAAAATGAGTTTACTACCATAAACTCATGTGTTTAAGGTAGTAAACTCCCCAAGAATATCTCCTTAGACCGTAAATACCTTTCCAAGGTGTTTAAGTGCCCTAAACACCTTCCTATGCTCCTAAAAGTGACTAGAACCTTACATGCATGAGTTAGAACCACCAAACAACAAAAGAGATGGACCAACATGAGTTTACTGCCGTAAAATCATGTTTTTACGGTCATAAACTCACTACAAGAAAAGTCCTTATTAGTGACCAATTTTTAGTGACGACCTAAAGTTTAATCATTAACAACATCATTTAGTCACCAAAATAACTATTAGTGACTAAAAAAAATGGTCACTGTGTTAGAGGCTAGTGACCAAAAATAAGGGTCACTTTATTTAAGGTTGAGTGACCAAAAATAGTGGTCACTAATTACTCTTTCTTATTCTAAACCATACGCGGTTAAACTGTGACGACTCAATGATGGTCACTGATTTACAAACCGAAAAATAGTTAGTGACTATTAATTGTTGTCATTAATTAATATATATTTTTTTATTTTTGAAAATGACCGGAGCTTTCCCTATTTTATTTACCAACATATTTTTCCAAAGACTCATTTTATTTGAAGTCTTTATTTAAGTCCCTGTACACTCCACAACTAACCAAAACCTTCTCATCAAACATATTTACCATACTACCCTTCTCAATATAGACGACCTAAAATTATTCTTGCCCCTTTTATCTTTTACTGAATTGGGGAAAAAGTTGAGATGTCCTTTTACTGTTTTCATCGTAATGTTCAAACTCAAAGTCACCGCGCCTCTCTAGTCACCACATCTCTCCTCTTTGCCCTAAATCGACATATCAACCATCGGCGATTCGGCACCAGCGTCGCCGGTCCAACGTCGCCAGTCAATCGTTGCCGGTCAATCGTCGCCGATCCATCGTCTTCGGTCAATCATAGCCGGGACATACCCTCCTATGGACACACCTCGGTTCTCCACTAGAAGTCAAACAGGTACTCTTTTCTCCACTCCGACCATTGATGTAGCTACATCTTCTCCACTAGAATTGTTCAATTGCTAATTGATCGGCTCCTTGATTCCCTTCTACCAAATAGTACCTAAAATCATAGCAACTAGAAACATGAATTTCTCAACAAACATAAAAGCTTGATTAAATTAGCATATAGTTTACAATTAGCTATTTTTTTGTTTATTCTGCCATTCTACCAAACTATTTAATTCGAACTATATTCTGAGGTTGTCTCCACACTTCTCTTTCATCAGTCACAACGGAAATCCAAATTCCACTCATTCTCAAAACATCTCTCTTACATCAGAAAATTTTACATTTCCACCTGAGAAATCGCTGAGTGGACCCTCTCCGGCCAAGTTTGGTAGCGGCGGCCTTGGCAGGGAGCCCTCTGCCTGTTCAGAGATTGTGAGGTTTTCTACATCAGCTTCCGGAGAGGTGATGTACGTTGTACACATATCTTTATTTATTTGTAATTATAATCAAATTGTCCCTGAAAAGCTGATATCCATTTTCATCTTGAACAGATTGGTCGGATCCCAAATGAATGGTCTCGATGCCTTTTGCCTCTTGTTAGAGATAAGAAAGTTCAAATTCAAGGGTTTTGTAAATCTGCTCCACATAATCTAGGTCTTATGGATACCATTAATCTATCTATCAGGTATGTTTGTGGTGTTATTACCTAAAATCACCTACTCTTTCTGATGTTGATGTTAATATTTGTTCAAACAGTGTTTACATCAACAGTTCCATATTGCACACAAGCCATCAGACATCTGTCAAGGTACCCACCACTTCAGTTGATGAAACCTCCATCCAACCTCTTCCAACTTTATTCCCATTACTTGGACTAATTCCTTTCAAAAAAGTAATACATTTTCATAATTTACCAAAATACCCCTATGCTGGTTGGAATTTGGAAATGCTCATTCTTTTGTCCTTGATTGTAATTAGGCAGAATTTACACCTACTGACTTATACACAAGGAATCAAAGATTAGACATAAAGGATTCTTCTGGTGTTCCTCCTCCATTACTCAATGCTCCCAAACTCAAAAACTCATCTTCAAATGGAAATACAGTTGAACCCGAAGAGACAATTTCAGATAATGATCTTGACAATATTGTTGGTGTTGCAAATGTCTCTGAGTTAGAGGTATTAATATTAATATTATTTCATCTTAATAACTTTTATGTCTTAACAAAGAATCTGAACTTGTTCATATTATGTTTTAGGAAATGGAACCTCCTAATACTCTACTGTGTGAACTTCGCCTCTATGAAAAACAAGCACTTCATTTCATGGTTAATTTGGAAAAAGGGCCATGTGTTGATGATGCAGCTACTACTCTTCATCCATGTTGGGATGCATATCATCTTGCAGACAAGTATGTTTTTTTCTTGTTTCATTAGATTCTTTTTTTTTACATTGATGTCTTTTTTTTGTATACAGGAGGAAATTCATAGTGTATGTTCACTATGGGCAAAGTCGTCCAAAAGATGCCAAAATATTAGCTTAGAGTGATGTTGTGTTAACCACATATGGAGTTGTAGCTTCAGAATTTTCATCTGAGGTAACTTAGAATACTTTCTATTTTTTCTAAGATGAGAAATTATAAGCTTTATGTTTATTTTATATTTTATATTTTATAATTTGTATTTGTAGAATGCTGAAGCACACACAATAAAATCCTTCAAAAAGTCAAATTTCCATGGCGGCAGCTACTCGTGTTGCTGACCGGAGACGGTGTTTGACCGGGACCCCTATCCAAGTATGACTTTGGTCAACATGTTTACTTTTTTGGTTCTTAAGGATTGAACGGGAGCTGGTCTTGGTATGTTTTTTTATTTAAAAAAAATTGAAAATAAGTTTCTTTTGGTTTATATAATTTCTTTTATATTTGTGTATTATTATATAAATAGGTGGAACAAGCTAATTCAGAAACCTTCTGAGGATGGACATGAAAGGGGCTTAAGTTTGGTCCAAAACATTTTAAGACCAATAATGTTAAGAAGAACAAAGTTTAGCACAGACAGAGAAGGAAGGTTATAAATTATAAACTCATAAGTCCTCTAATTTTGAGTAAATTACAAAAACGGTCCTTGAGTATCGTTGTTTATTGCAATTTCGGTCCAAAAATGTTTTCTCTTGCAGTTTTAGTCCTTATTTTAGTTTTTTGTAACTATGTTGGTTGTAATTTTATCATTTCTTAATGACATCGTCTTTATTTCAAGTAAAATGACTATATTACCCTTGCTATTGTCACAGGCCTATATTAGTTCTCTCATCTGCTGACATGCAGGTAATATATTGCCAACAAACAGAATCCGAAAAGATTTCTACGGTGCTCTTTTTAAGAGATCCAAGGTACTCCATTTTATAAACTTGTAGTCTTTTTATCTTTTCTGCTACCTAATAATCTTTATATTTTTATTTTTTTACAAATCTTAGGTGAAATTCGATCAATTTGTTGAACAAGGACGTGTTCTTCACAATTATGCTTCCATTTTGGAGCTACTTTTATGCCTTCGCCAATGCTGCGATCACCCGTTTCTTGTAAGGTCAGAAAAATACAAACATGACATCATCATCATCATCACCATATCAATAAAATTTTAGGTCATAGTTTCTAATTTATAATTGTAATGAGAATTTATGGTTTTGAATTTTGACACAGTCGAGGTGACACTCAAGAGTTTTCAGATTTAGATAAGTTAGCAAAACAGTTTCTTAAAGGTGGTAATAATAATAATAATAAGACCATTTGATTCAGTACAAGCAGTGGTTTTACCTCCACGTGCACAGGTCAAATTATTTTTTACTTTTTACTTTTTGTTTAACTTAAATGTTTTATTAAATTGTTTTTTTTTTAAATTGTTTAGGTTCAATGCCCACTTGAAATTGTAAACCTCCGACCTAGTAGGGATGTTGTTGTTCTGGACTTCTCCTAAAAGTTTGGACCCCAATTGGTATTTTTTATAGTTGTATTGGTATTTAATTTAAATTAATTTTTTTTTAACTTTTTAAATATTTAATTTGTTTTTGGTTGTACAGGTTGAACAATTTTTTTACTCATATTCAAGTTACCACTGAGGAATTTTTCCCTCAATGGAGATCACTATCTGGACCTCCTTTAAAACATCAAGAAGTGGTTTGTTTATTTTACCCCTCCTTCCTCTTTACATTATTAAATTTTGTGGAAATTATATTATATTGACTTCCAAGTTCCATCATAATTTATACAGGTAAGAGGTGTGAGACCAATGTCATTAGGATAAATGGCAAATCTGTTCAACACTTTGAGATTGATGGTTTGTCCCGGACTGGTAAGTTCTTTCTATTATTTATTATCTACAATAACAATGTACTTTCATTTATTTTTTTAACCCTAAACAATCTTTTGCATTATTTTCAGGATCCAAACGCGTTTAATTTAGTAGCAAGCACAACCTTCTATTCAAAAAGTACACGTGCAATGTTATGTCTGGTCAGAATAGAAACAGATCCAGCTGACAGAACACAGCTCCACACGATAGTTGCATCAGCGGACCCCACACTAACATTCGAGTATGTTTATTATTTTTTATATATATTTTAATTTTTCGTATATAAATGCAAGAACAAATTTAGACATGGTTTGACTATTTGTATACACAGGTTGAAGGAATTACTGACTATCAATTGTTTCCCGATCAAATGTGGTGATTAATACATTCTTATGTTCCTATGCAGGTAGGTTGGAAGTTTATGGAGCACACTCCTAAAACTCGCTCCTCGTTATCCGGACTTTTAATCTGCATTGATCTTTATTGACCCTCTTTTTTTTGTTTAAATGGATAAATTAGTGACGACCTGTTATAGTCACTAATCGGATAAACCAGTGACGACTTTCTTTTGTCATTAATCGGATAAGACAGTGACGACTTTTATTGGTCACTAAGTAGTTAAAACAGTGACGACTTTCATTGATTAGTGACGACATTTAGTGACGAAACTGATCATCACAGATTTAGTGACGCATATATTTTAGTCACTATTTAGTGACCATATCTTATTTTGGTCACTAAATCAGTTTTGTGACGGACCTATAGTGACGAAAAGTGACAACCAGAATTTTGGTCACTAAATCATTTAGTGACAACTAGTTCTATTGTTAATGACCATTTCCTTTTGGTCACTAATTGACATTTTTTTTGTAGTGACTCCTCAAGGGGTATGCATAGGCCGTAAACTCCTTTAATGGTCAATTTTGAAGCCTTAAACCCTTCATAAGCCCTAGAATTGAACCTAGCCTAATACCACAAGTGTTATAAGACCTTAATGCATCAAAGAACACACCATCCATGAGTTTATGGCCGTAAACTCTATAAAGAGTTTACTCTTAAGGAGTAAACTCCCTATCTAGGCCATATACACCCTTAGATGTTACCCGAGACACTCCTAGCACTTGACCAAAGTGTTTTCCACATTTTAGGATGCATATACGTGTTTAATTAGTATTATATTTACTAATTGTGTGTAAACATATGTCAACATATGTTAATAGGTCACTAAGTGTGTTCAAGTCTTTACTTGACACCGAGCACCCAACCGGCACCTTCGTCGGATCCACTTACAACAGGTGAGTTCATACCCCTGAATTAACCTATTAAATGTTTTTACATGCTTTTATGGGGGGGGGGGGGGGGGGGAATACAAGTTAAACATGCCAGTTATTATATCAATCAGATGTAATTGATAACCCGCATGAACAAGGATTTATTACACTGTTAACTGTTTTACTAAGAATGATACTGTAAATGATTTTCTAAAATGTATTCACTTGTTCAAAGCTCTTCTCAAATTTGTCTCTCGCGCTGTATGTTTTATTTTAAATTTAGTTACAGAAGCATTTTAATTAAAGGTTTTCTTTACCTAAAATGTTTTATCAAAGTTTCATTTAAAACTTATTTTACAAAAGAATACCAAAACGTGATTTGCTCAAGTATAAAAGTTTTCCCAAGTTTTTCATCAAAGTTTTCTTCCATGTTTTTATACTCCTACTTTGTTAGATACTACTGCTTCGTTATACTTCCTCGTGGTTAATGCTACTACTTTGTTAACACTTATACTTCGTGATACACTTTTACTTCACGATACGCTTTTACTTCACGATACGCTTATACTTCACGATACACTTATACTTCACGGTACACGTATACTTCATGATACGTTTATACCTCACGATACGCTTATACTTCACGATACGCTTATACTTCACGATACGCTTATACTTCACGATACGCTTCTACTTCACGATACACTTCTGCTTGTTAACACTTATACTTTGTGAAACACTTCTACTTCGTTAAACACTTAGACTTTGTTAAATGCTTCTACTTAGTTAAATGTATGCATGTGCTTGTATAGATATATATAAATAATGATTAAAGGACTTAGGAAGGCTTGTTCACCCTATTTCCTCTTCTTCGTTGAGATGTGGTCTGGTGGGATCAG
Organism: Lactuca serriola; assembly: GCF_051521515.1. Lineage (NCBI taxonomy): Eukaryota > Viridiplantae > Streptophyta > Magnoliopsida > Asterales > Asteraceae > Lactuca > Lactuca serriola. Next base: position 81,662,783 of record NC_136409.1, read on the forward strand.
ATGTCCGTCTGGGGTCTGTGTCTCTCTTTTGTTAGACTGAGTCAAGCGTGTCGTTCATTCGGTACTCTCCTGGAGTCTATGATCTCTTCTGCCTTAGTCAGCAGTCTCCACTGCTGAGGCATATGTTATTTTCCCTGATATTCTCCTACTTTCTTTAAAATCAAACACCGTTTTTTGGTTATGATAATGTTTCAGGGAAAATTACTTTTTACAACATAACTCTGTCGGGTCTTTGTAGAAGAATAATTTTATTTAAGAAAATATAGGATTTTCTGGAAATGACTCTAATACACTGTTGATTCTAAACTACTACTTTTATAAAGTTATTTTGAACTTACACCAATGACACTAAATACTTATGAACTCACCAGCATTTATAAAAATGATGATACTCGCTTTCAAAATAACTTGTATTCTCAGGTCAGCAATAGACAGGTATATCTCAAGCGCTTTTGGTGAAGGCCGTTTAGTACCAAGCTGCACCTATATTATTACCTGTATTACCTGATGTTTTCTATGTAATGTAAACCATGTAAAACTATTACTATTAATGCAATGGTTGTTGTACTTTTATTACTATACTGCATATGTTGTGATACTTGACATGACGTCATCCACCCCAGAACGTTTCCGCCGTTCCGGTTTTGGGGTGTGACATATTGGTATCAGAGCATTGTTTATAGCGAGCTAAGTATATCAATTCATAAAAGATATACAGCCTATAAATACATAGGGATAAAACACTCTGACCAAGAATTATACTTTAAAATATAACCATATTTTACCAAAGTATAAGAACATCCAAAATCTAAACACTCGAACACAAGTATCACAAGAAGAACAAGATTAAAAGTCTTCAGATGTTGAGCACTACAGTCAAACCTGGGAAGTTATGTAATCGTAAGCTGGAATAAATGTAACCTGATCAACTACATTTATTCGAGATGCGATGAACGTGTGCTTGGGAGTGATAGTGGTGTTGCAACAGGTCTGAAACTTACCAACTAGGAATGATAGAGCCAAACATAAAGTTTAAAATACTATGGGAGTATTTTGGAATACTAAAAGACTCACATCGATCCCAGAATCATATCAAGAGATAAGAAACAAACAAGAAATTAAAATACCATAGGGGTATTTTAGGATCCATAGAAAACCTTGTGTGAAGAACTAAAAAGATCCTTATTGATATACATACAATTACAGAGGGTATACTCCCAAGGTTATATATAACAAGGATCCCATAAGCTAAGAATGTGTGGTTTCGCCCTACTTCCTTTTCCTCGTTGGTATGTGGATATAGAGTAGTATCACATATTCGAAGGCCTATCGGATCTAAGCTATATATGATTTGTATACCCTATGTAATCGTAGCAGGACTCGATACAGATCACCCAGTGAAATGTTAATAATCTCTTAGGATTCTTTAGAAATTTCCATTCTGTAGAAAACCCTATCCACTTCAGAGCTTGACATAAGAGTTGATTCAGACTCAGAAGAAGTTCATTGAGAAGATTTCCAATTCGGAAATAAATGAACAAGGTCGAGACTATTGAAACTACCAAGTGCCTATATCTTTTAGGGACATCGGTGAGAAATTCGCCTAAAACTTCCGAGATTTCCAGTCATCCATCATGAAGTGATGACAGCCAGAGTCGGATTCGGAAGTAAGGCGGAGTAGAAATTTAATACGTCTCTAGGAGAGGAGAACCCTAGGTAACTACCCGAAGGGAACCAACGCCGATTCCAGACAAAGATACGAGGCAGATAGAGGGAGCCAGTACATGGAACCCAAGAAGTGTCTTTTCCTCGTGTTCGTCACTCTAATACACCTATAAAATAATACAATTTAGTGGGTTAGTAATTACACTACTCACGCTATGTGTTAGGTAAATCGTCTTTTCCTATTGCAAGTAATACGCTTAGAGCGGATCCCCACACCTCTGTTGAGGGTGTTTAGACATAAATCTTCATGCCTTTCTTCCCGTGGTCTTCGTTCCGAACTGTTCTCAAATCTTTCCAAGCCGGAGAGTGAAACGTTTCCCAGTATAAGGGTAACTTAGTAGGAACGACTCGTGTCTTATGGCTTTTCCGATACTCATACTCCTACCTTGAATAACCGGACTACATCATAGGGATGTAGGTCAACACTCAGACAACCAATATCCGAAGCACGGGAAAAATTTATGCCTAATATAGTAAGGACTGATACGTCCAGGGTTAACCATCGTCTCTCATCCGCTTGAGTTCCTTTCCGTATAAGGAAAAAGCATGCCTCCAAGCAAGCGTAACCAATCCTCTAGCAAGAAACCTACTCTCCTACTCGATGAAGCTACGTTCCAGGCTGCAGTCTCGGCAACCATTACAGCTGCCATGGCTCAACTGAATGCTAACAACGCCAATGTTAGCAAGAGCCCTATCGGAAATTCCAATCCTAGCAATGGACAACAACAACCAACACCTGCATACCCAGCCACTCAAGAACCTCAACCAACTCCACTGAAGAGGAAGTTTAAGAACGAGGAAGGAAGTACCTTGACTCAAGGACCTTCCAACGGGCAACGAGCTGAGACAGTCAATACCCATGCCAACCCTCCCATCCTGACCTCCAGAAGACCATACCTAGGAAACCTTCCCCAATGCAACAAGTGCAGTTACCACCATCATGATAGTTGTCGAGAACTCTTTTGTGTTAGGTGCAATATGAAGGGCCATGCTGCTTGCGTCTGCAGAATCCTGGTTGAGTTTATTACATCAACCACCAATGTGGCAGACACTTCAAGAAGAACTATCCAAACTGAAGGAAACAACAAAGACACAGGAGGAGTCTAACTCTAATGCTTAGGGAGAAGCATCAAGGAACCCGGTAGATTTTTGTTATGTCTCTCAATCACAGCTAACTAACCAAAAACATTAAAAGGCTAATCCTAAATGTAAATACTTCCCCATTACGGCGAAAGTCACAGCACTGTTATAAAATTTAAAATTTCATCAGGTAAAACTATAATGACTAGACATATACATTACGGCCATGTATAATTGAGATGAATAGACCCAGAGTGAGCGAATGCTGCCTCATTTCCTATTCGTTGTTTGGTTGTGGATTTAGGGTGGGGTCGCTCAGTCAACAGTCCTCCCCACCTTTATTATACATGACTAGTATATGTTTGGTGATTATAGAAATGCCTCGTCAGAATCCGTTCATGAAAGGTACTCTACTCAGAAACACTCAGGACTCTCTATAGTTCCGCGTCAACCCTATCGGTCCAAGTATTCGCAATAGTGGTACACGGGACAAATCTCGAGACGCCTAGAACTTGTGTTCCTGTTTGTGACAACCCGATATTTTGAGACAATAGAATGTAACACCTCTCAAATATAGGCCAAAATTTAACTGTCCTAAAATCATATCTGGGGTAAATAAAGTGGTAGGACTTGTATCAAGGTTTCCGTACATATAAAGAACGCTAAAATCCGAGTTATAACGAAGAAGTTATGACCAACCTAAGATTCGCGGCAAAAACCGGCAACGTTGATAGACGTAAAACGCAAAATTTCGATACAATAAATTTTAGCCTTAGGTATCTAAACGAAAGTCGTAGATTTCGTTAAACCGTGACCATGCATAAAAAGAACGCCCAAATCTGACTTCGTATGAGGAAGTTATGATTTTTCGAAGTTTTTGACCTAGCAGTAGACAGCTAAAAACTCGAAATAGAGATCGAGCGATCTATAGCCGACACAACCTAAACAAAAGTTGTAGAACCCGACAATAGGAGTGTAACGATAAAAAGTATGACGAAATCGGACGTCGGATGAAGAAATTACGGATTTTTAACGAGAATATCGTGTCCCGACCTATTAATTAAAATATAATTAAAAATAAAAGTCAAAATTAGACGATGGAGTCTAAATGAAAGTTGTAGAGTATTTTCTCCCCTTCGCGTGGATATAAAGAACGTCAAAAACGGAGCTCGTATGCGAAAGTTACGGGTTTTTGAAGTTCTTGGCACGCACTTCAAAGTCTTATCCGAAGGAGTACGCACTGCGTACCCTCGTACGCCCCGCGTACTCGGATACAAGGCTCCGGATCAACCACGTTGACAGACCCTTCGCCCAAGGATGCGGTAAGCAGTGACGCAAATGAACGCCCCGCGTACGAAGAACGCCCAGCGTAAGTCCGAAGTATGCCCTGCGTACCGAGGACCTCCAGCCCCTATAAATAGATTGCGAGGGTGTTGGCTGTTTACACACAAATGCTTCAATTCTCTCTCATTTTCACCTCGTTTTTCGTGCCAACAACATCCCGACTTCCCGGTTTCATATCCAAGCCCCGACGAAAATCCGAAGCCCCGAGATTCCCGAAAATCTCGTCACTTTCCGGTCGAGGTGCCGCCCGGGAAAATCTCGTTTTCTTCAAATCAGGCGCCTTCATCGGTGAGTTCATACCCCTACTTTTCAATTCTTTTCACATTTTAGGGGGGGAATACAAGTACATTACAAATCAAAGTATCGTTTTATAAACTTAATTAGAATATCGTTCTTATAGGGTTTTGATACAAAAATATCTTTATGTTTAAAGGGCTATTATATTACCAAATTGTTCTTACAAACTAGAAACATACTTTTTGATAAACTATAATGAGTATAGTTATCAAAGTTATTCATACATTTTACATATACATTTTGACAAATGAAATATTTTCAAGGGAAGTAAATTCCTTATTATCGTGAATCTGTTTATACCAAGTAATGTGAGACATTCAAACTTCAACATACTCGTATGTATGCATTTTAAGTCCTGTATTATATACCATAATCTCTTGGAGGGAGAGCGTGATACTTGTGTATAGATCTATACGGGATTGACAATCCCGCACCTAAACTGTTAGCTACAGTTAGACGGGCTGGTATGGGGTGACAAATGTCATAACATTCCAATGCCTGAAGAACGTTGTTACAGGCCGTCAGTGTCAATAGCATGGTTATAAAACTCACATGGAGTATTAAAAACACGTTGATTTACGGAGTTTTCATATACCTTAGCAATTATAACTGTACACAAATCTACTATTTTAGACATGAAAAACATCATGGTAGTTTCATTTTGGGACTTTTAATGTACCATCTACTTACGAACAAATATTGGATTTCTGAAACAAACATTTAAAACAGTCGAGCCTTGGTAGAAGGCTACACTTTATACTAATAGAAAATATGGGATTTTCTAGGAGTTTCAAACGTTTACAATTACTTACAAACATATCCGTTGGTACAAACTTTCTTTCAAACAATTACATGTCTTTCTTTACAGCTTTACAAATCAAAGTCACATAAATATTGATGAACTCACCAGCATTATTGCTGATACTCGCTTTCAAAATAACTTGTATTCCCAGGATACGGATAGACAGGTACGACTACCAGGTTCTGTGAAGACGGAGCGATCAAGACTCGTCTTTTATTTCTAAATATTCATTTTTGTAGAATTATACTATGAAAAAAACTCAAATGTAATTACAATTATACTATTAATGCAATGGATGATGTTGTTGCTTGTTTACTACTTAGCATTGTTGTGATACATTACATGACGTCCTCCGCCCCAGAACGTTTCCGCCGTTCTCGGTTTTGGGGTGTGACAGGTTGGTATCAGAGCTAGGGCACGGGTCAATGTGTTCGATGGGGACGTCGAACCCTATAATGGGGGGTGAAAGTGGGTTAGATCTGATCCCACATCGGCTAGGAAGGAGAACGAAACATTTCCTTATAAAGGGGTGTTGATACCTTCCCTATCACAACGCGTTTTAAAGCCGTGAGGGCAGCAGATCCCATAAGAACTCTGCAGTTAAGCGTGCTCGGGCGGGAGTAGTACCAGGATGGGTGACCCCCTGGGAAGTCCTCGTGCTGAGTGGCCCAAAGCGGACAATATTGTAATACGTGCCGGAGGGGGATGTTACAATTGGTATCAGAGCATTGTTTATAGTGAATCGAGTATATCAACCCATAAAAGATATACAAACTATAAATACAATAGGGATTAAAATACTCTGATAAAGAGTCTATACTTTTAAATCATAAAATATTTAAGTAAGTATATGTGCCTGCATTCATACTAAAATCAGTATCACTAGGACAGAACAAAAGTATTACGCTTGTTGGGCAACACAAGTAGACTTAGAGACATATAGTCAAAACTGGGATGATATAGCCTGATCAACTATATTATCTGCGGGTTGACTAGCATGTGCCTAAGTGTGGTTGTGAGTTGCAACAAATTTAAAAACCTACCCACAATACCACAATGGGAACAATAGAACGTAAACCTAAAATACTATAAGAGTATTTTGTGTATTCTATAAACTACTTATGTGTTAGATTCTTATACCCCAAATTATCGCTTAGATAACATAGCTAGACCCTATCCCCACAACGACCCGTACTACCCGAACAAAGGCAATGCTGGATGGTTCAGAGAAGAACCAAAGATTGATCATCCAATCCCTTTTTGATCACCATACTGAAGACCTTTCGGATGGTGATAACTCTGAACTCGAGAATGAGAACCTACCCCCGGTGGCTCCCAATTCAAACCCTAACCCTCGTCTAGCTCTTCGTGGCCCGACGCCTCCTTAGGAAGGATACTTGGAAACATGGAGCGAAGAACAAGATCGACCTATGTCGTCAAAAGGAGACCGAAGTTACTACAACTTAAGCGAAGGGAGCTCAGCAGACAAAGTTCTAACAATCCTAATCCGTAGAGTTGGCCGAAACGAAATTCAAGGCAGGACGACTCTCCATTATATCAAAGAGGTTAAATACCAACGCGAGAATGCACACCATCTACACCAATCATCTTGAAAACACTTGTGAGAGATCTGAGAGTTCACCAGAAGGATGACCTCCGCCAGAAAGAAAGGATTTATTTCCCAACCTTGTTTAAATAAAATTTTCTGTGTATGCCCGATGCAGCATTTTCTAAGAAACTATCTTGTACTGTATGTACTGTTAGTTGGGCCTTTATACGGCCAAAACCTTTCTACTCTGGATAAGATGTAAGACCTTCTTCAAGGACAAATTTTCCTAAAACTTATTACATCGTAAAGCATTGATGATATTGACAGTCGGCAAACTCCCGTGTCACCTTTTGTTCAAAAACCCTCATCATACCTTCGTTAATATGCTTTAGTCAAGTCATTGGACTATAGTAATTTAACTTCGGAGGCATTTCCATGTCTCTTCTAGTGGTTGGATCATGTTATCCACCAACCAACGATACCTCATCTTGAACGACAAACGTCTTGAAAGACCATTCTACAAACATACTTCTACTCTATACTATGATTGCATCATAGGGATGTATATCAAACCATCATGAACATACTCCAATCCGTACTAGGACTGCATCATAGGGATGTAGGTCAAACTTGCGAGAACATACTTTTACTCTTTACTTAAAGAAATCGAATTACATCTAGAGTCAACCAGAATCGCTCACAAAAATCTTTATCTTACGTGTTACAGAATCATGTCGTCATCCGGAAACGATCAACCGAACAATGAAAACCCTATCCTCCATATCGACGCCGCTTCATTACAAGCTGCAGTAGCAGCTGCGGTGACAACTTTCCTTACACACATCAACTCAGGCAACACAAGCAAGACCGACAAGGAAGTCGAGAGTTCCGATGGTAATGCCAAATCGGGAAAGCAACAAATGGCAACTCCTGCAGAACGCTTTAGAAAGCAGTTTCCAAGGTGGTGTAATGAGGAAGGCACTCATGTCCACATAACTCTGGCTCACCACCTCACTCCTGCAACCAAGGCTAGTACTAGCCAGTCATGCCACCAATGCGGGGAGATAGGGCATCTCAAGAAGGATTGTCCTATAACAAAGAACTCTGGCACAGACGGTAGGATTCTCAGGATCACAGCTGCAGGGGAACCTACTACAAACCCACGTTAATGTAATTTAGGAATTTCATTGTAACAGACTTATAAACCATCCAAAACTAGCACAATTAGAGTCTTATCCTTTGTCGGATCCCGTCAGTATAGGGATGCTCGTACTGTGTATACTTGCCTTTTATAGTATACCTTATTCACGGCAATAGACTTGTAGTAGTCTAAAGTACTGTAACTCTGTTGATGGTTGCACGGTTGTGTTTTGTCTGTAAACGTTTCATATTCAAATCTAATGTCTTTAAGTTTCCTTATGACTCCAACATTATCTTACGACTTGATTCAATTTGATCCTCACAAAAACAACTTCATACGTACATCTCCTTCTTCGAAAACGCCTTTCTAGCGAAACCATCATTCCAGAACACCGAAGTACTCATGCATGGAGTACCTCATGTTTCTTATCCTTTCCAAAGAAACCTCAGCAAACCTCCCCGAAGTATCACTCGTACAGTACGTCGAGTTCAATCTAAAGACCCATACGGTCGATCTACCGCTGAAGAATGTATACATAGGGGTGGTATATAATCAAGGTTCTACAGGTTTAGAATTGATGGTTCCACTTTAACTTCTTTTCCTCGTTGGGATGTGGACTTAAAGAAGAATCATTTATTCGACTACCTTTTCAATCTTAATTATAAACAACTCGTATACCCGAGACTGTGATGGATGAACCAGGTATGAGTTCTACTATGAACTTCAGGACAGAGACTGCCCAAGACTGCGAGTGATCGTGCTTCCGTAAGAATAAACTTAGAAATACCTATCCTTTCCCCTAATTCATGAGTAGTCATACTTGTTTTAGATATTCACGACAGCTAATCCACCCCAAGGTTTCAACATCATGATCAGTAAGAGTTGGTTAAGTCTACATTGAACCGACATCTGGTGCTTTGATAAAGCAGTTCGTCCTAACCTCCCTAAAACAACGAAGCTCTAGTTATTTACCGCGACAAACCAAGTATGAACCCTCTCATCTTTTCGTGTATGCATACTCAAAAATGCTTACGAAAGGAATATCATGTATTCTTTGCACACATCGCCGAGACATGCAGAAAAGTGAAGGACATTCAGAACATCCAAGAAGTATGTGGCTTTTCCCGACACCTTTCCGGAAGGACAACCGAGACTACCAACACGGCGTCAAGTCAAATTCAGAATCGACTTAGTTCTAGTAGCCAAATCACCTTATTGTCTAGCTCCAACCGAGGTGCGAGAACTTCCTAGCGAGCTTAACAAACTCCTCAGAAGGAGATTCTTTAGGACAAGTTTCTCACGTGGAAGAGCATCGTAATTGTCTGTAAACAAGAAAGAGTGTTCCAAACACTAAAGTAAGTCTGATGCATCGCACCAATATTATCCCTACCAAAAAAAGGATAGAATATTGCATGGTGTAATGCGATACATCTAACCAAGGGCTTGGTTGTGTTCTTATGCAAGAGGAAAGATCACTACCTATACCTCAAGACAGCTTAAGACACAAGAATTTGACTGTTCAACACATGACCCTAATTCAGGAGCAGCGGGGATTGCTCTGAAGATCTAGAGACACTATTTGTAGAGTACAAGGTATACTATGTTCACAGACCACAAAAACATTCAACATACATTCAACCAAGAAGAGTTATCACCCCTAAAAAGTCAAAAGACAGAAGCAAAGTCGTGTCACGATAGTAAAAGGTTCGCTGGAATGCCAAGCAAGGACCAGAGTTCACCTGAGAACACGAGAAGCAAATAAAAATCCTGTCCGTAGTAAGATTGTTAATACTACTTGAAACTCGAATTTCGGGACGAAATTCCCTCTGACAGGGGGATGATGTGACAACCCGATATTTTGAGACAATAGAATGTAACACCTCTCAAATATAGGCCAAAATTTAACTGTCCTAAAATCATATTTGGGTTAAATAAAGTGGTAGGACTTGTATCAAGGTTTCCGTAAATATAAAGATCGCTAAAATCCGAGTTATAACGAAGAAGTTATGACCAATCTAAGATTCGCGGCAAAAACCGGCAACGTTGATAGACGTAAAACAAAAATTTCGATACAATAAATTTTAGCCTTAGGTATCTAAACAAAAGTCGTAGATTTCGTTAAACCGTGATCATGCATAAAAAGAACGCCCAAATCTGACTTCGTATGAGGAAGTTATGATTTTTCGAAGTTTTTGACCTAGCAGTAGACAGCTAAAAACTCGAAATAGAGATCGAGCGATCTATAGCCGACACAACATAAACAAAAGTTGTAGAACCCGACAATAGGAGTATAACGATAAAAAGTCTGACGAAATCAGACGTCAGATGAAGAAATTACGGATTTTTAACGAGAATATCGTGTCCCGACCTATTAATTAAAATATAATTAAAACTAAAAATCAAAATTAGCCGATGGAGTCTAAATGAAAGTGGTAGAGTATTTTCTCACCTTCGTGTGGATATAAAGAACGTCAAAAACGGAGCTCGTATGCGAAAGTTACGGGTTTTTGAAGTTCTTGGCCCGCACTTCAAAGTCTTATCCGAAGGAGTACGCCCTGCGTACCCTCGTACGCCCCGCGTACTCGGATACAAGGCTCCGGATCAACCACGTTGACAGACCCTTCACCCCAGGATGCGGTAAGCAGTGACGCAAACGAACGCCCCACGTACGAAGAACGCCCTGCGTACCGAGGACCTCCAGCCCCTATAAATAGATTGCGAGGGTGCCGGCTGTTTACACACAAATGCTTCAATTCTCTCTCAATTTCGCCTCGTTTTTCGTGCAGACAACATCCCGACTTCCCGGTTTCATATCCAAGCCCCGACGAAAGTCCGAAGCCCCGAGATTCCCGAAAATCTCGTCAATTTCCGGTCGAGGTGCCACCCGGGAAAATCTCGTTTTCTTCAAGTCACGCGCCTTCATCGGTGAGTTCATACCCCTACTTTTCAATTCTTTTCAAATTTTAGGGGGGGAATACAAGTACATTACAAATCAAAGTATCGTTTTATAAACTTAATTATAATATCGTTCTTATAGGGTTTTGATACAAAAATATCTTTATGTTTAAAGGGCTATTATATTACCAAGTTGTTCTTACAAAGTAGAAACATACTTTTTGAGAAACTATAATGAGTATAGTTATCAAAGTTATTCATACATTGTCACACCCCGAAAACCGAAATCGGAAACATTTCCGGGGTTGACTCCATGTTGAGTATCAAATCCAATGTACATAGTAAGTAAAGTGAAACAAACATTACATTACATATTAAAAGTTTTACAATTTGTTTCAAAAGACACAGTTTATACAGTTGTGATACATAATATAGATATAAACAAAACGAATGAGCCTTGTACACACACGATCCTGAACCAAGTAAGTCTTCGGGTACCTGTACTATCGTTGACCTGAGAACACAAGCAGTTTGAAAATCAGCATAACGCTGGTGAGTTCATAAGTAGTTTTGTTCTGTAAAAATGTTTATGTTTCCTTTCTGTTTCTGAAAATGTAACACACGCCAAGAAAAATCCCATATTTTCTTAAAAGTTGGTTGTTGTATCACAAAAGTAAAGTATAGTTTGATTATCCACTTCATTGTTCTATTCCTTTTATGTACCAGTGTATTCCCAGGAAAGTCCCATACATTCCTGAATTGTTAGTTATTGTAAAAGATGTAATGTTATTCAGTTGGTTACACTTTTCTGGTTATGTATATATTACCCAGGAATGCCCCATGCTTTCCTGTATGTTGGTTTTTAATGTGAAAGATGTATTCTGCTAAACCTGGTTATCTACAAAGTTTTCCCCAGGATGGTCCCATACCTTCCTGAATGTTGATTATCTTATGTAAAAGATGTAAAAGATGTAAACCGAAACCTGGTTATCTGAAAAATGCAGTAAGTGTTTCATTATTACTATAAGTAAATCTCTGTTATCCTAGTTGCGAGTTCCATAACCATACTAAAGATTGAACCTGTGGCAATAAGTAGTCCACAACCGTGTGGCAATAAGTTGTCCACAATCCTTATGACTTTCGTCACCCTTGAACCATTTCGGTTCGGCTGTAGCTAGCAGCCAGGTGTGGGGTAGTCAGCCCCGTATAGATCTATACACTCAAGTCATGCTCTCTAAATTCCAGAGATTCTGGTTACGGGTGTAGTCCTCCACTCGCGAATCTCTGTGGAGTGTTCGCCGAGGACGTGTCTCCAATCATACGGAATAACAAATTTACTAGTAATAATAGGATAATCCTCCATTCGCGTATCTCTGTGGAATGTTACCGAGGACAAGAAAGTGTACGAAATATATTGTTCATGTGTTATAAAGTCATGCTTTTAACTGATAAAGTGTGGAAACCATTTGTGAAATATATAAAACATAACAGTTTATAAAACCCATTTCACAAATAAATGTTTAAGTGATCTGTGTATTCTACTAGTTATCAGTTGTGTATATCAATATTAAAAGCATATGAAATGTGATACACACACATGAAAATAAGTTTTGAGTACAAGAAAACCCTTGTACTCTGCTTGTGTTCCCCCCCTGAAAACATTGAAAAACAGTGAAAAAGGGTAGGGGTATGAACTCACCGGACTCGGAAATGTGTCGGTTTTGGATACTAGACGTTGGTTCAGGGATTGTTTACTCGCGATGTCCCTATGTAAAATGTAATATTTCCATATAATACTAATTAGATTTACAATCACTACTTATTTAGGACATTACACTCCAACGAGGTTAAACACCTCAAAACGAGTGTTTGGAGTGACCCGGGTGACATCTACGGATGAAATATGGCACTAGGAACTTGGGACTTGAGTTTACTCTCCATAAGTAAACATTTAAATGAGTTTACAACCACAAAACACACCCACACATGAGTTTACGGCCGTAAACTCATGTTGGTGTGATTTTGAGGGTTTAAGGGCTTAAATGGACATGGGGATTGCTGGAATGGATATCTAAAATGCCTTGGAACACTTGGAATGAATTAACATCATTTAAAAGGGAGTTTACGGCCATAAACTCACCCATGGCCAAGAATGATTAATTTGAACTACAAAGGACAATCACATGTGATTCTAACTAATTTTCTAAGCATTGTTATGAATTTAGGTTACTATTTAACAAACTTTTAGGAGTTTACGGCCTAGAGGCATGTTCTATGGCCGTAAACTCTCCTTATGCTCTTGAAAAATTAGTTTTTGATGCTTAAAACACTCATATGTAATTCTAAAAATTTTTCCAAGCCTTTAGGGTGGTTTAAGACATCGTTTGACACACTTATAGGAGTTTACGTCCTAGGAGGAGTTCTTTGGCCGTAAACTCACTTATGTAGGGCATTTGTTGTGATTAAGGTCTCCAAATCATTTTTAGATGAATCTAGGATTTACCACAAGGCCATTGGTTGAGTTTCAAAGCATTTGGACATGTTTAAAGGCACTAAATCCCCATTAAAGAGGAGTTTACGGCCCAAGAACATACCTTGGCCGTGAACTCTCTTTTGTCCCTGATAATTCATGTTTTAATTGATTTAAGTCTAGATTTGCAAGCCTTATAGTCATATCTAAGTCCCAACTTTGATTTGGAAGGGTAATTTGGCTTAAAAACCCCATTTAATGAAGTTTACGGCCCAAGCTTGCTCCTTGGCCGTAAACTCATGTTCTTGGTCCCAAAACTCAAATAATTCATCAAATTGAAGGCTAAAGATGTTGAATAACATGCTAGGGAGGTTACCTCAAGGATTTGAAGCCTTAAACTTGAGATTTGGACCTTAATTCTAGCTTGAGGAGAGAGGTTGTGAGAGTTTAATGGGAAATTGGCCAAAGGCTTCAAATGAAGTCTTAAAACACTTTATATAGTGTTCGGGAATTGGACAGGACGGAATTCTACCCGATACCGACGTTAAGTGGGGCTTTTGGTCATACCCGACCAAATTGTCGTGACTCGATATGGTCGATTTTATAATTATTCCGATCACTAAAGTGGGGTGTTAAAATGATTTCTAAATGTATTAAGACACCCATTAAGTCATTTTAGGTTGATATAAACTAATGACTTAATAAAATGGCGAAATCGGAAACGAATTTGAAAATGGCGTTTGGTTGATCAAATTGAATTACAAGTTGAGGTACAAGAAGTGATATGAAATTTCGGGTTGTTACATTATCCCCCCGTTAGAGGGAATTTCGTCCCGAAATTCAAGACAAGAATTAAGATAAAATACAAATCATGGATCTAGAAAGATTTGTGGATACTTTTGTTTCATCGCGTCTTCTCGCTCCCAAGTGAACTCCGGTCGCCGTTTGGCATTCCAGCGAACGTTCACCAACGGGATGCGACTTTGTTTCGTACGTTTGACTTCTCGATCCATGATTTCGATCGGTTTCTCCACGAAGTTGAGGTTTTCATCAATCTCAATCTCGTCTAACGGAGTCACTAGGGTTTCATCGGATAGGCACTTCTTGAGGTTTGAAACATGAAAGACGGGATGGATGTTACTGAGTTCGTGTGGTAGATGAAGCTTATAGGCTACCGGACCAATTCTGGCGATGATTTCAAAAGGTCCAATATACCTCGGATTAAGTTTCCCACGCTTACCGAAGCGTATAGTGCCTTTCCAGGGAGAGACCTTCAACAGAACACGGTCTCCAACCTGGAATTCTAGTGGTTTCCGACGATTATCAGCGTAACTCTTCTGGCGATCGCGCGAGGCCTTTAGTCGTTCACGGATTTGGATAATCTTCTCAGTGGTTTCACGGATGATTTCAGGACCAGTAAGAGCACTATCGGGGACTCGACTCTTGGCTAACTGTGTATCTCCCACCTCGGCCCAGCACAGAGGGGATCTGCACTTGCGACCGTATAGGGCTTCGAACGGGGCAGCCCTAATGCTGGTGTGGTAACTGTTGTTGTACGAGAATTCGATCAAAGGTAGATGTGCGTCCCACGACTTTCCAAAGTCAATGACACATGCCCTAAGCATGTCCTCCAGGGTTTAGATTGTTCTCTCACTTTGTCCGTCGGTCTGAGGATGATATGCCGTGCTCATGTCTAGTTGGGTTCCAAGGGCTTTCTGGAGAGACTGCCAAAATCGGGAAGTAAACCTGCTATCTCGATCAGAGATAATGGATGTAGGTACACCGTGCAGTCGGACTACCTCCTGAATATAAATCCGCGCGAGTCTTTCCATCTTGTATGATTCTTTGATTGGAACGAAGTGAGCTGACTTTGTCAAACAATCGACAATTACCCAAATGGTATCATACCCACTCGAGCACTTGGGTAGTTTGGTGATGAAATCCATGGTGATCATCTCCCATTTCCATTCAGGTATCTCAGGTTGCTGGATCAGACCCGAGGGTTTCTGGTGTTCAACTTTTACCTTGGCGCAAGTCAGACACTTGCCCACAAATGAAGCTATTTCAGCCTTCATATTTGGCCACCAATATTGTTTCTTAAGATCTAAGTACATCTTGTCAGAGCCCGGGTGAACAGAGTATCTGGTTCTGTGTGCTTCCTCCATGACTAACTCTCTAAATCCTCCGGACTTGGGAATCCAGATCCGAGCCATGAAACAATGGACTCCGTCACTTCTGATCTCAAGTTTCTTTTCCATACCTCTCAAAGCTTTAGTTGACATGTTCTCGGGTTTAAAGGCTTCTAACTAAGCTTCTCGGATTTTCATGGGTAGGTTGGAATGGATGGTTATCGACTGGCTCTTCACCTTGTTGCTTGTACTCTCCTTTCGGCTAAGGGCATCTGCTACCACATTGGCCTTGCCGGGATGGTAACGGATTTCACACTCATAATCACCGAGTAATTCTACCCATCGCCTTTGTATCATGTTCAAGTCTTTCTGGTCGAAGATGTGTTGTAGGCTCTTATGGTCAGTGAAGATCGTGCACTTGGTTCCGTAAAGGTAATGCCTCCAAATCTTCAATGCAAAGACTACGGCACCTAGCTCCAAGTCGTGTGTGGTATAGTTGACCTCGTGTGCTTTCAACTGTCTAGAGGCATAAGCAATTACTTTTCCTCTCTACATAAGCACACAGCCTAAACCTTGAGTAGACGCATCGCAGTAGACAACAAAGTCCTCTGTCCCTTCGAGTAGGGACAGGACAGGCGCGCTGCACAAAGCTTTCTTCAGCGTCTGAAATGCGGTTTCTTGTTTATCACCCCAACAAAAGGGTACACCTTTCTGTGTTAGAGTGGTTAGAGGTTTGGCAATTCTGGAAAAGTTTTGGATGAATCTTCGATAATAGCCAGCGAGACCCAAGAATTGCCGGATTTCTGTGGGTGTCTTCGGTGCTGACCAATTCTCTATTGCCTTAATCTTGGAAGGATTGACATGAATACCCTCCTCACTCACCACGTGACCAAGGAAAATTACCTTCCGTATCCAGAACTCGCATTTTGAAAACTTCGCGTACAACTTCTCGGATCGCAGGGTCTCCAACACTAGGCTCAAGTGTTGTTTGTGGTCTTCTTCCCTTCGGGAATAGACGAGTATGTCATCGATGAACACTATGACAAACTTATCCAAATAAGGACGACACACCCGGTTCATCAGGTCCATGAACACTGTCGGTGCGTTGGTTAGACCCAAGGGCATTACTACGAACTCGTAGTGTCCATATTGAGTCCTGAAATCTGTTTTGGACACATCACTTTCATGAACTCGTAACTGATGGTACCCTGACCGAAGGTCTATCTTAGAGAAGTAACTGGCTCCCTAGAGTTGATCGAAAAGGTCATCTATTTGCGGAAGAGGATATCGGTTTTTGACAGTCAACTTGTTCAGCTCGTGATAATCGATACACATACGAAAGGATCCATCCTTCTTCTTGACAAACAAAACCGGAGCTCCCCAGGGTGAGGAACTCGGTCTAATGAATCCTTTGCTAAGCAACTCGTTAAGTTGACTGGATAACTCCTGCATTTTTGCTGGAGCTAAGCGATACAGAGACTTCGCTACAGGAGTAGCCCTAGGAATTAGGTCAATACGGAACTCGACCTGACGCTTGGGAGGGATTCATGGAAGCTCTTCGGGAAACATATCAGGAAAATTACAGACCTCGGGGATGCTCGCGAGGTTTTTAACTACTTCTTTCTCGTTGATTACATGGGCCAAGAATGCAACACACTCCTTTCGCATGATTTTCTGAGCTTTGATGCAGGAAATGATACGAAGGTTGGAACCGAGTTTATCGCCATAGATCACTAGGGTTTGACCCGAAGGAAGGTTGAGACGAATGGCTTTTTCAAAGCAAAGGATATCTGCATGATTGGGACTCAACCAATCCATGCCAATGATGACATCAAAGCTTTTTATGGATACTGGCATAAGATCGATAGGAAATGAATGGTCGTTCAAGGTAAGAGTGCAATCTACGAATACCTCACTCGCACTTTCTTTCTCTCCGTTTGCCATCTCGACGGTAAATATTTCGGTTAGAAGTTGGGAATCATGTTTTAGGTTATATTTGAATGCATGACTAATAAAACTTCTTTCAGCACCCGAATCGAAAAGAATATTAGCATACGAGTTGTCGAGAAGAAACGTACCCGAGACAACATTGGGATCGGCCACCGCTTCTTCCCGTCCCATAGCAAGGACCCTTCCGGTGTTGCCAGCAGTAGTCTTCTTGGGGCAGTTCCTTTTAAAGTGCCCGACTTCACCACAGTTATAACAGGCTTGACCGACGCCTGTTCCAGAGGATTGATTTGCTGATTGGGTCGGAGCTTTGCAGTATCGAACGGTGTGTCCCTTCTTACCACAATTGGTACAGGATAGTTCTCGACAGGGACCAGGGTTGTGGTGATACTTGCATTTTTCACAAAGAGGGAGGTTACCAACATATCGAAGGGTAGGAGTTGGAGTTGTGGATCCCATAACGGAAGCAGCAGCTACGGGGGTAGTAGCAGCATGAACCGCTACTGTTTGTTGTCTTTTGGAGGAGCCTTGGGAAGATTGACCCTTCTTCTTCTTCCGGAATTTCCTTTTCTCACCACTGCTTTTGGTCGACTCAGGGGTAGCAGTGGTAGCTTCCTCAACATCATCACTGTGGTGAATTATGGCTTGGGCTAAAGTCTTAGCACTATCATAAGTATCTGGGCGAGCAGCTAAGACATGAACTTTTGTCGGATTAGTTAGCCCCCAAATAAACCTCTCAATCTTTTCACTATCAGGGGTGACTAGACCAGGGCAAAGAAGGGCAAGATCATCAAATCGGGAAGTGTAGGCAGCAATGTCGGAACCTTTCATCTTCAGGTTCCAGAGCTCGTGCTCTAGCTTTTGCATTTCACCTCAGGGACAATATTCAGCAAGGAGGAGTTCTTTCATAGCTTCCCAGCTCATGGCATTGGCTACAGGGAGGGTTAAGGATTTGACTCGGCCATTCCACCAAGTCAATGCTTTATCAAGGAAGGTACAAGTTGCGAACTTGACCTTATCGGACTCAGCACAGGCACAGATTTCGAAGATGGATTCGATTCTCTCGAACCATCGGGATAAGGAAATGACACCACCAGTGCCATTGAAGAAAGAAGGCTTCACATTCATGAATTCCTTGTAGGAACCCTCCTTACGGCGTTCCTGGTTACCATCTTGATTCTGATTACTGCCTCCTGAACCACCAGTGTTTAGCTGGGACATGGCAGCTGCCACCGCGGTGGTAACAACTGTTTGAAATAATACGAGATCGATTTCAGGAGGAGGTGGCGGAGGGTTGTTAGAGTTGGTTCTCTTCCTGGGAGGCATCTTGATCTAATAAGATCAAGAAAGAGAGAGGATGATAAGTCCTCTGAATTGAATCGAGAGATATGACAGATATTAATTCTAAATAAGCGATAAAACAGGAAAGAGTTATTGAAGCAGATAAACTATCGCTATCGAAATGATCGGCGGTCTATACGCGTACGACGATTTGAGAAATACTCCCATAGTATTTCATGGTTCGCTAAGATATTGGCTCGATGTTTGTGGTATTAGAGTAAATTTTTGGCATGCCGTATACTACAGTCACTCCCAAGCACATGTTGGTCGTGTCTCGAATAAATATAGTTGGCCAGGCTATATTGACCCTAGACATGACTACATAACTGCCCAGGTTTAACCGCAGTTCACAAGACCCATTTACTTATGTTTTGTTCTACTTATAGTTACGAATCTCGACGGTTCGGTATACTTGTATATTTTTGAAAATACTGGTAGTTTGAAAATACTTTTAATTCAGAGCACTGAGGCCCTTTAGTGTTTATAGTTTTATACCATGTAAGGTTTGGTATACTTTATTCACTATAAACAAGGGCTCTGATACCAATCTATCACACCCCGAAAACTGAAGGCGGAAACATTTCCGGGGTTGACTCCACGTTGAGTATCAAATCCAATGTACATAGTAAGTAAAGTGAAACAAACATTACATTACATATTAAAACTTTTACAATTTGTTTCAAACGACACAGTTTATATAGTTGTGATACATAATATAGATATAAACAAAACGAACGAGCCTTGCACACACACGATCCTGAACCAAGTAAGTCTTCGGGTACGTGTACTATCGTTGGCCTGAGAACACAAGCAGTTTGAAAATCAGCATAACGCTGGTGAGTTCATAAGTAGTTTTGTTTTGTAAAAATGTTTATGTTTCCTTTCTGTTTCTGAAAATGTAACACACGCCAAGAAAAATCCCATATTTTCTTAAAAGTTGGTTGTTGTATCACAAAAGTAAAGTATAGTTTGATTATCCACTTCATTGTTCTATTCCTTTTATGTACCAGTGTATTCCCAGGAAAGTCCCATACTTTCCTGAATTGTTAGTTATTGTAAAAGATGTAATGTTACTCAGTTGGTTACACTTTTTTGGTTATGTATATGTTACCCAAGAATGCCCCATGCTTTCCTGTATGTTGGTTTTTAATGTGAAAGATGTATTCTGCTAAACCTGGTTATGTACAAAGTTTTCCCCAGGATGGTCCCATACCTTCCTGAATGTTGATTATCTTATGTAAAAGATGTAAAGGATGTAAAAGATGTAAACCGAAACCTAGTTATCTGAAAAATGCAGTAAGTGTTTCATTATTACTATAAGTAAATCTCTGTTATCCTAGTTGCGAGTTCCATAACCATACTAAAGACTGAACATGTGGCAATAAGTAGTCCACAACCTTGTGGCAATAAGTAGTCCACAATCCTTATGACTTTCGTCACCCTTGAACCATTTCGGTTCGGCTGTAGCTAGCAGCCAGGTGTGGGGTAGTCAGCCCCGTATAGATCTATACACTCAAGTCACGATCTCTAAATTCCAGAGATTCTGGTTACGGGTGTAGTCCTCCACTCGTGTATCTCTGTGGAGTGTTCGCCGAGGACGTGTCTCCAATCATACGGAATAACAAATTTACTAGTAATAATAGGATAATCCTCCATTCGCGTATCTCTGTGGAATGTTACCGAGGACAAGAAAGTGTACGAAATATATTGTTCATGTGTTATAAAGTCATGCTTTTAACTGATAAAGTGTGGAAACCATTTGTGAAATATATAAAACATAACAGTTTATAAAACCCATTTCACAAATAAATGTTTAAGTGATCTGTGTATTCTACTAGTTATCAGTTGTGTATATCAATATTAAAAGCATATGAAATGTGATACACACACATGAAAATAAGTTTTGAGTACAAGAAAACCCTTGTACTCTGCTTGTGTTCCCCCCCCTGAAAACATTGAAAAACAGTGAAAAAGGTTAGGGGTATGAACTCACCGGACTCGGAAATGTGTCGGTTTTGGATACTAGACGTTGGTTCGGGGATTGTTTACTCGCGATGTCCCTATGTAAAATGTAATATTTCCATATAATACTAATTAGATTTACAATCACTACTTATTTAGGACATTACACTCCAACGAGGTTAAGCACCTCAAAACGAGTGTTTGGAGTGACCCGGGTGACATCTACGGATGAAATATGGCACTAGGGACTTGGGACTTGAGTTTACTCTCCATAAGTAAACATTTAAATGAGTTTACAACCACAAAACACACCCACACATGAGTTTACGGCCGTAAACTCATGTTGGTGTGATTTTGAGGGTTTAAGGGCTTAAATGGACATGGGGATTGCTGGAATGGATATCTAAAATGCCTTGGAACACTTGGAATGAATTAACATCATTTAAAAGGGAGTTTACGGCCGTAAACTCACCCATGGCCAAGAATGATTAATTTGAACTACAAAGGACAATCACATGTGATTCTAACTAATTTTCTAAGCATGGTTATGAATTTAGGTTACCATTTAACAAACTTTTAGGAGTTTACGGCCTAGAGGCATGTTCTATGGCCGTAAACTCTCCTTATGCTCTTGAAAAATTAGTTTTTGATGCTTAAAACACTCATATGTAATTCTAGAAAATTTTCCAAGCCTTTAGGGTGGTTTAAGGCATCGTTTGACACACTTATAGGAGTGTACGGCCTAGGAGGAGTTCTTTGGCCGTAAACTCACTTATGTAGGGCATTTGTTGTGATTAAGGTCTCCAAATCATTTTTAGATGAATCTAGGATTTACCACAAGGCCATTGGTTGAGTTTCAAAGCATTTGGACATGTTTAAAGGCACTAAATCTCCATTAAAGAGGAGTTTACGGCCCAAGAACATACCTTGGCCGTAAACTCTCTTTTGTCCCTGATAATTCGTGTTTTAATTGATTTAAGTCTGGATTTGCAAGCCTTATAGTCATATCTAAGTCCCAACTTTGATTTGGAAGGGTAATTTGGCTTAAAAACCCCATTTAATGGAGTTTACGTCCCAAGCTTGCTCCTCGGCCGTAAACTCATGTTTTTGGTCCCAAAACTCAAATAATTCATCAAATTCAAGGCTAAAGATGTTGAATAACATGCAAGGGAGGTTACCTCAAGGATTTGAACCCTTAAACTTGAGATTTGGACCTTAATTCTAGCTTGAGGAGAGAGGTTGTGAGAGTTTAATGGGAAATTGGCCAAAGGCTTCAAATGAAGTCTTAAAACACTTTATATAGTGTTCGGGAATTGGACACGACGGAATTCTACCCGATACCGACGTTAAGTGGGGCTTTTGGTCATACCCGACCAAATTGTCGTGACTCGATATGGTCGATTTTATAATTATTCCGATCACTAAAGTGGGGTGTTAAAATGATTTCTAAATGTATTAAGACACCCATTAAGTCATTTTAGGTTGATATAAACTAATGACTTAATAAAATGGCGAAATCGGAAACGAATTTGAAAATGGCGTTTGGTTGATCAAATTGAATTACAAGTTGAGGTACAAGAAGTGATATGAACTTTCGGGTTGTTACATACATTTTACATATACATTTTGACAAATGAAATATTTTCAAGGGAAGTAAATTCCTTATTATCGTGAATCTGTTTATACCAAGTAATGTGAGACATTCAAACTTCAACATACTCGTATGTATGCATTTTAAGTCCTGTATTATATACCATAATCTCTTGGAGGGAGAGCGTGATACTTGTGTATAGATCTATACGGGATTGACAATCCCGCACCTAAACTGTTAGCTACAGTTAGACGGGCTGGTATGGGGTGACAAATGTCATAACATTCCAATGCCTGAAGAACGTTGTTACAGGCCGTCAGTGTCAATAGCATGGTTATAAAACTCACATGGAGTATTAAAAACACGTTGATTTACGGAGTTTTCATATAACTTAGCAATTATAACTGTACACAAATCTACTATTTTAGACATGAAAAACATCATGGTAGTTTCATTTTGGGACTTTTAATGTACCATCTACTTACGAACAAATATTGGATTTCTGAAACAAACATTTAAAACAGTCGAGCCTTGGTAGAAGGCTACACTTTATACTAATAGAAAATATGGGATTTTCTAGGAGTTTCAAACGTTTACAATTACTTACAAACATATCCGTTGGTACAAACTTTCTTTCAAACAATTACATGTCTTTCTTTACAGCTTTACAAATCAAAGTCACATAAATATTGATGAACTCACCAGCATTATTGCTGATACTCGCTTTCAAAATAACTTGTATTCCCAGGATACGGATAGACAGGTACGACTACCAGGTTCTGTGAAGACGGAGCGATCAAGACTCGTCTTTTATTTCTGAATATTCATTTTTGTAGAATTATACTATGAAAAAAAACTCAAATGTAATTACAATTATACTATTAATGCAATGGATGATGTTGTTTCTTGTTTACTACTTAGCATTGTTGTGATACATTACATGACGTCCTCCGCCCCAGAACGTTTCCGCCGTTCTCGGTTTTGGGGTGTGACACCGTTCGGCACATGACTCTATCGATCCTCATTCTATGTCATTTCGAAGTGTTCCAACTTCGACGACTCTATCAGTCATGGTTCGACTTTGTACAACCATGTGTAAATCCCTAGCGTTGTGTAAAAAGAAATTTTTCCGTAGCCATCTCGGCAAATAAATGTTCTTCCGAACCTAAACATAATAAAGATAATGAACCCTAATGCGATCCGCCAGTCGTCCCTCTTACCTCGAACCTTTCGAAGTACCCAGGAGAAGGGTACCGCGCGCCGTTAACCAACCTTCTTAGACAGAAAGAAACCGAAGCAAAGACACTGCAGGTATTCCAGAAGATGATGACCACCTGAAGCATACTCCGTAGATCCACTGGAAAGACCCTTCGCACCTTGCAAGTATGTTTGTGAATCCAGAGAATAGAAATCATAGGACTGACTACTGTAACTGGGTATAGGTCTAAGGGTGGTATATAATGGAGATCAAAGTTCCGAGTGATGGAACCCTATACTCACTAGATTTTACCTACACCGAGAAAACTCAGAACCTTCGGAAGAGTAGTTGCAGAAGATGTTCGCACTACTCAGGCACTTCGTCCATCCCGTTACCAACAAGTAGTGCCTAGAACCCTCCGCCCCCTTACATGGAGGAAGTCACCGTCGCCCCGTAGACGATAGACTGTGTTCTCCGAAGAGAACACTAGAATGCCAAGAACCACAGGATAACCTCTACAGCCAAGAATACGTGAATAAAGTGCGAAGGTAGGCGGCGTTAAGCCTGATAACCCAGATCCCGGAGAGTTTATAGACTTGACACCAGTCTAGGTGTTAGTCGATGGGTTATACAAGAACACACGCTTTCTGCAACTGAAGTAAACCAAAGCCTTAGAGATTAGGGCATTTCTTTCAAGATTCATTGGACTACTAGGTGTTCCACGAATACTATCTCGCATAGAAATAGTAGAACCACCTCCCGAGATAGTCCAACACTCGTCTGGTGAAACCCTATCTCCCCGACCCTGAGGGTTCTACTATCAGCTTTAAAGCTGATAGTCCAACACTCGTCTGGTGAAACCCTATTTCCCCGACGATGATTAAGTCACGAATTTGCATGCTAGATAAGTTAGATAACAAGCTAGGAAGGTTTACTTACGGATTTGAGGCTCGAAGGGGCGATTTTTGACCAAAACCCGTTTGTAGAGAGAGAAAGTAGAGAGAGTCTAAGGTGGGGAAAAAGGGTGGGAGTGAAACCAACTCAACCCTTATATATGGTAGAGCTTATAGCCTAGTTGGGGTTCACCTGACACCAACTATGAACGGGGTTTTTCACAACTATTATTAATCACGGAAAATTTTAAAATTAGTAGGAATCATAGTAGGAATTATAGGGAAAGACCCGAAGCATAATCATAAGTATAAGGAAACATTGTTTGAAACACAAAGTAAATGAGTTTGAATGGTAACATATAGAGTAAAATGTACAGTTTAATAAGGAGTTTTAAACATAATAAGTGTTTACGATAAACATTTGAAGGAAACTGTTTGGTAAAACGGCTAATGAGTAGCCAATCATTTAATTGCTGCTTATTAATCACAAGTGATTGATATAATAACTAGCATGATTCTACTTGTATCCCCTCATAAAACATTTAAAAACAGTTAAAACATTAATTAAGGGGTATGAACTCATCTGTTGTGGGTGATACGGATGAACTGAAGAGGTGGGATGGCTAGGTGTCAAGTGAAGTCTTGAACACACTCTATGATCCTAGTTAACATATAATATCACATATATGTAACAAATTAGTCTATAAACAACTAATAAACAAGTCAAGACACCCTAGGACATGCTAAACACCTTTATCAAGTGTTATTAGCCTCTAGGATTGCATCTAAGTGTTTGTAGGGAATGCTTTGGTGTGTAGGGCACAAGGAAAACTCCATAAGGGAGTTCACGACCCTAAAGACACTACTAAATGAGTTTACAATTGTAAACTCATGAGTTTACGGCCGTAAGCTCATACTTATGTTACCATTTTGTGTTTGATGCTCTACAAGACCCTAAGAAGCATTTTTACTTAATGGCTTGGTCTATGGAAGAGTTTAAGGCATAATATAACTCCTTTTAGGAGTTTACCACCCTGGGACCATATCCCTTGGAGATTACGGCTGTAATCTCCCTTGAGAGGATGTTTTTGGTGTTTTCAAGTCCCTAATTTAACTAGGAACTAAATTATGCTAGTGTACAAAGCTTTACAAGAGTTTATAGCACCATTTGGCACCATTGTTTGGAGTTCACGGCCCTGGAACTTCTTGGGCCGTGAACACCATACTCTTGGTGTTCAAAGGTTGTTTTCAAGTCCTAAACTCATTAGGGTACATGTCTAAATTAGTCTCTTGGCTTAAGGAAAGCTTTTAGGGTGTTTTGGTATCTAAAAATGGATTTCACGGCCCAAGAACTTCCTTGGCCGTGAACTCACTTTCACCCTTTGTTTATTTATGATTTTGTGGTATAAACATGTCATGGTAGTTCCTAGGTTGAACTCCAAGGCTTTGAGGGACATTGGGCACACTTTGGCCCTTAAAAAGGAGTTTACTCCCCAAGGTGTTCTTGGGCGGTAAGCTCACAGATCTTAGTGTTTTGACATGATTTTGATGTTATTAAACATAATCTAAGCTGTATATTACAACTAGATAGAAGTACTCACAATTTGGGATGAAAACCCAAAGATCCGTGAGAGAGAATTTGGCTATTCTCTAGTTCGAAATGTAACTAATGAATAAATATGGTTCAGATTTCTATATATAGTCATGAGATTTTTGGCAGAAAATATTTTATTCCTGGAATGAACTCTAATATCATAGTGTATTGGAATAACAGTGTTGCACAAAACCCGAGTGCATCCACTCTCTTGATATCTCCTAAAGGGTAAAACCTGGAATACTCAAACTTATACCCAAAGTCTAGAATTTCACTGTAACTGTTCTGACTTCTATTGACTTGATATGGTTTGTTCAGAATGGAAATTTCGGGTTGTCACATCATCCCCCTGTTAAAGAGAATTTCTTCTCGAAATTAGAATTTAGATAAGGAAGTAGGTATGAATGATCGATTCGTGAGGTGGAAACTTCCTAATCGATTGGTTCTAGCGCTCCTAAGTGAAATCGAGTCCTCGGTTGGTATCCCAACGAACCTTCACTAACTGGCGACGGCGTTGCCTCGTCCGCTTGACCTCTCGGTCGAGGGTCACTACAGTTCTAATACGAATGCGAGGATCTCGTCGAGTGGACTTACAAGAGTCCTAACGGAAAGGTACGGTTTCACGGTCGAGACGCGAAGAGTAAATGTATGTTACTGAGTTCGCGGAGTAGGTCTAGTTTGCGAGGTACAGGACCGATTCGGGCACAAATCTCGGAGGTCCTATCTATCTTGGATTTAGCTTTCCACGTTTTACGAAGCGTTTTAAGCCATTCCTAGAGTGAGATCCCCTAAGGAATTTGGTCTCTCACTTGGAATTCCAAAGGTTGTTTCGCTTGCTAAACTTCCCAGTCAAGGGCCACCCCTTGCTGGGTCAAAGTTGAAAGGGTTTCTGTAATTTGTGAGGAGTTCTGAATGAACTATGTGTTGGGTTTTGAGCAATCTAACACTTCCTAAGTGTGAATGCACCCCTAATAAACCTTGGATCTATGTTTGTCTAAATACATGCAAAATAATAATTTTTCCAAGGTTCATAACCTATCTAACATGGCATGGGGTACTTTTAAATATAAAAGAATTAGATGAGATTACATACCTTTTGATGATGAGTTTAATTCCTAAGGAGTTTGAGGGCCAAGCACCAATAGTGTGAATGCCTCAAATGGAATCACAAATCACCACAAACTCTTGGAAAACTTTGAGAGAGTACACACACTTGTAATTTTCGGCCACACACAAGCACACACACTAGTGCCACTAGTTGCCATTTCATGCTCCATAAGCATGCTTATATAGTGTGCATGGTTAGGGTGAAACCCTAATAACCCATGACCTTTCCTTTTCCAAGGATCCATGGGTTAAAAGCTCCATGGATCACCCATGGACTTCCATACAAGCCTAGCCCATTAACAAATGAGTGTTAGCCCACACTATATAAAACCAATAGCCCACAATCTAATTATTCTTCCTTTTAATCTCTAAATTAATTCATAATTAATTTAAGACTAAGACTAATTAAATAACATGACTTCATATTAATATATTATAACTTATAATATATTAATAAACATATGTGTATAACTCTCATAAAATTATCCATAAATAGTTTGGATGAAATGCAACCCAAATGGACCATGCCGGGTCGGGTCTAGTATATACCAAATAAGTTATGGACTTAGACACCTTATCCAACAGACTCCCACTTGGATAAGTCTAATAACTATATTTGCGTATGTTACTTCAGGAACCAACCAACAATCGTAGCTCTCGAAAACTCTGTTGAACTATGAAGCGCCATTTTAGATAAGTGATCATATAATCCTCTGTTCTCATGATATCAGCCGGACAAATACATGGAACAACGTCGTACTTATTGTCCAGTAGTTTGTTTCCCGATTTCCGATTTGTTTGACAAAGAACTTAATAGAACACATCAATTTTAGTTCTGACCGGCCGGTATATAGGTCACAACAAAATCATCGAGGGGCCCAGATATCGCTTCTATTTCTAGATGGAACAGATAAACTTCGACTCATATCCTTGTTCTACTACTTGTTGAATTGTACACAAAGGCACGTTTTATAACATCAAGTTACTGATGCGTTTACGTGCAATCAATGCACAACCAACTCATAGGTAACAACTCATATCTCTAGGTTTGAAGATTTATATGATATTACCGTCTCACGATCACTCGAGATAAATTCCATGAAGTGATACAAGTGAGCGTGGGTTTATTCCACTACTCATAACTTATGAGCACTCATGAATGTTGTAGCAACCATTGCTATGACTAAACCCATTTAGCCATCTACAAACTCAATTCATGACAGTCTTGATTCATACCTACTTCCAACATATGAATGACTGTGGAGTGTTTAAATAACTTAGTCATTCGGAAAGAATAACCTAGCTATTTTGGAAGTCAAAACATGCAAAGTGAAACACAATAATAATCGAATCCAATATGGTCTCAGAACCCTTTTGAATATAAATAGAACCACCTTTTATTTATCACCATATTGATTACACATTATTCATTGTATAATGTTTCAAACAATCAACTTAAGACTTGAATAAAAAAACAATAGTCGTCCCATGCTCCTAGCATGTACACTTTGTTTTTCTAAACAATAGTTATGCGATACTCCAAGTATGCACACTATGTTTGTCTATGATCCTTACATTTTGATGTAGATCAATTGAACATGATTCCATTGATACTCATTTCACAATCCCAAATCCTTATTGTAAATGTGAGAATCCCCGATTCCTATCATTTACCAAAAAAAACTGTTAGATTTTAAACTTTTATGCAATGTTCCTCTTGTAATGATTATGCACAAGGTCACCAAAACCATGTCACCAGTCATTACAGAGTATTCCAAAGAAGGTCAACTTCTATGGAACGGAAGTCTCATATTCAAAGTACATTGCTTTGAACATCCTTCTTGCATTAAGTTTTTCTAATCTTACATAGATTGAATAACTTCCACCTATGGAGACTTTTCCACAGTCCCATTTTGACTATCACTTCCGAACAAGAGTTACTTCTTTTCAGAATATGTCAATATGGTCCTTTCCGACAACTTACATCATACTTCCAACTGTCCCTGAGCAACCAATCTTTGGCGAACCTCAGATTTTTCCTCGACAATTGCTTAATCACTTTAGTCATATCCAGTTCTAGACTTTTCCCTTCTCAATGCCTTAAGCATTTGGAAAATTTAGAAAGGATGAATATTATAGCACATGCAATCGATCCTATATCCAAAGCATATGGGACACAATTCATGATGTTTGACACAAAGACATGATACTAGACCAGTCTTTTGCTACAATAATTTTTCTTTGCCATGTTTTCGAAAGTTAACTATGAAGAGGGATGTCGTAGTCATAATCAAATTTTGAAAACGCAATATATATAGAATTTCTTCAAGTTGAACCATTCCAACATAAAACTCATATATATGTCCTTGACTAAAGATGATTAAAATCTCAATCTAAGCTTCTAGAATTGAAATGAAGTATAATTTCCTCTCCCTTAATTATAGCAAAACAACTTTTCAACCCCTACAACTTCACGAATTGAAACTTTGTTTTCTATAATTAACATTGCTAACTTGCAACACTAAACGTAATAATCATGCTCCCACTAACATGATGATTATCAGCATAACACTTATGCTCCCACTAGCTCTGACATATTTCCAGAAATCTGTTGGACTTCTGAAATTTAGATTCATACACCCTTTCTTAGATAGCTCACATGTGTGTCTAAGCAATTTCAAGAACTATGAAAAGGGATGTCGTAATCATAGTCTCAATTTCTTAGACCTTTGCCATTTCTCACAAGTCCATGTTAGTGTGTCGGTTAACCACACACGCTCCACTAACGACTTTTGAAAATGCAAATAACACAATTGATATCTACGTAAAATCTACTTAGTGAAAGCGTTTCCTCACCATCATTTTCATGAATCGGAGAGAAACCTTATGACACATAGATTTTATAGTGTATGAGTTCCTATCCATGTGAATTTGTCAAAACCATAATCACAAGATAAGGTTAGTGACAAATTCAGCCTTACATGGATTAAACTTGTTCAATTTTAGTTTCTTGTCACCTAGGTAGCACAAGGCCCACCAATGCTTCCAAGTTGAACTCTGATAACTCACATGCAAATTCAACTTATTTGAAGTAGGTACAGAAATAAGAATTATGTCAACACGATAGGTTGCAAACCTTAAGTCGTGTGCTAGTGATAAATTACAGGTTTTACTCTTGATTAAATCTTGAAACTCTTTCAGGATCTTTAAGGCTCCCACTGTCCCCTTGACATATAAGTTTCCCCAGTCAAGAACCATTCCTTGACAAAACAAATATTCAAGGGATAGTGCGGATTCTTATCAAGACTAACACTTCACACAATTGGTCCTAGTTGGTCTTTGTCTCATCCAAGACATCACAACTTACCAAACTCAAATGTACAAGGGTAGAAAAAATTTTACTCTTACATTTGACTAGTGTTAATAAATGTTCGTTTATGTCACTCAAAGTTACAATCTTAGAGTATGACTCTAAGAATTGTTTTGGAACGAAGTATGACTCATCTTCTTGATTTTAACCAATCCAACAATTCATGACCTCTCTTCTTAGCCATAACAATGCAATAAGACGTCCTTAGAGTATGAATTTGTGATATGGTTTCATAATCATTAAGATGATCATGAAATACGATACTAAAGTACTCTCTCATCCTTTCAGATTTGAGAAACTTTTATCTTTCTGCCTAATTTGATTCTTCTCATTTGTTTTGTCATACATTGTAACCTTTCCAATGTTAGAAAATTATACTTAACCTTATAAGTATAATCATATTTACTAATCTTTAGTAAATCATCACAAATCAATCTTTGTGGTGGACCTTGACCAGCGCACACCCAGTGTACCTAATTCCTTAGTCCTTCAATTGACTCACATATGCATGTGATCAAAGAATTAGTCTTAATTTTCAAACATGAAAATTCTCATTCATCATACAATACAACTTGTATGATTCCAAGTTTCTGTCCAATTGAAACATGGGTGATGAAAAACTTTCTTCATTTGGTAAATTTAGACACTACCACGAATGAAAGAATCAAATCCACTTTCCAATATTGCTATTACTGGAAACATATAAGCAACAATTTTCCACAGATGCCATTGTAAGGATATTTTTTAAAATAAATAAAATTAAAACCCTTTTTTTCTTTTATTTTAAAACTTTGCAGAAAAACTTATCCTTACAATCCACATGAAAACCTTGTTGTTATCTATTCATAAGCAATATATTATAACTCTTAAGCAACAGCTCAAAATTCTAATTGCCGAACCATGCGGTCGAAAACCCACCTTAGCAATCAGAATTAACATATACTTACTTTAAGCTTCCTATCTTTTCTTTGATTCTTAAAAAACATCAGCATGTGACCCATTCACATTATGTAATAAGAATCTCCAAATAGGAACTTAATAGAGTTAGACAGTGGACTTTACCAGAAGTAGAGTCAAACCTCTTGACTTGATCAACCTTATGACCTTTCAGGTGAATAGGGCAGCTTCGCAACCAATGCCCCTTCCTTTGGCAACAAAACACATGGACCCTTTGGTAATGGCACATGAGACTATCTCAGAATTTGCCTTTCTCTTTACTATTTGGTCAACTTAGTTGACTATAGCCGATCCCTTTCCATTGGGAAGAGAAATCCTTTTCTAGATATCCAATGCTACCATTGTCAATGTCCATGTAGACTTGGGAAGTTGTTCTTTTAATCAAATTTGCTTTACTGGTGTTCCAAATCATGGCTGATTCCACAATACCAAGAAAATAGATAACATCATTAAGGGTCATGTCATAGTCCGTCTCATAGTTGTCCCAAAGAGACTCACTATGTTACTAAGAAAGTGATTGAACATCCAACTTTCACGGGACTTTGACACCCAACTCTCCCGGCTTGTCAATATGTGACTTTATCTCCAAGATATGAGCACACATAGACTATGCTTGCCAATAGGTATTGAGTGACTTTAAACTTTTCAAGAACTTGTGGGTGAGGGAGAATAATTGGAGGAGGTGGAGGAAGTGAAGCATGATGTTGAGGGACACCATCTTCAAGAGATTTGGGAAGATCATAGTTGTCTGAACCAGACATCTATAATGGGAGAAAATCAAGTTAGTTGATTCAAAGTCCTTAATATAACACACAATATGAAATATTAAGGCTAGGACCCAACACAATATTTTATAATTTGGAAGAGGGATGCCGTAATCCAAGCTATAAAATATTTGAAGGTAGGCGAATGACGATTCACCAATTTCCACCATGAAAAATGAAATAATTTATTAGGTTTTAATTGGATTTGAAATTCCTAGATCTTTTGAGATTCATTGAACTTTTCAATGGCATGTTTCAATCTCGAGTGTGCCCTCTCAAATTTTGTGATTGGGATGCCGAGGATCACAAAACAAGGTGTGAATAACCATACCAATTCACTTGGTACCCTTAATATTATCACCTAATCAATGTGCCGGTTAACCACACACGCTCCATTGATCTATGACAAACATTAAGTCACCCTTCGTGATCCTTACTAGTCCAAGTTAGTGTGACGGTTAACCACACACGCTCCACCAACGACTTGGTAAGGTACAAAGTGTGAATTCCATGGGCTAGCACCAAATTCACATTTTTCCTAAAGTAACTAAGATTGGGAATTAAATAAAAAATATTTAGTTACTTTATAATAATCATTATACGTTTAATGAGAATTTAAAGTCATTGTCCTACCCGTTCGGCTAACGACCCTCCACCGATCAAGCAAGCGGTGGGTGAGAGTGGACACCCATTAAGTCGCCATTTTATAAGAAACAACCTTATACCCACCTTATAGACCGGCTTCGTGAATGAGGCCTACTAACAGTAAAACGACTTGTTCTTATACATATATATAATAATTAACCATTAATGTTATAAATAGTATAAGGGTTGAATTTTAACTATTAAAACTCTAAGGGTTGGAATTAAAGTTTATTAAAGTGTGTGAAACTTTACAAATTCCAAAACTTGAGGGCAAGTTTTGTAACTATCCAAAAACTTTTCATTTCATAACTTATGAATTAAAGGTTCATAAAAATGAAGACTCTTCATTTTCATGTAACTTATGTGTTTAAATGTGTGTTAAAGAAAAGTGACCTTTGGATATCCATAACTTGAGGAGAAATTATGGACTCCATTAAAACACATAAATGATCAAGAATTAATTCCAAACAATTCAGCAAATAATTCTGTTGGGCTGAAAAGAGTTTTGATGTTGCGTCTTTTAGGCTCGTTAGATTAGCCTTTTATTCTCCAGTTTGGGCCTGTCCAACCGAGAGCCTTTTATGTATAGTATTTAAGTTAATTGTTGCATGCATATTAGGTTAAGATTCATAAGATTCTAGAGATTATCGATATAGCGATTCATCAAGAGTACATTATTTTTCCAGTAATCGTTCTTGTAATCTTCCAATCCTTTACAGTTGATGTTCTTAATCGAGCTCTTCTAAGGATTTTATTTAATCATTCAACTCG
The DNA here is from genome assembly GCF_051521515.1 of Lactuca serriola. Lineage (NCBI taxonomy): Eukaryota > Viridiplantae > Streptophyta > Magnoliopsida > Asterales > Asteraceae > Lactuca > Lactuca serriola. Next base: position 81,696,355 of record NC_136409.1, read on the forward strand.
TTTGATTCAAGCTGTTTGTTCTTATTATTGCGTTTTTACTGTTTTATATTCATATACTTGTTCAAGATCTAATCGATCTTCATAGATTAAAAGTTGTTTTAATCCCATCAATTGGTATCAGAGCAGGAGGTTGTGTAATCGATACACATCTTTTCTGTGAAAAAGATTTCCATTAGGGTTTTCCGCAATCATCGATATTTATTGAGCCGTCATCTTAATTGACGTATCTTAGTATTTATTGTTTTGCCCTAATCTGCTTTATTACAAGTCTGATCTTTGAACAGGTTTTTACGATCATTATGGACGCAACGCAATCAAACCCTATTAATATTTCCAACAACATCGGTTCGACGACAAAGATTCCAATCTTGTACACCCATGACTATGAAGTATGGGCACATCATTTTGAAGACTATGTGATTGGATCGGAAGACAATGGTTTTCTCATATGGGAAGCTATCATCAACGGACCGTTTTCTCATTCCGCGACATCCAAAGTTATTAAGACGCAAAAAGAGTACAACGATCTGCTTAAGGACGTGACGAATATTGCGCAAGATGAAAAAGATAAATTTCAGTGCAATATTAAGGCACTTAGGTTGATCAGATTCGCCCTTCAGTCCGACACATTTAGGCTGGTCAGCTCATGCACTACGGCGAAGGAAGTGTGGGATAGACTTCGCGAACTGTATTCCACAGACGAAGATCTTGAACATTCCATCCAAACCTTGCTTCTATCTGAATTTGGTGAATTCAGGCAAGGGGCCGAAGAAACTGTGACCCAGACGTTTGATCGCTTCAATCATCTTCTCAGCAAGATGATCAAACACGACATTGAAAGGAAGCTCATCGAACAAAAGGTTACTTTCTTGAACGGACTGCGATCTGAATGGAGAGCAGTTGTTTCCACAGTCAAAGCCCATGAACAGTTTAAATCATATTCTTTGGCGAAACTGGTGGGTATTCTAAAGTCCCAAGAGAAGATTGTGGTCCAAGAAAAGAATGTTGTCTCCAGTCTTGGTTCGTTGGCCCTCCTATCAAAAAGTAAAGCTGTGGTGGAGGACGAAGAGCTCAACTTGGAAGAATATGACCTCTCAACTGAGGATTATGCCATGATGGTATCCAATCCTAAGAGGTTCATAAAGAAGAGATTCCCCAGCAACAAAAACCGAAACTGGCAGGGGAGTTATAGCTCTAAAAAGGCGAACAATGAACCAAAGGCTGAGGAGCCCAAGAAGGAACCGAAAGCAGATGGCGATTCCGGAGTAAGCTGCTTCTACTGTGGTGGCAAGAACCACTACGCTAAGGACTGTGTTCTTAAGAAGATGGCTGAAAAGGACGATGGAAAGGATGAGGAAGCCGTGCTGCAGAAGAGATTGGATGAGTTGAGAAAGAAAAAGTCTACCGCTAACCCTTCTATTAATGCTCTTATTGTGCAGGGTTCGGTTAATGACGATGAGTTCGGTAGCACCGAAGTTTGGTCTACTGACTTAGAAGATGAAGAAGTGAGGAAGCCTACTCATGGAAAGGCTTATATGGCTAAGGAGGAAAGCAGTGGTGGAAAATGCTTCATGGTGTCTGGCGTATCTCAGATGAGGGGATACAATACCGATGGAGGAAGCAATGGACCGAAAGTGCAGGAGGATATGAGCTTTATGGCCAAACCACTCAGCCAGCAGTTCAATGAACTCGATGAACTGATAAAGAAGGTACAATCTGTTTTTATTTCATCTAAAGTACCATCATCCTCATGTGAGAAAGAACTAAAAACCGTTAACACAAAAATTTCTCATTTAGATAGTAGCTTAACTGAAACTCGAGTCACCAATTCTAACCTGACTGATCAATTAAGCAGGGTGGCGTCGAAGAGTGAGGAGCGGCGTATGTGGATTGAGTTAAAAGAGTCGGAATTAGTTAAAGTTAAAGACGAAAACATTTCTTTACAGAGAGACAATTTGAAATTGTTGAAACAACGAAATGTTTTTTGTTTAATAGCTAAACGTTTATATTCCAATATTACTCAACTTCACTTGGACTGTGAGATAGGCCAAAAGATTCATCGTATGATTTTGCCCTTCCTAGAATTTAAGGAGGATGAAATCGATGCTGAAGCTTACAATTGTGAGAGTGTGATATCGTCTGATGATGTCAACCCAACGTATAAAATTGGATTGGACAAAATTGAGTCATTCATTAAGTCCAAAGACCACAAGGACATGCTCAAAAACCTTTTGGACGAAAATGACCGACTTAAACTGAGAACCGAAACCATACAAAAGTTTGACTCTCTAAACGCCAAAGTAAGCTCAGAAAATAAAATCGATGTTGAAAATGCATCTGAGCTTAACGAGGACGAAAACATGAGTGAAATTTCTGTAGAGGATACGGTTGACTGCTCAGAATTTGTTAAAAGCGAAACTGAAAACCACAAAAATCTTATTTCTGAAAACTCTGTGGAATTCGCTAGATTGTCCCAACAAAAGTCCCCGAAATTAGTAGAAAAAGCTGTTGTGTATCAAAAAGTCAGGACCACTCCAAATCAAGTATACAAGGTGACTGGAGTAACCGAACATCAAACAGCTAAACTCACAGCTATTGTTAACGAAGACAATGCTGATGGCTGTGATGAGTTCTTCTGGGAAGCTCCTATTGATAATGGAAACGAAACCGTTGGTCTTTCTGAAAGAACCTCCTGGATGAAGAAAGGGAGATACATACCTGAACCCTTGAACAAGCCTGATAATTTCAATGAACCAAGTACAAGTGGTTCAAAAGATATTCCTCAAGAGGTTGATAGTTCAGCAAAAGCAGACATTCCTTCATCAGATACTCCTTCCACTTCCTCAGGGCATACTGAATCTTCTTCAGATATTCCCTCTGCTCCCTCGGCTCAAAGAAAAACTCCTGAAGTTCAAAAGGAACCAGCCAAGGTGACATCAAAAACGAAAGCGAACGTTCATCATCAACCTAAGCAGATGAGGGATAAAAAGATAGAAAGGAACCAAAGATACAGGAAAAATCTTTCTGAAAGGAAACAGTTCTGGCACTCCCAGAACGCATACTATACACACAAGGACAAGAATCTGAAGTATGAAAACAATCCTGTACGAAAGCCTGAAAGTTCCACTAACCGAAAGTCAAGGTTTGGTTCGCAAGAAGATACCAACCGAAAGCCAAGGTTCGGTTCGCAAGAAGATACCAACCGAAAGCCAAGGTTCGGTTCGCAAGAAGATACCAACCGAAAGCCAAGGTTCGGTTCGCAAGAAAATACTAACCGAAAGTCAAGGTTCGGTTCTGAAAAGGATTCCAACCGAAACCAAAGGTTCGGTTCCAAGAACAACTCCAACCGAACACAGAGGTTCGGCTCTGAAGTCAAAAGAGAACAAGACTCGAAGGTCCGCCCCTTCAACGATCAAAAGCAAAAGGGTCACCTAGAGTCATCAGCAAGGAAGACTTCTCCATCCAGATCCAAATCCTCTCTTCCTAATTCTTCTCGTTCTTCTACTTCCACTCATTCATCTCCATCTAGTTCCAGAACTAATCCCACTTGCACTCAAAAACCTCATTCTTCAGCTGAACAAAAGGGAAAGAAAAAGGTCGATGAATCCAAACCTGAGTCCAAAGTGAACCAACCCAATCTTAACAAAATAAAAGTCTACACCATTAAAAAGAAAGATGAAACAACTCTAATTAAAAGAACATATCTAGTTGACATCACTCTTGCTATTCCTGTTCCCATGAAAAGCTCACATGGACCCAAGAAACTTTGGGTTCCTAAATCTGCTTAATTTTTGCAGGTTATAAGTGACGAGCAGTTTGACGAAGAATGGTACATCGACAGTGGCTGCTCGCGTCACATGACAGGGAGGAAAGAGGAGCTCAGGGAATACAAATCTCTTGCAAATGGTGGCAACGTTAAGTTTGGAAATAACTCTTTCGGCACCATAAAGGGATATGGGATGATAACGAATGGTGATTTTACCATAAGGAAGGTGGCCTATGTGGAAGGACTTCAACACAACCTCATCAGTGTATCTCAGCTTGTTGGAGGTACAGGTCTCAAAATTTCATTCGATGATGAAGGTTCTGAAATCATAGAGAAAAAGACAAAGAAAGTGATTCTGAAGTCAGAGCGAAAGGGTGAAATGTTTCCTCTGAACATGAAACCCATCAAAGGAAACCCAGCCATATGTCTGCTATCAAAAGCTCAATCCGACGAAAGCTGGTTGTGGCACCGAAGACTCTCTCATCTCAATTTCAAAGACATCAACCGACTTGTCACTGGAGGTCACGTTAGGGGTCTTCCATTGCTCAAGTTTGACAGAGAGCATTTATGTGCTGCATGCGAAATGGGAAAGCATAGTCGTCAAAGTCACCCATCCGTAATTAACACAAAAGTTGTTGAACCACTCGAATTGCTTCATATCGATTTGTGTGGTCCTTCATCTATTGAAAGCATCGGTGGTAGCAAGTACATTCTTGTTATCATTGATGACTTCTCTCAATTTACATGGGTGTTCTTTCTAAAGCTCAAATCTGAAGCGACTCAAAAGCTGAGAGTGTTTATCAAGCAAATTGAAGTCCAGCTCAAGAAGGTCATTCGCAACATCAGGAGCGACAATGGTCTCGAATTCAAAAACAGGGAGTTTGAAGAGTTTCTTGCAGAAAAGGGAATTAGCCATAATTTCTCAGCTCCCTACACACCACAGCAGAACGGGATATTCGAAAGACGAAACCGATCTCTGTGTGAAGCTGCTCGAACTATGTTAAGTTTCACTTCCTTACCTCTTTATTTTTGGGCTGACGCTATTTCTGCTGCTTGTTATACACAAAACAGGTCCTATCTCAACAAGCGATTCACGCTCACACCATATGAGATATTAAACAACAGGAAGCCCAATGTGAAATTTTTCCACGTTTTTGGCTCAAGGTGTTTCATCTTTAACTCTAAAGAACACCGCAACAAGTTTGATGTCAAAGCCGACGAGGGAATTTTTCTGGGGTACTCACTCACATCCAAGGCGTACAGGGTCCTAAACAAACGATCAAGAAGGATTGAAGAGACATACTATGTGACCTTCGACGATAACTACGTCAAGAAGCTACAGGCCATAGATGACACTGCCGGGGAAATATTTCCTCAAACTGGCCAAGTCACAGTCTCAATCGCCAATTTGTACGAGAAATTTCTGGAACTCTTTGATGAACCGGAAAAAGCTTCTCTCTCCGAAGCAGGTGCAGCTGACAACAAAATAGATCATATGAAGCAGATTGTCGAAGATGCTGCAAGAAGAATGCATGAAGGAGAATCGCCCACTGATGACTCTCCAACCAACAATGCTTCAGTCGAGGGGGAGCCAAGTTCTCATGTCGAGGGGGAGCAAAGCTCTACAACTTCATCCGAAGGTCCTTCACCAACCGAAGGTACCTCTCCAACCGAAGGTGCCCCTCCAAACGAAGGTGCTTCAACGCCTGAAAGTCCAGCACCGCAAGAAACCCCTGAACCTCATGTTTCTCAAGACTCATCAATTGAGGGGGAGCATGATGATATGATACTTGATTTTGATAGTCAATCTGAGCCAGAAGAGATGATCAACGCTGAACTAGATCCAACCTTCGATCCGAATTACCCTCCTCTTACAAAATGGACCAGAGATCATCCTATCTCTCAAGTAGTTGGTGACGTATCTGAAAAGGTTCTGACCCGATCTCAACTGAAGGCAAAACAGACATCCTTATTCTCAAAGGTTGAGTTTTGTATGTTTAACTCAGTTGTATCAAAAGTTGAACCGAAGACAGTGAACACTGCCCTCGATCACTCTGATTGGGTTCAAGCAATGCAAGACGAACTGAACGAGTTCGAAAGGAACAAAGTCTGGCGCCTCATTCCAACTCCTCCAGATGCTTCGGTTGTTGGTCTCAAATGGGTTTTTCGAAACAAAATGGACAAGGAAGGAAATGTCATAAGGAACAAGGCTCGTCTGGTTGTCAAGGGATACTGTCAGGAGGAAGGGATAGATTACGAAGAGATGTTTGCTCCAGTAGCCAGGCTAGAATCGGTTAGAATATTTCTGGCCTATGCTGCTCACAAAAACTTTGAGGTCTTCCAAATGGACGTCAAGTGTGCATTTCTCAATGGAGAACTTGAAGAAACTGTGTATGTGGAGCAACCTCCTGGGTTCGTGAACGAAAAGTATCCAAATCATTGCTATATTCTGGATAAAGCTGTGTACGGCCTCAAACAAGCTCCGAGAGCCTGGTATGAAACGCTTACAAAATTTTTAAACATGTCGAAATTCAAACAAGGTTCGGTTGACCCAACCTTCTTTCGCAAAAAGGAAGGTAACCACCTTATGATAGTTCAAATTTATGTCGATGACATCATCTTTGGCTCTACGAATCCCAGCTTAACAGCTGAATTCAGAAAGTTGATGGAGACGAAGTTTGAAATGAGCTCAATGGGTCCTATTAATTTTTTCCTTGGTTTAAATATAAGACAGGGACCCGAAGGCATCTTTATCAATCAGGAAGCTTACACAAAGACTCTCCTAGCAAAGTTTGGCATGATGGGAGACTCAAAAGTCAAAGTCCCAATGACATTCGGCACCAAGCTTACCCCTTCTCTAGACAAACCGGCTGTCGACATCACGCTCTATCGTCAAATGATAGGCTCACTGATGTATCTAACTGCTAGCAGGCCTGATATCATGTTTTCTGTATGTTATTGTGCTCGATTTCAGGCTAACCCACACGAACCTCACATGCTGGCAGTGAAGAACATCCTACGCTATCTCAAGCGAACCGCCTCCTTAGGTCTATGGTATCCATCCAATTCAGGCTTCTTCGTTCAAGCGTATTCTGATGCTGACCTTGGAGGATGTGGACTCGACCGCAAAAGCACAACTGGTGGCTGTCAATTTCTTGATGGGAAGTTGGTCAGCTGGCAATCCAAGAAACAAACATGTGTGTCGCTGTCTACTGCTGAAGCGGAATACATTGCCGCTGCATCCTGCACATCACAAGTGATTTGGATCCAGAGTCAACTTCGAGACTATGGACTCAATATGAAGAAGATCCCTCTATATTGTGACTCTGAAAGTGCAATTAGGATCTGTCATAACCCGGTGCAACACTCTAAAACAAAACACATAGCACTGAGGTATCACTTCATCAAAGATCATGTGGAAGATGGAAATGTCGAAGTTCACTTCGTAAGAACCACTGATCAACTGGCTGATGTCTTTACCAAAGCTCTTCCTGAAGCATCGTTCAATAAAATATTGCAAGGGCTAGGAATGATGGAATCAGAGTCAGTACCTCACACTCCCTCTCATTCTCAAACGTAAGAAGCGAAACCAACCAAACGTTCGGGTTCGGTTCAACCATCTGACTCGCTTATTACTTCGAAGGTAGTTTTTCTGTGTTGTATATTTCTTGTGCAAAATTTGTTTTTCTTTATGTAAAAAGTTTTTTTTTTTATTGCATATCTAAACTCCTTGGTTTCTTAAAAATTTCCATAACCGAAACCTCCAGAAGGTTCGGGTTCGGTTTTTCAAAATTTTCAAGAACCGAAACCAACCGAAGGTTCGGGTTCGGTTTTTCAAAATTTTCCTGAACCGAAACCAACCGAAGGTTCGGGTTCGGTTTTTCAAAATTTTGTGCAACCGAAACCAACCGAACGTTCGGGTTCGGTTTACCAAAATTTTCTACAACCAATTCCAACCGAACGTTCGGGTTCGGTTTTTCTTTTTCACCAAAGTTTTTTTTTCTTTTCGTATTTTTTTTCTTTTCACTCTTTTATTTTTATTATCTATCACAAATCCAAAAATGTTTTTATTGTGTGCTAATTTGTTTATGGGAATATATTCGATGCTTTACTTAAGTGTCCCTAGAAGCATGCTGCTGTATGTGTCCCAAGCCTCATAAGATTTTGAAGAATCGCCTTCATGACCTGGTATACACAAACCTTGTCTTCCCAATAAGGCTAACTCATTTATTCTAATCGTGAGCTACCTCACTCTTTTCTCACATGAGTTCAGAGTCTCCTGCTTGGTCCTTTTGTTCGCAGCAGAGGTACTATGTCTTCTTTCACCATCCCCATTACACTTCTCCATAACATTCGTTTCATCACTGTAACCCTTGAGACTCTCAGAAACTACCACTGAGGTTTATGGTTACACAACATCTGTGTTTATGATCTTAGCTTCGTGCCACTACGAGCTGAGTGAAACCCAAAATTCAACACCAACGAATTGACGGTGACCAATTAACTTGATTAAGTTTTCACCAATGAATTGACGAATGTACCTTCATGAAATCTCAATTTTTTTTGCGTGATTCCAATGAAATTGTTACACACCATAACATTTCTTCCCATGGGATCCAGTTTTAAATTTTTTTCTGAGATTTCATATTTATCCAACCCACTACAAAATCAACTCAAACCTACTTGTTCAACAGACTACACCGGTCTCACAAGTACTTTGTTCACATTCGTTCTTATATCAAGAATTGCACTGTTGAATCAAAGCGAAACCACCATTAATTAGCCTAATTAAAAGAAGCCTTTCAACATTTCTTAATAAATGTTTGATCGTAATTCAACGGGATTCCACATTAACACTTTGAGGTTCTTCTGGACCTTGAAGGAAGAGATTTGTGCCCGGGATCATCAGTTTCGTGTCATTATTGACATCACAGATTATCCTAAAAAGAGTTGCTTTATTTCTTTTTTCTTTTACACTCTTTGCACGAAAATCCAAGATTTTCCAAAATTCCATTACTAATTATTTTACAGGCTGGATATTTACTGGATGGTTACAAATGAAGTTGTGGTCAAAAATTAGACACGTGGATCATTAATTGGAAACAGCCGTTTAAAAGGGGATAAGACAAAAAGTTGCTGACTCGGCGGGAGTTAAAAGGATAGAAATTCAAACGACGGTAAAAAGGAGGGCGCGTGAATTTGAAACGGCCGCGCTTTTTCTGACACTTGAGGACGCGTGTGCAATGTCGAAGCGTCATATCTCTGAAGTTACAGGCGCGTGTGGAAATGGAAACGATTACTTTCTCTGAACCGGCGCTTATTGGGCGGCGTGATCCTAGGAATCTGACACTCTCTCTCTCCTACGTGATCATCGCACGTCCCAACTGTCACCAATCAGTCACTCCCAAAAAAAAAACCCGTTTCGTATTTCCATAAGAGATTTGAAACGATTTTTCTCTCTCCTATCACCTACTATAAAAACCCATCAACACCACCTTTTACCTCTTTACTGCCCCATAATTTCCAAAGCAAAAATACTTCCAAACTCTCTCCTGGTTATCTTCCTCTCCAAACCTGCAACAATGGCTGAATCCTCTTCCGTCCATGCTACTTCTCAGATTCTTCCAATTCGTCCTCAGCAATGCCTCGTGATTGATCTCAACCCACTGGCGTATGATTCTTATATGTCGCCGGTCATCGAGTGTCTCAAATACTCCCAACTTGCTCCTGCACTGTCACGGATTGAAACGGTGCCAATGGTGGCCTTATCTCAGGTCTACGCAACGGCTTACTACGACAAGGCCGTCGACAGGGTCTTTTTCGAAGTGGCGGAACACAAGATGTCGATTTCTCGTCCCCGCTTCTGCACCATGCTTGGGTTTGCCACTGACTCATCGAGAGTTAACCCGGAGACGATTCCGGTTGGAATGTTCTACAGCATGTTCTACAAAATGGGCTACACGGAAGTTCTCACCTCCGTCGCAAGGTTCAAGAAGTCATGCCTACCGCCCCAGTGGAATGGGTTATTTACAATTCTCTTCAAGGGACTGTCAGAGAGGAGCTCAGGATCTGACGGTGCAAGTCGTCTTTTTCTTTCTATCATGTACGGAGTGTACAATGGGATAAACCTAGATTATGGGTTTGTCCTCTGGCAACAACTGCTTCAGAGCCTCTCTTCTACTTCTCGACACTCCGAGGTGTCGCTGGCCCGGTTCTGGATCTTGATCACAAGATGGGCTATGGACAGGTTTGATGTCCCAACTGCTGATGGTGCATCGATGTCTTCTATTAGTACGTTCCATACCAAGAAGATCATCATCTCGGATGCATGAAAATTCTCCTTCATTGGCTCCATCCCAGAGACTATGTATGGAAGTGTGCCTTCAGACAACAGTATGATCAAGGCGATCAAGGAGTTAGGGCCATCTGGTCTGAGGGAACTGACACCGGACATGCTGCGCTCGATTCATGATGCCGACAAACCGGTGGCCAGGGGTAAGAAGGCAGACAAGGGGAAGAAACCATCCAAAGCCCCAAAACCTTCTCCAAAGAAGCGTAAACAACAGAAACCTGCTTCATCCCCACAACCGAAAAGGAGGAAGACCCAACCAAAGCGAAAACTCCTCATTCCCTCCTCTTCAAGTGAATCCGAAGGTGGGAGTTTAGACTCTGAGGGCTCACAAGGAGACGAATCTCCTCTACGAGGCAACACACCCCCTCGCTCACCAACCCCGGAGATGGAACTTCACCAATCCCCAGTTCCTTCCCCTCCACCCACCATACCTATTTCCATTCCCACCATAAACCCTACTATATCACCAACCTCATTCCCTATACCTCCACCCATATTCACCACATCAACCGAAACACCACCTGTAACCGAAACCCCTCCTGTAACCGAACCTCCACAAACCGAAACCCATACACCACCACCACCCAAAACTAACCCCCCACCCACTCAACCTGAACCAACCAAACCCACAACACCCCCAGCTTCACCACCACCTCAATCTCCAGACGCCGCCTCCGATGGCGATGATCAATACCTTGGTGGTGATCACATGAACTTTGATTCGGTCTACTATAGTCCGTTTCAAGTTCAAAGTGATGAGGAGGATGATGCTCCAGTGACAAAGAAGCATCTCCGCGAGCTTAACAAGAAGGTTGATCAACTTCTCGCCTCCTCTTCCAACCAGCAGTCATCCTTGTCTGAAGCTGCACTTCAGAAGATAGTTGATGCCTTCTCCAGGGCTCAACAAGACTCAGTGGCCTCAACAACTGCTGCAATAGACGCCTCCACCCGAGCTTGTGAGGCGGCGACCGAAAAAGTCAATAAACTATTCTCCGACGCTTCTGACCTTCTGAAGTCTCTGCAGGAAAGCGCCAATGCCACACAAACAACTCTGGAACCGATTGTTCAGCAATTGGCCAAGTTCGTCTCGATGGAGTTGACTTCGTTCGCTACCCTCCGACAAAATATAAGCGACGACAACTCGGCACTCCGTGCCTCCATCGATGCCCGTCTGGCAAAACTACAAGAGGATCTTGCGGCAGAGAACTCTCTGATGGACGTTCTGGCAAGTAAAACAACTGCCCTAAAGGTCAAGAGCACGCAACTTTCCAACTCTCAAGAACAATTGGAAGCTCTTCGATCCGAGAGGGAAGTCATCAAGACGTGTGTTTCGGATGTCCACGCAGCTCTATCCAACATCCTGGAAGCACACGATCCCATCCTTAATCATTCGGTGAGGCGCACCCTCGCTGAAAAGCTCTCCCCGACCATGGACCTCTTAAGCAAAATTGAAGGTCTGCCGAGTTTCGTGTCCATTCCGAAACAAGGGGGAGATGAGAAGAAAGGATCGAAACCACCTCCGTCCTCCAAAGCTACTCACACAACCGAACCACCCCCAACTGGTCATGCCTCGGGTTCGGGTGTGAAGAACAAGGGCAAACACATAGCAGAGGATGGAGATGAAGATGAAGATGAAGACAAGGAGACCATTGCGGACTTGTTGAAACGGAAAAACAGTCGCAATGCTGAAGGTGATGCCAGTCGTGTGGCGCGTGAGGCTGAAGAAGCTTAACGAAAGCAAAAAGAAGCCCACGATCTCCTTGAGAGCCGAAAGTTGCTCTTCCCTGCCTGGACCAGGGATCGTTTGATAAAAGAGGCCATAAAGACTCCAAGCATACTATGGCTCGAGCCGGTGATATCGTTCGACTGCAACAACACCATCGATTCGCAGTTCGATATGCCACTAACTCGAAAGGCGTTCATCTTCCATGCCTTCTCCAACATTTTTGAAGTCCCGCATCCGAACGATGAGCTTGACAGGGAGCTCATTGACTTCTACCTGGAGGCCGCTCGCCCTCAGTACCTTACATGGAGCGCCCAGAAGATTGTCAATGTTCGGGTGATGAAGCCTTTTGCCGTGGGGAGATTCACTAACGTCAAGTTCAAGCTTATCCGAGGATCTGCAAGAACTGCTCACATGATCTCTCTGGCGGATCTGCCCAATCTGAACCCTCATGATTGGATAGTCTTGTAAAATATCCTGCTGACAAACGAAGCCGAATATGGTCCCATCTTAGACCATGTCAAAAGGATGCTGGCATGCTATATCATGGAGGTGGCCCTAATGGATCAGGAGATTGCCACAGTTTTTAAGAAGAAACCGAAAGTTGAGCCTGTGGGATCGGCCAATGATCTGAATCAAATGCAAATGGGCAAGATAGATTCGAGGCGAAACTCTGTGATGTTCACTAGAGCCGAAGGACAGAAATGTCTCTTCGCTTTAGCTGACAAACATCTTTACACTACAACTTGCTTGGAGCACATCTTATTCATCATCAAGCAGTGTAAAGACAATTCGGCTGATGATATCAAGTACTTCAATGATATGATCAATTGGTACATCCGGTTTAGACAGACCATCCTTTCCATAACCAAGTGTCTGTTTAGTACCGTGAAGAAGAAGGTACCAGCTTCAGCCGCCGGCCCAAGTAGGAAGTGAAGGTCTCGCTCCAAATTGACGCAAAGGGGGAGATTGTTGGGCTGAAAAGAGTTTTGATGTTGCGTCTTTTGGGCTCGTTAGATTAGCCTTTTATTCTCCGGTTTGGGCCTGTCCAACCGAGAGCCTTTTATGTATAGTATTTAAGTTAATGCTTGCATGCATATTAGGTTAAGATTCATAAGATTCTAGAGATTATCGATATAGCGATTCATCAAGAGTACATTATTTTTCCAGTAATCGTTCTTGTAATCTTCCAATCCTTTACAATTGATGTTCTTAATCGAGCTCTTCTAAGGATTTTATTTAATCATTCGACTCGTTTGATTCAAGCTGTTTGTTCTTATTATCGCGTTTTTACTGTTTTATATTCATATACTTGTTCAAGATCTAATCGATCTTCATAGATTAAAAGTTGTTTTAATCCCATCAAATTCCTATCATCTTCTAAATTCATAAGAACATGAACATGATCATCAAAATTTCAAGAATTATATGAACACATAAAAATCATGGAATTTTGATATATGCTATTGTAAATGGATTAGAATAACCATTACACCAACTAAAACAAGTTTTAAAACTCCAAAACAGTTTAGGGTAATGTTTCTAGTCCATTTCCAGTAGCAAAAGTCGAAATTCTGCATTCTGATCATTCTACTCGCCGAGTGCACGAACATACTCGGCGAGTAGGATGAATTTTGCCTTGTATTCGGCGAGTCCCCCCATGGACTCGGCGAGTCCATCAGCCAGACAACAACAATTTCAACTTTTTTTCACTATTTTGCATCAAGTATCAAACAAGCAAGCCTAGGCTCTGATACCACTGTTGGGTTTTGAGCAATCTAACACTTCCTAAGTGTGCATGCAACCCTAATAAACCTTGGATCTATGTTTGTCTAAATACATGCAAAATAATAATTTTTCCAAGGTTCATAACCTATCTAACATGGCATGGGTACTTTTAAACATAAAAGAATTAGATGAGATTACATACCTTTTGATGATGAGTTTAATTCCTAAGGAGTTTGAGGGCCAAGCACCAATAGTGTGAATGCCTCAAATGGAATCACAAATCACCACAAACTCTTGGAAAACTTTGAGAGAGTACACACACTTGTAATTTTTGGCCACACACAAGCACACACACTAGTGCCACTAGTTGCCATTTCATGCTCCATAAGCATGCTTATATAGTGTGCATGGTTAGGGTGAAACCCTAATAACCCATGACCTTTCCTTTTCCAAGGATCCATTGGTTAAAAGCTCCATGGATCAACCATGGACTTCCATACAAGCCTAGCCCATTAACAAATGAGTGTTAGCCCACACTATATAAAACCAATAGCCCACAATCTAATTAGTCTTCCTTTTAATCTTGATGGGATAAAAACAACTTTTAATCTATGAAGATCGATTAGATCTTGAACAAGTATATGAATACGAAACAGCAAGAACACAATATTAATAACAAAGCAGAACGCAATAATAAGAACAAACAGCTTGAATCAAACGTGTCGAATGATTAAATAAAATCCTTAGAAGAGCTCGATTAAGAACATCAACTGTAAAGGATTGGAAGATTACAAGAACGGTTACTGAAAAATGTTATACTCTTGATCAATCGCTATGTCGATAATCTCTAGAATCTTATGAATCTTTTTCCTAATATGCATGCAAGCATTAACTTAAATACTATACATAAAAGGCTCTCGGTTGGACAGGCCCAAACCGGAGAACAAAAGGCTAATCTAACGAGCCCAAAAGACGCAACATAAAAACTCTTTTCAGCCCAACAATCTCCCCCTTTGCGTCAATTTGGAGCGAGACCTTCACTTTCTACTAGGGCCGGCGGCTGAAGCTGGTACCTTCTTCTTCACAGTACTAAACAGACACTTGGTTATGGAAAGGATGGTCTGTCTAAACCGGATGTACCAATTGATCATATCGTTGAAGTACTTGATATCATCAGCCGAATTGTCTTTACACTGCTTGATGATGAATAAGATGTGCTCCAAGCAAGTTGTAGTGTAAAGATGTTTGTCAGCTAAAGCGAAGAGACATTTCTGTCCTTCGGCTCTAGTGAACATCACAGAGTTTCGCCTCGAATCTATCTTGCCCATTAGCATTTGATTCAGATCACTGGCTGATCCCACAGGCTTGACTTTTGGTTTCTTCTTAAAAACTGTGGCAACCTCCTGGTCCATTAGGGCCACCTCCATGATGTAGCATGCCAGCATCCTTTTGACATGGTCTAAGATGGGACCATATTCGGCTTCGTTTGTCAGCAGGATGTTGTACAAGACTATCCAATCATGAGGGTTCAGATTGGGCAGATCCGCCAGAGAGATCATGTGAGCAGTTCTTGCAGATCCTCGGATAAGCTTGAACTTGACGTTTGTGAATCTCCCCACGGCAAAAGGCTTCATCACCCGAACATTGACAATCTTCTGGGCGCTCCAAGTAAGGTATTGAGGGCGAGCGGCCTCCAGGTAGAAGTCAATGAGCTCCCTGTCAAGCTCATCGTTCGGATGCGGGACTTCAGAAATGTTGGAGAAGGCGTGGAAGATGAATGCCTTTCGAGTCAGTGGCATATCGAACTGCGAATCGATGGTGTTGTTGCAATCGAACGATATCACCGGCTCGAGCCATAGTATGCTTGGAGTCTCTATGGCCTCTTTTATCAAGCGATCCCTGGTCCAGGCAGGGAAGAGCAACTTTCGGCTCTCAAGGAGATCGTGGGCTTCTTTTTGCTTTCGTTCGGCTTCTTCAGCCTCACGCACCACACGACTGGCATCATCTTCAGCATTGCGACTGTTCTTTCGTTTTAACATGTCGGCAATGGTCTCCTTGTCTTCATCTTCATCTTCATCTCCATCCTCTGCTATGTGTTTACCCTTGTTCTTCACACCCGAACCCGAGGCATGACCAGTTGGGGGTGGTTCGGTTGTGTGAGTAGCTTTGGAGGACGGAGGTGGTTTCAATCCTTTCTTCTCATCTCCCCCTTGTTTCGGAATGGACACGAAACTCGGCAGGCCTTCAATTTTGCTTAAGAGGTCCATTGCCGGGGAGAGCTTTTCAGCGAGGGTGCGCCTCACCGAATGATTAAGGATGGGGTCGTGTGCTTCCAGGATGTTGGATAGAGCGGCGTGGACATCCGAAACACACGTCTTTATGACTTCCCTCTCGGATCGAAGAGCTTCCAATTGTTCTTGAGAGTTGGAAAGCTGCGTGCTCTTGACCTTTAGGGCAGTAGTTTTACTTGCCAGAACGTCCATCAGAGAGTTCTCTGCCGCAAGATCCTCTTGTAGTTTTGCCAAACGGGCATCGATGGAGGCACGGAGTGCCGAGTTGTCGTCGTTGAGATGTTGTCGTAGAGTAACGAACGAAGTCAACTCCGTCGAGACGAACTTGGCCAATTGCTGAACAATCGGTTCCAGAGTTATCTTTGTGGCATCGGCGCTTTCCTGCAGAGACTGTAGCAGGGCAGAAGCTTCGGAGAATAGTTTATCGACTTTTTCGGTCGCTGCCTCACAGGCTCGGGTGGAGGCGTCTATCGCAGCAGCTGCTGAAGCCACTGAGTCTTGTTGAGCCCTGGAGAAGGCATCAACTATCTTCTGAAGGGCAGCTTCAGATAAGGTGGACTGTTGGTTGGAAGAGGAGGCGAGAAGTTGATCAACCTTCTCGTTAAGCTCACGGAGATGCTTCTTTGTCACTGGAGCATCATCCTCCTCATCACTCTGAACTTGAAACGGACTATAATAGACCAAATCAAAGTTCATGTGATCACCACCATGGAATTGATCATCGCCATCGGAGGCGTCTTCTGGAGATTGAGGTGGTGCTGAAGCAGGGGGTGTTGTGGGTTTGGTTGGTTCAGGTTGAGTGGGTGGGGGGATAGTTTCGGGTGGTGGTGGTATATGGGTTTCGGTTTGTGGAGGTTCGGTTACGGGAGGGGTTTCGGTTACAAGTGGTGTTTCGGTTGATGTGGTGAATATGGGTGGAGGTATAGGGAATGAGGTTGGTGGTATAGTAGGGGTTATGGTGGGAATGGAAATAGGGATTGTGGGTGGAGGGGAAGGAACTGGGAATTGGAGAAGTTCCATCTCCGGGGTTGGGGACCGAGGGGGTGTGTTGCCTCGCTGAGGAGATTCGTCTCCTTGTGAACCCTCAGAGTCCGAACTCCCACCTTCGGATTCGCTTGAAGAGGAGGGTATGAGGAGCTTTCGCTTCGGTTGTGTCTTCCTCCTTTTCGGTTGTGGGGATGAAGCAGGTTTCTGTTGTTTGCGCTTCTTGGGAGAAGGTTTTGGCTCTTTGGATGGTTTCTTCCCCTTGTCTGCCTTCTTACCCCTAGTCACCGGTTTGTCGGCATCGTGAATCGAGCACAGCATGTCCGGTGTCAGTTCCCTCGGACCAGATGGCCCTAACTCCTTGATCGCCTTGATCATACTGCTGTCTGAAGGCACACTTCCATACATGGTCTCCGGGATGGAGCCAATGAAGGAGAATTTTGATGCATCCGAGACGATGATCTTCTTGGTATGAAAGGTACCAATAGAAGACATCGGTGCACCGTCAGCAGTTGGGACATCAAACCTGTCCATAGCCCATCTTGTGATCAAGATCCAGAACCGGGCCAGAGACACCTCGGAGTGTCGAGAAGTAGAAGAGAGGCTCTGAAGCAGCTGTTGCCAGAGGACAAATCCATAGTCCAGATTGATCCCGTTGTAGACCCCATACATAATTGACAGGAAAAGACGACTGGCCCCGTCCGATCCTGAGCTCCTTTCTGACAGTCCCTTGAAGAGAATTGTGAATAACCCATTCCACTGGGGCGGTAGGCATGACTTCTTGAACCTGGCGACGGAGGTGAGAACTTCCGTGTAGCCCATGTTGTAGAACATGCTGTAGAGCATTCCAACCGGAATCGTCTCCGGGTTAACACGTGATGAGTCAACAGCAAGCCCTAATAACGTGCAGAAACGGGGGCGAGAAATGGAAGTCTTGTGATCTCCCACTTCAAAGAATACCCTGTCGACGCCCTTGTCGTAGTAGGCCGTCGCATAGACCTGAGAAAGAGCCACCAGTGGCACCGTTTCAATTCTGGACAATGCCGGAGCAAGCTGGGAGTACTTGAGGCATTCAATAACCGGCGACATGTAGGGATCATAGGCCAGTGGATTCAGATCAATGACGAGGCATTGTGGAGGTCTGATGGGAAGAATCTGAGAAGTGGCATGAACAGATGAAGATTCCGCCATTGTTGCAGGTGTGGAGAAGAAGATAGCCGGGAGAGAGTTTGGAAGTATTTTTGCTTTGGAAATTATGGGGGCAGTAAAGAGGTAAAAGGTGGTGTTGATGGGTTTTTATAGTAGGTGATAGGAGAGAGAAAAATCGTTTCAAATCTTTTATGGAAATACGGAACGGGTTTTTGGAGTGACTGATTGGTGACAGTTGGGACGTGCGATGATCACGTAGGAGAGAGAGTGTCAGATTCCTAGGATCACACCGCCCAATAAGCGCCGGTTCAGAGAAAGAAATCGTTTCCATTTCCACACGCGCCTGTAACTTCAGAGATATGACGCTTCGATATTGCACACGCGTCCTCAAGTGTCAGAAAAAGCACGGCCGTTTCAAATTCACGCGCCCTCCTTTTTACCGTCGTTTGAATTTCTATCCTTTTAACTTCCGCCGAGTCAGCAACTTTTTGTCTTATCCCCTTTTAAACGGCTGTTCCCAATAAATGATCCACGTGGCTAATTTTTGACCACAACTTCATTTTTAATCATCCAGTAAATATCCAGCCTGTAAAATAATTAGTAGCGGAATTTTTGAAAATCTTGGATTTTCGTGCAAAGAGTGTAAAAAAGAATAAGGAAGTAAAGCAACTCTTTTTAGGATAATCTGTGATGTCAATAATGACACGAAACTGATGATCCCGGGCACGAATCTCTTCCTTCAAGGTCAAGAGAGACCTCAAAGTGTTAGTGTGGAATCCCGTTGAATTACGATCAAACATTTATTAAGAAATGTTGAAAGGCTTCTTTTAATAAGGCAAGTTAAGGGTAGTTTCGCTTTGATTCAACAATTCAATTCTTGATATAAGAACGAATGTGAACAAAGTACTTGTGAGACCAGTGTAGTCTGTTGAACAAGTAGGTTTGAGTTGATTTTGTAGTGGCTTGGATTAATATGAAATCTCAGATAAAAAATTTAAAACTGGATCCCTTGGGAAGAAATGTTATGGTGTGTAACAATTTCATTGGAACCACGCAAAAAGAAAAGAAATTGAGATTTCATGAAGGTACATTCGTCAATTCATTGGTGAAAACTTGATCAAGTTAATTGGTCACCGTCAATTCGTTGGTGTTGAATTTTGGGTTTCACTCAGCTCGTAGTGGCACGAAGCTAAGATCATAAACACAGATGTTGTGTAACCATAAACCTCAGTGGTAGGTTCTGAGAGTCTCAAGGGTTACAGTGATGAAACGAATGTTATGGAGAAGTGTAATGGGGATGGTGAAAGAAGACATAGTACCTCTGCTGCGAACAAAAGGACCAAGCAGGAGACTCTGAACTCATGTGAGAAAAGAGTGAGGTAGCTCACGATTAGAATAAATGAGTTAGCGTTATTGGGAAGACAAGGTTTGTGTATACCAGGTCATGAAGGCTATTATTCAAAATCTTATGAGGCTTGGGACACATACAGCAGCATGCTTCTAGGGACACTTAAGTAATTCAGCAAATATATCCCCATAAGTAAACAAACATATAAAAAAAATAAAAACATATTGTTGGAGTTTTTGAAATTTATATATAAAAAAAAGAAAAGAAATAAAAAAAATAATAATAAAAAAATAGAAAAGTAAAAAATAAGACAAAAAAATCTTTTGAGAAAAAAAATGGAAAACTGAACCCGAACGTTCGGTTGGTTTCGGTTGGAAAAAGTTGAAAAACCGAACCCGAACCTTCGGTTGGTTTCGGTTCAGGAAAATTTTGAAAAACCGAACCCGAACCTTCGGTTGGTTTCGGTTCAGGAAAATTTTGAAAAACCGAACCCGAACCTTCGGTTGGTTTCGGTTATTGAAAATTTTGAAAAACCGAACCCGAACCTTCTGGAGGTTTCGGTTTTGGAAAAATTTTTAAGAAACCAAGGAGTTTTAGATATGCAATAAAAAAAACTTTTTACATAAAGAAAAACAAATTTTGCACAAGAAATGTACATCACAGAAAAACTACCTTTGAAGTAATGAGTGAGTGAAATGGTTGAACCGAACCCGAACGTTCGGTTGGTTTCGCTTCTTACGTTTGAGATTGAGAGGTAGTGTGAGGTACTGACTCTGATTCCATCATTCCAAGCCCTTGCAATATTTTATTGAACGAAGCTTCTGGAAGAGCTTTGGTAAAGACGTCAGCCAGTTGATCCGTGGTTCTTACGAAGTGAACTTCGACATTTCCATCTTCCACATGATCTTTGATGAAGTGATACCTCAGTGCTATGTGTTTTGTTTTAGAGTGTTGCACCGGGTTATGACAGATCCTAATTGCACTTTCAGAGTCACAATATAGAGGGATCTTCTTCATATTGAGTCCATAGTCTCGAAGTTGACTCTGGATCCAAATCACTTGTGATGTGCAGGATGCAGCGGCAATGTATTCCGCTTCAGCAGTAGACAGCGACACACATGTTTGTTTCTTGGATTGCCAGCTGACCAACTTCCCATCAAGAAATTGACAGCCACCAGTTGTGCTTTTGCGGTCGAGTCCACATCCTCCAAGGTCAGCATCAGAATAGGCTTGAACGAAGAAGCCTGAATTGGATGGATACCATAGACCTAAGGAGGCGGTTCGCTTGAGATAGCGTAGGATGTTCTTCACTGCCAGCATGTGAGGTTCGTGTGGGTTAGCCTGAAATCGAGCACAATAACATACAGAAAACATGATATCAGGCCTGCTAGCAGTTAGATACATCAGTGAGCCTATCATTTGACGATAGAGCGTGATGTCGACAGCCGGTTTGTCTAGAGAAGGGGTAAGCTTGGTGCCGAATGTCATTGGGACTTTGACTTTTGAGTCTCCCATCATGCCAAACTTTGCTAGGAGAGTCTTTGTGTAAGCTTCCTGATTGATAAAGATGCCTTCGGGTCCCTGTCTTATATTTAAACCAAGGAAAAAATTAATAGGACCCATTGAGCTCATTTCAAACTTCGTCTCCATCAACTTTCTGAATTCAGCTGTTAAGCTGGGATTCGTAGAGCCAAAGATGATGTCATCGACATAAATTTGAACTATCATAAGGTGGTTACCTTCCTTTTTGCGAAAGAAGGTTGGGTCAACCGAACCTTGTTTGAATTTCGACATGTTTAAAAATTTTGTAAGCGTTTCATACCAGGCTCTCGGAGCTTGTTTGAGGCCGTACACAGCTTTATCCAGAATATAGCAATGATTTGGATACTTTTCGTTCACGAACCCAAGAGGTTGCTCCACATACACAGTTTCTTCAAGTTCTCCATTGAGAAATGCACACTTGACGTCCATTTGGAAGACCTCAAAGTTTTTGTGAGCAGCATAGGCCAGAAATATTCTAACCGATTCTAGCCTGGCTACTGGAGCAAACATCTCTTCGTAATCTATCCCTTCCTCCTGACAGTATCCCTTGACAACCAGACGAGCCTTGTTCCTTATGACATTTCCTTCCTTGTCCATTTTGTTTCGAAAAACCCATTTGAGACCAACAACTGAAGCATCCGGAGGAGTTGGAATGAGGCGCCAGACTTTGTTCCTTTCGAACTCGTTCAGTTCGTCTTGCATTGCTTGAACCCAATCAGAGTGATCGAGGGCAGTGTTCACTGTCTTCGGTTCAGCTTTTGATACAAATGAGTTAAACATACAAAACTCAACCTTTGAGAATAAGGATGTCTGTTTTGCCTTCAGTTGAGATTGGGTCAAGACCTTTTCAGATACATCACCAACTACTTGAGAGATAGGATGATCTCTGGTCCATTTTGTAAGAGGAGGGTAATTCGGGTCGAAGGTTGGATCTAGTTCAGCATTGATCATCTCTTCGGGCTCAGATTGGCTATCAAAATCAAGCATCATATCATCATGCTCCCCCTCAATTGATGAGTCTTGAGAAACATGAGGTTCAGGGGTTTCTTGCGGTGCTGAAGTTTCAAGCATTGAAGCACCTTCGTTTGGAGGGGCACCTTCGGTTGGAGAGGTACCTTCGGTTGGTGAAGGACCTTCGGGTGAAGTGGTAGAGCTTTGCTCCCCCTGGACTTGTGAGCTTGGCTCCCCCTCGACTGAAGCAATGTTGGTTGGAGAGTCATCAGTGGGCGATACTCCTTCATGCATTCTACTTGCAGCATCTTCGACAATATGCTTCATATGATCTATTTTGTTGTCAGCTGCACCTGCTTCGGAGAGAGAAGCTTTTTCCGGTTCGTCAAAGAGTTACAGAAATCTCTCGTACAAATTGGCGATTGAGACTGTGACTTGGCCAGTTTGAGGAAATATTTCCCCAGCAGTGTCATCTATGGCCTGTAGCTTCTTGACGTAGTTATCGTCAAAGGTCACATAATATGTCTCTTCAATCCTTCTTAATCGTTTGTTTAGGACCCTGTACGCCTTCGATGTGAGTGAGTACCCCAGAAAAATTCCCTCGTCGGCTTTGACATCAAACTTGTTGCGGTGTTCTTTAGAGTTAAAGATGAAACACCTTGAGCCAAAAACGTGGAAAAATTTCACATTGGGCTTCCTGTTGTTTAATATCTCATATGGTGTGAGCGTGAATCGCTTGTTGAGATAGGACCTGTTTTGTGTATAACAAGCAGCAGAAATAGCGTCAGCCCAAAAATAAAGAGGTAAGGAAGCGAAACTTAACATAGTTCGGGCAACTTCACACAAAGATCGGTTTCGTCTTTCGACTATCCCGTTCTGCTGTGGTGTGTAGGGAGCTGAGAAATTATGGCTAATTCCCTTTTCTGCAAGAAACTCTTCAAACTCTCTGTTCTTGAATTCGAGACCATTGTCGCTCCTGATGTTGCGAACGACCTTCTTGAGCTGGACTTCAATTTGCTTGATAAACACTTTCAGCTTTTGAGTTGCTTCAGATTTGAGCTTTAGAAAGAACACCCATGTAAATCGAGAGAAGTCATCAACGATAACAAGAATGTACTTGCTACCACCGATGCTTTCAATAGATGAAGGACCACACAAATCGATATGAAGCAATTCGAGTGGTTCAACAACTTTTGTGTTAATTATGGATGGGTGACTTTGACGACTCTGCTTTCCCATTTCGCATGCAGCACATAAATGCTCTCTGTCAAACTTGAGCAATGGAAGACCCCTAACATGACCTCCAGTGACAAGTCGGTTGATATCTTTGAAATTGAGATGAGAGAGTCTTCTGTGCCACAACCAGCTTTCGTCGGATTGAGCTTTTGATAGCAGACATATGGCTGGGTTTCCTTTGATGGGTTTCATGTTCAGAGGAAACATTTCACCCTTTCGCTCTGACTTCAGAATCACTTTCTTTGTCTTTTTCTCTATGATTTCAGAACCTTCATCATCGAATGAAATTTTGAGACCTGTACCTCCAACAAGCTGAGATACACTGATGAGGTTGTGTTGAAGTCCTTCCACATAGGCCACCTTCCTTATGGTAAAATCACCATTCGTTATCATCCCATATCCCTTTATGGTGCCGAAAGAGTTATTTCCAAACTTAACGTTGCCACCATTTGCAAGAGATCTGTATTCCCTGAGTTCCTCTTTCCTCCCTGTCATGTGACGCGAGCAGCCACTGTCAATGTACCATTCTTCGTCAAACTGCTCATCACTTATAACCTGCAAAAATTAAGCAGATTTAGGAACCCAAAGTTTCTTGGGTCCATGTGAGCTTTTCATGGGAACAGGAATAGTAAGAGAGATGTCAACTAGATATGTTCTTTTAATTAGAGTTGTTTCATCTTTCTTTTTAATTGTAAAGACTTTTATTTTATTGATATTAGGGATGTTCGTTTTGGACTCAGGTTTGGATTCATCGACCTTCTGCTTTCCCTTCTGTTCAGCAGATGAATGAGGTTTTTGAGAACCAACGGAATTAGCGTTAGAGCAAGATGGAGATGAATGGTTGGAAGTAGAAGAACGAGAAGAATTAGGAAGAGAGGTTTTGGATTTTGATGGAGATGTCTTCCTTGCTGATGACTTCAGGTGACCCTTTTGCTTTTGATCGTTGGTGGGGTTAACCTTTGAGTCTTGTTCTCTTTTGACTTCAGAACCGAACCTCTGCGTTCGGTTGGAGTTGTTCTTGGAACCGAACCTTTGGTTTCGGTTGAAATCCTTTTCAGAACCGAACCTTGACTTTCGGTTGGTATCTTCTTGCGAACCGAACCTTGGCTTTCGGTTGGAATTTTCTTGTGAACCGAACCTTGGCTTTCGGTTGGAGGAACTTTCAGGCTTTCGTACAGGATTGTTTTCATACTTCAGATTCTTGTCCTTGTGTGTATAGTATGCGTTCTGGGAGTGCCAGAATTGTTTCCTTTCAGAAAGATTTTTCCTGTATCTTTGGTTCCTCTCTATCTTCTTATCCCTCATCTGCTTAGGTTGATGATGAACGTTCGCTCTTGTTTTTGTTGTCACTTTGACTGATTCCTTTTGAACTTCAGGAGTTTTTCTTTGAGCAGAGGGAGCAGAGGGAATATCTGAAGAAGATTCAGTTTGCTCTGAGGAAGTGGAAGGAGTATCTGATGCAGTTTCGCTTCGAGCTGTAGGTGTTGAAGGAATGTCTTCTTTTGCTAAACGATCATCCTCTTGAGGAATTTCTTTTGTACCACTTGTACTTGGATCACTGAAATTATCAGGCTTGTTCAAGGGTTCAGGTATGTACCTCCCCTTCTTCATCCAGGAGGTTCTTTCAGAAAGACCAACGGTTTCGTTTCCATTATCAATAGGAGCTTCCCAGAAATACTCATCACAGCCATCAGCATTGTCTTCGTTAACAATAGCTGTGAGTTCAGCTGTTTGATGTTCGGTTACTCCAGTCACCTTGTATACTTGATTTGGAGTGGTTCTGACCTTTTGATACACAACAGCCTTTTCTACTAATTTCGGGGACTTTTGTTGGGACAATCTAGCGAATTCCACAGAATTTTCAGAAATAAGATTTTTGTGGTTTTCAGTTTCGCTTTTAACAAATTCTGAGCAGTCAACCGTATCCTCTACAGAAATTTCACTCATGTTTTCGTCCTCGTTAAGCTCAGATGCATTTTCAACATCGATTTTATTTTCTGAGCTTACTTTGGCGTTTAGAGAGTCAAACTTTTGTATGGTTTCGGTTCTCAGTTTAAGTCTGTCATTTTCATCCAAAAGATTTTTGAGCATGTCCTTGTAGTCTTTGGATTTAATGAAGGACTCAATTTTGTCCAGTCCAATTTTATAAGTTGGGTTGACATCATCAGACGATATCACACTCTCACAGTTGTAAGCTTCGGCATCGATTTCATCCTCCTTAAATTCTAGGAAGGGCAAAATCATACGATGGATCTTTTGGCCTATCTCACAATCCAAGTGAAGTTGAGTAATATTGGAATATAAACATTTGGCTATTAAACAAAAAACATTTCGTTGTTTTAACAATTTCAAATTGTCTCTCTGCAAATAAATGTTTTCGTCTTTAACTTTAATTAATTCCGACTCTTTTAACTCAATCCACATTCGCCGCTCCTCACTCTTCGACGCCACCCTGCTTAATTGATCAGTCAGGTTAGAATTGGTGACTCGAGTTTGAGTTAAGCTACTATCTAAATGAGAAATTCTTGTATTAACGTTTTTTAGTTCTTTCTCATATGAGGATGATGGTACTTTAGATGAAATAAAAATAGATTGTACCTTCTTTATCAGTTCATCGAGTTCATTGAACTGTTGGCTGAGTGGTTTGGCCGTAAAGCACATATCCTCCTGCACCTTCGGTCCATTGCTTCCTCCATCGGTGTTGTATCCCCTCATTTGAGACACTTCAGTCACCATGAAGCATTTTCCACCACTGCTTTCCTCCTTAGCCACATATGCCTTTCCATGAGTAGGCTTCCTTACTTCTTCATCTTCTGAGTCAGTAGACCAAACTTCAGTGCTACCGAACTCATCGTCATTGACCGAACCCTGCACAATAAGAGCATTAATAGAAGGGTTAGCGGTAGACTTCTTCTTTCTCAACTCATCCAATCTCTTCTGCAGCACAGCTTCCTCATCATCTCCATTGTCCTTTTCAGCCATTTTCTTAAGAACACAGTCCTTAGCGTAGTGGTTCTTGCCACCACAATAGAAACAGCTTACTCCGGAATCGCCATCTGCTTTCGGTTCCTTTTTGGGCTCCTCAGCCTTCGGTTCATTGTTTGCTTTTTCTAAGCTGTAACTCCCCTGCCAGTTTCGGTTTTTGTTGCTGGGGAATCTCTTCTTTATGAACCTCTTAGGATTGGATACCATCATGGCATAATCCTCAGATGAGAGGTCATATTCTTCCAAGTTGAGCTCTTCATCCTCCACCATAGCTTTACTTTTAGAGAGGAGGGCCAACGAACCAAGACTGGAGACAACATTCTTCTCTTGAACCACAATTTTCTCCTGGGACTTTAGGATACCCACCAGTTTCGCCAAAGAGTATGATTTAAACTGTTCATGGGCTTTGACTGTGGAAACAACTGTTCTCCATTCAGATCGCAGTCCGTTCAAGAAAGTAACCTTTTGTTCGATGAGCTTCCTTTCAATGTCGTGTTTGATTATCTTATGGTATTATAACTCTTTTATAGTTATAATAATGTTTGTAACTTATTTTATCGGCTTATTGGCAATCTATGTAGTGGTTTCGAGATTCGAGCGAAATTGAGGAAATGAAGTATACTAATCCTAGTTTTCAACTTTGACTTAAGTTCCTACAAGACTCGGACCTAATTTATACCACTAGGTCAAGTTCATGAAGTGTGTATATGGTTCATGAAAAGGTGTTCAAGTCAAATAGTGACCCGAATATGGATAATCATTACAATTAAGTAGTTGTATAATTCACATAAAAATGTGAAATCTAAGTATACTGTCCATCGTTTCTAATTGTTTCCAAATTTTCTAGTACATTCTAACATAGCTTCTAGTTACTAAGTCTAGTATGTGTCATGACTATATGTGAAACTAAGTTTAGTCAAATCTAGAACCGACTCGAATTTTTGATGGTTGTCACAACACACTTGACGACTCCATGCCCTGACTTGACGAGTTGGTTCGTTGGATGACAGATTTTTCGGATTTTTGGCCTAAATCAGATTTGGATAATTACCATAAATTATTTTAACTATTAAAGTTCGATTTATCTATTATGGTAATGATTATCCTCATCTAATTTTAAGATAATTATCAAAATTTAAGATAATTACAAGATTATGTGATAAATTATTTTTTTTGTAAAATTTGATTTGATTTTTCTTACCAAGTTAAATGGAATAGGTCAAATTTCATGATAAGATAGGATTATATGAATAATTTAAATTGTTTTAAAATTTGATCTAAAAACTTTTGAAAATTTTCATAACTTGCCCTCAAGTTCTGGAAATTAAAATTTAATTAAAAAGTTTTAATTTTGAAATATTAAATTCTAGAACCCTAGTGTTTTAACAGTCTAAAATACAACCCTTATACTATTATAATATTAAAATCTTAATACTTATATATATGTATAAGATGAGTCAGTTTTACCGTTAGTAGGCATCATTCACGAAGTTGGTCTATAAGGGGTGTTTAAGGAAGCGGCCTGTAAAATGACCGACATTGGGTATCCATTCTTACCCACCGCACTCTTGACTGGTCGAGGGTCATTAGCCGAATGGATAGGACATGAAATTAATTCCTCATTAATAAGTATAATGAAAGTTATAAAGTAACTAAATGTTTTCATAAATTCTCAATCTTAGTTACTTTAGGAAAAAATGTGAAAACGATGCTATTCCATGAATTACTCTTTGCACCTTGTCAAAGTCGTTAGTGGAGCGTGTGTGATTAACCGGCACACTAACTTGGACTAACAAGGGTGGCAAAGGGTAGCTCGAGAATTATCACAAATCAATGGAGTGTGTGTGGTAAACTGACATATTGATTAGGTGGTAAATGACTCGAGAGTACCAAACTAATTTGCATGGTTATTCACACCTTGTTTGTGATCCTCGGTATCCCAGTCAAAAGCTTGAATAGCATATTCGAGATTCAACATGCCATAGAAAAGTTCAATGAATCTCAAAAGAATCTACGAATTTCATTTCATTTAAAACATAAGTGTTGTGACAACCCGAAATTTCCATTTGTATGAACTTTATCTATTCAATAGAAGCTAGTCCAGTTTCAGTGATTTTCAGACTTTTCCGAATAAGTTTGTGTACATTAGGGTTTACGTTTAAGGAGATATCAGGAGAGTGGATGCTCCTGGTTTTGTGAAATTTGAGCATTCCAAGTTTCATAATGTTATAGTCCAATATCAGGAATAAAAATATTTTCTGCCAAAATATTTCAGGACTATAAATAGATTTCTGAATTAAATTAATTCATTATTCACATTTCCAAATAGAGAAAAGCCATTTTCTCTCTCACGGATCTTCGGGTTTTCATCCCAGATTGTGAGTCTACTTTCCTAGATGTGTTTTATTACTTGTTTTATGATTTATAACATAGATTACATGTCTAAAATACAAGATCCGGGAGCTTACGGCCCAAGAACGTTCTTGGGGTGTAAACTCCAAAACAAGGCTTAAAAGCTACCTAGTCCCATTTCCTTGTTAGGCAACTAGTTAAGGACTTAATATATAAACATTAGAGGCTAGAAATCAATCAAGAACCACTAGTTATAGGAGTTTACGGCCAAGGATATCTCTTGGGCCGTAAACCCCTTTTTCAAGGGCTATAAGTGCCCTAAATCACCCCTAAGGCTCTAAGACTATTACCATTTGATACTTGTAACTTGAATGGGGAGTATATGACATAAAAATCATCCCTTAAAGGAAGTTTACGGCCAAGGAACATCACTTGGGCCGTAAACTCCAAGTGAAGGCACAAATGAGTGCCTAATGTCCCCTTTAGCCTTAGACAAAAACATAGAAGCTATCCTACATGTGCAAGTGACGTAAATGAATTAAAACCAACACCCCATAGGAGTTTACGGCTGTAAACTCTAGGGGATATGGTCTTTAGGCCGTAAACTCCTCTATGGAGCATTCTAGGGCCTTAAACTACTTCAAGAATTATTCCACAAGTGCTAGGCTTATTCTAGGATTAATATAGCACCTTAAAACACCCAAAACCACCAAGTGGGGAGTTCACGGCCGTAAACTCAAGGGTTTACGACCATAAACTCCAAAGGTGGGGTTTTTTGGGTGGTGAACTCTTATATAAGGCCTTTGGAAGCTTCAAACCCTTTTGTCTTGTCCCATAGCAACTTAGATGCAACCATTAGGACCTTTAACACTTATGCAAAGTGTTTTACATGTTCCTAAATGTCCTAACTTATTTTATTAAGTTATTATTTGGCTAGTTAGTTACATATATGCTTATTATATGATAACTAGGCTCGTGCGTGTAAACAAGTCTCCGTTTGCCACCTAGCACGGTATCCGATACTACAGTCCAATCAACTCACCACAAGTGAGTTCATACCCCTTTAATCAACCTTTGAAATGCTTTTAAATGTTTTAAATACTTTATGGGGGGATACAAGTTAAATACTTACAGTTACTGCATCAATCACATGTGATTGCATTAATCACATGTGATTAATAACTAGAAAACCAATGATTTATTCACTGTTCAAACTGTTTATCAAATCGTTTCACTTCAAAATGTTTTACAAACTCTTTTACTTATCAAATGCTTTTATTAAACTTTAGTTTATTCCTTATAAAATTGCATGCCCATATATGTATAGATATATAAGTAATGTTTAAAGGGCTTAGGAAGGCCATCCGCCCTATTTCCTTTTCGCGCCTTGAGATGTGGTCTGGTGGGATTTCGGGTGACCATCCGAAGGTCGTTTCAATATTAGTTATATATCATATATACATGTATAGACATAAAAGTACTTCTATATTCATACTTCTCAGTGCATCATTAGTAAGTTACCGTCGGGGTAACACAGGAACATATACAACTATACTAGAAACAGAATATATAGAACTATACTAGAAGGAGAACATATACAATTATGCTAGAAACAGAACATATACAACTATACTAGAAACAAAACATATACAACTATACTAGAAACAGGAACATATACAACTATACTAGAAACAGAACATATACAACTATACTAGAGCGAGAAACATTACATATACATGAACACGTTAACAATTGTGATCCACTGTGTCGGAGCATGCCTTAAATGTCATGGCCCGAGTTGTAGCCAGAATTCTCTTGGAGGGAGAGCATGAGTTTGCGTATAGATCTATACTGGATTGACTATCCTACACCTTGCTGCTAGCTACAGCCGGACCTGCAGGTCTGCGGGTGCCAAACGTCATTCCGTTATTACGACCATTCATTATGTCGTTGTTACCAGTCGATAGCATGGTGTAATTTATCACATTATACCTTAATATAAATCCGGTTTAAGGTAGTTAGTACAGCAGTAGTTCCTATTATACAAAACTACAGTACTACAATGATTTACCCATTACATATTTTAGTGATAACCTCACTTAAGCATTAATGTACAAACTATATTTTATTAAATGATAGTTACACTTGGGAAATTACACACTGTTACAAAAAAAGAGTATACAAAACAGTTAAGCCTTGGTAGAAGGTTACTTTAATAGAAAATATAGATTTTTCTGAGAGATTCAAACTTTTACAAACACTTTCAACCACTTACTTACATTTTTACAAACTTATACATTGAGACAAGTTCAAAGGTTTTTGACAACAAACATTGACACTAAAATACTTATGAACTCACCAGCTTAATGCTGATAAACTCTTTCAAAATAACTTGTATTCTCAGGTCATCAGTAGACAGGTACCGAGGCCAGCTTTTGAGAAGATGGAGCGTATTCAAGACTCATCTTATTATTTTGATTTACATTATTTTGGTGTCTATAACTATACAGAACACGCTCGTATTAAAATTATATATTTAATGCAATGGATGATGTTGTTTGCTTATTTACATTTACTGTGTTGTGATACTATACATGACGTCCTCCGCCCCAGAACGTTTCCGCCGTTCTTGGTTTTGGGGTGTGACAAGTGTTCATTTCGTTTTTCATGGTGGAAATTGGTAAATCGTCATTTACCTACCTTCATATAATTTGCAATTGGACTACTACATCCCACTTCCGAATTGTGAATTATACTTTTGGCTCCTAACCATAATATTTTATTTGGGTGTTATATTAAGGATTACTAATCTAATATAAACTTTGTTCCTTTTCTTTTTCAGATGTCTAGCTCAAACACCACTTCTAGCACGAACCCCTCGAGCTCTTCTTCTCTTATGAACATTTGTGGGAGGGTCACCTTCGATGGGTCCAATTTCAATGATTAGATCCACAACATTCACATGGCCATTCGATACGAGGAGAAGGAATACTTCCTTGACGAAAAGATCAAATAGATAGATGAAACTAAAGCTTCCGCTAAAGAAATAGCTGAGTATAGAGCTCACGGAAAGGACGCAACAAAGGTGTCGTGTATAATGGTAGCCATTATGACTCCTGAGCTACAACGGTTCTACGAGGACTACTGGCCTTATGAGATGTGCCAAGATTTGATGGAAAAGTACCATCAAAGTTCCTGACAAGAAAGTTATGAGATTTTTCGTCCTTGATAATGACCAAGATGAAAGTTGGAGAGCCCATCACGAGCCACTTGCAAAGAATGTAAAGGTATGTGGATCGTTTGCTCAAGTTGAATGTCAACTTTGACGAAGAGTTGGTGATTGATGTCATTCTCCACTATTTGCCTCGTTGTTATGATTAGTTCAAGATGACTTATCGTATGAACAGGGAGGAAGTCACCTTGAGCAAACTTTAAGGTCTATTGAGAGCCACTGAAAGTAGGTTGAAAGGCAAAGCTGTCACAACCACTCCTATTGTTGCTACCCCAGTCCTCGGTATTGGACAAGGGAAGGGGAAGAAGCGGAAAGCTCCCTCTAAGTAACACAAGGGAAAGTCTCATGATGGATCTTCTTCAAATGGATCCAAAGGAAAAGGTGGTTCTGCTACTCCCTCATCCGATCCGAAAGAAGCAAAGCGCTTCTACTGTCATGACAAAGGGCATTGGAAACGAAGCTGCCCAAAGTACTTGCAGGACATCAAGGATAGGAAGATAAAGCCCTCCGTCGTAGGTATTTACACTATTCATTCTAATAACTCATCACATGCTAGTTCTTGGGTCCTTGATACAGGATGTGGTTTTCACATTTGTTCTGATTTGCAGGGGCGAAGAAGAAGTAGGGATGTGTTGCATGGGAAGATGAAACTCATAATGGGGAATAGTAAATCTTCGTCTATCACCAAGATCGGGATTTATTCTTTAGTGCTTAGTAGTGGGTTATGTTTAGAGTTAAATATTTTTGCTACTCGTCAGAAATGATATGGAATATTATTTCTTTTCATGGTTTGTACAAACAAGGTTTGAGATTTTCATTCAATAATGAAATTGGTTCTATTAATGCTTTCTATAATGGTACTTTATATTTTGAAGCATTGCCTTGTAATGGTGTATATGAAATTGTGATGGTTGTAGAAAACTTAGGGAATAATCTGTTGTATATCGATTCGTCTAATGGTTTAGAAAAGGCATGCTTGTGGCATTGTCGTCTTGGACATGTCAACAAGAAGCGCATAGCCCAACTCCAAAAGGCTGGCGTGTTGGAGTCGTTTGACCTAAAGTCGGATGACACGTGCAAATCTTGTTTGCTTGGAAAGATGACTAAATCACCTTTCACTGGTACTTATGAAAGAGGTAAGGGATTATTGGATCTCAAACAAACCGACGTATGTGGGCCTTTCTGAACCACCAGAAGGGATGCTAACCGCTTCTATTTTACGTTAACCGATGATTATAGCAGATATGGATATACCTACTTAATCAAGCGCGATTCCGAAACCTTTGAAAAGTTCATAGAGTTTAAACATGAAGTGGAGAATTAATTGGTCAGGAATATAAAGATGCTCAGATCTGATAGGGGTGGTGAGTATCTTAGTATCGAGTTCCGTGACTATCTTAAGGAATGTGGAATTGTTTCACAATTGACGCCACCTAGGACACCGCAACTCAATCGTGTGACTGAGAGGTGCAATCGAACCTTGTTGGACATGGTTCGTTCCATGATGAGTTGAGCTTCGTTACCTATCTCATTATGGGGTATGCCTTTAGACTGCCGCCTATATCCTTGATCTAGTCCCAACTAAGAAGGTTGCCAAAACACCTCACGAGATGTGGATAGGGAAGGTTCCCTCGTTGGCACAGATCAAGGTTTGGGGTTGCGAGGCTTTCGTAAGACGAGAGACTTACGACAAGCTTAAACCTCGCAGTTGTTGGATAAGGTGTCTTAGTCCATAACTTATTTGGTATATACTTGACCGGACCCGGCATGGTCCATTTGGGTTGCACTTCACCCAAACAATTTATGGATAATTTTATGAGAATTGTATACTTACGATTTATTAATATATTATAAGTTATAATGTATTAATATAAAGTCATGTTATTTAATTAGTTTTAATGTTGAATTAATTATGAATTAATTTATTGATTAAAAGGAAAACTAATTAAATCACGGGCTATTATATTTATATGGTATGGGCTAATACTCATTTGTTAATGGGCTAAGCTTATATGGAAGTCCATGGATGATCCATGGAGCTTTTAACCCATGGATCCTTGGAAAGGAAAAGACATGGGTTATTAGGGTTTCACCCTAACCATGCACACTATATAAACAAGCTTATGTTGCATGAAATAGCACCCTAGTGTGTGTATGTAAGGTGTGGTCGATTTCTAAGAGTGTGTATACTCTCTCATAAAGTTTTCCAAGTTTGTGGCGATTTGTGATTTCCATTTGAGGCATTCACATTATTGGTGCTTGACTCTCAAACTCCAAGGAATCGACACTCATCAAAAGGTATATAATTCATCTAGTTCCTTTTATGTTTAAAAGTTCCTCATGCCATGCTAGATAAGTTATAAACCTTGGAAAACAAATTTTGCATGTATTTAGACAAACATAGATCCAGCGTTTATTAGGGTTTCATGTACACTTAGGAAGTGTTAGAATGCTCAAAACCCAGCAGCAGTGAACGGTGTATTTTCATCCGCTACCCACATAAATCTTTTGGATATCTCTTCTACAAACCGAGTAATAATGTTGTATTCGTTGTGAGGAGAGGGGTTTTCTGCGCGAGAGAACTAATATGCCAAGTGGACAGTCGAAGGCAAATTATTCTTGAAGAGCTTCAAGAGTCAAGTGATGAAGGAACCTTTAACACTAGTGGTCAACTTGAGGAAGAGATTATTGTTGAACTGGTTGACGAGTCCTTACCTCTAAGACGTTCCAGTAGAGTTAGTGTTCCACTTGTGTTGTATGGTTTACATATAACAACTGAAGGTGAAACGTTTATCAGCGAGACTAGACTGATAAATTTGGATGAACCTAATAAATACAAGGAAGCCATGGCAGGCCCAGAGTCTGCAAAGTGGAAGGAGGCTATGTACAGCGAGATTCAGTCCATGTATGAAAATAAAGTTTGGAACTTGGTTGACAATGTACCGGGTCGCAAGACAATCGGGTGCAAGTGGATCTTCAAGAAGAAGACCGACATGGATGGGAAAGTGCATAAGTTCAAGGCACGATTGGTTGCGAAGGGCTTTACTCAAACCTTAGGGGTTGACTATGATGAGACCTTCTCACTAGTAGCCAATATCAAGTCTATTAGGGTTATGTTGGCTATAGTTGTGTTTCATGATTAAGAAATTTGGCAGATAGATGTCAAAACTGCTTTCCTTAATGGGAAGCTGGATGAAGATGTTTACATGTACCAGCCAGAAGGTTTTGTGGATGCCAAATACCCCAATAGAGTGTGCAAGCTTAAGAAATCCATTTATGGATTGAAACAAACATTTCGCAGATGGAATCTTTGTTTCGATGAGAAAGTCAAAGAGTTTGGTTTTTCGAGAAACAAGGATGAGTCATGTGTGTATGTTAAGGCTAGTGGGAGTATAGTTAGCTTTCTAGTTTTGTATGTTGATGACATACTGCTCATAGGAAATGACATCCCGACCTTGCCGGAGGTTACATCCTGGCTGATGGGTTTTGGTCATAAGAACATCCTATGTGCTCATACAAACCCTAATGCTTGGATCTAGGTTTTTCTATTGTACATGCAATTTATCCAAGACTATAAACCCTAGATCTAGCATATGATAATCAATATAACATATAATTAGGGTTTAGATCATACCTTGATTGTTATGTAGGAATAACAATCTCAAATCCTCCTTGTAATGACTTTAGAAAGCTTAGAGTCACAAATGTCACTCCTCTAATGGTTCACAAACACCAAGAGCAAGAGGATGAAGAAGATAAGAGAAGGAGGCTCTCAAAAACGTGTGGAACCCCTAGAAGGAAGCTTGTTCACGTTTTTTAGGCATAAGGGTTCTATATATAGTGAGGCTACTAGGGTTATCTAACAAGGACACCCTAATTCGGATACTTAAGCCCTAAGCAACCCATGGACTCCTTTTCCTTAAGGCCTTGGACGATTTCTAATGGGTTTCCCCATAGAATTCGTCCATCCTTATAATATAAGGCAATCCATAGCCCAATTGCAATTATCTTATAATTACAATTCCAGTCCCTTAAGTTTAATTAATCTCTTTTAGTCACAAACTTAATTCTTATTAATTCTTGGCTAATATTAATTAAACAATGTGATTTCTCCTTTAATATATTATACCCATAACATATTAATAAATCATATTTATCCTTTCTCTCCATAATTCATGCTATCAAGTTAATTTGGTGAAGGCAACCCAAAAGGACCATGCACCATTGGGTCAAGTACATACAAGAATAGTTATGGACTTAGACACTAATCCAACAGTCTCTCACTTGGATAAGTCTAATAACTATTATGTGTATGACTTCAGATCCTGATCTGCAATCATAGCTTTGCAAAGCCACTGTCAACTCTGATCCTATCAGATACGCGTGTCCTTTAGATAAGGGATCATATATTCCTCCATTCTAGATATCGTATGAGACATGATTTCTAATCATTCTCTCTGTACTATTTCTCGACTTCTGATTTTTGACGACTGACTAATTGAACAAATCAAATTAGCCCTAGCCCGGCCGAGCATTTACGTTTGTCATCACTAAATCATCGAGGGGCCCAAAGATATCGCTTTTATCCTACTTTGGACAAAAGGAACGGATAAACTTTGATTCAATGCTCGCTTGCACTCACTCACCGAATCACACACAACAATATGTTTTATGACACAAAGTTACTGGTGCGTTTACATATTATTAATGTGCAACCGATTTGCAAGATACAACTCACACATCTCGGTTTCAAGAATATAAGATGTTATCGTCTCACCAATCACTTGTGATACTATTCATGGAGTGATCCAAGTGAGCGTGGGTTTAAACCAATGCTCAAATCATATTCATAAGCACTCATGAACGTTTCATCAAACATTTGCTTATGTCTAATGCTCTTTAGACAATCCACTCGTCAATTCACGACAATCTTTATTCATACCTACTTCCAACATATGAACGACTGTGGCCCGTTCGAATAAATTGACTGTTCTTAACCAATTAAATTATTCAGGAAGTCAAAACATGCAAAGTGAAACACAAGAATAATACTAATCCCATATGGCCTCAAACCTTTGAGTATAATTAAAATACCTTTTATTTATCACCATATCGATTACTCATTATTTGTTGTTTCGGGTAATCAACTTCTTACTTGAATTATTACACTTGTCCCATGCTCTTATCATGCACACAATGTTTACTTATGGTTCTTACTATGTGAAATAGATCAAATGAACACATTTCCAATTATACTCATTTCACAACTCCAAATCCTTTTTCATAAGTGAAAGAATATCAAATTCTAGCCACTTATAGAATATGTTAGATTCTAACATTTTACGCAATGATCCTTTTCGTAATGTCATAGCACAAAAAGTCACAAAGACTATTGCCAACAATATTACAAAGTCCTCTATCGGAGATTGTTACAATACAATTCGTTAGATATGATGTCTCTCACTCAAAGTACATTCCTTTGAACATCCTTTTGCATAAAAGTTTCTAATCTAGACATAGATTTTTCAATATTCAATTCCCACTATGGACACGTTTCCATATTTCCCATATGACAACTCATTCTTAATAGAATCTTATCTATTCATAATAAAGTCGATATGCTCCATCCACTATCATACTTCCAACTACTCACAAGCGACCAATCCTCGGCGAACCTTGGATTGTCCTCTGATAGTTGTTTAATTATCTTAGTCAAAACCGATTCTTGTCCTTTTGCCCTCTAAATGCGCTAGACATTTGGAAAATTTTAGAATGGTCAAATATTATAGCATTTGCAATTGATCCTATACCCGAAGCGTATGGGACACGATGCACAATGTCTTACATGAAGATTTAATACTTTATCAATCTTCTGCCATAATATTTTACGTGCTACGTTCTCATAATTCGAAATA
Organism: Lactuca serriola; assembly: GCF_051521515.1. Lineage (NCBI taxonomy): Eukaryota > Viridiplantae > Streptophyta > Magnoliopsida > Asterales > Asteraceae > Lactuca > Lactuca serriola. Next base: position 81,733,909 of record NC_136409.1, read on the forward strand.
TGAAGAGGAATGTCGTAATCATAATCGAAATTTAAGAACGCACTATGTATACTTTGACTAAATATATTAAAATTTCTCAATCTAAGCTTTAGATTTTGAAACGAAGTACAATATTCTCTCCCTTAATTATAGAAAAACAACTATTAAATCCTTACAACTTTGCAAAGCAAGACTCTTGTTTTCTATAATTAATATTGCTAACTTGCAATACTTTCCTTAAGAATCATACATTCATAACATTTATGCTCCCACTATCATGATTATTATTATAAACATAACACTTATGCTCCCACTAGCATTGACATGCATTCAGAAACAGCTTAACTTTCAGAAAAGCAATACCTATTTAATTTCTTAAGTTCATCTTTCTAATACCTAATGCTTTGATAATCCTTTATCTAAGCTTATACACCTTTCCCTTAGATAGCTCATATGTGTGTCTAAACAATTCAGACTAATTGCCAAATCTCACAATTCGAATCATGGAAAGGGATACCGTAACCATAATCGAATTTGAGAATCCAATTTTCACAGTCACTATCTTTTTAAAATCTCTCTTAGTGAAAACATTTCCTCACAGTCATTTTCATGAAGGAGGGAATCTTATGACACTTAAATTTTAATGGTGTATGTGTTCCTATCCATGTGAATTTGTCAAAACCAAAGTTTACGACAAATTCAAACTCATATGGACCGAACTTTCTTAATCTTGACTTCTTGCCTTATGGTAACACAGCTGCCCACCATGTCTTCCAAGTAGTTAAGCAGCTCACCCTTCTTATCAATGTACTTTCCATTGATCAAGGTGCCTGCCTTTTATGCGTTCAAATGAGAACTCATAGAACTCATATGCATAATTAACTCAATTGGAATGGCACATAAACAAAATAGTGTCAACACGATAGGTTGTAAACCTCAACTCGTGTGCTTGTGATGATCGATAAGGTTTATTTTGATTTGTTCTTGAAACCTTCCAAGACCATTAAGACTCCCACTGACTCCTTGACATATAAGATTCTCTTGTCAATAAACATTTCTTGACAAACAAATATTCAAGAGTTAGTTTAGTTTTTTTTATCAAAACACTTCTTAAATTGGTCCTAGTTGGTCTTTGTCTTATCCAAGACATCACAACTTTCTACATTTGATGAATGCTATAAACCTTCTTAATACTTTTCACTCAATGTCACAATCTTAACTCTAAGACTTGTTTTTGGAACGAAGTATGATTGTTTTGTTGATTTAACCATTTCTTCAATTCTTGATTCCTCTTCTTAGACATACAATTGTACTAAGACTCACTTAGATGATCAATGGAGATATGGTTCTTAATCATTAAGACCTATCATAAAGCATAAAAGGTACTCTCCCTTCTTCTTAGAATGGAGAAACTTTTATCTTTCTGCCTACTTGATTCTTCTTATTCGTTTTGCTATTGATTTAAACTTTTTCAATCAACTCAGAATCACACTTAATCTTATAAGTATAATCATATTTACTAAACCTTTAGTAAATCATGACGAATATCTTTGTTGCTCTTATGGTGGACTTGATCAACACACAACTTTGTGTACTCGATCTCCTAGTACTTCACTTGACACTTTGTCAACGAATTAGTCTAATTCCCAAATATGAAATTTCTCATTCATCGTGTAATCAAGTTGCATGATTCCAAGTTTCTGTCTAATTGAAACTTGGGTGATGAGAAACTCTCCCTATTTGGTAAATTCTCGAAATTTCCACAAACAACATAATTAAGAATCTAATCCATTATTGCTAATATTAGAAACCTTCAAACATCAATTTTCATGCATGCCATTGCAAGGATAAATAAATAATATAAAATCAAAATTTATTTTATTGCGGAAAAATTTGACCTTACAATGCAATTCATTGAAAAACTATGCTAATACATCTTTCTTAGCAATCTAATTTTAACTCTAAGTAGCAGCTCGAGAATCTAAACTTCTAGTAATGCGATCGAAATCCATTCCTTCACGGTTAGATTCTGCTCACTTCTTCCCTTAAGCTTCCTCTCTTTTCTTTGATCCTACAAAACATCAATTGTAATCTTATCACATTATGTATTAAGAATCTAGAATAGGAGCTTACAAGAGTTAGTCAATTGATTTTACCTAAAGTATGCCATACGTTTTGACTCTCCCTTCTCTTAGATCTCTTAGGTAAATAGGGCAGCTTCATCTCCAATACCCCTTCTTTTGGCAATAAAAGCAAATCGACTCTTTTGGAACAACAGATGGAACTACTTCAGATATTGCCTTTCTCTTATCGTCAAACTCTTCGATCATGGCATGTCTTTCGTTGCCATTGCCTATATCCATAGAGGTCTGGAAAGCAGATTCACCAATCAACTTTGCTTTTCGATTGCGCCAAACCATTGCTGATTCAGCAACAATAAGTATATAGGTGAGATGTATAAGGGTCCCGTCGCAGTTCATCATATGGTACTGTCTCACGAATTCACTATATGAGTTACGAAGTGACTGAAGAACCCAGTCAACAGCCATCTCCTCACAGACAACGGATCCCAACATTCTTAACCTATCAATGTGTGACTTTATCCCGAGGACGTGTGCACACACCGACTTTCCTTCTTTATGTTTACTTGCCAAAAGGGCTTGAGTGAGCTTGAACTTTTCAAGCCTTCGAACTTGTGGGTTAGGGAGAATAATTGGAGGAGGTGGAGGAAGAGAAGCATGATCTCTTGTTCCTCGATCGAATCATGGAATATCATCTTCTTGTGGAAAGCTTGTTCCACGGGATTTGGGAAGACCATAGTTGTCGTACTTTGACATCTACAACACGGGAGAAAACGAATTCAAGTTAGTTGATTTATTGAGTCCTTAGTAAATCACCCAAATGAGATACTAAGGCTAGGACCCAACACAATATACTACAACCTAGAAAAGGGGTGTCGTAATCTAGTTGCAGAATATTTGAAGGTGAGTGAATGACGATTCACTAATTTCCACCATGAAAAACGAAAAAGAAATTTAAGTTTTAAATCTATGAAAACTCCTAGATCCTTTGAGATTCATTGAACATTTCAATGGCACTTTTAAATCTCGATATGCCCCTCTAGTTTGTGACTGGGATGCCAAGGATCACAAAGCGGGTGTGAATAACCATGCAACCTTACATGGTGCCTTCACATGTTACAGTCACCTATTCGATGTGCCGGTAAACCACACACGCTCCACCGAACTATGACAAACATTGATTTACCCTTTGCTACCTTTTCTTAGAACCATTTAGTGTGTTGATAAACCACACACGCTCCACTAACATCTCCGCAAGGGCACAAAGTGTAATTTCATGGAATTGCATCAATTCACTTTTGCCTAAGTAACTAAGATTGGGAATTTGTAAAACATTTAGTTACTTTTGTACTTCATTATACTTATAATGGAAGGTTTTGTCCTATCCTACCCGTTCGGCTAACGACCCTCCACTAGTCAAGAGTGCAGTGGGTAAGAGTTGATACCCATTCAATCGCCATTTTATAGGCAATTTCCTTAAACACCCCTTATAGATCAGCTTCGTGAATGAGGCCTACTAACGGTAAGACTGACTTTACTCATACATATATATAATGTTAGACTTTTAATGTTATATATATAGTATAGGGTGTATTTTACACTTTTAAAATACTAGGAGGTCAAATTTAACAATTATACTTTTAATTCAATTAAATTTTAAACCTAAACTTTTATAGATTTATTAAACCTCTTTTAATTATACACCTTAATTAATTAATAAAACCATAAGGGTGTGATACGAACTTTTCAAAACAATACTAGGGTTTTAGAATTTAACATTCCTAATTAAAACCCTTTAATCAACTTTTAAATTCCAAAACTTGAGGGAAAGTTTTGAAACATTTCAAAACATTAGGTTTAAAATTTAAATATACATCAAAAGTAAACTTTTAATCAAAATTTAAATTCCAAAACTTGAGGGCAAGTTTTGAAACTTTTTCAAAACATTAGGGTTTCAACTATTTAAATTTCAAATCTAAACCTTTGAGTTCAAATTTAAATTATAAAACCTAAAGGGGAAAATTGAAACTTTTCATAAGACAAGGATCAAATAACAAATAATATAAATTAAACAATTAATTTCATCATTATCTATATTTGACCTAATTTCAATTTCTTGCAAAATAAGTTACCCATTTAATACAAATAATTAACTTTAATCATATAAGGAAGTTATTATCTAATTAGTTGGTAATTATCTTGTGTTTTATCAAGGATATACTCAAAAATATGAATAAAATTTGATTTTAATGATCTAAAATAGATAAGGCAAGTTTCCATGAAAAAAAATAGCAAGAAATCCCAAAATCCCCTCTTTCTGACGCATGAACTCGCCGAGTACCCATATAGACTCGTCGGGTAGGGGCTACTCGCCGAGTCCACAATGGGACTCGCCGAGTCCATCAGGCAGGCTCACAAAAAATCGAATTTTTCAAGCATGAACAAATTAACTAGGCATTAATACAATAGAAACCAATCAAGGCTCTGATGCCACTGATGGGTTTTGGTCATAAGAACATCCTATGTGCTCATACAAACCCTAATGCTTGGATCTAGGTTTCTCTATTGAACATGCAATTTATCCAAGACGATAAACCCTAGATCTAGCATATGATAATCAATATAACATATAATTAGGGTTTAGATCATACCTTGATTGTTATGTAGCAATAACAATCTCAAATCCTCCTTGTAATGACTTTAGAAAGCTTAGAGTCACAAATGCCACTCCTCTAATGGTTCACAAACACCAAGAGCAAGAGGATGAAGAAGAGAAGAGAAGGAGGCTCTCAAAAACGTGTGGAAACCCTAGAAGGAAGCTTGTTCACGTTTTTGAGGCATAAGGGTTCTATATATAGTGAGGCTATTACGGTTATCTAACAAGGAAACCCTAATTTGGATGCTTCAGCCCTAAGCAACCCATGGACTCCTTTTCCTTAAGGCCTTGGACAATTTCTAATGGGTTTCCCCATAGGATTCGTCCATCCTTATAATATAAGGCAATCCATAGCCCAATTGCAATTATCTTATAATTACAATTCCAGTCCCTTAAGTTTAATTAATCTCTTTTAGTCATAAACTTAATTCTTATTAATTCTTGACTAATATTAATTAAACAATATGATTTCTCCTTTAATATATTATACCCATAATATATTAATAAATCATATTTATCCTTTCTCTCCATAATTCATCCTCTCAAGTTGCTTTGGTGAAGGCAACCCAAAAGGACCATGCACCATCGGGTCAAGTACATACCAAAATAGTTATGGACTTAGACACTAATCCAACACTGGCTTGGGAAGTGTTTCACTATGAAGTATCTAGGAAAAGTTGCCTATATTCTGGGGAACTGCCAATCCAAAACAATACCAAGCTGAGTAAGACTCAGAGCCTGAGTACCGATGCCAAGATAGTGGGAATGAGTCAAGTGCCATATGTTTCTATTATTGACTTAATCATGTACGCTACGACATATACTCTCCCTGGTGTGGCTTTTGCATTGAACATGGTTAGCCGATAACAAGGGAACCCGGGTAGAGCTCATTGGAGCACAGTAAAGAACATTCTCAAGTACCTGCGAAGGACTAAGGACTGGGTCCTTACACTTGGTGGGAGTGATGACTTGAGACTGATATGGTATAATGACACCAGTTTTCAGACCGACAGAGATAACTTCCACTCTCAGTCTGGCTGGGAATTTACCCTGAATGGAGGAGCGATTACTTGCAAAAGTTCCAAGCAGGAGACTGTGGCTGATTCAACATGTGAATCAGAGTACATAGCAGCGAGGGAAGCGTCGATGGAGGCTATATGGTTGAATAAATTCATTGGAGACCTCAAATTTGTACCAGCCATAAAGGAGCCTATGGAGATTTTCTGTGATAACGAAGGAGCGGTTGCCTTAACCAAGGAACCGAGGGATCATGGTAGATCCAGACACATCGACAGAAAATACCACTTCATCATACATCGGGTAAAAGAGGGACTCCTCGTAGTCAAGAGGGTATCGTCAGAGGAAAACCCAACAGATCCTCTTCCAAAGGGTCGGAGTAGGGTTAAGCACTTACAGCATACGAGGAGCATTGTCCTGAAGGTCGATATTAGTTTTAATGAGTAGATAGTTGTTTTGAAACTTGTTATACATAAATGTAATTGACATTTGATGATTAAATAAAGGAGTTTTATTTATGCGTAAAGTTTACTGTCTTGTGTCAATTGTTTACTATTGTTTCGCTTTTGCATGTTTTACTTCCAGAATAATTAGATTATTCAAATTATCCACAGTCAATCATACTTTGGGAGTAAGTTATGAGGTTAGACTGTCATAAATTGGTTTGTAGATTGTCTAAGTGTTTAGACATAGCAAAAGTTTGATGCAACATTCATAAGTACTTCTAAAATAAGATTTGGGTATTGGATTAAATCCACGCTCATGTGAATCACTTCATGGAATTTATCACGAGTGATTGTGAAACGATAATATTGTATAATCTTTAAACCGAGATATATGAGTTGTTGTCTACAAGTTGGTTGTGCATTGATAATGTGTAAACGCATCAGTAACTTGTTGCTATAAAATGTGTTGTTGTGTGCGATTTAACAATTAAATAGTACAAGTATATAAGTCAAAGTTTATCATTTCCTTTTATCTTAGGAGGATAAAAGCAATATTTTGGGACCCTCGATGATTTTGTGTTGACTTATGTGTCAGGCTCGGTTAGGACCAAATTGGTGTTTTCAATTAAGTTCTATGTCAAAGAAAATCAGAAGTCGGGAAACAAATTACTGGACATTGAGAATGATTATGTTCCATGTTATTTTCCACACGATATCTTGCAGAACAGAGGTCTATATGATTCTTATCTAAAGGACGCGTCAATGACTAGGATAGAGTTCGACAATGGATTTTGAGAGCTACAATTGCTAATCGGATTTTAAAGTTATACTTGCAGATATAGTTATTCGACTTATCCAAGTGGGAGACCAATAGATTATGTGTCTAAGCCCATAACTATAATTGGTTTGTAGTTGACCCGATAGTAGCATGGTCCTTTTGGGTTGCCTTCACCATAGCAATTTGATAGGATGAATTATGAGAAAGAGGTTCATAAATGATTTATTAATATATTTTAAGAATAATATATTAATTGAGAAATCATGTTATTTAATTAGTATTGATCAAAAATTTATTTGGAATTAATTTGGGGATAAAATGAGACTGATTAAATCTACGGGGACTGATATTGCAATTAACCGTTAATTGCAAGTTGGGTTGTGGACTCCTAATAGAAGGAGGTGGACGAATTCTATGGGAAGCCCATAGGAGAATTCATCCATAGGGCCTTCTAGAAGGGTTCCATAGGTTGCTTAAGGCCCAATCGGAGAATTAGGGTTCCAGTCTAAAACCCTTGCAGCACAACTATATAAAGACCCCTTGGGATGGGGTTTTCAGCCAATAGATCCTTAGATGAAACCATAGCCGGAAATCTTAGCCTCCCCCACCTCTCTCATATTCTTCTAATGCTACTTGGTGTTTTTGACTCCATTAGAGGTGCAACAATTGAGGGACTAGGCTCTTGAAGGTCAATATCAACAAGCTACAAGAAAAGGTATACTTCTAACTATGTTTATGTTATCAATTTCGAAAATTGTATGCTAGATTAGGGTTTATGATTTGGATAATAAATTGCATGTATAACATGAGAAAAACTTATATCCAAAGCATTAGGGTAGCATGTACACCATAGGAATGTTGTTGTGCTTAAAACCCATCACTTCTAGGCTTGCTGCTAGACTTTGAAAACTTATTTTTTTTTTGTTGTTGTTGTTTTTGTTGTTTCCCGAGGATCCATCAACCTTTCTCTTTTCACCGACTTCTGCTCTGTCAATATCACTTTTCTTAATCATACATTCCATGGATTTTGCAGCCCAGACAGCCGCCTCGAAAGTAAGTGTCTGCTTAACTAACACCACATACTCTCATGGCAACCATTTTTCATACCTATCAATCTTGATCAACTCGCTAGGGATAAATCACATGGAAAACTCCATCTTATCAATGAAAGCATTGGTGTCCTCATCAGCCAACATGCTTCTTTTCTCTAAAGACAAGAATTGATTCTCCAATTCCAACATGTTCTCAGCCGAGTAGAACTTCCTCTTAAAATGAGTCAAGAATTTGTACCATGTGAGCTGTAATGGATTTTTGTGGCTTAACATCTTCCCTAAGATGTTCCACCAACGAAGTGTTTTTCCATTGAACTTCCTCACAACGTAGGTGGCACGTAGCTACCCCGTGCAACTCCATGTGACAAATGTTAGATGCATCTCTTATATCCAGTCCATGAATCCTACTATATCTTCCTTTCTGTTAAATGATGACGGCTTTCTATTCATGAATTCCTTATATTTGAGGTAGTGTCTAGGTTCATCATTCTTTTGGGTCTTCGAGTCTTTCCAAAGAGGGAGTGGTCCTTAATGACTCTCTGAGTTATCAATTCCTTCCTGGATCATCGTTCGACGAGAGGGAACCGGTTCATTATTGACATAGCTAACTACAATGAAGCCATGGTAGGCCCTAAAGCTTCATAATGGAAGGAGGCTATATACAATGAGATTCAATCCATGATGGAGAACCAAGTTTGGAATTCAGTTCATCTAATACATGTTCTTAAGACAGTAGGTTGTAAATGGATATTTAAGAAAAATATCGACATGTATGGGAATGTACACTCATTCAAGGCTAGGTTGGTGCCAAAAGGTTACACTCACACTTAAGGAATTGATTACAAGGAAACCTTTTCACCTATAGCCAAGATAAAGTCTATTTAGATATTACTTTCCATAGTTTTGTATCATGACTATGAAATATGGAAAATGGATGTTAAAATAGCCTTCCTTAACAGCTTTCTGAAGATGTGTACATGATATACACTGAAGGTTTTAACATGCCAAACACCCAAATAGAGTGTGTATGCTTGAGGGATCCATATATGGACTTAATAAAACCTCACAATGTTGGAATATGTACTTCCATGAGAATGTAAAAGTTTATGGCTTTATTGGAACCCTAGACAAGTCTAGCGTGTATATATATATATATATATATATATATATATATATATATATATATATATATATATATATGAGCTAGAAAGAGTGTCGTTGTTTTCCAAGTATTTTATGTTGATGACACACTACTCATAGGAAACAATGTTCCCGAGATGGAAAGTGTAAAAATTTGGCTCGGTAAATGTTTCGCTATGAAAGACTTGGGAGAAGCGGCATAGACACTTGAAATAAGGATTTATCGAGACAGGCCAAAGCATTTAATTCGACTTAGTCATAGTACATATATGGATAAAGTATTGAGAAGGTTCAGAAAATTCCAAGAAAGGAGCTATTCCTATGCATCATAGCGTGAAATTATGTAAGACTTAATGTCTTAGTTCTAGTGATGAGCTGGAAAAGATGAGTCAGGTGCCATGTGCTTTGGCTATAGGATTGATGATGTGGGCTATGAGACGTATTCGTCCTGATGTGGCATATGCCTTGACCTTTATGAGTAGATATCAGGAAAATCTGGGGCTGAGTCATTGGACGGTTGTCAAGAACATTCGTAAACAATTGACAAATTAGAAATATATGTTGCTTTTCTATTACACTGCTCTTGAAAAACATAGAAATCTTATGTCTAGGTCTCTCATATCTCTCCCCTTTAGTTCTAGGGTTCTTTAATCTTACGTGTGAACCGTTAAAGGTACTTTACTATGGGTACTAGTCCTTCGAAAAGCAACAAGAGATTAAAGGAATCATGCTTCAAGGGCAAATTCATTTTTTCAAATAATAGTGTATCAATCCTTCTTTTTTAGCTTGTTAGCTTAGTTTTAAAAGTACGTTTCATTAATTGTAAAACTTAGATCATATGGTGCATGTACACTTAGGATGATTTTGAATATTGATGATGCCTTAGTCTAGTGTATAAGTGCATAGAAACCCAAACAAATACAAGTTTTATTAATGTTTGTTAATAATCAAATTACTCAATAAATAATAAACTAGTGTTAAGTTGCTCTAAGGTATGACCTTATAGGATCATATGCTATTATTAAATATCATTCTATAATGATTCTTGGGCATATGAATCTTTCATATGTACATTATTCCTTTCAATTAAGGGAAGAAATGATGATCCTAGATGATAGTACGTGGCTTTTTCGGTGAACTCTTTCTTTCTGATGAATATAGAGGTTGAACCCGAGAATTTTAGATGATGATGGTACTCATATGTATAATAACAACTTTTATTGCTTTAATATCATACATTTGTGTAGTTTTTATGATGAATCAAAGAGGATATTGATGAACTTAACTTAGTAACTCTTGTATGTATAGATTATGTCCATAACTTGATAAATTAATACTTGTCATCTACTGTATGTTGTTTTTGTAATTGAATAATAGATTTTTGAAAAGTTATATAGTCAGATGGGAGTAGAACATAATCCAAACATATATGTTTTCATTACGAGCAACGCAACCATTTAAAGTTCATGGCGCCTATCTAGATAAGCAAAATCTTGTTCTTCGATGAGGAATTTGGATAAGATGTGTATTTTTAGTACATTGTTGATGCTTCTTATATATGTAATTTTATATGTATTGTAGTTGGTGAAGTAGAAGAGCTAAACAAAGGAGTTTAAGCCTGAAATATCACCCTAATAAGCCTTAACAAACTGAGTAGATAATCATAATTGGTTCTAAGAATGTGTTTGATCATATTTTTTTATATGTATCTTAGTAATAAATGCTTTATATGATAATGATTCCATGCATGGATGGCGAAATTCCATGGGAATATATTAATATCCTTTTGGTGTTAGATGATAAAGTTTACATGGACAAAATGTTACTTCTTCATTGATGTCCATAACTATAGAGAAAATGATGAGATATGTGGCATGCAAATGATAAACTCTACATGGAAAAAATTTGACTTATTCATTGAATTCAATAACCATGGTGAAAAGAGTGAGACATATGGTGTGTACTAAGTCGATACCTAGCAATGTGAACACATGTAATTATATGGAATTAGTTGTTGTAGTTATGCTATATTATTGATAGGTGAAATGTTAAAGGTTTTTTGGAATATTACTTATTAAGATTTTAGGCTTACACTTGATTCATATTGGTTTCTAAAGGACCTAGTAATGTGGACAAACAGAAAGGTGTCTTGGAATAATCACAATTACAGGTTGTTTGGATTATTACTCATTATGTTTTCGGAAAACTAATTCATTTAACTTAGATTATTTAAGGTGGTGGATACTCGAAGTCGACGTGGGTCATAGGGAAGGGGTGGTGCTCGCTGTGAACGATTGAGGTTGCAAATCTCGGTGAGTCAAATAGAAAATGAGAATCCACCTAAGAAACCATTTAACCTAAGGGAGACAGTTGCTAAGGGGGTGGAAAAAGCTTTACATGATGTTTTGCCTACTCTCCTTGATATACATGAATAGCCTACTATGGATAGAAACCATGAGCCAACTCTATTAACTAGGAAAAAAAAGGTCATGGGAAAAGTGAAACTTTTATAGCTTTAATATCATACATGTGTGTAGTTTTTATGATGAATCAAAGAGGATATTGATGAACTTAACTTAGTAACTCTTGTATGTATAGATTATGTCCATAAGTTGATAAATTAGTACTTGCCATCTACTGTAAGTTGCTTTTGTAATTGAATAATGGAGTTTTGTGAAGTTATATAGTCGGATGGGAGTAGAACATAATCATAACATATATGTTTTCATTGTTCACGGCGCCTATCTAGATAAGCAAAATCTTGTTCTTCGATGAGGAATTTGGATAAGGTGTGTATTTTTAGTACAATGTTGATTCTTCTTCTATATGTAATTTGATATGTATTGTAGTGGGTAAAGTAGAAGAGCTAAACAAAGGAGTTTAAAGCCTTAAATATCACCCTAATAAGCCTTAACTAAGTGAGTAGATAATCATACTTGGTTCTAAGAATGTGTTTGATCATATTTTTTTTATATTTATCTTAGTAATAAATGTTTTATATGATATTGATTCCAAGCACGGATGGCAAAATTCCATGGGAATATATTAATATCCTTTTGGTGTTAAATGATAAAGTTTACATGGATAAAATGTTACTTCTTCATTGATGCCAATAACCATAGAGAAAATGATGAGATATGTGGCATGCAAATGATAAAGTCTACATGGCAAAAAGTTGACATATTCATTGAATTCAATAATCATGGTGAAAAGAGTACGACATATGGTGTGTACTAAGTTGATACCTAGCAATGTGAACACATGTAATTATATGGAATTAGTTGTTGTAGTTATGCTATATTATTGATTGGTGAAATGTTAGCGGTTGTTTGGAGTATTACTTATTAAGATTTTAGGCTTACACTTGATTCATATTAGTTTCTAAAGGAACTAGTAATGTGGACAAACGGAAAGGCGTCTTGGAATAATCACGATTAGAGGTTGTTTGGATTATTACTCATTATGTTTTCGGAAAACAACTTCATTTAACTTAGATTATTTAAGGTGGTGGATACTTAAAGTCGACGTGGGTCATACGGAAGGGTTGGTGCTCGTTGTGAACGGTTGAGGTTGCAAATCTTGGTGCATCAAATTGGAAATGAGAATCCATCTAAGAAACCATTAAACCTAAGGGAGACAGTTGCTAAAAGGGTGGAAAACGCTTTACATGATGTTTTGCCTACCCTCCTTTATATACATGAATAGCCTACTATGGATAGAAACCATGAGCCAACTCTATTAACAAGGAAAAAGAAGGTCATGGGAAAAGTGAAACTTTTATAGCTTTAATATCATAGATGTGTGTAGTTTTTATGATGAATCAAAGAGGATATTGATGAACTTAACTTAATAACTCTTGTATGTATAGATTATGTCCATAAGTTGATAAATTAGTACTTGTCATCTACTGTAAGTTGCTTTTGTAATTGAATAATGGAGTTTTGAGGAGTTATATAGTCGGATGGGAGTAGAACATAATCCAAACATATATGTTTTCATTGTTCACGGTGCCTATCTAGATAAGCAAAATCTTGTTCTTCGATGAGGAATTTGGATAAGATGTGTATTTTTAGTACAGTGTTGATGCTTCTTATATATGTAATTTGATATGTATTGTAGAGGGTAAAGTAGAAGAGCTAAACAAAGGAGTTTAAAGCCTGAAATATCACCCTCATAAGCCTTAACTAAGTGAGTAGATAATCATACTTGGTTCTAAGAATGTGTTTGATCATATTTTTTATATTTATCTTAGTAATAAATGTTTTATATGATAATGATTCCAAGCATGGATGGAAAAAATTCCATAGGAATATATTAATATCCTTTTGGTGTTAAATGATAAAGTTTACATGGACAAAATGTTACTTCTTCATTGATGCCAATAACCATAGAGAAAATGATGAGATATGTGGCATGCAAATGATAAAGTCTACATGGCAAAAATTTGACATATTCATTGAATTCAATAACCATGGTGAAAAGAGTAAGACATATCGTGTGTACTAAGTCGATACCTAGCAATGTGAACACATGTAATTATATGGAATTGGTTTTTGTAGTTATGCTATATTATTGATTGGTGAAATGTTAGCGGTTGTTTGGAATATTACTTATTAAGATTTTAGGCTTACACTTGAGTCATATTGGTTTCTAAAGGACCTAGTAATGTGGACAAACAGAAAGGTGTCTTGGAATAATCACGATTACAAGTTGTTTGGATTATTACTCATTATGTTTTCGGAAAACTAATTCATTTAACTTAGATTATTTAAGGTGGTGGATACTCGAAGTCGACGTGGGTCATAGGTAAGGGGTGGTGCTCGCTGTGAACGATTGAGGTTGCAAATCTCGGTGAGTAAAATTGGAAATGAGAATCCACCTAAGAAACCACTGAACCTAAGGGAGAGAATTGCTAAGGGGGTGGAAAAAGCGTTAGATGATGTTTTTCTTATCCTCCTTGATATACATGAATAGCCTACTATAAATAGAAACAATAAGCGAACCTTATTAACAAGGAAAAAGGTCATGGGAAAAGTGAAACTGTGTTGTATAAGGATGGAACTATGAAGAAAACTGATACTTATTAGGCATTCATTGATTGTAAGCCTACTGAATTCTCGTGAAAGGATAAACCGATAGATGCGATGATTTGTCTTACCTACACTAAGAAAAAGTTACGTACCAAAAAATGTACTAACAAGGATAAAGTGGAGTTTACCACATAATTATTGACTTGAGCGGCTCACTCATGGTGGGAGATTATGAACAACACTATTTGGGAGTAATGGGTGAGTATGTTATCATGTGAGTATTTTAGGGTGAATTCGTGTGAAGAATATTTTTCTCAAAGTACTGCCAAAAAACTCGAGTATGAATTTATGTAATTCACTCAAGGCTCCAAATTTGTGCAACATTATACTGTGGAGTTTAATGAGGAAGCTCAATTTGTTAGGAATGAAGTAGATACTAAGGAGGGGAAGATTGATAAGTATATGTAGGGATTATAGAACGAAATATGTGAATTCCACTAAACCTAGAAGTATATCACTTTCCATCAAGTGGTTGAAGCTGTTAAAGGTCGATAGGTGGAGTTCAAGAGGCAAGTGCAAGAGAAGGAATGCAGAAAGAAAAGTTGGAAGAATAAGTCTGAAGGGTCATCAGAAAGAGGGAAGACGTCGAGAAAATTGTAACAATCAGATCAAAAGAAGGATGAAGAGAGATGGAGTGATAAATGTTGCAAAAAGCATGTAGGAAATTGAAACGGAGCCTTCAGCTCATATAAGTTCTTTCAGTGTGGAAGGACATGAAATCTGAAAAAAAAATAGATTCCCTAGAAGTATTGTTGTTTGCTTAAATTACAACGAAAGTGGTCATATGTTTCATAATTATCCTAAGGAAAAATTTGAAACGCAAAAGAATGCGTGGAAAGTTGACGGAGGAGGATCGTAAGAAGCGAGTAAGAAATATGGTAAGAATATGAAAAGTAGAGCCTTTCGGATGATGACAAAGGAATCGAGAGACAATAATGTTGGTATCTCAAGTACTTATATTCTAAGCTCACTTCCATTTCGTGTTTTATTTTAAAGTTTTGATCGGCCCTCTAACTTTAATTCTTTTATTCCGCCCCTGATTGACTTTTACGATTAAATTTTCAATAGTTGAGTTATTCCAACAAAATATTTAAATTTTATATTAATAAACTTGAGTTGTAACGTTTAAAATCTAAAAATTGAGTTTGAGGAATTAACTTAAAAAACAACTACAATAACTTGTTGAACGTTTTTACTTTCTTCGGATAGGCTTTTAAATTTAATAAAAAAAACAACTCTAATTCTTTAAAAAAAAGAAAAAAAACGCATAATAAAAGTAAAATATACATAAAAAAATTTATTTTGTTATTTTTGACAATTCAGTTGTTATAAAATCCAAAAAATAGATTCGATTTTGATCCAAACTAATCCAAAATTCAGATTAGGCATGAGAATTTCACCGACCTAGTGGGAAATCCGGTTGACACACCCCAATAGACGATGGATATTCCGTGTAAAAAAGGGTATCGAGGATGGGACTGCAGATACCCATTAGGCTAAAACTTGGGATTAGGCTTTGACCGGATATATATATATATATATATATATATATATATATATATATATATATATATATATATATATATATATATATATATATATATATAGGGTTAGATCAAGTATGAATCACAAGTATTTTGTGAACGTTTAACTAAATTCTAGCTTTTAAATTAGAAAAAATAAAAGGATATGATATTATGATACATGTTATTAACATGGACTAATATTACTCTATAATTACACTTCAAGGCAAATATTAAATTTTATGAAGACAGAGAAATGAAAATTACATATATATTAGGCATCTAATTAAGTCAAATTAATTAATAAAAATTAAATCAAATCTTTTATTTTGTTTAATACATTAAAATAAAATCATATTTTTTTAGAATACGACGTAATGAAACATATGTGAACATGCATTCTTTAGAAATATATAATCATTTTTAAAGAATATACAAATCATGATGTTTGGGTATAATTATTCAATGCATAAATTGGATTAATCTTTGAAAATCAAAATTAAATTACCTTAAATTAAGGAATAGATAGAATTATAATATTAACTTTCAAATTCAAATTTGAAACTCAACTTACAAATATGCATTTTGACTTATCATTTGATTTCTTGAAGCCTAACATCTCGGCAAAAATGTTTGATTTCTGGTTCATCTTTCCATATATCAATCATTTGCCATAATCGAAATACCCTATCTACTCACAACCATTGCTTACTCCTGGAACGCCACCACCAAACCACCAACACTAATCTTTCATCCATGTCTCTCTCTAAGAAAAGCCTAAACCATTTATCTCCCTCGTTATATATATATATATATATATATATATATATATATATATATATATATATATAACATCACCACTTCGGGGTTATGGTAGGTGCACAACTTGCCTCAAAATTCATCGCACCACCCCATACCCATACACCTTCAACGACACCACTGTTACCTGTACAGTTCATCCCCAACTTCCATCAACACCTTCATAGCCAGAAAATCATCACCATAAAGCATCGCTGCCATCTCCATCTGTCTTTCGCAATTCAGGTTAAGGCTCTCCCCTATCTGATCTCCATTTCTTTTTAATATATAGAGTTATGGTCATATTTTTGGCGTCTTTCCATTGAAGTTCTCTATTGACATCCATCATATCCACACACTTTCACCACCTTACTCCATCAAATTTCTTCCCTCTAAGAGAAACCCTAAATGTCGTCATCAACGGCCCACCCCCTTCAACTACTTTCTTTACTCTACTCCTTCGGTAAACATTTTATTTTTCATCTCTATTTCATACTTTTTATGTTCAGGGTACATGACTTTGTCAATTTTACAAATTGTGTGATTTTCTTAATGTTTTGTAACATCTAGGAAAGAGACTAAACATTATATGTCTCTGATATTGGTTTTGAGTTAGACAGGAAATATGGACTCTTCAACAAATCAACACGTTCCACGTATAGTACTAACTTTATTTTTAATTTTTTAATTTTTAGCATCAATCTTTTATTTATAAAAGGTGGACCAAATATGAAAATACATAATTTTCAAATTTTGTTACATAAAATCAGAGGAAAGAAGATTTTGACGGGAACATGAGGTATGCAAGCATGAATATTCGACTTCTGGATGTCTAGGTGTACATGTAAGAAATATTAATGTCATTATGTGTTCTCCATTAAAATTTCCTTCTTGAGTTCATTATGATCACTTCATGAGCTTTTTTTTAGTTTGCGGTTCATTTTCATTCATTTTTACTCCAATTTGTTGTAATTTTCAAGAAAATCGATTCATTTTCCTGTTGTATTACAGATCTGACACCTTCAAATTACAAGATGGTTCTAATTACTTTAATTTATGTTCTAAAATTATAGGTTCGCATTTTGTTTTCTTTCTGTTTTTCAGATTGTTGGGGTCGATGTCATTAAAAAGACAAGTACTGATGGATATAGCACAATTTTAATCGCTAAGATTGTAACTATATGCATCATTCGGATAAATATCAATGGAGAGGAAGGTGAATATGAAGGTGTTGGAGGAGAATCTCTCATGGGGAAAACAGGGCAATAAGAATTGTACTTTGTTATTTAAGTTTTGTGGCAATTGGTGAAGTAGCTTAAATCTTTATCTCGACTCTTGTATTTGGATTCCTATTCAGGTATACCCACCACCAATTCAAACATTAAAACATTAATTGTATTTGAAATCATATTTTGTATCTTAGTTTTGTTTCCATTTGCAAATGATAGATTGTAGTATGTGACAGACTTAAATATTGGTAATTGACGGACTTCATTTGCAGTTTATAAATTATCTCCTCTTTTGCATCTTCAATTTCATCTTTCAAGTTTAAATCTTCAATTTCTACTCAAATTTAATAATGCATGTTTCAAGTTTTAAGCAATAATTTTATCTATTAGTATGCCAATTGATCTATTTTTTGAATGTAAAACATGTTGATGTTCTATTTTTTATTCTATTTTTTTCTATGAGATAATGTTAAGAATGAATCAAGACATCACATGTTCTCATATATGTGGTTTTGATATCGTAGGTAATACATGTTCTTTATGCATTACCTACCGCAAAAGTAATGTAACCTACCCATCAACATGAAGGGAAAATATGGAGGGAAGACTTGCTGCTTTGCTCAGGTGAGGATCATCATTCAATAAATATATGTAAGTATTACACAACTATTAGGCTACAAAATATTTTATGGCAAATGAAAATTCTTAATAGCAAATTTTATATACTAATAAACATTTACCTCAATGATAAATGAATAGTTAATTTCTACTAATAAATGAATAGTAAATCCAAAATAGAAATATACATTTGTTTTTAAATGGAAACAATGATGTTTGTTTATTTTTAACTGAAACAACTACATACTAACATTCTAAACCAAATGAAATACATGTATATTTATTTTTATCCAAAAATAAAAGTTTACATATATTTTTAAACCAAAACAACTTACTTTTGATTTTCATTCAAAACGACAATGTACTTTTAGTTTGAAAAACAACAATGTACTTTTAGTTTGAAAAGCAACAATGTATTTTATTTTCAACCCAAAAGAACAACTTATTGTTGGAATAGTGTCTAAGGCTGCAACTATATTAGGCAAGTATTTGATCCGGTTGTGCATGGTCCTTTTGGGTTGCCTTCACCGTAGCAACTTGACAGGATGATTTATAATGAGAGAAGAAATATTATTAATATATTATGAGAATAATATAAGGAATAATAAATTATTATTTGATTAATAAAAGTCATAAATTAATTAGGAATTAATTTGGTGACTTAAAGAGATTAATTGAATAAAGGGGCATAAACTGTCAATTATATGATAGTTGTATTATGGGCTATAATCCCTTATGGATAAGGGGTGGACGGTTTTGAGGGCTTAGGATAGACCTAGAATTCGTCCAAGGCTTATCATTAGGGTATTGGATTGCTTAGGGCCTAAGTTATCCAATTAAGGTTTAAGGACGAAACCCTAGGAGCCTCACTAGTATAAATAGACCCTAGGGGTTAAGGAAAATCGGCACCCTTGTCTCTAAAGAAACCCTGGCTGATTTCTTCCTCCTCTCTCCTCTCTCTATAATCATCCTCTTGCTAAGTTGGTGTTTGTAAGCCATTAGAGGAGTGACACTTGTGACTCTAAAGCTCCAAGGACAAGAAGATTCAAGCAAGTGATTCCAGGTAATCTTCTAACTCTGATTTATTGTGTTATTATACTAGAATTATTATTAGAAGTCTTGGATACAATGAATGCTCAATTAGAGAAACCTAGATCCAAGCATTAGGGTTTGTATGTGCACATAGGAATGTTCTTATGGCTCAAACCCATCAGTGGTATCAGAGACTTGATTGGTTTCTATTGAATTGATGTATTAGTTGCTTGATTGTTATTTGCAAAAATTCAATTTTTGTGTTTCTACCTGATGAACTCGGCGAGTCCTATGGTGGTACTCGGCGAGTAGGCCTCAACTCGGCGAGTCCATTATGGTACTCGGCGAGTTCGAGTGTCAGAAAGAGCTAAGTTTGGGATTTCTTGCTGTTTATCTTATGGAAACTTACATTTATCTTAATGGGTCAATATAAATCCGATTTTAACATATATTTGAGTATATCTTTGACCTAATTAAAGATATTTACCAATAAATTGAATAATAATTTCCATATGTGATAATTGATTGATTATTTTATTAAATTGGTAAATTGTTTTGCAAGAAATAATTAAATAAATCAAATATGGATAATTATGTGATTAAATGTTAATTTGGATTATTTGTTATTTGATCCCTTATGTTTTGAAAAGTTTAAAACTTGTCCTCAAGTTTTGAAATTTATGTTTTGTGGTTAAAAGTTTAATTTAGACAACTTAAATTTCAAACCCTAGAATTTTACAAGTTTAAAATTCAACCCTATAGTATTATAATATTACAAGATTAATATATATATATATATATATATATATATATATATATATATATATATATATATATATATTTGTATAATTAAAATGCTAGTCTTACCGTTAGTAGGCCTCATTCACGAAGCCGGTCTATAAGGTGGGTATAAGGCTGTTGCCTATAAAATGGCGCTTAATGGGTGTACACTCTCACCCACCTCTTGCTTGATCGGTGGAGGGTCGTTAGCCGAATGGGTAGGATAGGGCAACTCTATATCTTCATTAAAAGTATAATATTAAATACAAAGTAACTACATGTTTTTAAAATTCCCAATCCTAGTTACTTTAGGAAAAGTGAATTGATGCAATCCCATGAAATTACACTTTGCACCCTTGCTAAGAAGTTAGTGGAGCGTGTGTGGTTTACCGGCACACTAATTGGTTCTAAGCAATGGTGGCAAAGGGTGATTCATTGTTTATCATAGTTCAATGGAGCGTGTGTGGTTTAACGACACATCGAATAGGTGATTGTTACAATGAAGGCACCATGTACATTTGCATGGTTATTCACACCCACTTTGTGATCCTCGGTATCCCAGTCACAAACGAGAGGGGCATATCGAGATTTAAACATGTCATTGAAAAGTTCAATGAATCTCATCAAAACCTAGGAATTCTCAATACATTTAGAACTTAAAGTTAGGTTTTCATGGTGGAGAATTGGTGAATCGTCATTCACTTACCCTCAAATTGTTTGAATGTTGGATTACGGCATCCCTTTTCTAATATGTAAATAATGTTGTTGGATCCTAGCCCTAATTTTTCTTATAGGGTGATTATTAGAGATTCAAATTCTAATCAATCTTTGTCCTTTCAATTTGTAGATGTCGAACGCGAACAACGCTGCTGCTAGTTCATTCACATTGATGAGCCTTTTCCAAAAGGTGGCATTTGATGGAATGAATTTTAGCGAATGGATAAGATACATTCGCACGATTGCTCGCTACGAGGACAAGGAGTATGTCCTCGACGAAAAGCTCGAGAAGATCAACCCAGAAATCGCTACTCCGGCTGAAATGGCTGTTTTGAAACTCATGAGTGTGATGCGACGAAGGTACATTGCATCATGATAGCCACAATGAACGCAGAATTCTAAAAGTCCTATGAGGACATGTACCCGTACGAGATGCATCAAGACTTATTGGAGAGATAACACCAAAACACGAGGCAGGAATGTTACGAGATTTTGAACATGATCTCCGCTAAAATGGGACATGGAGAATCTCTAACCGTACACTTGCAAAAGATTCAAAGGTATGTCGATCGTCTTCGCAAGTTGAATGTCGACTTTGAGGAAGACTTGGCTATCGACATGGTCCTTCACTCCATGCCTTCGTGTTACAACCAATTTAGGATGACCTACCACATGAACAAGTAAGAGGTCACCCTAAGTAAGCTCCAAGGTCTCCTTAGGGTTGCTGAGAGCAACCTCAAGGACAAGTCTGTTGCACCTACTCCCAATCCACCCGCTGCTCCTGTTTTGGCTATTAGGCAGGGAAGGGGTAAGAAGAGGAAGGCTCCGTCTAAGAGCCACCGCAAGGGAAAGTCCCGAGATGGTTCCTCTTATGGTGGGACCAAAGTAAATCCCGCTAACCCTAACCCTAACCCAAAGGAGGCAGAGTGCCACCATTGCCATAAAATAGGGCATTGGAAGAGAAGCTGCCCAGAATACCTGCAAGCTATCAGGGAAGCAAACATCAAGCCGTCTTTCACAAGTATTTATACAATTAAATCTAATGATTCATTTCATGCTATTTCTTGGGTCCTCGATACCGGTTGTGGTTACCACATTTGTTCTGAATTGCAGGGACTAAGAAGAAATAGGGATGTGGAGCATGGAAAAATAAATCTAATCATGGGGAACAAAAGATCGTCGCCTATGACCAAGATTGGAGTGTATTCTCTAGTGCTTAGGAATGATTTATGTTTAGATTTGAACAATTGTTGCTATTCTCCAGAAATGGCAAGAATCATCATTTCATTTCATGGTTTGTTTAGACAAGGATTTAGATTTTCTTTTAATAATGAGAATGGCTCTATTTATGCTTATCTAAATGGTGTCTTATATTTTGAAGCAATACCATGTAATGGAATTTATGAAACTGTTATGATTGTAGATAACCTAGGAAATGATGTTTTTTGCATGGATTCTTCCAATAGTATGGATAGAGCATCCTTGTGGCATTGTCGTTAGACATGTCAACAAGAAGTGCATAGCCTAACTACAAAAGGATGGAGTGTTGGAGTCATTCGACCTTAGGGAAGATGACACATGCGAATCTTGTTTACTTGGAAAGATGACCAAGTCACCCTTCACTAGCACATGTGAAAGGGGTGAGGGTTTATTGGACCTAATACATACCGATGTATGTGGACCCTTTAGATCAACCACAAAGGATAGGAACCGCTTCTATGTGACTTTTACCAATGACTATAGTAGATATGGGTATATCTACTTAATCAAGCAAAAGTCAGAAACATTTGAAAAGTTCAAAGAGTTCAAGAATGAAGTGGAGAATCAATTGGGTAGGAAAATCAAGATGCTTCGATCCGATCGAGGAGGAGAGTACCTAAGTCTTGAATTCCACGATTATCTAAAAGAGTGTGGAATAGTTTCACAATTGACGCCACCTAGGACACCGTAGTTGAATGGTGTGGCAGAAAGGCGTAATCGAACCTTGTTAGACATGGTCTGCTCTATGATGAGTCGTGCTTCACTATCTATCTCATTCTAGGTGTATGCCTTAGAGACTGCCGCTCATATCCTTAACCGAGTCCCTACTAAGAAGGTTGCCAAAACACCTCACGAGATGTGGACAGGGAAAGCTCCCTCGTTAGCACATATCAAGGTTTGGGGTTGCGAGGCTTTCGTAAGACGAGATACTCACGACAAGCTCGATTCCTCGTAGTGAGCGATGTATTTTCATCGGCTACCCGTAGAAATCCTTTGAATATCTCTTCTATAGACCGAAGGAGAATGTTGTATTCGCTGCAAGGAGAGGAGTTTTCCGAGAGCGAGAACTCATAAGCCAAGGAGACAGTAGGAGGCAAATCGAGCTTGAAGATATTCAAGAATCGATTGATGAAGGAACCTCTGCCCCTGGCACTCAACCCGAGGAGGAAACTCCGGATGAACCGATTGACGAATCATTACCTCTTAGACGTTCCGAAAGAGTTAAAGTTCAACCCTAGTTTTTATGGTTTTCATATTACTACCGAAGGGGACATGTATATTAGTGATGGTACACTAATAAATCTAGATGAACATAATAGCTATAAGGAAGCCATTGCATGCCCGGAGTATGCGAAATGGAAAGAGGTAATGGACAGCGAGATTCAATGCATGTATGACAACCAAGTTTGGAATTTGGTTGATAATGTGCCTGGACGTAAGACCGTTGGGTGCAAATGGATCTTCAAGAAGAAGACCAACGTGGATAGAAACGTACACACATATAAGGCGCGATTGGTTGCGAAGGGCTTTACTCAAACTCCCGGAGTTGACTATGATGAGACCTTCTCACCAGTTGCGAAGATAAAGTCTATTAGAGTGATGCTAGCTATTGTCGCATTTCATGATTATAAGATTTGGCAAATGGATGTCAAGACCACTTTCCTTAATGGAAAGTTGGCTGAGGATGTTTACATGACTCAGCCAGAGGGTTTTTTTGATCCGAAGCATCCAAATAGAGTGTGTAAGCTTGAGAAGTCCATTTATGGACTTAAGCAAGCGTCTTGCAGATGGAATCTTTGCTTCGACGAGAAAGTCAAAGAGTTTGGATTTGTACAAAGCGAAGATGAATCGTGTGTATATGTCAAAGCCAGTGGGAGCATAGTTAGCTTTCTCGTTCTTTATGTCGATGACATACTACTCATAGGAATCGACATCCCGACATCCCGACTCGTTCTTTATGTCGGGAAGTGCTTCGCTATGAAGGACCTCGGAGAAGCTTCCTATATCTTGGGAATAAGGATAGTGAGAGAACGAAGTAAGAGACTAATAGGACTTAGTCAGAACACTTACTTAGATAAAGTACTGAAACGTTTTAGTATGGAAAATTCGAAAAAGGGAGAATTACCGATACATAGTAATGCCAAGTTGAGTAAGACTCAAAGTCCGAGTACCGAAGCTGAAATAGCAGAGATGAGCCGAGTACCATACGCTTCCGTTGTTGGCTCAATCATGTATGCTATGACTTGTACTCGCCCTGATGTAGCCTTTACTTTGTAACAACATAATTTTTCAAACAAATTTTTCATTTCAAAATAAAGTATTTTCATTCAAATCAAGGCATAAACATTCCATGTGTCATGTCAGAATACAAATCATATGAATCCCAAGATCACAAAACATCTATCAGTGTGTACAGATCACGCCGGCGCCTTCCCACGGTCCTCGCTAGTACCTGAAACACATACACAACAACTGTAAGCATAAATGCTTAGTGAGTTCCCCAAAATACAACTTACGCACATACGCCTTTCCAGGCCCTGACCTTTCGGTCCATGTGTATCAGGGGACTTCCGTCCCTGCTGGGTAAACCTTCCGGTCCTACCCACGCCAACCTTACGGTCCACATTACACGCCTTCCGGCCCATAACATAATGCCTTTCGGCCCGCATAACATACATAGCACGTATAACAATTAACTTATCATATATAGCACATATATCACATATCATATCCGACCTTCCGGTCACACAGTCAAACCCTTCCGGGTACAGTATAGTGAGAAGACTCACCTCGTGAATATCGAAAGCTAGCAAATCCCGAAGTCACTCGTGCTCGATCCGCCGAGCTACAATCTCCCTATAACATCATACATCTCTTATTAACACTTTTATCTTCTAAGTTTGACTATCCCTAAGAAGTCAAACATAGGTCAACTCTGGTCAACGGTCAACGGTCAACGGTCAACTTGACCGGACTCGGCGAGTGCACAGGGCAACTCGGCGAGTCTAGACGTATCCGCCAACTCCATAGGATTCCCTTCTTACTCGTCGAGTACTTCCCCTGACTCGACGAGTTCCACCTGGGAGAGTCGCGGGGCCACCCCGACTCAACTCGCCGAGTCTCAAGAACAACTCGGCGAGTCCCAACTCGACTCAGACCACCTGTCAACCCTCTCTAACTCGTCCTGACTCACTGAGTCAACCCGTGACTCGACTGGATCATTCACTGGCCGATCCAGGGCAATCTTCAAGCTACTCGCCGAGTCTGCTCATCGGACTCGGCGAGTCCATGCCATGCAATTACTCAAACTCGCTTCTAAGGTCAGATCTGTTCCATCAATTCATAGATCTAGCCTTTCAAGACTGATTCACCACGTAAAGTCCCTATCTTGGTGTCCATAACACACCCCATGGCTTATAATGAACATTTTGGTCTAAAGCATAAGGGTTCCAACCCAAAACTTCCATTGATTCCCAAAAAGCTTGGGTAAAGGGACACTCTGGACCTTTAGGGGTCCAGATCTATAGTCTAAATCACTTAGGGGTCCAAGGGAGCACAAGATCTAGCCACAAAAGGGTTCAATAAACCCTAAATCAATGAAAACACCAACATAGAAGAGAATAGCTCGAAATATTACCCCAATAGAGATGCTCTGAACTCCAAATCCTCAGAAGATGGCTCCTCTTGCTTTCCCCTTGGCTGATTTCCTCTTTCCTTGCAAAATGACACCTCCAAGATCAATAATAGTCTCCTTCTATGCTCCAAACGCTCACACTCGATTAGGGTTTCACTCAAGGGACTGGTGAGCACAAATGACGGCCATAAGGCCCTTTAAATAGGTCCCAAACCCGAGAAATTAGGGTTTCATTTAACAGCGCAGACTCGCCGTGTCCATATCCTGGACTCACCGAGTCCAATCGAATCCCGCGTCCAGAATCGCGACCCTACTCGGCGAGTCTGAGCTCCAACTCGCCGAGTCCCCTCTCAAAACACAAAATAATCAAATTAATAAAGATACCTGGAATTCCGGGCTGTTACATACTTTGAGCATGGTTAGTAGATATCAATGGAACCCTGTCAGAGCTCATTGGATTGCGGTCAAGAATATCCTTAAGTACCTTCGGAGGACCAAGGAATGGTTTTTAGTCCTCAGAGGGAGTGATGACTTGAAGGTGCAAGGTTATAGTGACGCCAGCTTTCAAACCGACAGGGACAACTACCGTTTGCAGTCGGGCTGGGTCTTTACCCTTAATGGAGGAGCAGTAACTTGGAAGAGTGCCAAGCAGGAAACCGTAGCTGATTCAACGTGCGAATCAGAGTACATTGCAGCGAGCGAAGCGTCGAAGGAGTCAATATGGTTGAAGAACTTCATTGGTGATCTTGGAGTTGTGCCTACCATCAAAAAGCCTATGGAGATTTTCTGTGATAATGAAGGAGCGGTTGCCTTGACCAAGGAAACGAGGGATCATGGTAGATCTCGTCATATCGACAGAAAATATCATTTCATTAGAAATCGAGTAGAAGGACACCTTGTGGTGAAGAGGATATCATCAGAAGATAACCCAGCAGATCCGCTTACGATAGGACTGAGTCGGGTTAAGCATTTGCAGCATGCTATGAGTATTGGGCTGAGAGATGATATTAGATTAGATTAGATGATTTTAGAAATTTGTAATAGATAAATGTAATTTAACATTTGATGAATAAATAAAGGAGTATTATTTATAAGTAAAGTTACTGTCTTATGTTAAATATTTAACTATTGTTTCACTTTTCATGTTTTGACTTCCAGAATAATTGAATTTATTTAGAATAAACGAATTATTCAAACAGTCCACAATCGTTCATATTTTGGAAGTAGGTATGAATGAAGATTGTCATGAATTGGTATGTAGATTGTCTAAATGGTATTAGACATAGCAAAAGTTTGCTGCAACGTTCATGAGTGCTTATGAACTAGTTTTGAGCATTGCAACAAACCCACGCTTGCTGGAATCACCTTATGGAATCTGTTGAAAAAGGTGATCGCAAGATGATGATATCATATGGTCTTAAAACCTAGATATATGGTTTGTTATTTGTTAATTGGTTGTACATTGATAATGCGAAACCGCATCAGTAAATTGATGTTATAAAACGCATTGTTGTGTATGATTGATTAATGAATAAGTAAATGCATATAATTCGAAGTTTATTTGTTACTTTTATCCTAAGAAGTTAAAAGCGATATCTCGGCCACTCGATGACTTGATTTGACTTATGTGCCGGGCCCGGTCAGAACTAAATTGATGTGTTCGATTAAGTTCTATGTCAAGTGAATCTGAGATCGAGAAACCAAATGCTGGACAATTTGGTTCCATAGAATTGTCCACATGATATCTAAACAGAGGGCTGTACGATCCCTTATCTAAAGGACAAGATTGATAAGATTAGAGTTTGACAGTGTCTTTGAGAGCTACGATTTCTAATCGGTTTATACTTGTATATATAGTTACTAGACTTATCCAAGTGGGAGACTGTTGGAATAGTGTCAAAGGCTGCAACTATATTAGGCAAGTATTTGATCTGGTTGTGCATGGTCCTTTTGGGTTGCCTTCACCATAGCAACTTGACATAATGATTTATAATGAGAAAAGAAATATTATTAATATATTATGAGAATAATATAAAGAATAATAATATTCTTATTTGATTAATATAAGTCATAAATTAATTAGGAATTAATTTGGTGACTTAAAGAGATTAATTGATAAAGGGACATAAACTGTCAATTGTATGATAGTTGTACTATGGGCTATAATCCCTTATGGATAAGGGGTGGACGGTTTTGGGGGCTTAGGATAGACCTAGAATTCGTCCAAGGCTTATCATTAGGGTATTGGATTGCTTAGGGCCTAAGTTATCCAATTAGGGTTTAAGGGTGACAGCCTAGGAGCCTCACTAGTATAAATAGACCCTAGGGGTTAAGGAAAATAGGCACCCTTGTCTCTAAAGAAACCCTGGCCGATTTCTTTCTCCTCTCTCCTCTCTCTATAATCATCCTCTTGCTAAGTTGGTGTTTGTAAGCCATTAGAGTAGTGACACTTGTGACTCTAAAGCTCCAAGGACAAGAAGACTCAAGCAAGTGATTCAAGGTAATCTTCTAACTCTAATTTATTATGTTATTATACTAGAATTATCATTAGAAGACTTGGATACAATGCATGTTCAATTAGAGAAACCTAGATCCAAGCATTAGGGTTTGTATGTGCACATAGGAATGTTCTTATGGCTCAAACCCATCACTTATATCATTGATATATTTCAACAGTAAATGATATTTGTCGGTACATTTCGTGTTCTTTAAAAATACGATTAATAAAATATAACCCCAAACAACATCTTTTTCTTTTAAAATCAAACAACTTACTTTTATTAACTCACAACTTTCTTCATGCCAACCAAAATAACAACATACTTTCACTTTTAATCATTGTTGTAAAAATCCCGATTAGAGGCGCCTAGCGATTAATCACTGCATACATAATGAGTGAAACATTATTAAACGATGAAATTTTAACATTTTGAAGAAGTTTTATTTCAATGGAAAATATTCGAGGCATGATTAGTGTTGTATTAATCATATTAACCTATTTTGTTATCATATTAGTGGTATTTACGAACATTGATATGATATTTGTCATATTTATTTTTTTAAAATTCAACAAATTAAAAATTAATGGTCCCCGATTAATCCCCCGATAAATCTCCACCTAGCCGATTAATCCCTTGACCTTAGTCCACCGACTAGCTAACGTCGATCATTTTTTACAACCTTGCTTTTAATCCACTCAAGCAACATACCTACAATTTAAAAACAAAAACAATAACTTACGTTCCTTGAAATATAACATGTTTCTGAGTTGAAATGATTGTTGCAACAAAGTATTCATACTCGTCGCTTAGCACGGGTAAACGGCTAATATATATATATATATATATATATATATATATATATATATATATATATATATATACACACACACACACCTTAATAAGTATTTAGCTACAAATGTTGAATTTTAGGAGGTACAGCCCATTACAACGTTATGTACAATGATTTTGTGTTGTAAAATCTTATATGGTCAACAAATAGATAAGCCAATGCTAAGGACGGATCATTCAACACGAAAACTAATTCAAATGTCATATCCCTAGTTTTTTGCTCATTCAAATATGAAACGGTATTCCTTAAAGTTCGGCGCCAATTGAATCAGTTAAGAGGAGTGAATACATGTTATATAGCATAACAACAGACCAATCTTCATTTTCATATTAGTAGTGCCGGCCACCGTTTCCCCTGGTTTGCCTTCTCCATCGGCAAATCTTTAAACAGTACATATAATCATTCAATGCATAAGTTTCCTTATTTCTCACAAGTGTTTGACCTAGGCCTTTAATTTTTGATAGCCTTATTTTGAATCCTCTAGAATCCTCAAATCAATTGATTTTGGTCCATTTTCCCCTATGCTAATTAAGGAGGTAGAGTTAAATTGAACCCCAAAATTTTCAAATATCTTGGCCCCTATCCCCTTATATGATGACTACAAATTCTCATTTTCTTCTCCCCCACCTCCCCTTTTCTCCATTTCAGTAACCTCTAACTTGTTTTCTCTTTACACAACAACTGACGACCACAACAATCATGTCGCTATGTCTGCCATGCTACACGTAGTAGCCGCCGCCACCACCATTAGCTGCCACTTGCCTCTGCTAGGATCTAAGGAGAAATTTGGAGGATCACCATTCAATATGTATTGTTGTAAGTTCTTCAGATTAATTCATATTTTTTTATGTTATTTTACTTTGGTGTAAAACTAGATCAAACATGCAAAACCTAAGGATCACAATGTCGACCTCCTCTCTATCTCTTTCTCTCTCTTTCTCTCTCTCTCTCTCTCTCTCACTCACACACACACATTTTGGTTATAAATCACAGATCCAGAGTTTGAGTTTTTTCTCTTAACTTCTTTTATTCTCTTGTGTAGGTCATATAAATCAAAAAGGATGGGATTGGATTGTGCTCAACAGACTGAATCGAGGTCTCTATGTGTGTAACAATGTTTGTGTTTGTGTGTTTAAATTTATGTGTGTATATGTGTGAGTGTTATAGGCCCTTAAATATGTGGACATTGATAGATGAAGCGAGATGAGGATTCTTCATGATCTGCGTCGAATATTGACACTAGACAAGTGAAATTTGTAAATTCGATTCTTGATTTTTTGTCGCTTCAGTCCAAGAATTGGGTTTGTTATTACTTTATATTAGATCTTATTTTATGATTAATGATGTTAGTTCTTCATTGTTAATTTTATTATGTATGTAGAAGGCTTCTTCCTGAAGCTGCCCTAAGATGTCTAGAATCTTCAAAAGAAGGCCACATAAACCACAATGTTGGTCATTAAAGATAATGGATTGAAAACTCGGTATCAGAACTTCTGAAGGGTTTGGACATCTTAACAGGTTTTTTTTAATCCTTACTTGTAACTAGTTTGATTATTTTTTTACTTTTTGTATTTTTATCTTAAAAATATCTTGGTTGAAGGCTTTATCGTATCAGGATTATTCCTAAAAAGGTTTTTAATATGTTTCTCTATTGTGTTGGCTTTGTAGGTTCAAAGAACCTAACCAAGAGGGCTAATGAGAAAGTGGAATCTGATTTCTGATTTTCATTTTTGAACTTGGAAGGAAGTCTTTTGAGTAGGTAGAATCATAGACCATCTACAGTCATCACACTCCTCAAACAGCTACATCAATAGCAACAAACCTGCATCATTAAGATCTTTAGTAATCTTGGTCCTCTCTCTCTCTCTCTCTCTCTCTCTCTCTCTCTCTGTTTTTAGATCATAGATCTATTATCAAATAACCAAACTAATAACCAGGGTAAACGTGATTCTTTTGAAAATTGGTTGTAATATATCCATTTTTTGTCAATTTGCGTTCATGTGTTCGACTTATGCACTTGTTATGGTTTACTAAACCTGTTTATTATTATTTTTTTTTATTATTTTTTTTTTGCAGTTGCTTCCTGTAACATGTATTGAATCAATGACATTTATAATTACATTTCTTTTATCCTCTAATTTGTAAATTACAATTACAATTACAATATTATCATTTAGTTTTTGGCATATTTAAACAAAATTTTCTTTCATATCCTCTATAATGAACCTAATAAAACTCACAATCCATAAAACAAAACAACTTTTGTTTCTTTATCAATGTTTTTAGTGTTTTAATCATCAAATCACCACCATTAGCTAGGATTGAAATTGTTGATTTCTTTTCTTAATTAATGTAGCCAATAAAATTTTCAGTGTAATATGGTTCAAGAAGATACTTAGGTAGCTGCTTTTGGGAAAAATGGTATGCATCATGGTTAGGTGATTCATCATGGTTTGATTACCAGATTTTAGTTTTTGTAGATCTAACTTACACCAAGTTTGTATACATGTGTGTAGATATGAGTTTATAAATATGTGGTTGTATAGATATGGTAAATATGAATCATCTTTTTCATCTGTTTTTTAGATAAATGATTCTACAGCAAATGGATGAATCATCTTTTTCACCTGTTTATAAATATGTGTGTAGATATGAGTTTATAAATATGTGGTTGTATAGATATGGTAAATATGAATCATCTTTTTCATCTGTTTTTTAGATAAATGATTCTACAGCAAATGGATGATAATAAATGATGATATTAAAAGAATGCAGAAAGGTCTATGAACCAACAAGTTTACAATGTTACATATATTAGATGGTATCCGAAGGTTGGTACTTCTATTAATTTGTTTATTATAACATCCTAAATTCGTTTCTTCCTATTAAAGCTTTTCATTTGATGGGAACAAGTTGAAAAGAAATATGTTTAACTTAATATGTCACATATTATGAATTTGTCAAAGAATCATGTGTGCTCAAGTTCTCTCTCAGACATGGATAAACATAGGGGGAAATTTACCTTTTATACCTTTTAAGACTGGTGCTATATTAAAAAAGAAAAACTATTCTTCCCTCGCCTATACGGAATTCCCCGAGAAACCTTATCCCTACTTTCATGTTTCTTGCTGTAAGGTTTGTTGATATTCCCAAATTGTGTGAAGTGTGAACCAAGAAATACATTTGCTGATAATATGGGGATTGTTTGCTATACATGTGATAGTCATTCCAATGTGAATTATTTTTTTATAAGTAGTGGAATTAGTTGCTTAGAATGTTTTTTGTTGAGCCATGGAAATGGTTTTCCGTACAGGTGAATAGTTGAAGTTGAAATAAAAGAAAAACACAAGGATCAGTGTTCAGTCCGATGAAGTTTGCTCTACAAGTTGACGGTAGAATTTGCAAAGAAAATAATTTCTGCCACACGCCCGAGATATTGAAGGAAGAAAGTTCTATTTTTAGTGGCTTTTTCTTCGAGCAAGTAACTTTTTCTCTGGTCGGAATGATGAATATGTAACTTTGTTTCTGAGTAACTTTATCCCTTTTTTATATTTAAAAAAATTAAATAGGTCAATAGAGTTCAAGTGTCTAATGAAATGTTAAAGATGATTATTAAATGAATGAAAAGGTAGTCTTTTTATAATCTTTCTTAGACAAAGTTGAACTTCTACGTATTCCATGTTTCTTAAGAAAAAAGTTGAACATATATGTACTGAAGTGTTATATGACTCTTATTGGAATAAATTTTTGAGAAGGCTTAAGAGAAACAATAAAAACAGAAACTATTAAAGAGCAAAAGCGAACATTGTCTTAAGGATGGATTTTTTGTTCAAAGTAAGAATTTATTAAACAAAATTTAACTTATATTGTATTCAAAGTTATATCACCCTTATTGAAATAAATATCAAGAAGGCTTAAGAAACCCCAGAAAAATGAAACTCTAAAAGAGAAAAAGTGAATATTATCTTAACTAAGAGTTTTTTGTTCAAAATAAAAAATTACTCGCACCCGTTGCTTGGCGCGAGTAAACGGCTAGTGTGTGTGGGTGTATATATATATATATATATATATATATATATATATATATATATCTTACTATATTATTATACAAACCTTAGTATTTCTAAAAAACGATTTAAGACGTCCAAGTGTTTAAGCTAATAGTGTAACAAACCATGAATAAATTACAAAATACAATGCAATAAGTACAAGTGCTTAATTCATGTATTTATTTTAATGTCGAGATGTTATGCTGATGTTGTTGTATGCGTAG
Organism: Lactuca serriola; assembly: GCF_051521515.1. NCBI lineage: Eukaryota > Viridiplantae > Streptophyta > Magnoliopsida > Asterales > Asteraceae > Lactuca > Lactuca serriola. The sequence goes on from NC_136409.1 coordinate 81,767,363, forward strand.
GTACTTTCCTTGTGAACTCTGTGCCTGCTCTAGTGTTATTTGACTCGGGTAAGAGTAGGTCCTTTGTATCTTTAGCTTTTAGTCAGCATATCAGCGTTAGTCGTGAGTCGTTGAGTCGGCCTCTGAGACTTTCTATAGCTGACGAGAGAGTGATTTGTGCCACGGAGGTTCTTCGGGGATGCGTACTAGAGATTTTCGGGGTTGTGTTCCCGATTGACCTGATTCCTATTGCGATGGGTGATGTCTGTGTCATCATGGGCATGGACTGGTTGAGCCGATTCGGCGCTGTCATCGACTGTGAGCGTCAGCTGGTGACTATACGAGACCATAGTGGGGGAGTTCTTTCAGTGTACGACGAGGGTACCCGTTCAGGATCAGCTTTTTGTTCGGCCGCTAGGGCGAGGCAGTGTCTACAGCAGGGCTGTAAGGGTTTTGTGGCGTATGTGATGGATACGCGGGAGGTTTCCGAGAGACCGAGGTCAGTTGAGGAGGTTCCAGTGGTGCGTGAGTTTCCAGACGTTTTCCCCGAGGAGCTGCCGGGAGTACCTCCTGTGAGGCAAGTAGAGTTTGGTATCGATCTGGTTCCGGGGGCCGCGCCTATTGCTAAGGTGCCTTATCGTCTTGCACCTCCAGAGATGCAAGAGTTGTCCTCGCAGCTCCAGGAATTGCTGGGGAAGGGATTCATTCGGCCGAGCAGCTCGCCGTGGGGAGCACGTATTCTGTTCGTCAAGAAGAAGGATGGTTCACACCGGATGTGCATTGATTACCGGGAGTTGAACAAGTTGATGGTCAAGAACCGTTACCCGTTACCGAGGATCGATGATTTATTCGATCAGTTGCAGGGAGCATCTTGGTTTTCCAAAATCGATCTGAGGTCAGGGTACCATCAGGTGAGAGTGCGGGATGAGGACGTCCAGAAGACAGCGTTTAGGACGCGATATGGGCATTATGAGTTTGTGGTGATGCCTTTCGGGCTCACCAATGCCCCGACTGTGTTCATGGATCTCATGAACAGGGTATGCAGGCAGATGTTGGATCGGTCAGTGATTGTATTTATCGACGACATTCTAGTGTATTCGAGATCTAGAGAGCAGCATGAGGAGCATTTGAGGGAGGTCCTTGAGGTATTGAGGTCGGAGAAGCTTTATGCAAAGTTCTCCAAATGTGACTTCTGGTTGCGGGAGGTCCAATTTCTAGGACATGTTGTTAATCAGGAAGGGATATTGGTCGATCCGGCCAAGGTTGAGGCGGTGATGAGTTGGGAGGTGCCGAAGTCACCCTCTGAGATCAGGAGCTTCCTTGGGTTAGCAGGGTACTATCGGAGATTTATTAAGGATTTCTCCAAGATCGCAGTGCCGCTCACCAGATTGACCCGGAAGGGTGTTGCATTCTCTTGGGGACCCGAGCAGCAGACCTCCTTTGAGACACTTCGCCAGAGGTTGTGCGAAGCCCCGGTATTAGCTCTCCCGGAAGGGATGGAAGATTTTGTAGTATATTGCGATGCATCGATTTCGGGACTGGGTGCAGTATTGATGCAGAGGGGTCATGTGATAGCTTATGCGTCGAGGCAGCTGAAGCCTCATGAGGCGAGATATCCCACGCACGATTTAGAGTTGGGGGCAGTAGTGTTCGCTCTCAAGATTTGGCGTCACTACCTGTATGGGGTTCGATGTACGATATACACGGACCATAAGAGCTTGAAGTATTTGATGGATCAGCCCAACTTAAATATGCGTCAGAGGAGGTGGTTGGATGTGGTCAAGGATTATGATTGTGAGATCCTGTACCACCCAGGCAAGGCTAATGTGGTAGCCGATGCATTGAGCCGCAGGGCGGAGAGCACTCCATTGCGAGATGTATGTTTGAGATTGACGGTGATGACTCTAGTGTTGGATGCTATTCGTGGGGCACAGGCCGAGGCTGTGCGACCAGAGATGCAGAGGAAAGAGCGGGTCGTTGGGTTAATTTCAGAGTTCGTTAAGGATGGACGAGGGCTTCTGACATTTCAGGGTCGGATCTGGGTACCGTTCGTGGGCGGTACGCGTACTACTTTGATGGAAGAGGCTCATAGATCGAAATTCTCGATCCATCCCGGTGCTACGAAGATGTATCTTGATTTGAGGAAAGAGTATTGGTGGCCCTGTATGAAGAGGGACGTCGCATGGTTCGTTGAGAGGTGCTTGACCTGCCGTAGGGTTAAGGCCGAGCACCAGAGGCCGCATGGCAAGTTACAGCCATTGGAGATTCCCGAGTGGAAGTGGGAACAGATCACTATGGATTTTATCACCAAATTGCCGAGGACTTCCAGGGGAGTTGATGCAATTTGGGTGATTGTGGATAGGTTGACGAAGAGTGCACACTTCCTTGCCATCAGCGAGAGTTCTTCAGCGGAGAAGTTGGCGGAGATATATGTGAGAGAAGTGGTATCTCGGCATGGGGTGCCGATCTCGATTGTTTCAGACCGTGATGTGCGTTTCACTTCCAGGTTCTGGAAGAAATTCCATGAGGAGCTGGGTACTAGATTGCATTTTAGTACCGCATACCATCCCCAGACAGACGGTCAGAGCGAGCGATCGATTCAGACGCTGGAGGACATGCTTCGAGCGTGTGTGTTAGACTTCGGGGGTAGCTGGGATGCGTATTTACCCTTGGCAGAGTTTTCCTACAACAACAGCCATCATTCGAGCATTGGTATGCCACCTTTTGAGCTGTTGTATGGTAGGAGGTGTCGGACCCCCATTTGCTGGGGAGAGGTGGGACAGAGAGTGATGGGCAGTACAGAGATCGTGCTTCAGACGACAGAACAGATTCAGCAAGTTAGACAGAGGTTATTGACCGCCCAGAGCCGACAGAAGAGTTATGCAAACAGACGCCGATCCGAGCTTGAGTTTCAAGTCGGCGACTTCGTTCTCCTGAAGGTCTCTCCTTGGAAAGGAGTGATCCGATTCAGAAAGAGGGGCAAGTTGGGACCCCGGTATATTGGGCCATTTCGGGTGATTGCAAGGATAGGCCGGGTAGCCTATCGTTTGGTGTTGCCAGCAGAGTTGGGGCAAATCCATGACACTTTCCATGTGTCGCAACTGAGGAAGTGTATAGCCGATGAGTCGGCAGTGGTTGCATTAGAGGATATTCAGGTGGATGCGAGCCTGAATTATGCTGAGAGACCAGTGGCCATCAGGGATCGGAAGATCAAGGTTCTGAGGAACAAGGAGGTACCTCTGGTGTTGGTTCAGTGGCAACACCGGAAGGCATCGGAAATGACTTGGGAGCCGGAGCGTGAGATGCGGGAGCAGCATCCGGAGCTATTTTCAGAGTGAGACTTCGAGGGCGAAGTCTAGTCCTAGTGGGGGAGAGTTGTAACAGCCCGAAATTTCAGGTATTGTTAAAATTATGTTTTTGGGGTGTTTTAAGAGGGGACTCGGCGAGTTAGAGCCTAGACTCGCCGAGTAGGATCGCAGACCTGGTCGCGGGTTCGCGACTGGACTCGGCGAGTCTGCGTTGTTTAGCGAAAACCCTAACCGTTCAGGTTTGGGACGTATAAGAGGCGCTTATTGGCCGTCATTGTTCATTTTAGCCTTCTGAGAGAAACCCTAAATCGATTGTGTGCATCTGGAGCAAGGTTAAAGGCCATTGTTGATTTTGGAGGAGTTGTTGTGCAAGGAAGAGAAGGGCTTGGCTAAAGGAACAGCAAGGGAGTCATGTTCTGAGGATTGGGGACGCAGAGAGTACATCATCTAGGTAAGAATTCGAGTATACTCTGCTATGTTGATGTATTTATGGATTTAGGGTTTATGGAACCCTTTTGTGATTAGATTGAATGTTACCCTAGTCCCCCAAACGATTGGAACCCTGTATTGAGACCTTTGGAGGTCCAGAATGTCCCATGCCTGAGCATTTCGGGAATTGATGAAGGTTTTGGATTGGAATCCTTATGCCTTAGGTCAAAATGTAAATTATAAGTCATGGGGTGTATCATGAGCACCGAAATGAGGACCTTACGTGATGGATCAGTCTAGGAAGGCCAGACCTATGAATGGTCGGAGCAGTTCTGACCTTAGGAAGCAGTTTGAGCAGTTGCATGGCATGGACTCGCCAAGTTCGATGAACAGACTCGGCGAGTAGCTTGAAGATTAACTGGGACTCGTCGAGTTGTTCTTCAGACTCGGCGAGTTGAGTCGGGGTGGCCCCGCGATTCTTCCAGGAGTAACTGGTCGAGTCAAGGAGGATACTCGACGAGTAGAAGGGGAATCTTAGAGAATTGGAGGACGTCTAGACTCGCCGAGTCGCCATGGCACTCGCCGAGTCCGGTCGAGTTGACCGTTGACCGTTGACCAGAGTTGACCTATGTGTGTCTTCTTAGGGACAATTAAACTTAGAAGGTAAAAGTGTTAATAAGAGATATATGATGTTATAGGGAGATTGTAGCTCGGCGGATCGAGCACGAGTAATTTTAGGATTTGCTAGCTTTCAGTATTCACGAGGTGATTCTTCTCACTATACTGTAACCGGAAGGGATTGACTGTGTGACCGGAAGGTCAGATATGATATGTGATATGTGTGTTATATGTGGTAAGTTATATGTTATATGTGTTTTGCATGTTATGGGCCGGAAGGCGATTATATTATGGGCCAGAAGGCATTATGTTATGGGCCGGAAGGCGATTATATTATGGGCCGGAAGGCGTTGTGTTATGGACCGGAAGGTCGGCGTGGGTAGGACCGGAAGGTTTACCCAGCAGGGACGGAAGTTCCCTGAGACACATGGACCGGAAGGTCAGGGCCTGGGAAGGCGTATATGCGTAAGTTGTATATTGGGGAACTCACTAAGCATTTATGCTTACAGTTGTTATGTATGTGTTTCAGGTACTAGCGAGGACCGTGGGAAGGCGCCGGCGTGATCGGTACACACTGGAGAATGTTTTTATGATCTTGGGTTTTAGACAATTTGTATTTGACATGACACTTAAATTATTTATGCCTTGTTTTGAATGGAAATACTTTATTTTTTTTTTTAAATGAAAATTTTGTTTGAAAATTTGCGCTGTTACAAAAATTTCCCTCATATTGCCCAGATCTTTTATTCAAACCACCATCGAATTAGTTTCTCGGTGCACAATATCGATCATCACAAACACTAACCTACGATGACCTTCAAGATTGCTCAGTCATTTGGTATGATTACAATTATGGCAAAACATTGTTTCTTATTTGAATGATCTTTTGAAGGTATGCAACCCCCCATCTATCCGTGGTTTTGAATTCACATTCATATTCCAGTTTAAGGTGCTTTTTATTTGATTTTTGATTTTATGAAAAAAATCAAAATCAGTTTTATGTATTGATGATCTAACATTGTTTTTATTTCCAAAAATAACTGATTATTTGTCAATCATTATATATGTCCTGCAGCACCACTCTTTTTCTCCATCTATGCACCTGCAGATCAAAACAATACAAGGGCTAGTATTAAAAGCTTCATTAGTTCATCATATTTACTAGTACGTTCATAACAACTCGAAAGTAATGGGTAAGTCGCTATTTTTTTTTGGAGAATAGATTGAAGATTTTGATGATGCTGTAATGTTTGTTTTATGTCAATGATGTTTTTCAGAAAACGGAAAAAGAGGATTGGGTTTTAAATACCAAAATTTCATTATTCATGGCCAATCCACAACTATATCATCTTAATTGAACTACCCACATCAAAATTCATCATCAAATTGTCGAATCAATTGCTTTTGAGGTAATTTTGAGTAGTGGGTTTCTCTTTATTTCTACTTTTTCTTAAGCTTATGCTCCTAATTTGTAACGACCGAAAAATACAACCAATTTTAAATTTTTCAAAAACATCTCGGTTCCATTAGTTCATTACAAAAAGGGTTTTCAATACAAAACATTTAACGTGTGCCCAGAATCACAACACTACAAAATCATGAGGAGCGGTACGATCACGCCTTCGCCTTGCCACGATCTCCTGAAGAACCTGAAAAACATGAAACCACAACTGTAAGCCCGAAAGCTTAGTGAGATATCCCCAAAATACCAACCACAAATACCATACACGAATAACATGCCATAACATATCCGATCACAGAACAACCATGCACTTCGGGTCTACTGTGTGACTGGTCCGCCGCATCGGCCTACAGTCCTCCTGGTCCACCCCCCGAGTCTATCCACATACATCGAGTCTACAGTATGACTGGTCCGCCTGCACCGGGCCTTCAGTCTCTCTGGTCCACTCTCCGAGCCTTCGGCACGTCTGGTCCGCCCTTTTGGGGCCTACAGCCTATCCGGGCCGCTCGCTGGGCCTTCGGGACAACCAGTCCGCCCTGGGTATCTTGGCCTACCGCACACAGCAGGACCCACCTGAACCCAACTCCAGTCCAAACAACCATGTGCACATATACATACAATCATATAGCAATTCACAGTCAACAAGCAGATCAAACAGATCACATAGCATATCATCCCCTAACCAGGATACCGACCTAACAGGTCACTAGCATAGCATCACCCTATCTCTCAGGATACCGATCTCAACCCAGTCTCTATATACCCTACTAGCTCCCAGGATGCAAACATAACATAGCAACAACATAACAACAACTACCCGGATCTCAATCCGATAAGGGCCGGCCTTGGTGCCTTAGACCCTAGTGATATAGTGAGGATAACTCACCTTGAAACTGCCGACTGAACAGATAACCCGAACTGCTCCGATCAATGATACGATCTCCACCACTGGACAACCGCCAATGCACTGAACTCAAAACAACAATCAACAATTACCAAAATGCCCCTGGAAACCACTGGTCAACCCTTGGCCAAAGACAAGGTCAAAGTCAACTCCTGACTAACCCTACTCGCCGAGTCAACCCTATGACTCGCCGAGTTCCCATAATCAGAACTTCACTCAATCCGCGACATAACTCGCCGAGTCACCCCGACACTCGTCGAGTTCGACCACTCTGAGTCCACTCGCATACAACTCACCGAGTCATCCCTTCACTCGCCGATTCTCGACTCGACCGGAAAATATTGGGACTCTTCGACAAGACTCGCCGAGTCCAAGAACAGACTCGCCGAGTCTAAGGCTATCTTCAACCTACTCGCCGAGTTGTTCATACCACTCGCCGAGTTCCAGGCAATCTTCATCCTACTCGTCGAGTCCACCCATGTGACTCGCCGAGTACCACCAGTCTGAATCCATACAGAAGCACTCCAGGCGATGCAATTGCTCCAAAACATAGATCTATCCTCCTACCACCCATCCATCACGTAAAGTGGCAAACTTTACGTGAATCCAAAGAGATCTAGGCCATTTGCACATTGGGCTAGGGTTTGGGACATGAAGGCTTCACTAAATACTCCAACATAAGGACTTTCATTCTCTCTGATCCTTCTCCATCTCAGATCTGAGGTAGCAACCTCAAATCTAACCTCTAGACTCCCATATAGCCCAAGATAAGCTTCCTTCAAACCCCAAAATGAAGAAACAAGATAGCAATAGCCTAAGAACGAGATATTACCTCAAAATAACCCCCCAACTGCAAGGAAACTCGAATCCAAGCAAAGCCCTTTGTTCCACACCTTCAAACACCCAAACTATCTTCAACAATTACTTCTTCAAGCTCCAATCCACTCAACAATGGTGCTTCCTCGCGATTTAGGGTTTCTGGAACTCAAGAGGGAAAGAAAGAGGCTGGGGAAGGAACATAATGTTCCTTATATAGGGCTCACCCCGAGAATTAGGGTTTTCTCCACTCAGCGCCTACTCGCCGAGTCCATCTTACTGACTCGCCGAGTCGGCTACTTAACACGCGACCCAGTCGCGACTCTACTCGCCGAGTCCACCCATAGAACCGCCGAGTCACTCTTTCCCAATTTACTCTTTTAGCCCTTCTACTCTACTCTTGATATTTCAGGATGTTACAATTCTCCCCCATTTAATTTAGGGTTCGTCCTCGAAGCCTACAACAATTCAATCCCAATGATACTCCCACAACGTGCCGCCTGGCCTTAACCGGGCCAAGTCCCTCAAGGCATACCCATCGAAACTCAAACTCACTTTCTCTTTCCTTACGGTGTCCTGACCACCGTCTCGAGCCGGGCACCGGCTGTATCCTCTGATAATCACACTCAAAAAAATCGAGAATTACTCAAGGCGCATCACTGACTCAAATCTCAACCTTTACTCGATCCATAAGGGCTTAGAAAGCCATGAACCATCGGACCCCCGATCCGAGTCCCACTCTATCCATTCCGCGACGACGGAAAGACCTATTCCCAATATCGGAGCAACTCCCACGAGTTCTCCTCTTGCAATCACATACACATACTGAACTTTCTCCAGCACCCTCAGGTTGGAAAAACCTGATACACTAATGATATCCTCCAACATCCCCCAGGATGAACCACTAATACATATCCAATACCCTGGACAGAATCACGCTGAGAGTCCAGGACTCTCCCCCTGCATCCTTTCCAAGCCTCATGGCTCTACACCTGCGGAATTCCTTCCGCAACCTCAGCAGACATCCCAAACCGGATGAGCTTCTATTCCACTGCCGCGAACACGATGCTCAAAACCATACCCGAAATACTCTAATCATAACTCTGCTCTGCAGCTTTCACTTCCGTGAACTTGCACTCCCTTTCGGAGTTACACACCCTTCTCTCTTCCCTTTCCAAGGAATCCACTTGGCCACATTGCCACTCCAACAAGTGCCACGGTGCTCGCCCAACGCTACACCGCCCCTTTAGCGTATCCGCTATCCATCCAACACACATACTCTGACTCTCAACGGAGGGACTCCCAAGCCCATGCACTATCTCCACTAATCAAGATCATCACCCGGGGCCAGACCTCCTAATGCAATGCACTGTAACGAACACAATCCATATCCTCAAACTGATCCAACGATACCTGCAGAGTCTTCAGCATGACTGGACCGCATCACCAGGCCTTCAGCCGATCTAGACCACTCTCTCAGAACCTTCAGCCAATCTGGATCGCTCTCAGTGCCTTCAGTTTGACTGGACTGTTCTCTGAGCCTTCGGTGTGACTGGTACGCCTTCCGGCCTTCAGTCTATCCGGACCGCTCAACTATCAACCAACATTCCAAGCTATCCCCCTTAGAATTCCTCCCATGCATACCGTTCTAGCCCTCAAGGGGTTCCGAACTCTAACTGTATCATACATACTCGATCCCGGCCTGCTCCCAGGCCCTCACAATCAAATGCCCTAGGTCTGTATCCCGCCCCGCATGCTCGATACTCACTCCTATCAACCTATACTCTGGCTGATAGAACACTTGCTGAATCCCCACAACTAAGCACTCTCGAATGCTCAACAATCTTTCTGGAGAATTCTCCAATTCTCCCCCACTTGGGCACTACTATCAACCACCGGTCGCCATCATCGACCTCCTAGAACAACTCTTGCGCAAATAAAACACTTACACGCGGACTGCTTCCCATAAGCATAAACAATCTCATCAAGATCTCACGTCAACCCTGGTCAACCTGCTCGAAAGAAACTCAATCTACATCTAACCACTCCTCAGAAAGCAGATGCTACCTGGCCTGCAACCCAATGCCGGGTTTCCACTGATAACCCTCATGAATGATAACCAACAGAATTCCCAAAAAAATAACCCATAACCAAAACCACAACCCGCAAAAAGGCAAATACCACATCGAAAACCAAACAAAATACTAGCTCATAAACATTACACCACAATATTCACAAGATAACAAAATATATCAAGAAAAAGACATACCCGCAGCTGTATCTGGCACTGCTCTGACTTCCTCTGCTACAAGCTGAAAAACACGACCCTGAGCCATTGGGGGCTCTACTCCACCCTAACCTCCACCTGCGATCCTCAAAGTGGCCGGTGCTGGAGCCTGCACCGGTCCTGCAACAAGTTGTGGACAGTTGACCCTCAAATGCCCAACCTGATGACAATGATAGCAAATCCTCAAATCTCGAACTGGCACTGACTGCTGACAATCCCTCGCATAATGCCCCCCCTTTCCGCACTTGCGGCATGCACCACCGGACCTACAAACCCCGGTGTGACCCCTCCCACACTTCCCGCAAGTGTGACTGCTCAGATCCCCCACTCTAACACCGACGATCTTGGACCGTTTCGGCGCCGGCTGCGACTGCACCGGAGCCTGCCTCAGCTCATGCAACTGCAACTCAATCTCTAACTCACGCCGCCTAGCGGCCTCCTACAACTCCAACAATGTCTCGCACCTCTGTGCAGACACAAACTGTCTGATGTCCCTCTTGAGCATGCTCAGATATCGGGACATCTGGGCCTGCTCCGAAGCGAACTCTGGGCAAAACATCGCCCTCTCAGTGAACATCCTGGTGATCTCAGTCACCGACTCCGAATCCTGCTTCAGCTCAAGGAACTCCTGAGCCAATCTCTCCCTCTCAACCCGCGGAACATAACGAGTGATGAACATCTCTCGGAACTGATCCCATGATACCGCAGCCCTCTGCGCATCTGAATATGACCCCATGGTCAATCTCCACCAATCCTTCGCCCCGAGCCTTAACAGGTTCAGAGCACACCTCACCCTCTGATCAGCAGGGCATGAACACGTGAAGAAACACCCCTCCACGTCTGATAACCACCTCATAGCAACAATCGGGTCCTGAACTCCATCGAATGTGGGAGGCTTCGTATTAGCGAAGTCCCGATACTGAAATCCCTGACTAGATCCTCCCCCTGCCGCTGCTACAGCCGTTGTAGCCGCCACGGCAGCCGTCTCAGTGAGAGCTGCATAGCGCTCATCAAAATACTCAACCATGGCGGTCTTAATCGACCCAAACAGCTCTGGCAACTCAGCCCGAAACAACTCAGCAATCTCATCACGCAGGATCTCACGAATCCTCGCATCCAACTCGCTCGTGCTCATCTGAACGATAACCTCGGGCGGCACCGATCCGCCCGGAACTCTCTCTCCAGCTCCCGATCCTGACCCGGATCCACCCTCATCATGCCTCGGAATCTCCATACTGAAAACACCACACAAAATCTCAGACTCTTCCCACTAACCTGGGATCCAACTCTCTCAACCCAACCCTAGAGATCATGATTTCCCTGATACGCGTATGGGTCCTGTGCTTTCAGTAGTACGGGCCCATACTACCTTCCACACCTACCCATATTTGTATGAAGTACTACCACAATACCCTAGAGAACATGCATAACAACTATCAACCCTCATCACTAGAGGAGCACTGAGAATCTACCATAAGGGACCCTAGGCTACAGGCATCACAAATCAGGCAACATATCATGAAATCCTGAAGATCCCTAGCCTATCTCTAGCATGCTGTTCTATCAAAGCTCAAAAAAAAAATAACATGCATAGTATTTTGGGGTTACTTACTGGCTCCGGCTGATCGTACCTCCGCGTCCTCCCTTACTCATTTTGAAAACCATTTTGAATACTCTTTTGAAAACTCTCCTCGATTTGAGACTGGAGTCACACGAATGTTCCTCCAATTCACTCAAACCAAGACTCTGATACCAACTTGTAACGACTGAAAAATACAACCAATTTTAAATTTTTCAAAAACACCTCGGTTCCATTAGTTCATTACAAAAAGGGTTTGCAATACAAAACATTTAACGTGTGCCCAGAATCACAACACTACAAAATCATGAGGAGCGGTACGATCACGCCTTCGCCTTGCCACGATCTCCTGAAGAACCTGAAAAACATGAAACCACAACTGTAAGCCCGAAAGCTTAGTGAGATATCCCCAAAATACCAACCACAAATACCATACACGCATAACATGCCATAACATATCCGATCACAGAACAGCCATGCACTTCGGGTCTACTGTGTGACTGGTCCGCCGCATCGGCCTACAGTCCTCCTGGTCCACCCCCCCGAGTCTATCCACATACATCGAGTCTGCAGTGTGATTGGTCCGCCCGTTTTCGGCCCTTCAATCCACCTGGTCCACTCTCTGAGTCTATAGTATGACTGGTCCGCCCGCACCGGGCCTTTAGTCTCTCTGGTCCACTCTCCGAGCCTTCGGCACGTCTGGTCCGCCCTTTCGGGGCCTACAGCCTATCCGAGCCGCTCGCTGGGCCTTCGGGACAACCGGTCCGCCCTAGGTATCTTGGCCTACCGCACACAGCAGGACCCGCCTCAACCCAACTCCAGTCCAAACAACCATGTGCACATATACATACAATCATATAGCAATTCACAGTCAACAAGCTGATCAAACATATCACATAGCATATCATCCCCCTAACCAGGATACCGACCTAACAGGTCACTAGCATAGCATCACCCTATCTCTCAGGATACTGATCTCAACCAGGTCTCTATATAACCTCCTAGCTCCCAGGATGCAAACATAACTTAGTACCAACATATCAACAACTACCCGGATCTCAATCTGATAAGGGCCGGCCTTGGTGCCTTAGACCCTGGTGATATAGTGAGGATAAATCACCTCGAAACTGCCGACTGAACAGATAACCCGAACTGCTCCGATCACTGATACGATCTCCACCACTGGACAACCGCCAATGCACTGAACTCAAAACAACAATCAACAATTACCAAAATGCCCCTGGAAACCACTGGTTAACCCTTGGCCAAAGATAAGGTCAAAGTCAACTCCTGACTGACCCTACTCGCCGAGTCAACCCTATGACTCGCCGAGTTCCCATAATCAGAACTTCACTCAATCCGCGACATAACTCGCCGAGTCACCCCGAGACTCGTCGAGTTCGACCACTCTGAGTCCACTCGCATACAACTCACCGAGTCATCCCTTGACTCGCCGATTCTCGACTCGACTAGAAAATATTGGGACTCTTCGACAAGACTCGCCGAGTCCAAGAACAGACTCGCCGAGTCTAAGGCTATCTTCACCCTACTCGCCGAGTTGTTCATACAACTCGCCGAGTTCCAGGCAATCTTCATCCTACTCGTCGAGTCCACCCATGTGACTCGCCGAGTACCACCAGTCTGAATCCATACAGAAGCACTCCAGGCCATGCAATTGCTCCAAAACATAGATCTAGCCTCCTACCACCCATCCATCACGTAAAGTGGCAAACTTTACGTGAATCCAAAGAGATCTAGGACATTTGCACATTGGGCTAGGGTTTGAGACATGAAGGCTTCACTAAATACTCCAACATAGGGACTTTCATGCTCTCTGATCCTTCTCCATCTCAGATCTGAGGTAGCAACCTCAGATCTAACCTCTAGACTCCCATATAGCCCAAGATAAGCTTCCTTCAAACCCCAAAATGAAGAAACAAGATAGAAATAGCCTAAGAACGAGATATTACCTCAAAATAACGCCCCAACTGCAAGGAAACTCGAATCCAAGCAAAGCCCTTTGTTCCACACCTTCAAACACCCAAACTATCTTCAAGCTCCAATCCACTCAACAATGGTGCTTCCTCGCGATTTAGGGTTTCTGGAACTCAAGAGGGAAATAAAGAGGCTGGGGAAGGAACATAATGTTCCTTATATAGGGCTCACCCCGAGAATTAGGGTTTTCTCCACTCAGCGCCTACTCGCCGAGTCCATCTTACTGACTCGCCGAGTCGGCTACTTAACACGCGACCCAGTCGCGACTCTACTCGCCGAGTCCACCCATAGACTCGCCGAGTCACTCTTTCCCAATTTACTCTTTTAGCCCTTCTACTCTACTCTTGATATTTCGGGATGTTACATAATTTGTATTATGTAAACTAAAATCGGTGTCGCAAAAGGTCAATAAGCTTTAAAGTTAGTGGGAAGCTTTGCAATCATCATCCTCGGTAATTTTATTGTTACAATTTTTCTTATGATTTCTTCGGAGCAAGATGACGACGTTGATGACATGTGCATGAGGATCGGAGTGCAACAACATAAAAATAAACTTTATTAGACTTCACAGTTGATACCTTTTTTTTGGTAGTTGCTAATATGATTATTTTTATTGTAGGTGATGTCTCTACTTTTTTATATCTCAGTCGCGGTCTCACTTATGAAAACCCGAAATCTTAGGACATTTGATTTTTGTTACTTTGCTAGAAACAAAATTCTTTAATTTGATTGATTGATTAAGTCTGATGTTGAATTAGATCCAGAAGTCAACGAAAAATATCCACATGTAGTTGAGGGTTTTTGTCCTAGAATGCTTTAGTTTGATTGCTTCCTTATCGCTTCTCATTAATACAATTACTCCATCAAAGGTAATTTTGATTTATTCCTTCAAATTCAATTTTTTAACGAATTTATTTTTTAGTGGCCATAGTATTTCTTTATAGATCTTCTCTTGAAATAATGGTCAAGTTTGTGTTGATACATCTCTCCTGATCTTTCTACTACTTAATTCCCTCACCTATAACTTAAAGTATTGGTTCTATTTTGTGTTTATTTTTTCTTTCTAGATAATGGATGAACTTTACCTCTTTTCTTCATCAGGGCATATCTATTGGTAACCTTCCTTCTCTCCTCTCTATCTCTTTGTTTATCATGTCGGATATATTTTAATCTTAATTATTCTATAGTAGATGGATACTGAGAGGTGAAGATGAGTTCGAGAATAAAGGCTATGTTTTTATCACCTTTAGGACCAATGCACAATGTGAAGGTATTGTATTAATCATAAAACCGTATAAATGTTATCTCATGGTAAAAGGATGATTTGGTCAACATCCAAAGCAAGCAAAACATAAAATCAATAAATTTCCGAAAAGATGGACCTTAGATGACATGGAGAAGGGTTGGAGCAGACATTAATTTTGTAGAGTTGCTAAAGATCTGGATACTAATTTTTTGGGTATTATAATATTATGTAATGACCCCCATCTTCCAAATAATTTCTTCTTTTCATGTAATGTTACAGTGCGAAGTCATGGTCTTTATTTCACCGGGCACTATAACCAAGCCTTTAGATTATTGATGAATATGCTAAATATTAGAATGATCTCTTGCTAAGCCACAAGCATATCAAAAGTGATATTTTGCTTCCGATACAACCTCCTTATGTTGGTTATGGTTGGGATGTGCATATAGTGCTTTGGGTATGCCCGACTATAGACATGACTTGACAATGAAATATGATATCAATGACATGACTTTAACATTATCTCTAACTGTGGGGATTGGTATACAAGATAGTTATTAACGTATTGATGGTACTAGAGGACCTGAAAGTGAAATAGGAGGCAAATATGAAGTTTTTATGGAATTTGTAGCAACTGGTTCCTGGTATGTATTTTATTTAAGTATTTTGCATTTTTGGCCTGGGACTCGGCGAGTTGAAGCCCCAACTCGTCGAGTAGAAGCGGATTTGACACAGGATTAAAATGACGGACTCGTCGAGTCGGCTTCCAGACTCGACGAGTAGATTTTGACTTGTCAAAACCCTAATCTAAGGGTTTGCACCATATTTAAGCATCTTATTCAGCCACCCTTCGTCCCTATTGCTTCTAGAAACCCCCCATAGCGAACCCTAATTGTGTGTGTGAAGATCTAAAGGAAAACTTTGTGGTGATTTTTGGTGGTTTTGATCACAAGGAGGAAGGAAGGGTCTAGAGGAATCAAGAGAAGACCAAGGGAGTTCAAGTTTGTACGTCATTTGCAGTTCCTAGAAGGTATAAAGTCGATACCTTGCCTTTTCATTTGCTAGAACCCTTTTTGGGGAGATTTAGGGCTTTTATAAGCCATTCTTTGTAACCAACCATGATTGAACGCATGGTTGGGGGTTGAGGCTTCAGATCTAGGTCCATGGAGTAGTTACAAGGCAGAAAAGGGTTGATTTTGCACCCACGGAAGCCCCCATGCAACTTAAGAGTCTCTTTTAGAGCCTTTTTGGCTCAAGGTCCCATGCATGCACGTAAAGTTCGTAACTTTACATGCTCGATCGAGTTTAGGGACCTAGATCTATCATTTGGACAAGAGTTGTACACCATAAATCGAAGAAATAGACTTGGCCAGTATCGACTCGACGAGTCGTTCTTGGGACTCGACGAGTTTGAGGTTAGACTCCCCTTTTCTTTTATAGTTCAAAGAGACCCAGCTGAGTGTTAGAAAGGTTTTAGAGGCTCCAGGGGAGTGACCCAAATGTATTGGGATAAACCATAGTCATGGAGTTCATAGGACTCGGCGAGTGCATGAGCCGACTTGGCGAGTCCAAGGCAATCTCCAAAATCTTGAAGATGAACTTGACGAGTTGTTCAAACAACTCGGCGAGTCGAGGAAAGGACTTGTTCTTAGGATGAAGATGAACTCGACGAGTTGTTCATATAATTCGGCCAGTCGGATGGAGGTTCATCCGGTGTTGTTTTAGAAGGATAACTCGTCGAGTCATTGCTAAACTCAACGAGTAGAGACATGGATGAGGATAGTTAAAGGGATAGGGACTCAATGAGTTGGCGGCCCAACTCGGCGAGTCAGGTCAACAGGAAGTTGACATTGACTTTGACTTGGACTTGGTTAGGGGTAAAATGGTCATTTTACCCTAAGAATAGATATCATACTCTGATTAAGTTTGTTGTGGGGATTATAGCCAGAGGATTTCCAGAGCAGCAACAGACAGAGATTTCTCGTGCAGATTATCAGCAACTAGTCGTTCAAGGTGAGTTACCTTCCAGTAGGGGTGGGTCTAAGGCCATAATGCCGGCCGACCAACAAGGGTATTCGGTAGATAATTGTCTTTGTGATATTTATCCTGGTATGGTTATGTGCTTTGGTCATGAGATATGCCTGTGTGATATGTTATGTGTGTTAATGGTAGTGCTAGGGATTAGTCTTTCCCTGACATCGGTCTTTAGGATCGAGGGGGTAGATCAGTACCCAGTTATGCCTGACTGTATGATTATACCTTGTTATTGTATGATAATGGTAGAGGGGTGAAAAAGTCCCCAGTTACCGGTTGAAAGATACCGATGATAGATACCAGTTGAAAGATACCGATGACAGTTACCGGTTGAAAGATACCGATGACAGATACCGATTGAAAGATACCGATGACAGTTACCGGTTGAAAGATACCGACGATATTATATGGTATGTGGTATGATAGGGGAAGTCACTAAGCTTTGTGCTTACAGTTTTAGTTATGGTTTCAGGTACCTCTTCGTCTAAGGGGAAGGAGCCGATGGTGTAGCAGGGCATCACACATTCACACATGATTTCCGCAATGAGCTTCTAGGATTGGACTCTGATTTCCATCACTTATGATGTTATGATTTTGAGACACGGCATTGTGGTTTAAACCTGATGTAATATTGACAATGTTTTGGTAACATATTTTATTACTTGCTTAATTTAAAAATAAATTTTTTGGCCTCAAATTTTAGGATGTTACAGTTGGTATCAGAGCCCTAGTTTGTGGGATTCGGACACACCCTTGGGGGTGTCTGGACTCAAACCGAGGGATTAAAAGATTTTTACAAATAAAATGGTTTCCTAAATTCTAAATTTAGGTATTTCAAGAAAGAACATGATGTGTGATGTGTGCTACCGGCCGAGCTCAAGTAAGTTTTCCCCAAGATACCCATACTTCATAAGCTATGTTATATGATTTATGATTCTGAGAACTGCATGCTAGATTAGGGCTAAGGATCTAGGAAGGATACCTTATATGCCTGTTGTATGAGCTATATGCTAGGACTGTTTAGTAAGCAGTAGGATAGCCTGATTAGGTTATGCCTGATGTGGTTACTCGATGCACGAGTGCTGCTTGCTTTGTGCTTAAGGGATCCTGGCTAACTTTAACTAACTAGTGAGTGGATATGAAACAGTATTCGCAACCTAGTTAGGGAAGGGAAGTAGTGACTCCTAGTGCAGCTGATGGCGGAGAGTAGGTCGGAGAGTGCCCTGGGAAAACCTAGGATGAGATTAGTGGAAAAGGGTATCGGTAAAAGGACTTGGTGAAGTCGAAGAAATTGTTGAGGAAAGTACAGATAGATGTGGAAGGTAGTATGGGCCCGTACTACTGGACATAGAGGATCCATACTCGAATCAAGGAGGGCTGAGATGGAACCAGGAACTTGGAGAGAATGTGAGACCTCTCGATAGTATGAATGATCCTGACGTTTATGTGTTCATTTTTAGAATGATGGTCACACGTCATGGGGCAGGAGGATTAGGATTAGGATCTGGATCAGGTTCGGGTGCGGGATCTGAGCATGTTGATAATGGGTTGTGCGAGTTCATCGTGTCTGAGATTACGAGAGGCATCCTTGATGCGACCCCGGTCATTTTTGGGTCGATTGAGGAGGGGATCGTGGAGCTGATGGAGGATCGCCTTCTTGCATTCAGGAATGATCTGGCGTCTAGCCAGTCGGGAACGGGCACATTGTCCTTTAAGGACTTCAGAAGGAGTGGTGCACCAGACTTCCATGGGGTGAAGGACCCCATTGCTACTAGGAGATGGATCGCAGACATCGAGTTTGCGCAGTTGACGAGCTTCTTCCTGGAAGGGTCGAAGGTCCGTTTTGCTGCAAGTTGTTTGAGGGATCGAGCCATAGATTGGTGGGAGTTGATTGGTGATACATTGGGAGCCCCAACCATCGAGGCTATGACATAGTCAGATTTTGTGACCCAATTCAGGGCCGAGTTTGCACCAGCTGTGGAGCTTCAGCAGCTGGCCAGGGAGTTTTTGGATATGAGACAGACTACGGAAACTGTGGTGGAGATCACTGCCAAGTTCCGGGAGAGGGCTTTATTGGTGCCCTAGTATGCGGGAGATGAGGATATGAGGAGGACCCTCTATCACGACATGTTGAGAGCCGATATCAGGGAGCACGTCAGCTTCTCGGCATGTCTGACCCTGGACTCCATGATTGCCAGGGCGCGGGAGAGGGAGATCGATCTGGAGCACCTCTAGAAGAGGAAGGCAGAGACTGTGCAGGTTACGGGGGTTTCGAGGAAGAAAACCAAGGGAATCAACTATAGGTCGAAGGGCAGCAGGTCCGGGACCACTGTGGAAAGTGCGGTCGGTCACATGAGGGAGTTTGCCGCACTGGGCCAGGTTTAGGCTGCTATAAGTGCGGCAAGACTGAGCATTTTGGCAGAGATTGTACTGCCCCTACTCCTGCGATCCAAACATCAGACCTGATTTGCTTCCATTGGAATCAGAGGGGCCATAAGAAGGCCAATTGCCCCAGATTGACGACAAATGCAGCGGCGCCGGCAGTGGTGCCAACTCCGGCGACTGCACGGGTTATGGATGGCCGGATGGTCAACTCGGAGGCCCCAGTGGTACGAAGCCAAACATTTCATCTAACAGCTTTGTTTAGGATCATTCCATGTGAACGGTATAGTTCAGGTGTTGTTTGATTCAGGTGCTACCTGATCATTTGTCTCTCTTGTGCTTAGCAAGAAGTTTCCCGAGTCTTCGAGCGTCTTAGATTGCCCTCTAGAGGTCGAGATTGCAGACGGCCGGTCAGTGCGAGCATCAGAGGTCTACCGGGATTGTGTTTTAAGGCTATTCGAGGAACGTTACCTAGTAGACTTGGTTCCCATACCTTTGCAGGGGAACAAGATTATTATCGGTATGGACTGGCTAAGCCCCAATGGGGCAGTAATTGACTGCGCGTAGCAGTTGGTGCGGATCAGGACCCCAAGTGGGGGAGAGCTGGTGATTCAGGGTGAGAGGCCACAACAAGGACCATCTTTATGTTCAGCAATGAGAGCTAGGCGCTACATTCAGCAGGGTTGTGCGGGATTCGTCACCTATGTTATGGGTACCCGGGAAACGGGTAAGGGGACGGTGGGCGATGCGCCCATGGTACGAGAGTTTGCAGATGTATTCCCTGAGGAGTTGCCTGGGATACCTCCGAAGAGGCAGGTAGAGTTCAGGATCGACCTGGTCGTTGGTGCGGCTCCGATAGCCAAGGCACCATATCGGTTGGCTCCTCCTGAGATGCAGGAGTTGTCTACGCAGCTGCAGGAGCTATTAGACAAAGGATTCATTATACCGAGCAGTTCACCCTGGGGAGCCCCACGTCTGTTTGTGAAGAAGAAGGACGGGTCACGTCGGATGTGTATAGACTATTGGGAGTTGAACAAAGTAACGGTGAAAAACCGTTACCCACTTCCGAGGATTGATGACCTCTTTGACCAGCTGCAGGGAGCATCTTGGTTCTCCAAGATTGATCTGCATTCAGGATATCATCAGATGAGGGATCAGACAGGAGGATGTATAGAAGACTATGTTCCGGACACGCTATGGCCACTATGAGTTCGTGGTGATGCCTTTCGGGCTCACCATTGCTCCTGTCGCGTTCATGGATCTCGTGAACCGCGTGTGCAGACCGATGTTGGATCGGTTTGTGATAGTTTTCATCGATGACATCTTTCTTTATTCCAAGACGCAAGAGCAACATAAGGAGCACTTGCAGGAGGTTCTACGTACATTGAGCAGGGAGAACTTATATGCTAAGTTCTCCAAGTGTGAGTTCTGGTTGTGTGTGGTGCAGTTTCTTGGACACCTTGTCAACCAGAACAGGATTTCAGTTGACCTGGCCAAGGTGGAGGCCGTGATGAGGTGGGACGTTCCAAGGTCTCCATCCGAGATTCGGAGCTTCCTGGGACTGGCAGGCTACTATCGAAGGTTCATTCAAGAATTCTCCATGATGGTCGTGCCCCTGACCAGGCTGACGATGAAAGCCATGGTCTTTCGTTGGGGGCTTGAGCAGCAGGCCGCATTCGAGAATTTGAGACAAAGATTGTGCAAGGCGCCAATCTTAGCTCGGCCTGAGGGAATGGAGGATTTTGTGGTATATTGCGATGTGTCCATCTCAGGATTGGGCGCAGTATTGATGCAGAGAGGGCATGTTATCGCATACGCTTCAAGGTAGTTGAAGCCTCACGAGGCGAACTATCCGACGCATGATTTGGAGTTGGGGGCTGTTGTGTTCTCCCTCAGGATTTGGCGTCATTACCTTTATGGGGTTCGTTGTGCCATTTACACAGACCATAAGAGCCTGAGGTACCTCATCAACCAGCCAAATCTGAATATGAGGCAGCGTCGTTGGCTTAATGTGGCAAAGGATTATGATTGTGAGATCCTCTACCACCCAGGGAAGGCCAATGTTGTAGCCGACGTGCTTAGCCACAAGGCAGCACCAATCAGGGATATCTGTAAGAGGATGACGGTGGTGACTCCGTTGTTGGAGCGGATTCGGGAGGCCCAACAGAAGGCCATGAAGGAGGAACATCGGAAGAGCGAGCGAAGCATGGGCCAGGTTTCCTCCTTCGACTATGATTGTCAGAGATTGTTGACTTTGCACTGAAGGGTGTAGGTCCCATATCATGGAGGTGTGCGTCAGACATTGATGGAAGAGGCGCACAAATCCAGGTTCTCTATTCCTCCCGGGGCGACAAAGATGTATAGGTATCTTCGGCTTGACTATTGGTGGCATTGTATGAAGAGGGACATGGCTTGGTTTGTGGAGAGGCGCCTGGCCTGCAGAAATGTCAAGGCTGATGTCACACCCCAAAACCGGAACGGCGGAAACGTTCTGGGGTGGATGACGTCATCTCAAGTATCACAACACATGCATTATAGTAATCAAAGTACAACAAAACATTGCATTAATAGTAATGGTTTTACTTAGTTACATTACAACAATTTAAACTAATACAAGTAAATCTAATAAGAACAACATGGTACTAAGCTATCTTCATCAGCAGCTCCGGGGATGTACCTGTCTAATTTCTGACCTGAGATCACAAGTTATTTGAAAAGCAAGTATCAACATTTTTACAAATGCTGGTGAATTCATAAGTATTAGGTGACGTTTCAATCAAATAACTTTAATAAGTAGTAGTTTAAGTGTTGTCTGTGTATTAGAGTCCTTTCCAGAAAAATCCTATATTTTCTTTAATAAAAGCAGCCTTCTACCAAGGCTGGTCAGTATTGTGTGGTAAAAAGTAGTTTTCCCTAGGTTGCAATCATTATCAAAATACTGAATTTGATTATTGAGGAAAGCAAACGACATCAGGAAATAACATATGCCTCAGCAGTGAGGACTGCTGACTAAGGCAAGGAATCATAGACTACAGGAGAACATCGAACTAACAACATGCCTGGTTCAGTCTAACGGGTAGAGACTCAGACCCCAGAAGGTACCAAATGAAAGGTACAGCTGGTAAGGTCTAAAACAGTGAAGGACAGACCCCAGACAATATCAAATGATAGATACATCTTGTAAGGTCAACAGAGATAACAGACCGCAGACAGTATCAAATGAAAGATACATCTTATAAGGTCAAAATAGTGAAAGACAGACCCCAGACAGTATCAAATGAAAGATACATCTTGTATGGTCAAAACAGAGATAACAGACCCCAGACAGTATCAAATGAAAGATACATCTTATAAGGTCAAAACAGAGATAACAGACCCCAGACAGTATCAAATGAAGGATACATCTTATAAGGTCAAAACAGTGAAAGACAGACCCCAGACAGTATCAAATGAAAGATACATCTTGTAAGGTTAGAAATAGTGTGACTCTGAAAATGAGTTACCAGCATACAGTGTAGATTGTCGGTGAAATACCGTTACCTTAAAGCCAAAGAATTATAAGGTAACCCGGGATACTCGTAACTATACTGACTAGAGTTCCAAACACCCTACAAGCGTCTATAAGATGTGACATTTGTCACCCGTTGTCCTGGTAGGCCGGGACTGTAGCTAGCAGTCTGGGTGTAGGGTTGTCGATCCCGTATAGATCTATACACACAATGTTCGCTCTCCCTATAGGAGACTCTGGTTACCAACTAGACGACGGAGAAGGCCATGTCCTGAAGATGCATCCCAAATAGTGGGTAGAGACTTCCAAATAGTGGGTAGTGGGTAAGTGTTGAACTAAAGGTAGAGACTTCCCAATAGTGGGTTTCTAATGTAAGTATAGACTAGAGGTAGAGACTCTTAACTGAACTGAATAGAGAATTCCTATATGTCCGTACTTATATACATAATATATAACTAATGATTCAAACGACCTTCGGACGGCCATCCGACCCCACCAGACCACATCTCAACGAAGAAAAGGAAATAGGGCAGACGAGCCTTCCTAAGTCTTTCAATCATTACTTATATGTACCTATATGAGCACATACATACATCAAACTACGACTGAGTGTATATTAAGTAGAAGTGATCTTTGTGAAGTAGAAGTGTCTAACAAGCGTAGTAGAAGCGGTCACAAGTGAAGTAGAAGTGTCGAACAAGTATAAGCGCATCACGAAGTAGAGGCGACAATAAGTGAAGCAAAAGCGTATCAAGTATAAGTGAGGTGGAGTCGTTATCAAGTATAAGTATAAGCGTCATCAGGTATAAGCGACTACAAGTATAAGTGAAAGCATTACCGAGTAGGAGTATAAAATAAGTATAAGCGAAGCGACAATAATTAACAAGTAAAGGTATACGTCGAAAAAGGGAGTCTTTGATGAAAAGCCTTTATGTATAGGGAAAATCACAAATTGTATTCTTTTGTAAAATATGTTTAAAAGCCTTAGAGAATCTTTAATAAACCAAATTTAGAATGAATTTGGATAAATCAGTATAAGTAAAAGTTATGAAATAAGTGAAAATCATTATAGTGTCCTACTCGGTACAACAGTGTAAAGTGGTAAAATCTTGTGCATGCGGGTTATCAATCACATGTGATTGATATGATAAATGGCATGTTTAACTTGTAATCCCCCCCTATAAAAACATTTAAAAGCATTTAAAAGGTTCATTCAGGGGTATGAACTCACCTAGTGTAAGTAGGTCCGACGAAAGTGCCGTTTGGGCGTTCGGTGTCACGCAAGGACTTGAACACACACGATGACCTATTTAACATATGAAAACATATATTCAAATACAATTAGCATATTTAATACTAATTAAACAAATATACGTGCTCAAAGGAGCGGAAAACACTTTGGCTAAGTGTTTGGGTGTCTCGGGTAGCGTTTAAGGGTGTGAATGGCTAAGGAATGGAGTTTGCTATCCAAGAATACCCCCTTAGTACATAGTTTACGGCCCAGGGACTTCTCACCATGAGTTTACGGCCGTAAACTCATGGTGATGAGTTCTAGTGTGTTTAAGGCTTCTACTTGCATCATGGAATTATTCTAAGCACTTTTCCTCAAAGGCATGAGTGGGTTTGAGGCTCCTAAGGGCATTTTCTATGAGTTTACGGCCAAGGAACCACTCCTAAGGGAGTTTACGGCCGTAAACTCTCATCCTTAGGGTTTTGTGAAGTTTAAAGCCCCTAATGCCTTTCTAGTGATTTCTAATGAAGTGTGATGCTATTTTGGAGGATTAAATCTATCATTTGAATGAGTTTTGGGGAGTTTACGGCCTAGACAAATGCTTGGGCCATAAACTCCTTTTAATCCTTCCATTTCTTGTGTTTAAGCCCTTAAATCCTTCATAGTATTTTATGGTAAATGTCTAAGGCCATTTGGGGGGCAAAAACCACACTTTTGGGCACATTTAGGGGTGTTTACGGCCTTGGTATACACCTGGGCTGTAAACTCCTTTTTCCCTTTCATTTCATTGTGTTTAATTGTGTTAAACCCAAGATACTAAGTCCCTAAATTATGTGTTAAGCCCTAGGGTGGTTTGGGAGTGTATTTGGGACATTTAAACAAAGTTTAGAGGTGTTTACGGCCTAAGCATGTGCTTGGGCCGTAAACTCTCTTTTATGCCCTAAAATGATTGTTTTAAACGTGCAAACACTCCTAGGCTAATTCCTCTATTTATTTCCAAGCTATTAGGGACAAGTTTGGGTCATTTTGGCCTTGTTTAAGGGGTTTACGGCCTAAGGAGGAGCTTAGGCCGTAAACTCCTTTCTAACAGCTTCTAAGTCCGAATTTTGGGCTATAAACATGAATCAATATTTTTAGAATAAGCTAGGGTAAGTGGACTTACAATTTGGAAGCGTTTGGTTGTGTTTTCGGGGCGAAAACGGGTCTAGAGAGAGAGTATAGAGAGAGTGTAAAAAGTCTCCAATAGACTCCACTCACCTTTATATAGGGTTTTGAGTCGGGGCTCAGTGGGATTTTACCCGATACTGCCGTTAAACGGGGCTTTTGGTCGCACCCGATTTAGTGGTCGTAATAATAAAACTTGACATTTTCCAAATAAATGGAAATGTGGGTCCTGTGTTTTTATTTCCTTTTATCACGACTTAACGGTATGTTAATTGCAACCAAATGGAATGTTTATTAAATTGACGCCCTCTAAGTAACAGAACTTTTATACAGTGGAATATTTCGTTAACGGTAACGGGGAAATGTAACAGAACAACTTGGGTTGTCACAGCTGAGCACCAGAGACCTAACAGAAAGGTCCAGCCGTTGGATATCCCACTGTGGAAATGGGAAGATATTACGATGGATTTCATCACGAAGCTTCCCAGGATCGCGCGAGGCGTAGATTCGATTTGGGTCATCGTCGATCGATTGACCAAGAGCGCACATTTTATTCCGATTCAGGAGAGTATTTCGGCCGAAAGGTTGGTCGATATCTACATCAGGGAGGTGGTGGCGAGGCACGGGGTGCCAGTTTTGGTGATTTCAGACAGGGATGTGCGATTCACTTCCAGGTTTTGGAAGAAGTTTCATGACGAGCTGGGTACTCGTTTGCATTTTAGCACCACCTTTCACCCGCACACAGATGGTCAGAGTGAGCGGACCATCAAGACCTTGGAGGACATGCTGCGGGCATGTGTCCTAGACTTTGGAGGTAGTTGGGATACTTACCTTCCATTGGCAGAGTTCTCATATACCAATAGTTATCATGCGAGCATTGAGCATCCTCCTTTCGAGATGTTGTATGGGAGGATGTGCAAGACCCCGATATACTGGGGAGAGGTTGGGCATGTTGGGTTTTGAGCATTCTAACACTCCTAAGTGTACATGCAACCCTAAATACCTTGGATCTATGTTTTCTCTATTATACATGCAAATCTAAACTTTCCAAGGTATTCATCGTAACTAGCATAATAACATTGATTCATATGAATATTTCAAGTTAGAATTACATACCTCTTTGATGTAGAGTGTCTTCATGAAGCTTGATTTCCTAGTGCCCCAAGTTTGACACCTCAAATGGTTCACACAACACCAAATACACATGGAATGACTTGAGAGAAATGTACCACTCCTTTAAATCGTATAGCCCTCATATTCACACACTTGTGCACGATTTCCTGAGCCATGGGATTCTTTTATATGGTGGCTATTAGGGTTACACCATGTAACTCATAACTTTACCCATTCCTTATGCTCCATGGATTTTAACCTCCAGGGAGTATCCATGGGTCACCCCATGGACTTAGTCCAACATAAGGAATCTTGGATCACAAGCCCACATATAAAAGAATGAATGATTTACACAATTAACCCATATATCTAATTAGTCTCCTTTTGATCACTTATTTAATTCTAAATTAATTCTTGATCAATACTAATTAAATAACTTTATTAATATATTAGAACTTATAATATATTAATAAACCTTAAGTGTTATTTCTTTCGTTTTAGTCTATCTAAATGCATGATGCCATGCAACCCAAATGGACCATGCCGGGTCTGGTCAAGTGTTACCAATTATAGTTATGGACATAGAAATTAATCCAACAGTCTCCCACTTGGATAAGTCTAAAACTATTATTGTGTATGACTTCAGGAACCGATCAGCAATCGTAGCTCTTAAAAGCTTCTGTCGAACTCTGACCTTGTCGATGAACTCTGACCTTTGTCAATGACTTGTCCATTAGATAAGGGATCATATTTTCCTCCATTCTAGATATCATATGGACTAAGACATGGATTATAAATCATTCTCTCTGTCCATTTGTTGTTTCCCGATTTCCGATTCCTGACGACTGACTGATTGAACATATCTAATCAGTCCTAGCTTGGCCAAGCACTCACATGTGTCATCATTAAATCGTCGAGGGGCCCACAGATATCGCGTTTATACCGAAGGTAAAAGGAATGGATAAACTTCGACTCATAAGGTTTGTTCTACTACTTGTTGAATCATGCACAAAGGCACATTTTATAACATCGAGTTACCAATGCGGTTTCGTGCAATCAATGTACAATCAACTCATAGTAACAACTCATGTCTCTAGGTTTGAAGAATATAAGATATTATCGTCTCATTATCACTCGAGATAAAATCCATGAAGTGATTCAAATGAGCACGGGTTGAATCCAATACTCAGAACTTATGAGAACTCATGAGTGTTGTAGAACAACTTTGTCCATCAACTTCGACCTCTACAAGCCAACCCATGACAATCTTGATTCATATCTACTTCCAACATATGACCGACTGTGGATCGTTTTGAATAACTTAGTCATTCCGGAAGAATAACCTTGTTATTATGGAAATCAAAACATGCAAAGTGAAACACAAGAATAAATGAATCTAATATCGTATCAAAACCTATGAATATAAATAAATCACTTTCGTATCGAAACCTATGAATATAAATAAATCACCATACTGATTACTCATTATTCATTGTTTCAGTTTTATCAACTTTATACTTGAATTAAAACACTAGGTGTCCTATGTTCCAAGCATGTACACTATGTTTTCTAAACAATAGCTTTGCCATACACCAAGTATTCACTCTATGTTTTTCTATGATCCTTACTTTGTGAAATAAACCAATTGACCAAACTTTCAATGATTCTAATTTCACACTCCCAAATCGAAATCTTTTAGATTTTAAACTTAAATGCACTACCATCTAGCAATGAATGTGTACATAGTCACAAAGACTTGTCAACAACCATTACAGGGTATTCCAATGAAGACCCACTCCATGGACACAAAGCCTTATGTTCAAAGTATGCATTGCTTTGAACATGCTTCTTGCACTAACTTTTTTCTAATCTTACATAGATTGCTTCCATCTATGGAGACAACTCTATATTCCCATTTTGACTACCAATTCTGAACAAGAGTTGCCTCTTTTTCAGACTATGTCAGTATGGTCCTTCCAATATAAACAGTATACTTCCGACTGTCCTTGAGCAACCAATCTTTGGTAAACCTTAGATTGTCCTCGAAAATTACTTAATCAATTTACTCATATCCAATTCTAGACATTGTTCCCCTTAATGCCCCAAGGCATTTGGAAAATTCAGAAAGGATAAATATTATAGCACTTGTAATCGATCTTGTACCCAAACTAAATGGGACACGATTCATGATGTTTCACATAAAGAGATGGTTCTAGACCACTCTTTTGCCATAATAATTTTTTGTTTGTCATTTTCTCAAAATTTGACTATGAAAGGGATGCCGTAATCATAATCAAATTTTGAGAACACAATATATAGAATTTTCTTAAGTTGAACCAATCCAACATGAAATTCATATGTATATATTCTTGAGTAAAGGTGATTAAAATCACAATATAAGCTCTTTAGAATGATTATAAACTCAATCTAAGCTTTTTAGAATTAAAATGAAGTATAATTTCCTCTCCCTTAATTATAGCAAAACAACTTTTTCAACCCATGAAACCTCACAAATTGATACTTTTGTTTTCTATAATTAAACTTGCTAACTTCCAATACTTATCATAATTATCATGCTCCCACTAACATGATGATTATTAGCATAACACTTATGCTCCCACTAGCTTTGACATGTATCTAGAAAATAGTTGGATCTCTAGAAGTCAATACTTTATTGACATTCTTACCAATGTTCAGATTTCTGATACTAGATTGTTTTGATAAGACATTATAAAAATCATACACCTTATCTTAGATAGATCACATGTGTGTCTAAACAATTTTAGAACTATGAAAAGGGATGACGTAATCATAGTCTCAATTGTTTAGACCTTTGCCATTTCTCATAAGTCCATGTTATTGTGTCGGTTAACCACGCACGCTCCACTAACGACTTTGAGAACTGCAAATATCACAATTGCTATCTACTTAAAATCTACTTAGTGAAAGAATTTCCTCACCATCATTTCCATGAATCGGAGAGAAACCTTATGACACTTAGATTTTATGGTGTATGTGTTCTTATCCACGTGAATTTGTCAAACTATAATCACAAGACTAGGTTAGTGACAAATCCTAGCTCATATGGATTGAACTTGTGCAATCTTAATCTCTTGCCACCTGGCAGCACAAGGGCCTACAATTGCTTCCAAGTAGTTATGCAAACAATTGAGAACATTTAGAACTCAAATATATATAGCCAGCTTAACTGGAATGGGCACAGAAATGTCAACACAATAGGTTATAAACCTCTAGTTGTGTGCTAGTGATGAAATACAAGTTTTATTCTTGATTACTTCTTGAAACCCTTTCAGGATCTTTCAGACTCCCACTATCTCCTTGACTTATAAGACTTTCTTGCCAAATATTGAAGAGATGGTGTGGATTCTAATCAAGACAAACACTTAACACAATTGGCCTAAGTTGGTCTCTGTGTTATCCAAAACATCACAACTTACCAAATACAAATGTATAATAGTAGAAAACCTTTTACTCTGACATTTCACTAGTGTTAATAAACCTTCTTTAAGATGTGTCACTCAAGTTACATTTATGGTGGGCTTGATCAATGCACAAGAATGTGTACTCGATCCCTTAGTCCTTTACTTGACTCACACATCCATGTCAACAAGTAATTAGTCGTAATTTTTCCAATGCTTGAAAGTTCTCATTCATCATGCTATACAACTTGCATGATTCCAAGTTTCTATCCAACTGAAACTTGGGTGATGAGAATCTTTCCTTATTTGGTAAATTTAGATACTACCACAAATGAAAGAATCAAATTCATATTTCCACTCGTGCTATTAATGGAATCATATAAGTAACAAAATTTTTCACACATGCCAGTGTAAGGATATTTTAAAATAAAATCAAAATTTTACCTTTTATTTTAAAAACTTTGCGGAAAAACTATCCATACAGTGCAAAAGCACATGAAAACTTTATTGTTATCTATTCCTAAGCAATATATCATAACTCCTAAGAAGTAGCTCAAGAATCCGATCTTCAAACTATGCGATAGAAATCCATCTACGCGATCAGATTCAACATATTCTTTCTTTAAGTTTCTTCACTTTTCTTGGATTCTTAAAACATCAACATGTGTCCCAGTCACGTCATGTATCAAGAATCTCAGAATAGAAACTTAGCAGAGTTAGATAGTGGACTTTACCTGAAGTAGAGTCAAACTTATTGACTTTAACATCCTTAGGTAAAATTTGGCTGCTTCGCAATCAATGCCCCTTACTTTGGCAATATAACGATATGGACCCTTTGGTAATGGTACATGGGACTATCTCAGACTTAGCCTTTCTCTTTACCATTTAGTCAACTGAGTTGACTATGGCCGATCCCTTTCCATTGGGAAGAGAATGCTTTTTCTGGATTTCCGATGTCATCATTGTCCATGTCCATAAAGTTTTGGGAAGTTGATCTTAGCAAATAGATAAGATCATTAAGGGTCTTGTCATAGTCTGTTTCATAGGAGTCCCAAAGGAACTCACTATGTGACTTACAAAGCGATTGGACATCCAACTTTCTCAAGACTTTGACACCCAACTCTTCCGGCTTTCTCAAGACTTGGACATCCTTAATATAACACCCAATATGAAATACTAAGGCTACGACCCAACACAATATTTTATAACTTGGAAGACGGATGTCGTAATCCAAGCTATATAACATTTGAAGGTAGGTGAAAGACGATTCACCAATTTCCACCATGAAAAACGAAATAATTTATTAGGTTTTTAATTGGATTTGAAACTCCTAGATCTTTTGAGATTCATTGAACTGTTCAATGACATGTTTTAATCTCGAGTGTGCCCTTTAGGTTTTGTGAGTGGGATGCTGAGGATCACAAAAAAAGGTGTGAAGTAACCATCCAAATTACTTGGTACCCTTAAGTGTTTACCCCTCAATCGATGTGTCGGTTAACCACACACGCTCCATCGATACTATGATAAACATTAAGTTACCCTTTTCCTTCCTTGTTAAATACGAGTTAGTGTGCCGGTTAACCACTCACGCTCCACTAACCGACTTAAACAAAGTGCAAAGTGTAATTTCATGGATTAGCACCAAATTCACATTTTCCTAAGTAACTAAGATTAGGTATTACTAAGAGTTTAGTTACTTAGTATTTATCATTAATACTTTTAATGAAGGGAGAATTATAGTCCTTGTCCTACCCATTCGACTAACGACCCTCCACCAGTCAAGGAAGCGGTGGGTGAGAGTGGACACCCATTAAACTGCCATTTTATAGGCAGTAACCTTATACCCCCCTCCTTATAGATCGGCTTCATGAATGCGGCCTACTAATGGTAAGATGACTTGGTCTTATACATATATAAATATTATTAACTTATAATATTATAAAGAATAAGGGTTGAATTTTAACTTTTAAAATTCTAAGGGCTTAACATGGAATTAAAGTATTCATGGAAAAACTTTACAAATTCCAAAACTTGAGGGCAAGTTTTGAAACTATTCAAAACTATTTAATTCCATAACTTATGTGTTTAAAGTAGTTTTAATTAAAAAAAACTTTCAAGTTCCATAATTTGATGACAAGTTATGGAAGACTTTAAACTATTAAAGAATGTAACTCTTTTTTTTGTAACTTATGGAACTAATTAAGGTTACACATTTTTATTATTTAATGAAGAGACTCTTGAACCTCCATAATTTGAGGACAAGTTATGGAGTCATAAAACCATTTAATGAGGACAAGAGTCTTCATTTTGTAACCTTTGCCAACATTTATGAGTTTTAAGAAACTTAAATGTGACATTTCATGTAACATGAGAACAAGTTACACAAACACATTTTAGAATCAATTCTTAGATTACAATGGATTAAAGACACATAATCAATCAACTTTTCTATTAATCCAAGCAACTCATAAGATCAAGATAAT
This sequence comes from Lactuca serriola, assembly GCF_051521515.1. Lineage (NCBI taxonomy): Eukaryota > Viridiplantae > Streptophyta > Magnoliopsida > Asterales > Asteraceae > Lactuca > Lactuca serriola. The sequence continues at coordinate 81,799,341 of NC_136409.1, forward strand.
ACAAAAAAAAACTTTTGGATTCCATAACTTATGGAGTTTAATGTTTGTTCAATGATGAAACTTTTCATGTTCCATAACTTAAGAACAAGTTATGGAATTCTTTAAAACATTAACACCAATTTTTGTAACTCCATAAAAAAACTTTGAATCAAGTTTTTTTTAAACCTTTTCATATCCATAACTTATGGAGGTTTCAAAAAAAACTTTTTAGATCAAACTTTTAAAACTAATAAAATAATTATATCATTTTATCTTTTACTAAATATGACCTAATTTAACTCATATAGCAAATGATTCAAATTTTACAAATAATTAGTTTTTCACCAAAACAAGTAATTATCTAAAAATTTGACAAACGTCATGTTTTTTTTTCAACTTTGAAAATAAAACATTTGCATCAATATAACAGAAAACAACTCATGGCTCTGATACCATTGGTGGGTTTTGAGTATTCTAACACTCCTAAGTGTACATGCAACCCTAAATACCTTGGATCTATGTTTTCTCTATTATACATGCAAATATGAACTTTCCAAGGTATTCATCGTAACTAGCATAATAACATTGATTCATATGAATATTTCAAGTTAGAATTACATACCTCTTTGATGTAGAATGTCGTCATGAAGCTTGAGTGCCTAGTGCCCCAAGTGTGACACCTCAAATGGTTCACACAACACCAAATACACATGGAATGACTTGAGAGAAATGTACCACTCCTTGAAATCATATAGCCCTCATATTCACACATTTGTGCACAATTTCTTTAGCCATAGGATTTTTTTATACGGTGGCTATTAGGGTTACACCATGTAACTCATAACTTTACCCATTCCTTATGCTCCATGGATTTTAACCTCCATGGAGTATCCATGGGTCACCCCATGGACTTAGTCCAACATAAGGAATCTTGGATCACAAGACCACATATAAAGGAATGAATGATTTACACAATCAACCCATATATTTAATTAGTCTCCTTTTGATCACTTAATTAATTCCAAATTAATTCTTGATTAATACTAATTAAATAACCTTATTAATATATTAGAACTTATAATATATTAATAAACCTTAAGTGTTATTTCTCTCATTTTAGTCTATCCAGATGCATGATGCCATGCAACCCAAATGGACCATGTCGGGTCGGGTCAAGTCTTACCAATTATAGTTATGGAATTAGAAATTAATCCAACAGGGCAGAGGGTCATGGGGAGTACCAAAGTGGTACTCAAGACTACAGAGAGGATTCAGCAGGTCCGGAGCAGGCTTCGGAGTGCTCAGAGTCGGCAGAAAAGTTATGCCGACAAGCGTCGGTTGGACCTGGAGTTCCAGGTCGGGGACATGGTACTACTGAAGGTGTCGCTTTGGAAGGGTGTCATTCGATTCAGGAAGCGGGGCAAGCTGGGCCCCAAGTATATCGGACCCTTCAGGGTTATAAACCGGTTGGGCAAAGTGGCATATAGGTTGTACCTTCCAGCCGAACTCAGTCAGATTCATAGCACTTTTCACGTCTTCTAGTTTCGGAAATGTTTGGTGGACAATTCAACAGTGGTACCTTTAGAGGATATTCAGGTCGATGACAGCCTGAATTACATTGGCCTATAGTGATCCTCGATCGGGAGTCAAAGGATCTAAGGAACAAGAGGGTTGAGCTGGTGAAGGTGCAATGGCAGCACCAGAAGGGCTTAGAATGGACTTGGGAGCCGGTGGATGAGATGATGGAGCACTACCCAGAGCTTTTCGAGAAACGAGCAGCAGACTTCGAGGACGAAGTCTAAAATAAGTGGGGGAGATTTGTAGCACCTGGTTCCTAGTATGTATTTTATTTAAGTATTTTTCATTTTTGGCCTTAGACTCGTCGAGTCGGCTTCCAAACTCGACGAGTAGACTCTGACTGAACAAAACCCTAATCTAAGGGTTTGCACCGTATTTAAGCATCTCATTCAGACACACTTTGTCCCTATTACTTCCAGAAACCATCCATAGCAAACCCTAACAGTGTGTGTGAAGATCCAAAGGCATTTGTGGTGATTTTTGGTGGTTTTGATCACAAGGAAGAAGGAAGGGCCAAGAGGAATCAAGAGAAATCCAAGGGAGTTCAAGTTTGTACATCATTTGTAGTTCCCAGAAGGTATAAAGTTGACACCTTGCATGTTCATTTACTAGATCCCTTTTTTGGGAGACTTAGGGCTTTTATAAGCCATTCTTGGTAACCAACCATGATTGCAAGAGTGGTTGAGGGTTGAGGCTTAGGATCTAGGTCCATGGAGGAGTTACAAGGCAGAAAAGAACTGCTTTTGCACCCATAAAAGCCCCCATGCAACTTAACAATCTCTTTTAGAGCCTTTTTTCCTCAAAGTCCCATGCATGCACGTAAAGTTCATAACTTTACATGCTAGATCGAGTTTAGGGACCTAGATCTATCATTTGGACAGGATTTGTACACCAGAAATCAAAGAAATAAACTTGGACAGTATCGACTCGGTGAGTCGTTCTTGGGACTCGGTGAGTCCGAGGTGAGACTCCCCTTTTCTGTTAAGGTTCAAAGAGACCCAATTGAGTGTTAGAAAGGTTTTAGAGGGTCCACGGGAGTGAACCAAATGTATTAGGATAAGCCATACTCCTGGAGTTCATAGGAATCGGTGAGTGCATGAGTCGACTCGGCGAGTCCAAGGAAATCTCCCAACTCTTGAAGATAAACTCGACGAGTTGTTCATACAACTCGGCGAGTCGAGGACTGGATTTGTTCATAGGATGAAGATGAACTCGACGACTTGTTAACTCGTCGAGTCGTTGATAAACTCAACGAGTAGAGACTTGGATGAGGACAAGTAAAGGGATAAGGACTCGACGAGTTGGCGACCCAACTCGGCGAGTCAGGTCAACTGGAAGTTGACTTTGACTTTGAATTGGACTTGGTCAGGGGTAAAATGGTCATTTTACCCTAAGAATAGATGTCAAACTCTGATTAAGTATTTTGTGGGGATTATAGCCGGAGGATTTCCGGAGCAGCAACACACAGAGATTTCCCGCGGAGATTATCAATAGCTACTCGTTCGAGGTGACTTACTTTCCAGTAGGGGTGGGTCTAAGGCCACAATGTAGGCCCACCAACAAGGGTAGTTGGTAGATAATTGTCTTTGTTATAATTATCCTAGTTGGTTATGTACTTTGGTCATGAGATATGCCTGTGTTATATGTTATGTGTGTTAATGGTAGTGGTAGGGATTAGTCTTTCCCTAACATTGGTCTTTAGGATCGAGGGGGTAGGTCAGTACCCACTTATGCTTGACTGTATGATTATACTTGTTGAGAGAAGAACTTTGAGACAAACTTGAAAAAAAAGGTTAGAACAAGTATATAGCGGAATAGTTAATATCAAAGGATCTGTTAGCTGAACAATAATATTAAGAGTTACAAGTTAGTGAGTTAGATGCGGAAAAGTAAAGAAATGTAAATGACAACAATTGGTATATGAAGTATACACAAAAGCAGATTCATAACAAGGAATGCATTCAAACCGAGTTAGTAAGTGAGATCTAGCTTAGTGATTAAGTCACAAGAGATTTGCTCTATGAAGAGAGATTATGAGAGTAAGAAACTTTTAGAAGTAAGATAGAATCAGAATTTGAAGATGTGTATTAGAATTTTATAAGAGATTCACACACACTGAATACATTAGAAATGATCTCTATTTATAGAGAAGTTTACAACTATAATAGTAGCCATGCAAGGCATACTGGATATTAGAGTGTATTACAGAACAGAAATAATAAACTACGTAAAGATATAGATTGCGGTGCTGAAGACTTTGGATAACAGTTGATGAAGAGGTTGCTTGACTGCGGTGGATTGGGCGCTGCAGTAGCAAAAGTTCAATACGGTCACTTTTTGATTCCACAATTTCCCCTAAGTGACCTCTTTAACTTGAATCAACTATGAAGTTTAAGGAACTTGATCAGTATCCACAAAACTTCCTGATATTCTCTAACCAGTTGATTCTTCTTAGTATTTCAAACTTGACCTCTGTGGTTGTATGCATGGATTTTTCAACTGCGTTGCGGCAGATCTCAAGTTTTTTTTTTTCCGGTGAGACGATGCATGGAAGTCATAGGAATGAAAGATTTGACGTTGTCAGTCTTCCTCTTGAAAATGACTCCCAGCTCAGGATAGTTGGTTGCGCCTAAGGATCTTTCATCATAGCCTTCGGTAGGCATGGGTGCGGGGTCAAGCGGTGGCAGGTCAGCAATCTTGGAGAGGATGGGATGAATGGCTGCATCTATTTTTGCAAAATCACAGACTGTTTCCTTAATAAAAGTACTTGCCCTTTCAAGAGTGTCTTCATCTTCGGATGCTTCTCAGACTTGTGCTGAAAGACTTTGGCGATGAGAGACACTTCTTCCGGGTTCATACACGGAAAATCAGCCTAGGTGCGGATGTAGTCGTGCTCCCTCCTGGTCAGGGAGTACTGGATGAACTCAACCTTCATGAATTTTTTAATCTTTTAATTCTTCACTGCGGATGGTCTATCGTTAGACCATATGTGTTCAACTATAGACGCACGCTTAGCATAGAATTGGCTAAGTCTCTTGAACTCCATAGTAATTCTTTTTTCATCCGAAAGGCTGCGGTCGAACTGCTCAAGTACAGTGAAGTATCTGGAATTCGGTGAAATTGGGACATCCCAGTATCCATCTGAGGGGGTTCCGGATATGTGAGATGAGGGACATAGTCATCATCAAGACGTCTTCTGTGAGGATTGATCCAAGAATTTATCAAGGATTCATCCATAACTGTGTCGAAACCGTAGAGTCTCCATACTTCTTCGGCCAGCTTGACTGCCTTCCAGTCTCTTTTTCTCTGAGCAATAGCAGGAGAATCGTTTGAGCTCGGAGACGACATATACTCCTCCACATTCTTGAAGTGCAGGTGAGTTTCTACTTTTTCAGGAGTCTTATAGAGAGGGGAGTTGTGATGAGATGGTTGCGGTGAGAGTTGTGTTTCATGTTGCGGTGTGGGAATTTTTTCAGTGGAGATTGGGGGAGTTTGACGATCTGAAGGGGATTGGTCGGAGTGATGGACTTCTTCAATTCCCCCTCTTGAGGAGTCCAGGCCCGGAGTCTCCTCAAGCCATTGACGAAGGCCATCAGCCTTGTCAAATATGGTTTGAAATTGAGCTTTCAGCTCTTCTGCCAGTTGTTGGTTATTGGGGATGGAGGGATTGAAGAGTAGTTTGTGAATCTCCTTTGTGAGCTGTAGGATCTCCGTACCATGGAAGTTGGTGGAGAGTGAACGTTGCATTCTAGTGATAGTTGTTTAGAGAACGGAGATTGCTGACTCATAAGCAGTATGAGTTTTAGCAATCAACTTCTCAGAGTGTGAAGCCTGATCCACAATCGCTACTTGAAGGTCGGCTTTGATGGCAGTAACCTTAGAGATGAGGCATTCAGCAGCAGCCATGAACTCCTTATGATGAGCCTGACGATTGTTGTCAAGTGATCTGATCCCCATTTCAACTTTTAAAGAGATGCGCTCCGCAGCCAATCTCTCTCGTGTTTCCAGTCCTTCGATTCTTTCCATCAGGGATTGTGGTCCTGGGCTGTCCTCTAGTTACGGTTGATTTGGCTTGACCGCAGCTAAGATTTGATCTACTTTAGCTTGAAGACTTAGGAATTCTTTTCTTGTGACAGTGTGCTTCTTCTTCTTCTTCTTCTTCTTTTCTTTTGGCTTATTTGTGGAGTGAGGAGATCCACTAGATTCTTCGTCTGCATCGAACATCATTAAGTCATCATCAGAAGGAGAGGGTTTGTTTACCTCTTGTGGTTCATCATCATCAAAGCCAAAGATTGGAGTAGAGCTCACTTTGATTTCAAGTTCTTCATCCTGAGTGTGACAACCCGAAATTTATCCCGTCATTTTTAACCTCCTCTTTCGTTAATAAAACCCGCTTTATTAAATTTTCCGTAAAGCTTATTGATTAGGTTAATTAAATTGGGACTTTTTATGACTTCATAAGGATGGAACAAATTAGAAACACCCTCAATATTTCCTTGAAAAAAAATTAGTTTCAACCAAGTCAAATTATGACCATTTAATCGGGTGCGAGCAAAAACCTTGTTTAACATCAGTATCGGGTAGATTTCCACTGAGCCACAAACTCAAACCCTATATAAGGGTGAGTGGACTCCATTTGAAACTTTCCACCCTCTCTCTACTCTCTCTCTCTCTCTCTACAAGTTTTCCTTCGATCCACAAATGCCTTTTTCAAATCCCAAACTAGTAAGTGATCTACCCTAACTTGTTGTTTAACTCATTTAACATGAAAATTTGTGTATAAGACATCTAAAAGCCTCAAAATCTTGTGTTTACAGCCCAAGAACACTCTTGGACCACAAACACCCATAAGTGGGGTTTTGAAGCCCCAAAACCCTTCTAAATCACTCATAGGGCTTAGCTAGGCCACAAACTCCCTTATTTCAACCCAATAGCCACCTAGCACTTGACTAAAGTGTTTTCCGCATATTAGGATGCTTATACATGCTTAAATAGTATTATAAACACTAATTGTACGTAAACAAATGTCTTCATATGTTACTAGGTCATTAAGTGTGTTCAAGTCTTCACTTGACACCGAGCACCCAACCGACACCTCCATCCGATCCACTTACAACAGGTGAGTTCATACCCCTGAATTAACCTTTTAGATGATTTTACTGCTTTTATAGGGGGGAAAACAAGTTGAACTGTACAGTTATTAGATAAATCCCATGTGATTAATAATTGTATAGCAAAATAGATTTTGCATATTAAACTGTTTATCCAGCTTAAAGATTTCCAAATTATGCTTTCAACTCCTGATAAAGTATGAATTTCTCTTTTAGATTATCATGAGTATTTCAAAGGTTTTCCGAAGGTTTTTCAAAGGTTTCCAAAGGTTTTCTTCACTTAATCTTTTTTTATAAAAATCATTTCCATAGCTGTTATGAAAGGAGTTTCAAAGGATTCCAAAGATTTTCAAAACTGGTTTTACAAACTGACACCGAGTCGTAAATTTCTTATGTGTAAAGGTTTTACAAAGTTTTCATCAGAGTTTTCTTCTATGCTTTTTGTTGGGATTAAAACCCTAATTGAGATTTGATGAACAAGATGCGGAAAATAAGAACAAACACAAATATGAAGATTATGTCGAATGATCACTCGATTTATTCAAATATGAGGAATAAATTACACTTAAGAAATAAGAATCTAACTCTACAAGAAACCTCACAACGTGGCGGCTACATTTTGCCCCACTCTCTTAACCCTAATTGTGAATAATACATGAATATTTATAGGGAAAAGACAAGTGTTGGGCTTTTAACCTAGAATTCGTCAAAGGGGCCCATTGCCATCATCCATGGAGTGCTTTGAAACCCTACAATCTCCCCCTCAAAGTATGGAATGGATGACAATGCTTTAACTTCCAAAACAAGCATCCAGCAAATAAAAAGATCTGCAACGAGGAATATATGAAGCAATCCACGAATCTTGATTCTTCAATAGTCTTCAAACACGGGCTCTAGGATATATAAATTAGGCACTGAAGTAATGTCTTTAAACTTCATTTTCGAATGTAATCCCAAAGTATCTTCATGAAAACCAAACTCGCCATAAAAACCCATTTCAGAACAAAGAAACCGAATCACTTCTTGTCTTTGAAGAGCTCCCCCTCCAAGTCACAATGATCTTTAAATAAGCTAATGATATAAGCTATCAAAAAATATCATGTAACAACCCAAACTTTATGATTCGTAACGCCACTTGATCGAGAAAATACAAGAAGTCGGAGATATAACAAGTCCTTAGCAGAGCTCGATAAAAAACTTCTGCTGTAAAGGATACTTCTCTGTAAAAGCTTTAGCAGAGCTCGATGAAGAACTTCCGCTGTAAAAGCTACCTTCATAATTCTACCATAAGCTTTATCAAAAATCTTCAACTTTGAAAAGTCACAAATCCAATTTCGAATGGCCATACCAAATTCTCCCCCGATTTATAATCAAAAACATGATTATAAAGCCTTCAAATGTTCATAAGAATGATCTTGAATGGATAAAAATTTACTAAGCTCCCCCGCGACAAAAAGATATACACAATGAAGTATAAAATCCGAAAAAATCGTGAAAATTTGACGTTATCATGATAAACGACTTTCCGAACCGCCAAGACTTGATGGAATATTTATTTTTCTGTTCACGAAAAAGATATGTGCGTTAAAGAATTCAAAACCGTTCACCGGCCCTCAAATTTGTAAACTTTTTGAAAAATGGGCTGAAATTGTCACTTGCTTAAAAACAGGGGCTGGAATGGTAATTCTGCATCAATATTCCCCTTTATTTGTAACAATTTCTGGGATTGGTCCAAAAATATCAAATTGTGAAAACAAAAGGGACCAAAAGTGACAATTCACTGGAGTTGTAGGGACTAAAAATATAACTTGAATATCTTTTCCCCAATTTAACGTGAGATTAAAATAATGAACGGCGACTCAATAAAACCTTCAAATGATTGTAAACGAAAGCCAAGATACCAATTCTGATCAACCAATAACTCCAATTTACACATTCGTTCCAAGCACAAGATGTAAATCCAAGCACATTCACATACGAAATCAAGTCTAATCTGATTTCTAATTGCGAGTGGAGTACGTATCTCGACCCAATTCCAACTGTGAATCAACTAATTGCGAATCCGAGTACAGTTGTATTTCCGATGCGAGCCGATTGGAATTAAAGTCCTGGTTTGTTCCGAGTCAAGCGACTATAGCCTAATGCGAATCTGTTCTCAGGTAAATGGTTCGTTTATAGTCCATCCCGTCTCACAGTCAATTTTGACTTATCAATTTTGACCATTGTTCATCCCAATTGAGTTCCGATTTCATTCGTTCGCATGTAACTCAACATTCTTTCGTTCCGAGTGTTTAACTTCACCATTGTTCCCGAAACAAACATTTACTTGATATCAATATTCAGAACAAATCATTCACATCCAGTTCCGATCCCAAAGAAAAATTTCACACTTCCGATTTTGACAGTCTTCGTTTTTCATCACAATCCTTCTCGTTCCGATTGTATTCCAAATGAGACATTTAAGCAGATAAAAATTTCCAAATCCACACCTTTTTCAATCGTATCCAGATCAATAACCATATTCTTCATCAGTTCTTCAAAGAACAAATATGAACTCCAAACCAAGAATCATCACCCTCATAGTTCCAATATCGAAATAAACATCAATTTCTAACAGTTGTTAAATTAACCTTGAAATCAATTGAATAAAGAATGAATTTGAAGGCTCAAAAAGGAAAGAAAACGATGTGATACGGATTTTATATAAGCCAGATCCCGTCATCAATCATGAACCAAATCAAATATTGAAGCAAACAATTTAATCTCAACATATAATCGATTTTCAGGCATAAATCAATTGATTGAAACCAAAAAAAATAAGAATCTATGATTTCAAGATGACATTATCGATGATGAATCGAGAATAAAGAAGAAGTGGAACGAACAGTATCAATGGTTCAAAGACAACTGATTTGGGCTAAATAAATAGCGGATGAACAGTGACGAACAAAATCAATGGGCCAATTGATCCATAAAGCAAACGATTGATTTTAGAAAATCAAATGGTCATGATCAAATCAGAAAAATACGACCATGAAACAAATCGGATAAAGGAAAATACCACATGAACAATAGAAGAACACCATAAATTATCATGAACAGGAGCTTGAACACAATTTACATTCCAAAATGCCAAAACACCAATAATCTTCAAAATCTTGTGCAGAAAATCATCAAATCAAGAACCGATACTTCAAAAATCAACAGATCTTCAAAGAACCTCTATGATACCACTTGTTGGGATTAAAACCCTAATTGAGATTTGATGAACAAGATGCGGAAAATAAGAACAAACACAAATATGAAGATTATGTCAAATGATCACTCGATTTATTCAGATATGAGGAATAAATTACACTTAAGAAATAAGAATCTAACTCTACAAGAAACCTCACAACGTGGCGGCTACATTTTGCCTCACTCTCTTAACCCTAATTGTGAATAATACATGAATATTTATAGGGAAAAGACAAGTGTTGGGATTCTAACCTAGAATTCGTCAAAGGGGCCCATTGCCATCATCCATGGAGTGCTTTGAAACCCTACACTTTTATTTCGTTAAATGCATGCCTGTATTTGTATAGTTATATAAATAATGTTTAAAAGACTTAGGAAGGCTAGTTCGACCTATTTCATTTTCCTCGTTGGGATGTGGTCTCGTGGGTGTCGGTTATCCGTCCGAAGGTCGTTTAAACATTAGTTATATATCATGTATACATGTATAGACACAAAGGTTTCCATCGAACAGTTTATTTCCCTTAGGTATCAAGGGCATCCTTCCAGTCATCATTCATAGACCAACACCACTAGTAACTATTATAGGAATAGTTAGGAGATTCTATTTACTCTTTCTAGTACGAGAATTTCAAAGGAGCCAGTTCATTCATGAGTCTATATCATTAGTCTAACACCCCTAATAGAATTCAGAATACGAGATGCATCTTCTGGACACAGATTTTCCCAGATGTCAAGTTGGTAACCACAGTCTCCTGGAGCGAGAGCGGGCATTGTGTGTATAGATCTATACGGGACTGGCACTCCCACACCCTGACTGCTAGCTACAGTCCGCGACCGACCATGCCAAGGGGTGACAAATGTCACATTCATTCAACGCTTACAGGGCATCAAGTACTCTATTGTCAATCAGTATGGTTATAAGTATCTCCATGTTTACCTTATAATTCATGGCCTTAAGGTAAGAAGATTTATCACTGTATTTTCTTGTTTTAGACTTTGCTAGCTGAATCGTTCATTTGATACTGGCTGGAGTCTGTATTTTCTTGTTTTAGACTTTACTAGCTGTTTCGTTCATTTGATACTGTCTGGAGTCTGTATTTTCTTGTTTTAGACGTTGCTAGCTGTGTCGTTAATTTGATACTGTCTGGAGTTTGTGCTTCCTTTTGTTAGACTGAGCCAGGCGTATCATTCATTCGATACTCTCCTGGAGTCTATGATTTCTTTTGCCTTAGTCAACAGTATTACTGTTGAGGTATATGTTATTTTCCCCTGGCATTTTTACTTCCGATTTTCTCATTATTCCTTTAAAGTCAATATTGTATTCTAATAATGATAGTATTTTTGGGGAAAATTACTCCTTAAAACGTAAATCCGTTGGGTCTTGTTAATAGACTTCTTTTATTTAGAAAATATAGGATTTTCTGGAAAAGGACACTAATACACCGTAGATTCTAAAACTACTATCTTACATAAAGTTATTTTGAATAAAAATGCGTATTTATACAAATGACACTAAATACTTATGAACACACCAGCATTATAAAAATGCTTATACTCGCTTTCTTAATAACTTGTATACTCAGGTCAGCGATAGACAGGTACACCCCGGGAGCTTTTGTGAAGTCAACCTAGAACCGAGCTGCAACTATATTATTCCTTGTATTAATTTCATGTTGCTATGAAATTTAACTTATGAAAAACTATTAATATTAATGCAATGGTTGTTGTACTTTGATTACTATACTGCATATGTTGTGATACTTGACATGACATCATCCACCCCAGAACGTTTCCGGCGTTCCAGTTTTGGGGTGTGACAGATTGGTATCAGAGCATTGTTTGTAGTGAGCTCAGTATATCAATTCATAAAAGATATACAACCTATAAATACATAGGGATAAAACACTCTGACCAAGAAATATACTTTAAAATATAACCATATTTTACCAAAGTATAAGAACATCCAGAATCTAAATACCCCAACAAAGTATCACAAGAAGAACAAATAAAATTCTTCGGATGTTGAGCATTACCGTCAAACCTGGGCAGTTATGTAATCGTAAGTTGGAATAAATGTAACCCGATCAACAACATTTATTCAAGATGCGATGAACGTGTGCTTGGGAGTGATGGTGGTGTTGCAACAGGTCTGAATGTCACACCCCAAAACCAAGAACGGCGGAAACGTTCTGGGGCGGAGGACGTCATGTATAGTATCACAACACAGTAAATGTAAATAAGTAAACAACATCATCCATTGCATTAAATATATAATTTTAATACAAGTGTGTTCTGTACAGATATAGACACCAAAAGAATGTATAACAAAATAATATGAGATGAGGCTTGAATGCACTCCATCTTCTCAAAAGCTGGCCTCGGTACCTGTCTACTGATGACCTGAGAATACAAGTTATTTTGAAAGAGTTTATCCGCATTAAGCTGGTGAGTTCATAAGTATTTTAGTGTCAATGTTTCTTGTAAAAACGTTTGAACCTGTCTCAATGTATAAGTTTGTAAAAGTGTAAGTAAATATTTGAAAGTGTTTGTAAAAGTTTGAATCTCTCAGAAAAACCTATATTTTCTATTAAAGTAACCTTCTACCAAGGCTTAGATGTTTGTATACTCGCTCATTGTAAAAGTATGTGATTTCCCAAGTGTAACTATCATTTGATAAAATATAGTATGTACATTAATGCTTAAGTGAGGTCATCACTAAAATATGTAATGGGTAAATCATTGTAGTACTGTAGTTTTGTATAATAAGAACTATTGCTGTACTATTTACTACTACCTTAAACCGGATTTATATTAAGGTATAATGTGATAAATTGCACCATGCTATCGACTGGTAACAACGACATAATGAATGGTCGTAATAAAAGAAATGACGTTTGGCACCCGCAGACCTGCAGGTCCGGCTGTAGCTAGCAGCAAGGTGTAGGATAGTCAATCCAGTATAGATCTATACGCAAACTCATGCCCTCCCTCCGAGAGAATTCTGGCTACAACTCGGGACATGACATTTAAGGCATGCACCGATACAGTGGATCACAATTGTTAATGTATTCTCGTATATGTAATGTTTCTCGTTTCTAGTATAGCTGTATATGTACTTGTTTCTAGTATAACGGTATATGTACTTGTTTCTAGTATATCTGTATATGTACTTGTTTCTAGTATATCTGTATATGTACTTGTTTCTAGTATATCTGTATATGCACTTGTTTCTAGTATATCTGTATATGTACTTGTTTCTAGTATATCTATATATGTACTTGTTTCTAGTATATCTGTATATGTATGATCCTGTGTTACCCCGATGGTAACTAAGTAATGATGTACTGATAAGTATGAATATGGATGTACTTTTATGTCTATACATGTATATTTGATATATAAGTAATATGGAAACGACCTTCGGATGGTCACCCGAAATCCCACCAGACCACATCCAAATCGAGAAAAAGGAAATAGGGCGGATGGCCTTCCTAAGCCCTTTAAACATTATTTATATATCTATACATATATGGGCATGCAATTGGATATATAAAAGCATAAATAAGTTTTCATAAAACATTTGAAGCATAAATATAATTTCAAGAGAAGATCGACTTGATGTCGATCTATAAAACAATTTGAAGGCATAAGTTGATAAAACAGTTTAAGTATAAGAAGCATTTGTTTGAATCACAGTCTATAAATAAGTTTGGATAGTAAAAGAGTTTGTAAAACATTTCAAAGTAAAGCGGTTTGATAAACAGTTGAACAGTGGTGAAAATCGTTGTTTTCCTAGTTATTAATCACATGTGATTAAATGCAATCACATGTGATTGAAACAATAACTATAAGTATTTGACTTGTATCCCCCCATAAAGTATTTAAAACATTTAAAATCATTTCAAAGGTTGATTCAAGGGGTATGAACTCACTTGTGGTGAGTCGTTTGAATTGCAGTGTCGGATACCGTGCTAGGTGGCAAACGGAGACTTGTTTACACGCACGAGCCTAGTTATCATATAATAAGCATATATATAACTAATTAGACAAATAATAACTCAAATAAATAAGTTAAGACACCTAGGAAACCTGTAAACACTTTTATGAGTGCTTAAGGTCCAAATGGTTGCATCTAAGTTGCTACGGGACAAGGCAAAAGGGTTTGAAACATCAAATGGCCTTGCATAGGAGCTCACCACCCAACAAACCCCACACTTTGGAGTTTACGGCCGTAAAATCATAGGTTTATGGCCGTGAACTCCTCAAATGGTGGTTTTGGGTGTTTTATGGTGCTATCTTGATCCTAGTACACTCCTAGCTTTGTTGGAATAACACATGAAGTAGTTTAAGGCTCTAGAATACTCCATAGGGGAGTTTACGGCCAAAAGTCCATTCACCCTAGAGTTTACAGCCGTAAACTCCTATGGGGTGATGGCTTTTAATTGTTTTGAGGCACTAAAACATCAAGGATGGCTTCCATGAATTTATCTAAGGCTAATGGGGACAAGAGGCACACTTTTGTGCCTTCACTTGGAGTTTACGGCCCAAGATATGTTCCTTGGCCGTAAACTCCTTTCAAGGAGTGATTATTATGTGCTTAACTCTCCATTCAAGTCTCATGTGTTCAAGGTAAATTGTCTTAAGGCCTAAGGTGTGTTTGCGGTGCATTTAGCCTTTGGAAAAGGGGTTTACGGCCCAAGAGAGGTTCTTGGCCGTAAACTCCTATAAACTTGTGATTTTGAAGTGTTTTGAAGTCCTAAATAAGCACAAGTAATTGAGGGTTAAAGTCCTTAAGCATTTGGGGAAGTTTAGGGCACTAAATGCCCTTGAAAAAGGGGTTTACGGCCCAAGAAAGTTCCTCGGCCGTAAACTCCAATGACTTGTGGTTCTTGGTTGCTTTTTAGTCCCTAATGATTATACACTAACCCCTAAACAAGTTGTCTAACAAGGAATCGGGACTAGGAAGCCATAATGTTCCATTTTGGAGTTTACTCCCCAAGAACGTTCTTGGGCGGTAAACTCCCGGATCTTGAAATCTAAGCATGTTATTGATGTTAATAAGCACCTAACAAGTATTGAAACACATATAGAAAAGTAAACTCACAATATGGGATGAAAACCCGAAGATCCGTCAGAGAGAATATGGCTTTTCTCTATTTGGAATTGTGAATAATGAATTAATTTAATTCAGAAAACTATTTATAGTCCTGGAATATTTTGGCAGAAAATATTTTTATTCCTGATACCGGACTGTAACATTATGAAACTTGAAATGCCCAAATTTCACAAAACCAGGAGCATCCACTCTCCTGATATCACCTAAAACATAAACCCTAAAGTATACAAACTTGTTCGGAAAAGCTTGAAAATCACTGAAACTGAACTAGCTTCTATTGAATAGATGATGTTCGTACAAATGGAAATTTCGGGTTGTCACACTGAAACTTACCAACTAGGAATGTTGGAGCCAAGCATAAAGTTTAAAATACTATGGTATTATTTTGGAATACTAAAAGACTCACATTAATCCCATAATCATAGTCAGAAGTTAAGAATCAAACAAGAAATTAAAATACCATAGGGTTATTTTAGGATCCATAGATAACCTTGTGTGAAGAACTAAAAAGATCCCTTATTGATATACCTATGATTGAAGAGGGTATACTTCCAAGGTTATATATAAGAAGGATCCCATTGACTAAGAATGTGTGGTTTCGCTCTATTTCCTTTTCCTCGTTGGGATGTGGATATAGAGTAGTATCACATATTCGAAGGCCTATCGGATCTAAGTTATATATAATTTGTGTACCCTATGTAACTGTAGCAGGACTCAATATGGATCACCCAGTGGAATGTTTTAATAATCTCTTAGGATTCTTTAGACATCTCCATTCTCGCACGAACCCTATAGAAAACCTTATCCACTTCAGTGTTCGACAGAAGAGTTGATTAAGACCCAGAAGAGGTTCATTGAGAAGATTTCTAGTTCAGAAATAAACGAACTAGGACGAGACTATCGAAACCACCAAGTGCCTATACCTTCTAGGGACATTGGTGTGAAATCCGCCTGAACTCCTGAAGATTTCTAGTCATCCACCATACAGCGATGACACTCAGAGTCAGAATCGGAAGTAAGGCGGAGTAGAGATTCAGTATGTCTACAAGAGAGGAGAACCCTAGGTAACTACCCGAAGAGAACCAATTCCGGTCCCAATTAAGGATAAGAGGTAATCAGAGGGAGCCAGTATATGGAACCCGAGAAGTGTCTTTTCCTCGTTATAGTCGCGCTAATACACCCATAAAATAATACAATTTAGTGAGTTAATGATTACACTACTCACACTATGTGTTAGGTAAATCGCCTTTCCCCGTCGCAAGTAATACGATTAGATCGGATTTCAAAACCTCTATTGAGAATGCTTAGCCATATGCCTTCATGAGCCTCTTCTTCTGTGATTTTCGTTCCGAACATCCTTCAAATATTTCCAAAGCCGGAGAGTGAACCTTTCCAGCATAAAGATAACTTAGTAGGAAGGATTCCAATCTTATGGCTTTCCGATACTCTTACTCCTACCTTGAATACCCAGACTACATCATAGGGATGTAGGTCGACACTTAGATAAACAATATCCAAGGCGCGGGAAAATTTACGCCTATCATAGTAAGGATAGATACGTCTAGAGTTGAACATCGTCTCTCATCAGCTTGTGTTCCTTTCCGTGTAGGAAAACCATGCCTCCGAAGAAACGTAACCAATCCGCTGGCAAGAAACCGACTCTCCTATTCGATGTAGCTACTTTCCAAGCTGCAGTCTCAGCAGTCGTAGCAGCTATCATGACTCATCTGAATACTAACAACGCCAATGTTAGCAAGAGCCCTATCGGGATTCCCGATCCTAGCAATGGATGACAACAACCAACTTCTACGTACCCAACCACCCAAGAACCTCAACCAACTCTACTGAAGAGAAAGTTCAAGAACCAGGAGGGAAGTACCTCGGCTCAAGGACCTTCCGAAGGGCAACGAGCTGAGTCAGTCAATATCCCTGCCAACCTTGCCATCCCGACACCTGGAAGACCATACCAAGGAAACCTTCCCCGTTGCATCAAATGCAGCTACCATCATCATGGTATCTGCCGGGAACTCTTTTGTGCTAGGTGCAACAGGAAGGGGCATACCTCTCGTACCTGCAGAGCCCCGGTTGAGTTCATTACATCAACCACCAATGTGGCGACCATTCCAGTTTGCCATCTGTGTGGTGAAATTAGGCACTTCAAGCGGGACTGCCCAACGGAAAGAAACGACAAAGGTGCAAGAGGAGTCTAGCTCTAATTCCTAGGAAGAAGCATCAAGGAACCCGATAGAATTTTGGTACGTCTCTCAAATCCTAAATAACTGACCAAAAACATTAAATAACTAATTCCAATTTGTGATTACCCTCCCGTTAAGGCGAAAGTCCTAGCACTGTAGTAAGAATTCAAAATTTTCATCAGGTAAAGCTATAATGGCTCGGTATATACGTTAAAGCCATTTATAATTAAGATGGATAGACCTCGAGTGAGTGATGCTGCATTATTTCCTGTTCCTCGTTTGGTTGTGGATTTAGGGCGGAGTCGCTCAGTCAACAGTCCTTCCCACCTTAATTATACATGACCATTGTATACTAAGAGATTATAGAGAGACCTCGTGAGAATCCATTCATGAAAAGTACATTATTCCGAAACCTCATGACCCTCTATAGTTTCCACGTCGACTCTATCAGTCTAAGTATCCGTGATAGTGATACACGGGACGAAATCCGAGACACCAAGAACTTGTGTTCCCGTTTAGCACATGGCCCTAACGACCCTCATTCTATATCATGTCGATGTATGCAAACTTTGATGTCTCTATCAATCATGGTTCGACTTAGTGCAACGATGTGTAAATTCCAAGTGCTGTGTAAAAAGAACTTTCACCGTAGCCATTTCGGAAAATAAAGGTCCTTCCGAACCTAATAATAAAACCTAATGCAATTTGTCAGTTGTCTCTCTTATCTAAAACTATCCGAAATACCCCTGAGTAGGGTATCGCGTGCTGTTAACCAACCCTTTCTTAGATAGATAGAACCCGAAGTGAAAGATACTGCAGGTATTCCAAAAGACGATAACCACCCGAAGCTTACTCCATAGATCTCCCAGAAAGACCCTTAACACCTCACAATCAGGTTCGTGAATCAAGAGGAAAGAACTCATGGGACTGACTACTATGACTGAGTATATGCATAAGGGCAGTATATAATTGAGATAAAAAAGATTTATGATGTGTGCTTCCTCCCTACTCCCTGTTCCTTGTTGGGTTGTGGGTCTGGGGTGGAGTCGCACAACTGAACATCCAGTCGACCTCAATTATATACAGCTTGCATACAACAAGTATTAGTGGTTAAGCCAGGTATGAGCTCTACCACGAACCTCATAGTAAAACCCTTCATCATGTCCCATAGAATAGGAACTAGAGTCAAGAGAACCACTGCGGGTTGAGCTACTATAATGACCACAAATCCGAAATTTGTTATCATCCCGGTTAAGCCAACATAGTAGCTAACACCCTCAGTTGATAAAGGAATCTGAGTTGTAAGAGTCGAGGAAATTGACTACGACCATCCATTCATGCTTAATCCCACGAATAAAGCATCTCAGCGGATATCCCGGAAACCTGGAAGCTGCGATAAGTTAAGTTATGAGAAGAGTGGATGAGGATATTAGAGTTCGGAGTGACGGAACCCTATACTCTCTAGATTTGACCTAGATCGAGAAAACTCAGAACCTTCAGAAGAGTAGTTGCAAAATACGCTCGCACTACTCAGGCACTTCTTCCACCCCGTTACTGATGAGTAGTGCCTAGGACACTCCACCTCCCCACGTGGAAGAAGTCACCGCCGCCCTGTAGACAATAGACTGCATTCTCCGAAGTGAATCCTAGAATGCCAAGAACCACAGGATAAACTCCGTATCCAAGAATACTTAAATAAAGTGCGAAAGTAGGTTGCCTTAAGCCTTATAACCCAGATCCCGAAGAGATTATAGACTTGACACCAGTCTAGGTGTTAGTCGATGGGTTATACAAGAAAACGCGCTTTCTGGAACTGGAATAAACCGACACCTTGGAGAATAGAGAATGTCTTAGAGATTCATTTGACTACTAGGTGTTCCAAGAATACTATCTCACACAGAAATAGCAGAACCACCTCCCGAGATAGTCCAACACTTCAGAAAATCTCTAAGGATTGAGTTAGCCCTGAGCAGAGCTTGCTATTCATGAAATAGCAAAGCAAGTAAGAGCATGATTCATTCCCGATAAGAATCATAATGAGAAAGCATCACCTAGACGATGATGAAAAGGTTAAAAACATTCTAAACACTCGTCTGGTAAAACCCTATCTCACTGACTACGAAGGTTTTCATTATAAACACAATAAGAGTTAGAGTGCAGGTCCATCTTTGCACTAAATCAAGATAGATGTCCTGTAACTAATAGATGCCAGAGTGTAGCTGATACATCTGATGATCCAGAAAAACCTCCGAGGGCCAATCTGTAGGAAACACGAATCCGAGGATAACCTGAACCTTCTAGGAACCAACCTGAAGGACTACACTCCCAGTATGAAAGAACGTTTGGAATTTCAGAATGGCCATCGCGCCAATGATGATCTCGCCATAGAAGTACACTATGTTCTAAAAATGGAAAAGCTCTACCTTTCTGAGAGCTTAGGAACATCTGAGATTCTTTACAAAAATTGGTCCAACCCATGTCAGACCACGACTACTTTCGGAAATTCCATAAGTTTCACCCCAAATCAATCCACTTCTTAGAATTGAAAAGTGTTTTCCCGACGTCACTCTTTGTATCCCACTCATCTTGATAGAAATCATTGGGAACCCTAACTTCGTAGAGGAACCTGTAGGAATCGCTAACTGAACGAAACGGAATCCGCATCCCGTAAGTGAAGGTTTTTTAGAACGCCAAGCGAAGGCCGAAGTTCACTTGGGAGCGCGAGGACCAACCAAATAGGAACTACCTCATCTCTCTACCCGACTGTTCATGCCACTTCCTTGGCAAAACCCAAATTCCGAGATGAAATTCCCTCTAACGGGGGATGATGTGACAACCCGAAATTTATCCCGTCATTTTTAACCTCTTCTTCCGTTAATAAAACCCGCTTTATTAAATTGTTCGTTAACCTTATGGATTAGGTTAATTAAATTGGGACTTTTTATAACTTCATAAGGGTGGAACAAATTAGAAACACCCTCAATATTCCCTTGAAAGAAAAAAAAATTAGTTTCAACCAAGTCAAATTATGACCATTTAATCCGGTGCAACCAAAAGCCCCGTATAACATTAATATCGGGTAGATTTCCACTGATCCACAAAGTCAAACCCTATATAAGGGTGAGTGGACTCCATTTGAAACTTTCCACCCTCTCTCTACTCTCTCTCTCTCTACAAGTTTGCCTTCGATCCAAAAACGCCTTTTTCAAGCCCCAAACTAGTTAGTGATCTACTCTAACTTGTTGTTTAACTCATTTAACATGAAAATTCGTGTTTAAGACATCCAAAAGCCTCAAAATCTTGTGTTTATGGCCCAAGAACACTCTTGGACCGCAAACAGCCACAAGTGGGGTTTTGAAGCCCCAAAACCCTTCTAAATCACTCCTAGGGCTTAGATATGACTTGTGGACTTGCACATATGAGCTTAGAACACCAAAACCTTATCATATGGAGAGTAAACAAGAGTTTATGGCCCAAGAACACTCTTGGAGCATAAACCCCTCCTCATGAGCCGTGAACACCTTTTAAGGTGTTAATTTACCCTTAAACACCTCCTAAGGCTTGGGTAAATGTCTAGAATCCACCACAAATGAAGTAGGGCCTTTAAACATTAAAGAAACCAAGGACCTAGGAGTTTACGGCCGTAAACCCCCCAAGGATTGGTCCATGGGCCGTAAACAACCATAAAGAAGCCAAATGATGCCCTAACTTCTCCATTTGACATGGAAAAATGCATAGAACTTTATACTCTTTCATTTAAGACCATAATCCATGAAGGGAATAACCAAGTGAGATTTTACGGCTGTAAACTCTAAGTTAACAGCCGTGAACTCCCTTAAATAGTCCATTTGGAGCCTTAAACCCTTCTTATGCCCTAAATGTGAACCTAGCCAAATTCTACGAGTGATACAAGACCTTAAAACATCCAAAAACACACCACGCATGAGTTTACGGCCGTAAACTCATGGGGATATGGTCTTAGGGCCAAAATCTACATAAAGAGTTTACTCTTGAAGAGTAAAATCCCTAACTTGGCCATACACTCCCTTATTTCAACCCAATAGCCTCCTAGCACTTGACCAAAGTGTTTTCCGCACATTAGGATGCTTATACGTGCTTAAATAGTATTATAAACACTAATTGTATGTAAACATATGTCTTCATATGTTACTAGGTCATTAAGTATGTTCAAGTCTTCACTTCACATCGAGCACCCAACCGACACCTCCATCCGATCCACTTACAACAGGTGAGTTCGTACCCCTGAATTAACCTTTTAAATGATTTTACTGCTTTTATAGGGGGAATAGAAGTTGAACTGTACAGTTATTAGATAAATCCCATGTGATTAATAACTGTATAGCAAAATAGATTTTGCATATCAAACTGTTTATCCAGCTTAAAGATTCCAAATTATGCTTTCAACTCTTGACAAAGTATGAATTTCTCTTTTAGATTATCATAAGTATTTCAAAGGTTTTCATAAGGTTTTCCAACGGTTTCCAAAGGTTTTCTTCACTTAATCTGTTTTTATAAAAATCATCTCCAAAGCTGTTATGAAAGGAGTTTCAAAGGATTCCAAAGATTTTCAAAACTTGTTTTACAAACTGACATCCAGTCGTAAATTTCTTATGTTTAAAGGTTTTCCAAAGTTTTCATCAGAGTTTTCTTCTATGCTTTTATTTCGTTAAATGCATGCATGTATTTGTATAGTTATATAAATAATGTTTAAAAGACTTAAGAAGGCTAGTTCGCCCTATTTCCTTTTCCTCGTTGGGATGTGGTCTGGTGGGTATCGGTTATCCATCTGAAGGTCGTTTAAACATTAGTTATATATCATGTATACATGTATAGACATAAAAGTTTCCATTGAACAGTTCATTTCCCTTGGGTAGCAAGGGCATCCTTCCAGTCATCGTTCATAGACCCAAGATACTAGTAACTATTATATGAATAGTTAGGAGATTCTATTTACTCTTTCTAGTATGAGAATTTCAAAGGAGTCAGTTCATTCGTGTGTCTATATCATTAGTCCAACACCCCTAATAGAATTCAAAATACAAGATGCATCTTCTGGACACAGATTTTCCCCGATGTCAAGTTGGTAACCAAAGTCTCCTGGAGAAAGAGCGGCATTGTGTGTATAGATATATACGGGACTGACATTCCCACACCCTGACTGGTAGCTACTGTCCCCGACCGACCAAGACAAGGGGTGACAAATGTCACATTCATACCGACGCTTGCTAGCTGTATCGTTCATTTGATACTGGCTCGAGTCTGTATTTTCTCGTTTTAGACTTTGCTAGTTGTATCGTTCATTTGATACTGTCTGGAGTCTGTATTTTCTTGTTTTAGACTTTGCTAGCTGTGTCGTTCATTCGATACTGTCTGGAGTCTGTGCTTCCTTTTGTTAGACTAAGCCAGGCATATCATTCATTCGATACTCTCCTGGAGTCTATGATTTCTTTTGCCTTAGTCAGCAGTATTACTGCTAAGGCATTTGTTATTTTCCCCTGGCATTTTTACTTGCGATTTTCTCATTATTCCTTTAAAGTCAATATTGTATTCGGATAATGATAGTATTTTTGGGGAAAATTACTCCTTAAAACGTAAATCCGTAGGGTCTTGGTAGAAGACTTCTTTTATTTAGAAAATATAGGATTTTCTGGAAAAGGACACTAATACACCGTAGATTCTAAAACTACTATCTTAAATAAAGTTATTTTGAATAAAAATGCATATTTAAACAAATGACACTAAATAGTTATGAACTCACTAGCATTATAAAAATGTTGATACTCGCTTTCTAAATAACTTGTATTCTCGGGTCAGCGATAGACATGTACACCTCGGGAGCTTTTGCAAAGTCAGCCTAGAACCAAGCTGCAAATATATTATTCCTTGTATTACTTTGATGTTGCTATGAAATGTAACTTATGAAAAAACTACTAATATTAATGCAATGGTTGTTGTACTTTGATTACTATACTACATATGTTGTAACACTTGACATGACGTCATCAACCCCAGATAGTTTCCGCCGTTTCGGTTTTGGGGTGTGACACTGAGAACCTTCAGCAGTTGGAGAAGGGGGATCTTGATGAACATGCTGATCAGCAACAGTTTGTTGAGCTTGTTGAGCTTTGGCTGCCATTGCAGACATCCATTCTTGAACCTTCAGGATATTGACTACGGTATTGGCATTGTTGATTGCATCTGCCAAATACTTTGCTACTGCTTGAATCTCTTGTTCTTTTAGCTGTTGTTGTTTGATCTGCTGATCCTTGCGAGCTTGAAATGCCCTACGAAAAGCGACATATTTCTTGGATTCAACCTCGTTAGAGGGTTGATATCTGCTCCAAGAATCATAAGAGTCTTCTTCATCAATTCCTGAAAAACACACCAAGGTGTCCCTTAGGTTCACGGATCCTTGGACATTTGTGCTCACCGTGCCTAAACCACCTGAATGTAATGTAAGCAGAGTAGGATTTCCTGAGCTTCCTTGGTCTCCTTGACCCATGGTCAAATTTGGCCTCGGCTCAATTCTGGCAAAGGCGGAAGAAGTGCCTTGCGGATGGGACTGTGTTTGGAGTGTATGGGTGACGTTCAAGAGGATGGAGTTCAACTCCTCAGATGAAAAAATATGCAGTTGGGAAGCCCTGGAGACTTTAGGGCGAGAACCAGTAATATCCCTTTGGGAATGTCTTTGAGGGGAGTCTCCTCTCTGTTCTGATTCAAACTCACTTTCTGAGTCTGAAAGGAAAAGGATGGTGTTGAAAAATGGATATGCAGGCATCTCAAGGACTACCAGAGCCTATGGACAGGATGGGGTATCGGTCCGGTCATGCATTAGGCTAGTGGGATCATCTTTCCTTTTCTTAAGGATAGAGATAGGTTGGTTGTCTTCTTCAGAATCACTACCAGAGTCATGGTGACTCGGTTCAGCAGTTATAATAACTGGTGGTGATTTTCTCTTCTTTGATGGTTTGGATGGTTAGGTGGCATCCTTTTTGGGAGTGCTAGCTTTCTTTGTGGTGCGGGGACCATGAAGAAAAGAAACCTTATGTTTACGTCGCTGAGAGACATTGGAAAGAGTGATAGAAGAAGGGATTGCAGTACCTTCAGGGTTTAAGGCTGCGGATGGAAGAGACGGGGTAGGAAGGTATGGGACAATACCTTCCATAGCCGCAACGTGGTCTAAGACATCAGCAGTCTCGAGACCAAGGGAAGTAAGGATGTGGGTAGGGAGTCTGCGGATGGGACCAAAAATAGTTTGATCAGAGGAAGGTTTGTACCTTTTTAAGTCTTTGGTGACAAAGAAATTGATGTCATCACCCATGTGAATCTTGGCATCCGCATGCAGATCTGATATGCACAAGGACCAAAATCGAGCAAAAGTAAGCTCGGATGGGTTCTGCCTCGGGCTCTCCTTGGGAATGCACTGGAGAAAATCGTCCGATAGAATCTGACCGTAGTTCACATCACGGCCGGTGAAGATGCTCCAAACCAGTTCTAGAAGCTTTAATCTCATGTTGTATGTGCCTCTGGTTCTGCCGGACAAACTACGGATGATAAAGTGATAGACAAATTGCCATACCGCAGGCAATTGATTCTTCTTGAATTCACCAATACCTTTTATCTTCTTCTGATAGCCCATTTGGTACAGTGTAGTGGTGACATCCGCCATTGATGGAGTGAAGAACTTCACAGATTGATGAATCAGAAGATTGATTGCTGAAAGGAACTTTTTTTTGGTGAAGATGACCAAAGCATCATTAACAAGGTTGAGATGAACTTCTTGAGGATTATCGACTGGGCGATATGCAGAAAAGGCATACTTGTAGAGAGTGGATAGTGGAACAAAGTCTATAAATGCATCAAAAGGTCCAAAAAGGGGATGATTCTTCAAGAACTTGATCATTAGTTTCGTTGGTGCATTGTAAGTGGGTTGATCATCGAACACAGCTCTGAAATTGCTCGAGGCAATCGTGGGAGAGTCTGAACCAGTTGGGTTCGCTGATCCAGAAGCTTTGGATTGTTTCTTGGAAGCACCGGATTTCACCATTGTTGAGTTTGAAAGAGATTGAAGAATTCAGAGAAAGATTGAGGGTTTTGAGAGCGTAAAGGTTTCTTTGTGGAGAGGAAAAGGGTTTTATAGTGATTTGTAGGAGCGGGAAACGTTAAGGTTTTTGACCTAGGTGAAATTGGGTAAAAAAAATGGTTTATCTGTGAAAAAGGTATCTTTAATCTTAACCAGATATTAACAAAAAGGGATAAAGATTAAGATTGGGATTAACCAAAAAGAACGCCGCATTTAATGAAATGTCAGGTCACGTCTTGAGAACATGTGGAGGGGGTGAGAAAAATCCGTTGGATAAATTAGAAGTTGTAACAGATGGGATGTTTTGGGTAATAGGAAGAGATATTTTAGAGGATTTGATTTGGAAAATCTTTTATTTTGTCATCATACGTAAAATAGGTCTGAAACAAGGTTTTGGGAGAGAAGAATGTGACAGTTTCTCAAAGGAGTGTTTTTATTTAATGAAGGATTAGTAAATAGCACACTAAGTTTTTTTGTGTTTCAAAGAGAATGAACCGTCTGTAAAGTAATTAATGTGACTGCGGATGAACACATCATTACGGATGGTTTCTTTGATATTGCGGATGACAATACTGAGAGACACTGAGAAGAGTAGTTGTACAATACTTAGTAAAAACAAACAAGAAACACCCATGAAAGATAGATATAATATATGGTTGCGGTACATTGGCTGCGGTACACAAAATGTTCCAAAACCATCTATTATTAATAACTTTCAGTTAGAACCACAATGGAGACCAGGAAGGTT
This sequence comes from Lactuca serriola, assembly GCF_051521515.1. Lineage (NCBI taxonomy): Eukaryota > Viridiplantae > Streptophyta > Magnoliopsida > Asterales > Asteraceae > Lactuca > Lactuca serriola. The sequence goes on from NC_136409.1 coordinate 81,825,409, forward strand.
TACGGTGTCTGTTAATTAGAGAAAAATTTTGGGTTAGGATTCATCATTCCCAACATTTGTAGGAACACATTGAGTTTTGTAGATTCAAGTGTTTTTGTAAAAACATCAACAATCTCTTCACGAGTAGGGACAAAGATGAGTTCAATATTACCTTTTAGAATGTGGTCTTTGATGAAGTGATACCGTAGTTCAATATGTTTAGTCTTGGAGTGCTGAATAGGATTATGAGAAATCGCTATGGCACTTTCAGAGTCACAATAGATTGGTATCCGTAGCATTATGTATCCATAGTCTAACAGTTGTTTCTTCATCCAAATGACTTGGGAACAGCAGCTGGCTGCGCCCAGGTAGTCTGCTTCTGTGGTAGATAATGAAACACAGATTTGTTTTCTTGAGGACCAGCTGACAAGTCTACCTCCTAAAAATTGACATCCACCAGATGTACTTTTTCGATCAAGTTTGCATCCGGCATGATCTGCATCAGTAAACGCTTGAAGACTGAAGTCATTTCCTGCAGGGTACCATAGACCAAGAGATTTGCTTCCTTTTAGGTACCGATGAATTTGTTTGGCTGCGGTCATGTGTGACACTTTTGGGTCAGCCTGATACCTTGCACACACACCAGTTGCAAAGACAATGTCCAGTCGGCTTCCGGTGATATACATTAAAGAGCTAATGATACCTCTATAAGTCTTGTGATCCACAGATTCTCCAGAAGGATCAGCAGAGATCGTATATCCGAAGGCCATAGGAACCTTAGCCGAGGAACCGTTATCCATAGAGTATTTCTTCAAAAGTTCAGTAGTGTATTTCTCTTGATGAATGAATATCCCTTGCTGAATTTGTTTGAATTGAAGACCTAGAAAGAAGTTAATCTCTCTATTCATGCTCATTTGAAATTTTTTTGTCATGAGCTTAGCAAATTCATCCACCGTTCCTTGATCCGACGATCCGAAGATGATATCATCCACATATATTTGTACAAGTATAAGGTGAGAACCGTTTTGCTTTTCTAAATAGTGTGGGATCAATCACTCCTCTTTTGCAGCCTGAAGAGACTAAGAATTAAGAAAGAGTCTAATACCAAGCTCTAGGGGCTTGCTTCAGTCCATAGACTGCTTTTTGAAGCTTGTAGCAGTGATCAGGGAACTCGATACTTTCAAAGTCGGGAGGTAGTTGAAGATAAACCTCTTCTTTCAATTACCCATTGAGAAAAGCACTCTTAACGTCCATTTGGTGTACTTTGATGTTTTTACGGGAAGCATATGCTAAGAAGATTCAGATTGCTTCCATTCTAGCCATCAGAGCATATGTTTCATCGTAGGCAACACCTTCCAGTTGACTATAGCCTTTAGCAACTAGTCTTGCCTTATTTCTGATAACCGCACCAGATTCATCTAGCTTGTTCTCGAATACCCATCTTGTACCAACAATACTATGACCTTGTGGAATGGGAACAAGTTGCAACACTTTGTTTCTTTCAAATTCTTCCAGTTCTTCTTGCATTGCAGAAATCCAATAATGCTTCATTGATAGATTGAGGCTTGAATGCGGACATAAATACTGCATAGTGACAATCATCAGATAAATCTTTAACATATCGAGTTTGGATACCTGCAGATGGGTTGCCAATAATTTGGCCTGGAGGGTGATCCTTCATCCATACATGTAGATGAGGCAACATATGATCAGCAGCTGCGATCGAAGGAATGTTTTCAATATCAGAGGTTGCTTCGGATAGGGAAGGAAGTTCCTACTGGATTTGTGAATAGCCTGCTGAATCATCTTGACTTGTTGGAGTGAGAATGAAAATTTCTTGAGTAGTTTGGAGAGGTTCCCCCTGGATTGCTAAAGGGTGTTCTTCTGGAACTTGAGAAGGTTCCCCCTGGACTGCTAATGCGAGAGGAATGATCCCTGAGTAGGTTTGTGTGTCAAAATGCTCTATGATTTCATCATCCGAATCCGAATATACATTTGATGGAATCGATTTTCTGAGAGTGGGAGCTTGAGCATCGTCAAGTACTGGAACCTCGATGATTGTAGTATGAACTGGAGTAGAGCTTTCCCCTCAACAGGAGAGGTGAAAGTATTAAGAGATGCTACTTCGGGTAGAGATGGACCATAAACATCCGTGTGTTTTTGTTGAGCAGTTGGTGATACCAGAACTTCAGATAGTTTTGTCATTTCAACAGGGTCGAAGAGATCATCATAATTTACTTCAACTAGATTTATAGGTCCTAAAGAAACAGGAATGTCGCTTTCCATGATGGCAGTGGTTTCATTAGATGGAACGGTGTTGCGGATGTAAGAGTCATCGAACTTCACATCAAAACTTTCAATGATTAACCTTGTACGTCTGATGAGAACCCGATACGCAAACTTATTTGTGGAGTAACCGAGAAAGATGCCTTCATCAGACTTCGGTGCAAATTTGTTCAGTTGATCTCTGTTGTTGATCACAATACATCTACACCCAAAGATGTGAAAGAAACGAACATTTGGCTTTCGGTTGTTGAGACCCTCATATGGTGTCTTGTTGAGGCATTTGCACACAATGCTTCAGTTCTAAACAAAGCATGCAGTGGCTACAGCTTCAACCCAGAAGTAAAGAGGAAGATGGGCGAAGTTGAGCATGGATCTGGCTGCTTCAACAAGGGTGTGGTTCCTTCGGTCTACTACATCATTTTGTTGAGGTGTATACGGAGCTGAAAAGTTATGTGAAATACCTTTTGACACTAAGAAGTTGTTGACAGGATGATTATTGAATTCAGTACCATTGTCACTGCGGATGAATCCTACAGGAAGCTCGATCTGAAGTTCTATTTCTTTGATGAAATTTATTAGAATCTACGGTGTTTAGGATTTGAGTCTGAGGAAGAATACCCAAGTGAAGCCAGTGAAGTCATCAACTACAACCAGTATATATTTTTTATGATGAAGACTGGCTACGGTTGATGGACCATAGAGATCAATGTGGAGAAGTTCGAGTACTTCGGATATGGAGGAGTCAATCACCATAGGGTGGCTTACTTTTGACTGCTTACCACATTCACAAGCAGGACATAGAGTGTCATTTTTGAGCTTGAGAATGGGTAGACCTCTGACCAATTCTTTAGTGACTAAGGTGTTGATGTATTTGAAGTTGAGATGAGCGAGCTTGCGATGCGATAACCAGCTAACTTTAGATACATTTTTTGAGAGAAAGCACAGTTACGGTTTACCAATTATCAGAGAGACATCCAGAGGATACATGGTGCCTTCGGATCATGACTTGATTAAGCAAGTGCTTATATCACTTGTCATTATGTAACAGAATTGATCATCAAACTCCACTCGATGGCCTGCCTTACATAGTTGGCCAACACTGATGAGATTATGTTTAAGGCTTTCTACATAGGCAACCTTCTGGATTGAGAAATTCCCCGTAGTGAGTACACCATAACCTCGTATAATTCCATTCGCATTGTTGCCGAATATGACATTTCCACCATTGCATATAGGCCTGAAACCCCGAAGGTACTCTTACCTTCCAGTCATGTGCAAGGAGTAGGCACTGTCGATCAACTATTCTTCTTCTTGATCCTCCTTGCACAAAGCCTATAGAAATTAAGTGGTTAATTTAGGCACCCAAACGAGTTTGGAGCCTGGAGTCATATATGATGTATTAATTGATGCATGATGTGATGTGTCAGGGACAGGTTTTAAGTCAAATTTCAAGCCTAGTCCTGGGTGTTTGAAATTCTTTGGAGTTTTGTGAGATTGTGGATAGTTACGAGTTTTTTGAGAACGGTGAGATTTGTCATGAGAGAAGATCTTTTGACACTGACATTTACATGTGAACTTTTTGTCATTTCCCCTGACATTTGACTTAGTCTTACGTTTTGAAGAGAAAGTATGCTTTTGTCCAGTCCGAGGATTCTGACATTTGACCTTTTTGTTTGTGTGTTTTGAAAAGGAGATTTGTGCAGGTCTTGCAGGTGTGTAGACACGTGCAGACCTTTTTTGATGTGATTTCTTAAACTCTTGAGATGACCTTTTGAGTGCCGAAGCTGGCAAAATTCCTTTCAATTTTTGAGTTTTTGAAAGTGACATTGGAAGGGTTGGAGTAGGTAGAATACCATTCCATTTTGGATTATCTAGTGAATAGACTTGAAAACCATTTGATCGAAAAGACTTATCCTTAGAGTTGGATGTTTTTTTGAGTATTGTCAGAAACAGTGAACTCCTTCTTTTTTGTTTTCATGGAAACAGTTTTCTTGAAATGATAATTTGAGAAAGCAAGTTTTTCTGGACTCTTTGACTTTGGACATTTCACAGATTTCTTTTGTTTTGAATGAATTTCCCGTTGCTTCCCACGGGAACGAAATTCTTCTTTAAAAGCTCTTTTTGCTTTGGTCTTAGGAGAACCATAGTCAGTGACATTTAATTGCGGTTTCCTTAAATCTTTTGAGGATTTTGAGAAATAGAGACTTGCTTCATCCGAACTGGAGAAGTCAGGACTTTGAGAACATTGACCAAATTCAAAATTTTCAATTGGTCATTCATGATTAATTGGTTCAATAGTCACAGAACTTTTGACTATGGTCTGCAGTGTAGTGCTTTGGACTACTGCAGAGTAAGTCTTGGTGGACACTTTAGTGTGACATTTGATACTAGGTAACGGGACGGATTGCAGTTCATGACTACGGTTAGAAACACTACTGTCAAACTGCAAAGATGGGAAGTCTAATGATGTAACATCCCAAGTTCAGGAGTGTAAATTCAGGGTTCAAAGTGTAAGTATGAAAGGGGAACTCGGCGAGTCCATGGGTGGACTCGGTGAGTACGGTCGCGACTCTCATCACGTGTTAAGTGGCTTACTCGGCGAGTCGGAGGCTGGACTCGGCGAGTAGGTGTTGAGTGGAGAAAACCCTAATTTGGGAGGATGAGCCCTATATAAAGGACATTATACCCTCTCCCCATCCTCTTTACCCTCTCTTGAAGTCCAGAAAACCCTAAAACATGATTGTGAGGGATTTGAGTGCATTTGAACCTTGGAGAAGAGATTTTGGAAGAAGATCTTGGAGAGTTAGGACGCTTGGAGCAAGTGGCTTTGCTAAGATTCGGTTTTCTCTTATGTTTGGGCTTCCTTTTGAGGTATTACTTCGTTTGTTGGGCTGTTATTCTTCTAGATTCTTCATTTTGGGATGAGTGGAAAGTTTTGCTCGTGGTATTTCGAGTTTGAAGGTTAGATCTAAGGTTGCTACCTCAGATCTGGAATGGAGAAGGTCTAGAGTGCATTAAAGTCCCTGTTCTTGAGTCTTTGCTGAAGTCATCTTGTCCCAAACCCTAGCCCTAGAGTGTGTAATGCATAGATCTCTTTGGATTCACGTAAAGTTTGCCACTTTACGTGATGGATGGGTTGTATAAGGGTAGATCTATGTTTTGTATCAACTGCATGGCTTGGAAGGCTTCTGTATGGGTTAAGATCTAGAGGCACTCGGCGAGTCACAAAGGTGTACTCGGCGAGTTGGAAGAACAACTCGGCGAGTAGGTTGAAGATAGCCTTGGACTCGGCGAGTCTGTTCTTGGACTCGACGAGTCTGGTCGTGACGACCTAACCTTTCTTCTGGGTGAGCTGTGAATCGGTGAGTCGAGGGATGACTCGGTGAGTCGAGTGTGAAAGGACTCAGAGTTGTTGGGCTCGGCGAGTCTCAGGGTGACTCGGCGAGTTGAGTCGTGGTTTGGGGAAGTGTTGTGCATGGGGACTCGGCGAGTCATCGGGTTGACTCGGCGAGTAGAGTCAGTCAGGGGTTGACTTTGACTTTGACCAATGGTTGACCAGTTGATTCCATGGGCATTTTGGTAATTGTTGGCTATTGTTTTGAGTTTAGAGTTTTGGTGATTGGCCAGTGTTGGAGATCGTATCAGTGGTCGGAGCAGCTTGGGTTTTTCTGTTCAGTCAGCAGTTGCGAGGTGAGTTATCCTCACTATATCAACAGGGTCTAAGGCACCAAGGCGAGCCCTTTTATCGGACTAAGATCCGGGTATCGTTGTTATGTTATTGCTTTGCTATGTTTGCATCCTGGTAGTTAGGATGGTGTTATGTTAGAGACCTGGTTAAGGTTGATATCCTGGTATGTAGGATGATGCTATGCTACTGACCGGTTAGGTCGGCATCCTGGTAGGGAGAATGTTATGTTATATGATCTGTTAGATCGGTTGATTGAGGATAAATTGTGATATGCTTGAATGTTTATGTGCACATGGTTGTTGGATTGGGGTTGGGTTGAGGCGGGTCCTGCTTTGTGTTGTAGGCCAACATACCCAGGGTGGACCGGTTGTCCCGAAGGCCCAACGAGCGGTTCGGATAGGCTGTAGGCCCCAAGAGGGCGGACTAGACGTGCTGAGGCTCGGAGAGTGGACCAGGCCGACTGATGGCCCAGTGCGGGCGGATCAGTCATACTATAGTCTAAGAGAGTGGACCAGGTGGATTGAAGGCTCGGTGTGGGCGGACCAATCACACTTCAGACTCGATGTATATGGCTAGAATCGGAGGGTGGACCATGTGGACTGTTGGCCGGTGCGGCGGACCAGTCACACAGTAGACCCGAAGTGCATGGTTGTTCTATGTTCTGATATGATATGGCATGTTATGCGTGTATGGTATATGTGGTTGGTATTTTGGGGGTATCTCACTAAGCTTTCGGGCTTACAGTTGTGGTTTATTGTTTTTCATGTTCTTCAGGAGACCGTGGCAAGGCAAAGGCGTGATCGTACCGCTCCTCATGATTATGTTTTGTGATGTGGTTCTAGGAAGACTCTTATAATAATTGTACTGAAAACCTTTTTGTAATAACATTATGAAATTGGGTTGTTTTTGAAAAGTTAAAAATTGGTTGAAATTTTATGGTCGTTACAAGTTGGTATCAGAGCCTTGGTTTGAGTGAATTGGAGGAACATTCGTGTGAATCCAGTCTCAAATCAGCGAGAGTTTTTTTTTAAAACACAATTTAAAATGGTTTTCAAATTGAGTAAAAGGAGGACGCGGTGGTACGATTAGCCGGAGCCAGTAGGTAATCCCAAAATACCATACATGATATTCGTTTTTGAGCTTTGATAGAACAACATGCTAGTACTAGGCTATAGATCTTCAGGATTTCATGAAAGTGTTGCCTGATTTATGATGCTTGCTAGCCTAGGGTTCCTCTGTGGGAGATTTTCGGTGTTCCTTTAGGAGTGAGGGTTGAGCGCTTGTTTTGTATGTTTTCACTAGGGTGTTGTGGTAGTACTTCATACAAATATGGGTAGGTGTGGAATGTAGTATGGGCCCGTAGTACTGGAAGCACATGACCCATACCCGTATCAAGGAAACCATGACCTCTAGGGTTGGGCTGGGAGTTGGTTCCTAGGATAGTGGGAAGTATCTGAGATCTTGTGGTGTTTTTCAGTATGGTGGTCACGAGGCATGCTGAGAGAGGATCCGGGTCAGGATCAGGAGCCGGAGAGGGTAGTCAGGGTGGGTCAGTACCGCCAGAGGTTATTGGTCAGATGAGCATAGGAGAGTTGGATGCTAGGATTCGTGAGATCCTACATGATGAGGTTGCTGCATTGTTCCGGGCCGAGTTGCCGGAACTGTTTGGGTCGATCAAGACCGCCATGATTGAGTATTTTGATGAGCGCTATGCGGCCCTCACAGAGACGGCTGCCGCGACGGCTATAGCGGCTGTACCAGCGGCAAGGGGAGGAGTCGGTCAAGGTTTTCAGTATCGGGACTTTGATAATACAAAACCTCATACCTTTGATGGAGTTCAGGACCCGATTGTTGCTATGAGATGGTTGTCGGACGTCGAGGGGTGTTTCTTCACGTGTGCGTGCCCTGCTGATCAGAGGGTGAGGTTTGCTCTGAACTTGTTGAGGCTTGGGGCGAAGGATTAGTGGAGATTGACCATGGGGTCATATTCGGATGCGCAGAGGGTTGCGGTTTCATGGGATCAGTTTCGAGAGATGTTCAACACTCATTATGTTCCGCGGGTTGAGAGGGAGAGATTAGCTCAGGAGTTCCTTGAGCTGAAGCAGGATTTGGAGTTGGTGACGGAGATCACTAGGATGTTCACTGAGAGGGCGATGTTTTGCCCCGAGTTTGCTTCGGAGCAGGCTCAGATGTCCCGATACCTGAGTATGCTCAAGAGGGATATCAGGCAGTTTGTGTCTACGCAGAGGTGCGAGACCTTGTTAGAGTTGCAGGAGGCCGCCAGGCTGCGTGAGTTGGAGATTGAGTTGTAGTTGCGAGAGCTGAGGCATGCTCTGGCGCAATAGCAGCCAACGCCGAAACGTTCCAAGACAGCTGATTCTAGGGTGGGAGGTCATTGCAGCCACACTTGTGGGAAGTGTGGGAAGGGTCACACCGGAGGTTGTAGGTCCGGTGGTGCATGCCACAAGTGCGGAAAGTAGGGGCACTATGAGAGGGATTGTCGGCAGTCAGCCCCGGTTCGGGATTTGAGGATTTGTTATCATTGTCATCAGATTGGGTACTGGAGGGTCAATTGTCCACAGTTTGTTGCAGGACCGGTGCAGGCTCTAGCACCGGCCACATTGAGGATCATGGGTGGAGGTCAGGGTGGAGCGGAGCCCCCAAGGGCTCAGGGTCGTGCTTTGCAGCTTACAGCAGAGGAGGTCAGAGTGGTGCCAGATGCAGCTGCGGGTATGTTTCTTTCTTTATGTCTTGTTATCTTGTGATTATTGTGGAGTATTATTTATCTGCTAGTCTCGTTGTGTGGTTCTCGGTATTGTATTCGTTGTTCTTTGAGGGTTAAGGTATGGATATGGGTTTAGTGTTGGAAGTCTCGATTAGTTATCATTCATGACGGTTAATAATGGAAGTCTGGTGTTTGGTCTGAATGTCGGGTAGCATCTGCAGTTTGAGGAGTGGTTAGCTGAAGGTCAGGTTTCTTTCAAGGTGAGATGATCCGTTCTAATATGTGACTTCATGAAGGGTGCTCGTATTTATGGGAATCAGTTCGCATGTAAGTGTTTGTGTTGTGTAGAGTTGTTGAGGGAGGTCGGTGATGGCGACCGGTGGTTGATAGTCAGTGCTCTAAGTGGGGGAGAATTGGAGAATTCTCCGGAAGATTGATGAACATGAGAGGTTTTTTAGATGCATGGGATTCAACAGTGTTTCTGTCAGCCAAGAGCGTAGGCTGGTATGAGTAAGTGGCAGGCATGTTGGGCGGGATACAGACCGAGGGTATTTGATTGTGAAGGGCCTGGGATCGGGGTGGGATTGAGTATGTAGGATGGAGATAGAGTTCGAAACCCCTAGAGGGATAGAACAGTATGCATGGGAGGGTTTCCGTGAGAGATAACTCAGAATGATGAATGCCAGTTGAGCAGTCCGGGTAGACTAAAGGCTGGTAGGCGTACCCGTCAAGCCGAAGGCTCGGAGAACGGTCCATCCAGGCTGAAGGCCCTGGAGGGCGGTCCAGATCGGTTGAAGGTTCTGAGAGTGGTCCAGATTGGCTGCATGCCTGGTAAGGCGGTCCAGTCATGCTAAAGACTCTACAGGTGTCGTTAGATCGGTTCGAGGAAATGAATTGAGTATGTCGCGATGTGTTAGCGTTAGAAGGTCTGGCCCCGGGTATTTATCTTGATTAGTGGTGATAGTGCATGGACTCGAGAGTCCTTGCGATCAAATTCAGAGCATGTGTGGTGCATGGGATAGCGGTTAAGTTATATGGAAATGGTGTAGTATCGAGTGAGCACCGTGGCACTTGTGGTAGTGACAAGGCAGCCAAGTGGTTTTCCTTAGTAAGGAAAGGGAAAAGAATGTAGCTCCGAGAGGGAGTGTAAGTTCATGGAAGTGAAAGCAGTAGTGCAGATTTGTGATTGGAGTGTTCCAATTATGGTCATTGAGCAACATGTTGCGGAAGTGGTATGGAATCACATCCGGATTGGATGTCTGCTGATGTTGCGGAAGGAATTCCGAGGGTGTAGAGCCAAGAGGCTCGGAAAGGATGCAGGGATGGAGTCTTGGATTACCAACTTGATTTTGATCAAGGATTTGTGTATGTAGTGGTAATTCATCCCGGGGGATGTTTAGATGTGTCGTCAGTGCATCGGGTTTTCCCAATCCGAGGATGTTAGAATCAGTCAGTCAAGGGTATAAGATTGCGTAGGAGAACTCATGGGAGTTGCTCTAAGACTGAAGGATGTGTCCTTCTGACAACCTGGAGTGGATAGAGTTGGACTCAGATCGGGATTCCGGTGGTTCATGGTTATTTATAGCTCATATGGGTCGAGTGATTGTCGTGATTTGGAGCAAGTGATGTATCATGGAGTGATACTTAGTAATAAGTGTGGATGAGGCCGATGGCCGGCTTGAAGCGGTGGTCAGAACACCGCAAAAGGAAAAATTGGGTTTTGGGTTTCGGTGGTTGTGCCTTGAGTAACCTGGTCTGGTTAATGCCAGGTGGTGCGTTACGGGAGTAGTTTTGGAGTTGAGTTGCCGCACGCTTCGAGGACGAAGCCTAATTTAAGTGGGGGAGAATTGTAACATCCCAAGTTCAGGAGTATAAATTCAGGGTTCAAAGTGTAAGTATGAAAGGGGAACTCGACGAGTCCATGGGTGGACTCGACAAGTAGGGTCACGTCTCTGGTGACGTGTTAAGTGGCCTATTCGGCGAGTCGAAGGCTGGACTCGGCGAGTAGGCGCTGAGTGGAGAAAACTCTAATTTCGGAGGATGAGCCCTATATAAAGGACATTATACCCTCTCCCTAGCCTCTTTACCCTCTCTTGAAGTCCAGAAAACCCTAAAACGCGATTGTGACGGATTTGAGTGCATTTGAACCTTGGAGGAGAGATTTTGGAAGAAGATCTTGGAGAGTTAGGAGGCTTGGAGCAAAGGGCTTTGCTAAGATTCGGTTTTCTCTTCTGTTTGGGCTTCCTTTTGAGGTATTACTTCGTTTCTTGGGTTGTTATTCTTCTAGATTCTTCATTTTGGCATGAGTGGAAAGTTTAGCTCGTGGTATTTCAAGTTTGAAGGTTAGATCTGAGGTTGCTACCTCTGATCTGGAATGGAGAAGGTCTAGAGTGCATTAAAGTCCCTGTGCTTGAGTGTTTGGTGAAGTCATCTTGTCCCAAACCCTAGCCCTAGAGTGTATAATGCCTAGATCTCTTTGGATTCACGTAAAGTTTGCCACTTTACGTGATGGATGGGTTGTAGAAGGGTAGATCTACGTTTTGGATCAACTGCATGGCTTGGAAGGCTTCTGTATGGGTTAAGATCTAGAGGCACTCGGCGAGTCACAAAGGTGTACTCGGCGAGTTGCTTCAAGATGGACTGGAACTCGGCGAGTTGGAAGAACAACTCGGCGAGTAGGTTGAAGATAGCCTTGGACTCGGCGAGTCTGTTCTTGGACTCGACGAGTCTGGTCGTGAGGACCTAACCTTTCTTCTGGTTGAGCTGTGAATCGGTGAGTCGAGTGTGAAAGGACTCAGAGTTGTTGGACTCGGCGAGTCTCGGGGTGACTCGGCGAGTTGAGTCGTGGTTTGGGGAAGTGCTGTGCATGGGGACTCGGCGAGTCATCGGGTTGACTCGGCGAGTAGAGTCAGTCAGGGGTTGACTTTGACTTTGACCAATGGTTGACCAGTTGATTCCAGGGGCATTCTGGTAATTGTTGGATTTTGTTTTGAGTTCAGAGTTTTGGTGATTGGCCAGTGTTGGAGATGGAATCAGTGGTCGGAGCAGCTTGGGTTTTTCTGTTCAGTTGGCAATTGCGAGGTGAGTTATCCTCACTATATCAACAGGGTCTAAGGCACCAAGGCGAGCCCTTTTATCGGACTGAGATCCGGGTATCGTTGTTATGTTATTGCTTTGCTATGTTTGCATCCTGGTAGTTAGGATGGTGTTATGTTAGAGACCTGGTTAAGGTCGGTATCCTGGTATGTAGGATGATGCTATGCTACTGACCGGTTAGGTCGGCATCCTGGTAGGGAGAATGTTATGTTATATGATCTATTAGATCGGTTGATTGAGGGTAAATTGTTATATGCTTGAATGTTTATGTGCACATGGTTGTTGGATTGGGGTTGGGTTGAGGTGGGTCCTACTTTGTGTTGTAGGCCAACATACCCAGGGCAGACCAGTTGTCCCGAAGGCCCAACGAGTGGTCCGGATTGGCTGTAGGCCCCAAGAGGGCGGACCAGACGTGCCGAGGCTCAGAGAGTGGACCAGGCCGACTGAAGGCCCGGTGCGGGCGGACCCATCATACTGTAGTCTCAGAGAGTGGACCAGGTGGATTGAAGGTCCGGTGCGGGCGGACCAATCACACTGCAGACTCGATGTATATGGCTAGACTCCGAGGGTGGACCAGGTGGAGTGTTGGCAGGTGCGGCGGACCAGTCACACAGTAGACCCGAAGTGCATGGTTGTTCTATGTTCTCATATGATATGGCATGTTATGCGTGTATGGTATATGTGGTTGGTATTTTGGGGGTATCTCACTAAGCTTTCGGGCTTACAGTTGTGGTTTAATGTTTTTCAGGTTCTTCAGGAGACCGTGGCAAGGAAAAGGCGTGATCGTACCGCTCCTCATGATTATGTTTTGTGATGTAGTTCTGGGAAGACTCTGATAATAATTGTATTGAAAACCTTTTTGTAATAACATTATGAAAATGGGTTGTTTTTGAAAAGTTAAAAATTTGTTGAAATTTTATGGTCATTACAAATGAGACTTCAAGACTTTCAATAACAATTTCCTCATCGGCTACGGATGATGTCTGAGAATCTGAATGAACTATGTTATCAACATGAGTCGAAAATTCAGGGAGAATTTCCTCTATAACACAATTATTACTCAGATCATGGAGTTTACCAAAATTAGCTTGGATATCCTCAGGAAATGTTTGGTCATTCACTGGGAACAAGAAGTTGTGGTATGGAGGGACATAGGGACGTTCCAGAGTGAACCGAGCTGACAAGTACATTACGATTGGGTAACCATTGGACCAACCCCAATTAAAAGTGTAATCAACATTCTTATTATTAACAAGATTCTCAAAGGCCTCAGTTTCATTAAAAAGATTTTCAATTAAAAGATTTAAGCGTACAATTTCACTCTGTGCTAAATCGCTATGATTCAAGGCTATTTCTAGTTGTGTTTCACTTAACATCCTAGCATCTTTTTCTAGCATCAAGTCCTTCTCTAACATTAACATTTTGAGTCTATTATTGCTCAAATTTCCTCTAACGTGGAACATCTCCTGTGAAGCGATGTTCTTCTCATCTAAGGCTTTATTGTAGTCTGTAAGGACGGCAGCACATGTGTCATTGACTGTGTCTATGAAAGGTTGACAATCATGCATGTTGTAATTTAAAGTTTAAGTCATAAGTTTTACTTGATCCACAATGCTGAGAGTTCCATCTTTTGCTATATAGCAATGGTTCTTCTTTAGATTGGTTGAGTCGTCTTCATCAACATGTAACACCGTAAATTTCAAAACAATTTTTCGCATTTTATAAAAGCATAATTCATTTAGTATTCATAAAAATATCATTTTTTGAAATTCAAATCCATAACATAATAAAAATCCCGAGATCTCATAACATAAAAATCCTGCGGGTGTACTGATCAGGTCGGCGCCTTCCCGCGATCCTCACTAGTACCTGAAACACATAACACAAAACACTGTAAGCACAAAGCTTAGTGAGTTCCACAAAATACCACATATAACCCACATTAGCCACTCGAGGCTATAACTATGTGGGTCCATGCACCCAAACTCTGTGAACCCTCAGGTTCTAACTCTGATACACATGCACAACATAAATCAGATAGAAGAATGCAGTGCAACACATACACATATATATAGCATACAAACACTGCATCACATAACTCTAATTACCTACTCAAGGTAAAGTATAGTGAGAAGACTCACCTCGCGTATCTCGGTAACTCACAAATCCCTGAAATCACTAGTGCTCGATCCCCCGAGCTATAGTCCTCCTATAACACAATACATCTCTAATTAACACTTTCCCAACTACGGTTGACTAACCCTAACAATTCAACACCGGTCAACTCTGGTCAATGGTCAACTCAACTCGCTGAGTTTGGCGTGGACTCGCCGAGTCTCTACGGGAACCCAAACCAAAACCTCCATGGATTCATAAAAACCTCCATGGATTCATAAAAAGCTTGGATAGAGGGACACTCTGGACCTCCAAGGGTCCCGATCCAGAACCTAACTCACTTAAGGGACCAAGGAAGCACTAGATCTAGCCACAAAAGGGCTCATTAAGCCCTAAATCAACAAGAACATCACCTTAACAGAAAATGGTTCGAAAATAGTACCTCAATCGCGATGTTCTGGACCTCAAATCTTCAGGAAGTTGATCCTCTTGCTTCCCCCTTGGCTATAGCTTCCTTTCCCTTGCTAGATAACACCTCCAAGGACAACAATGGCTCCTTATGACACTCCAAGCACTCAAGCTCACTAGGGTTTCACTCTGGGGACCGGTGAGCACAAATGACGGCCATAAGGCCCTTTAAATAGGCCCCAAACCCGAGAAATTAGGGTTTCATTAAACAGCGCAGACTCACCGAGTTCTTCCACAGAACTCAAAATAAAATGAATAAATATAATACCTGAAATTCCGGATGTTACACAACAGTTGCTACCATACAGATCTTGCTTTTTCCTTTACTGAGATCATCTTCATCATCATCTCCTGATGACCACACTTGATGATTCCTTTTCACTTGAGCAACGTAGGCTTTTCCCTTTTCTTTGTCTTCTAGTTCTTGAGCCATTCTGAGATAGAAGTCTCTATCATACACTACATTTGCCTTGCAATCTTTGGCAAAATGGTTTTCTTTGTTGCACTTGTGACATATAAAAATGTCACTCTTGTCTTCTAAAGAGGTACCGAAGTCAGTTGATTGGGACTGCGGTGGTACATCTATAGACTGTGTTAGCTGAGGCTGCGGTGGAGGGAGAGGATTCTTAGTGGAACGAAAGTGATTGTTTTGAAAGTTGCGGTTGAAAGGTGGTCGATTGTATTTGTAACACCGTGAATTTTCAAAATAATTTTTCTGAAATATAAAAACATTTCTCATTTAATTTCATAAAACATTAAGTTTAAAATCCCAATTCACATCATACAAAATCCCAAGATCACATATATATCAAAGAATCCCATGCGTGTGTACTGATCAAGTCGGCGCCTTCCCACGGTCATCGCTAGTACCTGAAACAACAACACTAACACTGTAAGCACGAAGCTTAGTGAGTTCCCCAAAATACCACACACATAACACATATTAGCCACTCGAGGCTATAACTCTATGGGTCCGTGCACCCAAACTCTGTGAACCCTCAGGTTCTAACTCTAGGAACCTTCCGGTTCCAACTCTATAAACATGCACATCATAAATCACATAGAAATAATGCAGTACAACACATCACATACACATAGCATACAAATACTCTGATCACATAACTCTGGTTACCTACTCAAGGTAAAGTATAGCGAGAAGACTCACCTCACGTATCTCGGTATCTCACGAATCCTGGAAATCCCTCGTGCTCGATCCTCCGAGCTCTAATCCTCCTATAGCATCATATGTCTCTAATTAACACTTTTATCAGTAAGGTTGACTATCCCTAAGAAGTCAACACAGGTCAACTCTGGTCAACGGTCAACGTTCAACGGTCAACGTTCAACGGTCAACTTTGACCCGACTCGGCGAGTTCACTAGGGCGACTCGGCGAGTCTAGACGTTTTCACCAACTCTCTAGGATTCCCTTTTTGACACGTCGAGTACTCCCCCGACTCGACGAGTTCCATCTGGAAGAATCGCGGGGCCACCCCAACTCAACTCGCCGAGTCTCAAGAACAACTCGGCGAGTTCTAGTTCGACTCAATACACCTGTCAACCCTCTCTAACTCTCCCTGACTCACTGAGTTAACCCATAACTCGGCTGGATTGCTCACTGAGCAATTTAAGGGCAATCTTCAAGCTACTCGCCGAGTCTGTTCGTCGAACTCGGCGAGTCCATGCCAGGCAACAACTCAAACTTGCTTCTGAGGTCATATCCGCTCCAACAATTCATATATCTGGCCTTCCTAAGTTGATTCATCACGTAAAGTCCTTATCTTGGTGTTCATAACACACCCCATGGCTCATAAATGGTGATTTGACCTTAGGCATAAGGATTGCAATCCAAAACCCCCATGGATTCACAAAAAGCTTGGCCAAATGGACACTCTGGACCTCCAAGGGTCCAGATCTATAATCTAAATCGCTTAAGGGACCAAGGAATCACTAGCTCTAGCCACAAAAGGGCTCAATAAGCCCTAAATCAATATAACATCAACATGGCAGAGAATAGCTTGAAGATAGTACCTCAAATGTGATGTTCTGGACCTCAAACGCTCAGGAAGTGGCTCCTCTTGTTTCCCCTTGGCTGATTCTCCCTTTCCCTTGCAAGATGACACCTCCAAAGTCAATAATGGCTTCCTACTTTGCTCCAAACGCTCACACTCGCTAGGGTTTCACTCAAGGGACTGGTCAGCACAAATGACGGCCATAAGGCCCTTTAAATAGGTCCCAAACCCGAGAAATTAGGGTTTCATTAAACAGCGCGGACTCGCCGAGTCCATACCTTGGACTCGCCGAGTCCAGGCGCGAACCCGCGTCCAGAATCGCGATCCTACTCGGCGAGTCTGAGCTCCAACTCGCCGAGTCCCCTCACAATACATCAAAATTGAAAGCATAAAAGATACCTGGAAATCCGGACTGTTACAACTCTCCCCCACTAGAACTAGACTTCGCCCTCGAAGTCTCGCTCTGAAAATAGCTCCGGATGCTGCTCACGCATCTCACGCTCCGTCTCCCAGGTCATCTCTGATCCCTTCCGATGTTGCCACTAAACCAACACCAAGGGTACCTCCTTGTTCCTTAGAACCTTGATCTTCCGATCTCTGATGGCCACCGGCCTCTCGGCATAATTCAGGCTCGCATCTACCTGAATATCCTCTAATGGAACCACTGCTGACTCATCGGCTATACACTTCCTCAGCTGTGACACATGAAAAGTGTTGTGAATCTACCCCAACTCTGCTGGCAAATCCAAATGATAGGCTACCCGGCCTACCCTCGCGATCACACGGAATGGACCAATATATCGGGGCCCCAACTTGCCCCTCTTCCTGAATCGAATCACTCCTTTCCAAGGAGAGACCTTCAGGAGAACGAGATCGCCGACCTGAAACTCAAGCTAGGACCGGCGTCTGTCCACATAACTCTTCTGTCGGCTCTGGGCGGTCGACAACCTCTGTCTGACCTGCTGAATCTGCTCTGTCGTCTGAAGCATGATCTCTGTACTACCCATCACTCTCTGCCCAACCTCTCCCCAACAAATGGGGGTCCGACACCTCCTCCCATACAATAGCTCAAAGGGTGGCATACCAATGCTCGAATGATGGCTGTTGTTGTAGGAAAACTGTGCCAAGGGTAAATATGCATCCCAACTACCCCCGAAATCCAACACACATGCTCGGAGCATGTCCTCAAGCGTCTGAATCGTCCGCTCACTCTGGCCGTCTGTCTGGGGATGATATGCGGTACTAAAATGCAGTTTAGTACCCAACTCCTCATGAAATTTCTTCCAGAATCTGGAAATGAAACGCACATCACGGTCTGAAACAATCGAGATCGGTACCCCATGCCGAGATACCACTTCCCTCACATACACCTCCACCAATTTCTCCGCTGAAGAACTCTCACTGATGGCAAGGAAGTAAGCGCTCTTCGTCAACCTGTCCACAATCACCCAAATTGCATCAACTCCTCTCGCAGTCCTCGGCAATTTGGTTATGAAATCCATAGTGATCTGTTCCCACTTCCACTCGGGAACCTCCAATGGCTGGAACTTTCCATGCGGCCTCTGGTGCTCGGCCTTAACCCTACGGCAGGTCAAGCACCTCTCCACAAACCATGCAACGTCCCTCTTCATACAAGTCCACCAATACTCCTTCCTCAAATCCAAATACATCTTCGTAGCCCCGGGATGAATCGAGAATTTCGATCGATGCGCTTCCTCCATCAAAGTAGTATGCGTACCGCCCACAAACGGTACCCAAATCCGACCCTGAAAAGTCATAAGCCCTCGACCATCCGTAACGAACTCCGAAACCAACCCAACGACCTGTTCCTTCTTCTGCATCTCAGGTTGCACAGCCTCGGCCTGTGCCCCACGAATGGCATCCAGTACCGGAGCTATCACGGTCAATCTCAAACATACATCCCGCAGTGGAGTGCTCTCCACCCTGCGGCTCAACGCATCGGCTACCACATTAGCCTTGCCTGGGTGGTACAGGATCTCACAATCATAATCCTTGACCACATCCAACCACCTCCTCTGCCGCATATGTAGGTTGGGCTGATCCATCAAGTACCTCAAACTCTTATGGTCCGTGTATATCGTACACCGAACCCCATACAAGTAGTGACGCCAAATCTTGAGGGCGAACACTACTGCCCCCAACTCTAGATCATGGGTGGGATATCTCGTCTCATGAGGCTTTAGCTGCCTCGATGCATATGCTATCACATGCCCCCTCTGCATCAGCACCGCTCCCAGCCCCAAAATCGATGCATCACAATATACCACACAATCCTCCATCCCTTCCAGGAGAGCTAATATCGGGGCTTCGCACAACCTTTGGCGAAGTGTCTCAAAGGAGGCTTGCTGCTCGGGACCCCATGAAAAAGCAACACCCTTCCGGGTCAATCTGGTGAGTGGCACTGCAATCCTGGAGAAATCCCTGATAAATCTCCGATAATACCCCGCCAACCCTAGGAAACTCCTGATCTCAGAAGGTGACTTCGGCACCTGCCAACTCATCACCGCCTCAACCTTGGCCGGATCGACCAATATCCCTTCCTGGTTAATAAGATGTCCTAAGAACTGGACCTCCCGCAACCAGAAATCACACTTGGAGAACTTTGCATAAAGCTTCTCCGATCTCAGAACCCCAAGGACCTCCCTCAAATGCTCCTGATGCTGCTCTCTAGATCTCTAATATACCAGAATGTCATCGATAAATACAATCACCGACCGATCCAACATCGGCCTACATACTCGGTTCATGAGATCCATGAACACCGTCGGGGCATTGGTGAGCCCAAAAGGATCACCACACACTCATAATGCCCATAACGCGTCCTGAACGCTGTCTTCTGGACGTCCTCATCCCGCACTCTCACCTGATGATATCCAGACCTCAAATCGATCTTGGAGAACCAAGATGCTCCCTGCAACTGATCGAACAAATCGTCGATCCTCGGTAACGGGTAACGGTTATTGATCGTCAGCTTGTTCAGCTCCCGATAATCAATGCACATCCGGTGTGAACCATCCTTCTTCTTGACGAACAAAATAGGTGCTCCCCATGGGGAGCTGCTCGGCCGAATAAATCCCTTCCCCAGCAGCTCCTGAAGCTGCGAGGATAACTCTTGCATTTCTGGAGGTGCAAGGCGATAAGGCACCTTAGCGATAGGCACGGCCCCCGGAACCAAATCAATACTTAACTCCACTTGCCTCACAGGAGGCACACCCGGCAACTCCTCGGGAAAAACATCTGGAAACTCACGCACCACCGGAACCTCCTCAACTGAACTCGGTCTCTCGGAAGCCACTCGCGTATCCATCACATACGCCACAAAACTCTTACAGCCCTGCTGTAGACACCGCCTTGACCTAGCGGCCGAACAAAAAGCTGATCCCGAACGTGTACCCTCGCCGTACATCGAAAGAACTCCCCCACTAGGGTCTCGTATGGTCACCAACTGACGCTCGCAGTCGATAACTGTGCCGAATCTGCTCAACCAGTCCATGCCCACAATGACACAGACGTCACCCATCGCGATAGGAACCAGATCAATCGGGAACTCAACACCGAAAATCTCTGACACGCATCCCCAGAGAACCTCCGTGGCATAAATCACTTGCTCGTCAGCTATGGAAACTCTTAGAGGCCGACTCAACGCCTCACGACTAACACTGATATGTTGACTAAAGGCCAAAGATACAAAAGACCGACTCGCACCTGAGTCAGATAACACTAAAGCAGGTACAGAGTTCACGAGGAAAGTACCTACGCATAACATAATATAAGCATAATATCTCAACATCAATATAAATACACGAAAGAGAACATACCCGCCACAACATCGGGCGCAGCGCAGACCTCCTCCGTAGTCAGCTGAAAGGCTCTCACTCGAGCTCTCGGCGCCTCGGCCTTCATAGGCCGACTTTCTGTAGCTCTGATGGCGGCAGGAGCAGATCCCTGAGATGCTCCTCGCAACTGCGGACACTCCGCCTTCCGGTGTCCGGTCTGGTTGTAGCGAAAACACACTGCAAACCCCTTGGGGCAGTCCTTGGCCATATGCCCCTCCTTGCCACATTTGTAGCAAGATCCCGCTCGGCAGACTCCATCATGACCCTTGCCACACTTCCCGCAAGTGCAGCCCTTCTGGCTCCCTGGTTTGGGATCAACGGGCTTGGCTCGCTTGGCTGCCGGCTAAGACTGTGTGTCGGTCGCCGATCCCTCCCCTGAGACTCCGCCTCCTCTCTGGCCTGAGTCTCAAGCTCAATCTCCCTCTTCCAGGCATTTGCCTGAAGCTCGGCAAATGTCCGGTACAAGGAGTTCGCCACGAACTCCCGAATGTCCCGCCTCAAGATACTCAGATAGCAGCTCATGCGTGCCTGCTCCGTAGACACGTGCTCAGGGCAGAACATCGCCCTCTCGTGGAACATCCTGGTGATCACCGTAACCGACTCAGTACCCTGCTTGAGGGTCAGAAACTCCTGGGCCAAACGCTCCCTCTCCACCTGGGGAACATACTCATCTCGGAACATGGTAGTGAACCTCTCCCAGGTCACTACCACAATCTCAGCAGGCGTGAAATGCGCCGTCACAAACTTCCACCAGTCCTTCGCTCCCAAGCGAAGCTGGTTCAGCGCGAACCTGACCTTCAAATGCTCAGGATACGAGCAAGTGAAGAAACACCCCTCAATATCAGATATCCACCTCATAACTGCCACCAGATCCTGAGTCCCATCAAATTCTGGTGGTTTTGTGTTGCTGAACTCACGGAACAGCAACGCATCACCACCTTGCGGCCTCGCGGCAGCAATGGCTGCGGTGGCCGCTGCAACAGCGACCTCAGAAAGAGCGGCATAACGCTCGTCAAAAGTCTCTATCAGCGTGGTCTTAATGGACCCAAACATCTCCGGTATATCTGCCCTGATGGCCACAGCCACCTCCTCATGAATGATCCGGCGGATCTCCTCATCACTGGTACCACTACTCTCAGGCATCAAGCGTGTCCTCACCATGATCTACCTCTGAAATACAACATACGATAAATTAGAACCCCTACGAGCATACTCACACTCGTCAACTCTTCCTCCTCGATCCTTGGTATTCCAAAGATTCTTACTTGGGCTGCACACAGCTCCGGTGCTTTCAGTAGTATGGGCCCAATACTACTGTCCGCACCGCATCAGAATACACCCCAAGTCCTCCTCTTCAGATCCCAAATCCCAAGTACTCTATCATGCGTAGACCACTCTCTAATAGATCTCTCATAAGCCCCTCGCTGCTACCTACTCACTCTGAAGCATCTCATAGCAGCTCACCTCTTCCTAGGCTAAGGCATCACAAATCAGGCCACTCTAGTCCTAATAGTAACACCTAGCCTACTCTATCATGCGAATACATCATATCAATATCAATATCACATAATATAAAGGTATTTTGGGAAATCACCGTCCGGGCGCGGACTGATCGTACACACATCTCTGCTCTGCGTTTTTCAAAAATCTTTTACTCTTTTTGAAAATAAATCTCAAATCCTCAGTTTGATTACAAATACGCCCAAACGTGTACTCGAATCCCTCAAACCAAGGCTTTGATACCAACTTGTAACACCGCGAATTTTCAAAATAATTTTTCTCAAATATAAAAACATTTCTCATTTAATTTCATAAAACATTAAGTTTAAAATCCTAATTCACATCATACAAAATGCCAAGATCACATATATATCAAAGAATCCCATGCGTGTGTACTGATCAAGTCGGCGCCTTCCCACGCTCATCGCTAGTACCTGAAACAACAACACTAACACTATAAGCACGAAGCTTAGTGAGTTCCCCAAAATACTACACACATAACACATAGTAGCCACTCGAGGCTATAACTCTATGGGTCCGTGCACCCAAACTCTGTGAACCCTCAGGTTCTAACTCTGGGAACCTTCCGGTTCCAACTCTATAAACATGCACAGCATAAATCACATAGAAGTAATGCAGTAAAACACATCACATACACATAGGATACAAATACTCTGATCACATAACTCTGGTTACCTACTCAAGGTAAAGTATAGTGAGAAGACTCACCTCGCGTATCTCGGTATTTCACGAATCCTAGAAATCCCTTGTGCTCGATCCTCCGAGCTCTAATCCTCCTATAGCATCATATGTCTCTAATTAACACTTTTATCACTAAGGTTGACTATCCCTAAGAAGTCAACACAGGTCAACTCTGGTCAACGGTCAATGGTCAATGGTCAACGGTCAACTTTGACCATACTCGGCGAGTGCACTAGGGCGACTCGGCGAGTCTAGACGTTTTCACCAACTCTCTAGGATTCCCTTTTTGACACGTCGAGTACTCCCCTGACTCGACGAGTTCCACCTGGAAGAATCGCGGGGCCACCCCGACTCAACTCGCCGAGTCTCAAGAACAACTCGGCGAGTTCCAGTTCGACTTAATACACCTGTCAACCCTCTCTAAATCTCCCTGACTCACTGAGTCAACCCATAACTCGGCTGGATTGCTCACTGAGCGATTTAAGGGCAATCTTCAGGCTACTCGCCGAGTCTGTTCGTCGGACTCGGCGAGTCCATGCCATGCAACAACTCAAACTTGCTTCTGAGGTCAGATCCGCTCCAACAATTCATAGATCTGCCCTTCCTAAGCTGATTCATCACGTAAAGTCCTTATCTTGGTGTTAATAACACACCCCATGGCTCATAAATGGTGTTTTGACCTTAGTCATAAGGATTCCAATCCAAAACCCCCATGGATTCACAAAAATCTTGGCCAAATGGACACTCAGGACCTCCAAGGGTCCAGATCTATAATCTAAATCGCTTAAGGGACCAAGGAAGCACTAGATCTAGCCACAAAAGGGCTCAATAAGCCCTAAATCAATATAACATCAACATAGCAGAGAATAGCTCGAAGATAGTACCTCAAATGTGATGTTCTGGACCCCAAACCCTCAGGAAGTGGCTCCTCTTGTTTCCCCTTGGCTGATTCTCCCTTTCCCTTGAAAGATGACACCTCCAAAGTCAATAATGGCTTCCTACTTTGCTCCAAATGCTCACACTCGCTAGGGTTTCACTCAAGGGACTGGTGAGCACAAATGACGGCCATAAGGCCCTTTAAATAGGTCCCAAACCCGAGAAATTAGGGTTTCATTAAACAGCGTGGACTCGCCGAGTCCACACCTTGGACTCGCCGAGTCCAGGCGCGAACCCACGTCCAGAATCGCGTTTCTACTCGGCGAGACTGAGCTCCAACTCACCGAGTCCCCTCGCAAAACATCAAAATTGAAAGCATAAAAGATACCTGGAAATCCGGGCTGTTACAGTATTGTTGGTTTTTACAAAATGAAGGTGGTAAGCAATTGAATTTTTTATTAATAAGAGCGATGGCATTCTGAAACTCTTCTTCATCGTCATATTCCGAGTCAGCTTCATATGACTGCGGTGGTGACTCATACGAAGTGGGATAGGTTTGAGTGTGAGGTGATTATACTACTAGTGCAAGTGGACCTCCGAAGTCTAAGCAGTCCTTGAGTACGGTGGACTCTTGAGCTTCCAACTCTCAATAGAGCTTATAGAGAGATAACGAGTGAATCTTCCTGTCACCTTGTACAATCATTTTGGCTGTTGTCCAGTGTCTTCCCAAGCCATTAAGGAACTATAGATTTGTTTCATGATTGCTGCGGATGGTACCCGCATTGGACAATTTTGTGACAATCAAGTTGAATCTCTTAAATGAGTCTTCCAACCTTTCACCGGAGTGGGCTTTGAAGTTGTTGAATTCATTAAGTGCTGTAGTGAGCTTCTTGTCTTGAGCCTGCTCTGAACCTTCGTACAAGTTTTTGAGAACATCTCAAAACTCCATTGCTGATTTGCAGTTTATGATGATGTCGAAGTTTTCAGGAGAAACTCCACAAGATATTTCATAAAAGGCAATAGCATCATTTTCCATCCTGTCTAGATCATCTTTGGTGGGACGGTTCAAAGCTGGTTGACCTCCTCCTAGCCTTGATGTGGCTCCATCAGTTTGGACTGGTGTAAGGACTGGGACATAGGGTCCTTCTTCTACGGATCTCCAGACATCTGTACCAAGTCATGTGAGATATCTTTCCATCCTTTGAGACAAGTGATGATACTCATTCGCAACCAGTATTGGGGCTCGATTAGAACCACCAACACTGGTGGAGACATTCAGTGATAACGATTGTGTCATTTTGAAGATTTTTTTGTTTAGAAATGAGCTTCAGTGGTATAGAAAGCTCTTCGAAAAATCAGAGTTCCAATTTTCAAAAAGCAACCACTATGGCTTTGATACCAATTGTTGAGAGAAAAACTTTGAGACACACTTGAACAAAAAGGTTAGAACAAGTATATAGCGGAATAGTTAATCTTGAAGGATCTGTTAGCTCAACAATAATATTAAGAGTTAGAAGTTAGTGAGTTAGATGTGGAAAAGTAAAGAAATGTAAATGACAACAATTGTTATATCAAGTATACACAAAAGCAGATTCATAACAAGGAATGCATTCAAACCGAGTTAGTAAGTGAGATCTAGCTTAGTGATTAAGTCACAAGAGACTTGCTCTTCGAAGAGAGATGATGAGAGTAAGAAGCTTTTATAAGTAAGATAGAATCAGAATTTAAAGATGTATATTAGAATTTTATAAGAGATTCACACACACTGAATACATTAGAAATGATC
Organism: Lactuca serriola; assembly: GCF_051521515.1. Taxonomy (NCBI): domain Eukaryota; kingdom Viridiplantae; phylum Streptophyta; class Magnoliopsida; order Asterales; family Asteraceae; genus Lactuca; species Lactuca serriola. The sequence continues at coordinate 81,850,497 of NC_136409.1, forward strand.
TTTATTCATAGAGAAGTTTAAAACTCTAATAGTAGCCATGTAAGGCATACTGGATATTAGAGTGTATTACAAAACATACAAAAAAAACTAAGTAAAGATATAGACTACGGTGCTGAAGACTTCGGATAGCAACTGATGAATAGGTTGCTTGACTACGGTGTGCTTGGGCGCTGCGGTAGCAAAAGTTCAAGAGGGTCACTTTTTGATTCAACAATACCTTGTTATTGTATGATAATGGTAGGGGGTGAAATAGTCCCCAATTACCGGTTGAAATATAACGATGACAGATACCGACCGAAAGATACTGATGACAGTTACCGGTTGAAAGATACCGATGATAGATACAGGTTGAAAGATACCGATGATAGTTATCGGTTGAAAGATACCGACGATATTATATGGTATGTGGTATGATGGGGGAACTCACTAAGCTTTGTGCTTACGGTTTTAGGTTTGGTTCAGGTACCTCTTCGTCTAAGGGGAAGGAGCCAGCGGTGTAGCAGCGCATCACACATTCACACATGATTTCCGCAATGAGCTTCTGGGATTGTACTCTGATTTCCATCACTTATGATGTTATTATTTTGAGACACAACATTGTGGTTTAAATCTGATGTAATATTGAAAATGTTTTGGTAACATATTTTATGACTTCCTTAATTTAAAAATAAATTTTTGGCCTCAAATTTTGGGATGTTACAGAATTTATCGAAATCTTTATAAAGGACTAGGCATCGTGTTCCGAATTTTTCCTTTCAATCAAATTAACTATTTTTATTGTGATTTTTATATTACCAAAGGAAAATTTAACTTATCATGTTCACAATGACAAAGGTTCGTGGTTCTAACTTTTTTTTTCATTTGGTATTTATTCTTTCTAATTGGTTTTTGTTTGTTCATTTAATGATTTCACATAGGTTGCAAGTTCTGGTGCATGGATACCACCTGTTCAAGAAAAAAATTATAACCATGTTGTATGTCCATGTCCAAGAGACCTACAAAAAGCACAAGTATAATTTTCTCTGTAAATAATTGTCCCCTTTCTCTGTTATGATCGCCATCAGCATGCATCACCATTTATTTCAAATCCTTCCATCCATTTTGTCGTATGTTATTAATCTATATTACACTCCATAATCTCTATTTAAAGTTTCTTCTTTCTGAAGGTGATGTGAAGTACTAGAAATGAAACTCCTCTTTGGTGAATGATGACCTTTTTCTGGACATCAGGTCATATCAATTATTATATAAATTGATGAATATTTTGATTGATTTACTTATTTAGTAGTGTTGTACTACAAACTACTTTTGGATTGGGATTCAATAGCTCTTGCTCTCTCGATTTAAGTTCAACTCTCATCCATATTATTGATTTTATTATGTGGTAACATTCTCATGTTCCCTTACATATGAATTGACTTCATTTGTATGATCTTTAGACTGTAAAACACATGAAAATATAGGATGGGGATATGATTATGTCAAATGCATTTTTGCTTCTAACAATCGGAACATCAATCTATCCAACTTCATGGATCTAACTTTCATTTTTCAATAATAAAAAGGTGCACGAAGTGGAGTATTGTCCACGAAGGAAATTAGGAAAAACAAGGTGCTCCTAGTGGACTAGGTTTATTGGTTGGCTATGTAAATGGAAATGATGTTGTGATGGTAGTGTAGAAGTGGAGTCTAAGAAATTTTAGTTAGGGTCTATCTATGAAATTGTCTTGAGAGCATTTATTATTAAGCTGAAACAATGTATTTGAATCCCTTAATTAATAACTAGAAAAGGGACCCCCGCGTTGCGGGGGTCAGATTTCGATTAAACCATTTCCAAAAGGTTTGTTGTGTTTTTAGGTTTTTAGCAATTCAAGTTGTTGCAAGACGGTGTAATCAAAAAATCCAACCATTTGCTCTAGTATAGACATCTACTTAGAGAGATAAGTACATCAAGTGTACACTATCTATGTTTTGAACAAACAACATAAGGAATCGAGTAAACAACACCACACAACAGTATCTTGAAGTGTTATATGTTCGTTTCAACCGATGTGTTGATCAACATAATTCGACCGTGGGAAAAATTCAGTAAAGTTTGAAGATAAACAAAACTCACAGATTATTGACATTAGTGCAAAACCTACTATTAGATAGTTCTACTATCCCTAACTTTGTCCTCTCTTTCCTGATTTTTTCTTCCAACATGAGAAGATGGAACTTCCTAAGGGTGTCAACGCCATCCTACTTTAGTAGGAAAAGTGGTGTTCTAACTCTCTCCAACCTATGATAGATTAAGTTATATCAATATCCTCCAACTGTAGTGGATCACTCTGTAGATTTTACTTTTTTGCCCTTAGTAGATTTAGATTGTACTTCAAACTAAATTTCCTTCACAGAAAAACACAAAAAGTACATTGTAAGTTATTTTTGTACTGAAAAAAATGGGATATTAAACTGACCTGCTCTTATGAAGTCAGATAGACCGAAATCTATAGCCTACAAGTGGGATTCATCTTTCCTTGACTTGAAAGAAAATTCTATAGAAATACAAAATCAATACAAATCACAATGTTAAATTCGTCTTTTTGGAAAATGATCTATGATGGCATGTATGTTTTTTCTAACCTTTCTAACTATGTTTTCTTTTCACTAGAACAATAAATTTCTAAAGATAATCAAAGAAGCCATACTAGTTTTAACAAAAAACAATGGTTAAATAAATAAGATTTGGTCGAATATCAGGGAAGCTATTAGTGGCCACAAATCCAGGGCAACATATTGATGTTCATCACGAAATCACAGATTTCATATTGTAATCCTTGACTCACTAAAAAATTATCATATTACACATTTATATTTATACTTATATTGTTAGATTGATAAAATGTGTGAATACATACAAAAAATAACAAACTATTTATCACACTGCGAATCTATAAAGGAAGCTAATGCATTCTGTTTTTTAAGAGAAAATAAAGTGTTTCTTCTATGTGACGGGTCAATCACAGGTAAGGTAACATCTCCATAAGACTGATTGATTGACCCCTACAGAAACAAAAATCATAAGTCAAACCAACCGAGCTGCAACCCTAAAACATATCATCGAAGCCAAACCAACTGAGCTGCAACGTGATACCAATTCTATATGTTTCAAAAAGTTTTTAAAAATATATTTTTACCTTAAAATTAAGACAAATAAACAACGTAGTACTAATATTGTGTCAAACCCCAAAACCAAGAATGGTGGAAATGTTCTGGGGCGGAGGACGTCATGTAAAGTGTCACAACAGTGCAAAGTAGTAAACAAGCAACAAGATCATCCATTGCATTAATAGTAAAATTTTAATACATGAGTGTTGTTTTATAGAATAAGACATGATAAGTAATCAAAATGAAAGACGAGTCTTGACTGCTCCATCTTCTCAAAACCTAGTAATCGTAGCTATCTACTGGTGACCTGAGAATACAAGTTATTTTGAAAGCGTAGATCAGCATTTAAGCTGGTGAATTCATAAGAATTTTAGTGTCATTGCGTAGTAAAACTGTAAAGAAAAGACTAGTAAATGTTTAGTGAAAAAGTTTGTATATGTATGAAAACCCTAGAAAATCCTATATTTCCTATTAGTATAAAAGTAGTCTTCTACCAAGACCCGACTGTTTTGAAGGTTTGCCTCTCTGTAAGAATGAAGGTTTTTCACATGTAGAACTATAATTATCAAATATAGCCTTACATTACCCTTTATGCGAGAAGATCACAATTTGAAAATAATGGTAAAATGTATATGTGTACTACAGTATTATTTGTATTAATCACTAAAGTAATAACTACCTTAAAACCAATGGTTTAAGGAAAAATGTGATAGGATTGTTACCATACTAATCTGACTAAAACACGACGATGAAGGACATCGGAAGAAATGACATTTGGCACCCGTAGACTTGCAAGTCCCACTGTAGCGAACAGAAAAGGTGTAGGATAGTCAATCTAGTATAGATCTATACAAAAAAACTCACGCTCTCCCTCCAGGAGATTCTGGTTACAACACATAACGAAATGGTCGATGTGTCATGAAGTACTACCTCACATTATGTTATCTCCGAATCTAGTTATAGTAATAGTATTCTTTGTAGAGTATTCTCTGTATAGTATTCTTTGTATAGTATACTGTCTAGTATTCTCTGTCTAGTATTCTCTGTCTAGTATTCTCTGTTATAGTATGTAATAGTATCTGTTCATATAGTATGTTATAGTATCTCTTCATATAGTATGTAGTATATTTGTATAGACTCATGAATGAACTGACTCTTGTGTGATTCCTTGTACTTGGAATAGTAAATAGTATCTCCTAAACTATACTTGTTATAGTTACTAGTAATGTATGTATATGACTGAATGTATGCCCTTGCTACCCAAAGGTACTGAATTGACTGATAGAACTTTTATGTCTATCTATGTATACATAATATATAACTAATATTTAGATGACATTCGGACAAATAACCGATACCCTAAAGCCACATCCAAACAAGGAAAAGGAATTAAAGCGAGCTAGCAGTCCTAAGTCCTTTAAACATTACTTATATAACTATACATATATAGGCATGCATTTGACAATATAAATATTTAAAAGAAGTTTTGTAAAACATTTGAAAAGTTTAATAATAAAAATTAATGACTTGATGTCAAATGATAAAACCTTTGTTTGAAACACAGTTGTAACAGAGTTTGAAAGGAAATATATAGTACGTAAGACATTTTGATAAAGAGTTTAACATGTAAAAACGTTTGAGAAAGTCATTTTAAAGTGGTATGCTTGGTAAAACAGTTAAAAGCGTAGTAAATCCATAGTTTGATAGTTATTAATCACATGTGATTAATATAATAACTAACATGATTCAACTTGTATCCACCCCCCCCCATAAAAGCATTTAAAAACATTTAAAAGGTTCATTAAGGGGTATAAACTCACCTGTAGTGAGTGGTTTGGATGAACGGATGGTATATGATGCTAAGTGTCAAGTGAAGACTTGAGCATACAAACGGATCCTATTTAACATATATTGACACATATATGTATCTTATTAGTCAATTAACAACTAATAAATCAAATAAATACACCCTAAAACATGGATAACACTTTGATTCAAGTGATAGGAGTACATTAGGGTTGCATCTAAGGGGTGTAGGGCTTCTCAAAGGAGTTTATGGTCCAAATGGTAACAACTCATGAGTTTACGGCCCATGGTCATTTCCCCATGAGTTTATGGCCATAAAATCATGGTACTAAGTACTATTTTGTGTTTTCAGGTCTTATAAGTCCTAAAGAAGTATCTTTACTTCAAGTCTAAGCCTTCGGAAGCATTAGTGGCACAATGGCACCACTTTATAGAGTTTACGGCCCATAGACCATTTCTCTATGAGTTTACGGCTGAAAACTCTATGTAAGCTTGGTATTTTTGATGTTTAAGGTCCTAAACACTTCAAGGAAGTGATCTAGACTAGTATCCAAGGCTAAGGAAGGGACTAGGGTGCACTTTGCCCCATCTATTAGGGTTTCCACCCGAAGAACATGCCTTGGCCGTAAACACCTTTCATCTTGTGTTTCTTTTTGTTTTCTAGTTGAATAAGAAGTGAAACAAGCCTTATAACACACTAGGGTAAGAATACTTACAATAAAGGAGCTTGAAAGGGTGTTTAAGGTCCAAGAACACTAGTGTGTGTTCTTGGTGTTCTTGGTGTTTCTTGAAGATCTAAACAAACATGATTTTGATGGATGAAATCAATGAATGAAGTTAGTTAATAAGGTGTATCAAATAATCAAGGGATAGAATACTTACACCTTTGATGATCTAAGGATGGAATGTGGATGATACTTGAGAGCAAACCAGAGTTGTAGGCTTGAAATGGCAAGAATGAATCAGAATGGCTAAGTTTTTCTTATATAGGTCATGGAGTTTACGGGCCCAGTACCATTTGAACCGTAAACTCCAAACTCTTGGAGTTTTGGAAATTAAATGTTGTACACTTTACCCTAAAGTATCATCTCTCCAATTGTCTCTTGCAGTAGTAGGCTTTATGATAAGTTAAAAACTAACTTGAAGATCGATTAGCTCTATAAAACAGGTAAAGTAATAAACGAGTAAACAGCAAGAACACAAGAATGGATCAAAGATGTTGAATTATTAATTAACAATCCTCAGCAGAGCTCGATAAAGAACTTCTACTGTAGAGGATTTAGGGTTTACAAGAACGATGAAGAAATAATTTTGTGAAGCTATCGTAATTACTATCGTAATCTCTATCAAACGTTAACCTAATATGCATGCAAGCACATTAATTTATACTAAACCCTATCAGCTCACGGTTGGACAGGCCCAAACCGGAGTAACAAAACTTGGACTATTAACTTAGCCCAATTTACGCAATACATCAAAAATGCTACGCTCCCCAACAATCTCCCTCTTTGCGTCAAATTGGAGCGAGATCACTTTGTCTTCTTACTTAGGCCAACAGCAGCAGGAACCTTCTTCTTTACAGTCTCAAACAGACGAGAGATAAGTGCGAGAATCGTCTGTCTGAACTGAATGTACCATTGTATCATATCATCAAAATACTTGATATCATCCGCTATATTTTCCTTGAACCTGTGGATGATCCCCAACACATGCTCAAGACAAGCAGTGGTATAAAGATGTTTATCAACTAAGGCAAAGAGAAATTTCTGTCCTTCACTCCTAGTGAACATGACGGAGTTTCGCCTCGGGTCAATTTTTCCCATCTTCATCTGGTTTAGATCACTGGCCGAGCCAACAGGAGATATCTTCGGTTTCTTCTTGAAGACATTTGCAATCTCCTGATCCATCAGGGCGACCTCCATGATATAGCACACCAACATCCTCTTGAGATGGTCAATGATCGGACCATATTAAACTTCATTAGTCAGTAGGATGTTGTGCAGGACGATCGAGTCATGGGGGTTGAGGTTTGGTAGATCTGCTAAAGAGATGGCATGCTCGGTTTTTGAAGATCCTCTGACGACCTTGAACCGAACGTTGATAAATCTCCCTTCAGTGTATGGTTTCAGGACCCGAACGTTGATGATCTTCTGAGCGCTCCAGGTTTGATACTGAGGTTGAGCAGCCTTCAGATAGAATTCAATCAATTCCCGATCAACCTCTGGATGAGGATGAGGGAACTCAGCAACGTTGGCGAAGGCGTGAAAGATGAACGCCTTTCGGGTTAAGGGCATGTCGAACTGAGAGTCGACGGAGTTGTAGCAGTCAAAAGAGATTACCGGTTCAAGCCATAAGATGCTTGGAGTATCGATTGCCTCTTTTATCATCCTCTCGAGAGTCCAGGCAGGAAAAAGAGTCTTCCTACTCTCGAGAAGGTCGTGGGCTTCTTTCTTTTTACGTTCTGCTTCTTCAGCTTCTCTTGCCACACGAACATTATCATCTTCATCATTGCGTCGACTTTTGCATTTTAGCAAGTCGGCAATGGTTTCATTGTCTTCTTCTTCATCCTCATCAGCAAGTTTCTTGCCTTTATCCTTCACACCCGAACCAGAGGCTTGGCCTACAGGAGGAGGTTCGGTTGTGTGAGTTGCCTTTGAGGAATGAGGTGGTTGCGATCCAGACTCCTTTTCTCCCCCTTGTTTCGGATTGGACACGAAATCGGGTAGCCCTTCAATTTTACTAAGCAGATCCAGGGCAGGAGCGAGCTTCTCTGCAAGGGTACGCCTCACAGAATGATTTAGGATTGGATCATGCGCTTCGAGGATGTTGGATATGGCTGAGTGTACATCCGAAACACATGTCTTGATGACCTCCCGTTCGGATCGAAGAGCGTCAATTTGTTGTTGAGAATTGGAAAGTTGAGCACTCTTAACCTTTAGGGCAGTGGTCTTCCTTGCCAAGACATCCATCAACGAGTTCTCAGCAGCCAGATCCTCTTGGAGTTTAGAGAGGCGCTCGTCAATAGATGCACGGAAGGCAGAGTTGTCATATGTCAGAGATTGACGAAGTGTGGCAAAGGACTTCAACTCTGTGGAGACAAACGTGGCCAACTGTTGAACAATTGGTTCCAACGTTGTCTTGGTGGCAATGGCACTCTCCTGTAAAGATTGTAACAGGGTAGAGGCATCAGAGAATAGTTTATCGACTTTTGCGGTCGCGGCCTCATAGGCTTTCGTCGAGGCATCAATGGCGGTGGTTGCAGAAGCGACCGAATCTTGCTGAGCCCTTGAGAAGGCATCAACAATCTTCTGAAGAGCAGCTTCAGAGAGAGATGATTGAGAGTTGGAGGAAGAAGCAATGAGCAAGTCAACCTTGTCATGTAGCTCCTTAAGATGTTTCTTTGTTACCGGAGCATCCTCATCATCGTCGCTTTGCACTTGAAACGGACTGTAATAGACCGAATCAAATGTCATTTGTTCCCCGCCAAGGAAAGGGTTATCTCCGTTAGAGGCATGATCGGGAGATGGTGGTGGTGGTGAAGTTGGGGGTGTAGTGGTATGAGTAGGTTCAGGTTGAGTGGTTTCGGGTGTAGGTGTAGGTGTAGGTGCAGGTTCGGTTTGTTTTTGAGTAGGGGTAGGTTCGAGTGCTTTTTGGGTTTCGGTTGTGTGTATGGGTTCGGTTGCTGGTGGAGGTTCGGTTGCATCGGTATGAACCCCCGTATCAGATACGTTGGTTGTAACCTTTGCAGTGGATGTTGTTGTTGCATCGGTGAAGATGGGTGGTGGCATAGGGAATGAGGTTTTTGGAATATGGGTAAAAGGGTTTATGGTGGGAATAGAAGTAGGAATTGTTTGAGTAGGAGAGGGAATTGGAGAAGTATGGATTTGCATTTCAGGGGTAGATGATATGGGTGGTGTGTTGCCTCTTGGAGGTGTGTTGCCTCTTGGAGAGTCGTCAGAATCCGAACTCTCACCCTCCGATTCACTGGAAGAGGAAGCGATAATGAGCTTTCGCTTTGGTTGTGTCTTTCGCCTCTTCTGCTGCGGTGACTGAGCAGCTTTGGTAGATTTCCTCTTCTTAGGAGAAGGGCCTTTAGCCCCTTTCGCCATCTGTTTGCCTTTGTCAGCCTTTTTGCCTCTCAGAGCAGGCTTATTGGCATCGTGAATTGATTTGAGCATCTCCGGCGTGAGATCCCTCGGACCAGATTTCTTGAACTCCTTGTAGGTCCGGATGATCCTGCTGTCAGCTGGAACATCAGCGTACATGGTTTCCAGAATGGAACCACTGAAAGGGAATTTTCAAGCATCGGAGACGATGATCTTCGTGGTATGGAATGTACCAATCGAAGACATCGGTGCGCCGACGACAGTGGGAATGCTGTATTTGTCCATGACCCACTTCGTAATGAGGGTCCAAAACCTGGCATACGACACCTCAGAATGCCGTGAACAGGAGGATAAACTCTGGATGAGTTGCTGCCAGAGAACAAACACATAATCAACGTTAATACCGTTGTAGACACCGTACAAGATGGACAGGAATAGTCGACTGGAGCCATCTGAACCAGAGCTTCTTTCTGAAAGACCCTTGAATAGCACAGTGAACATTCCGTTCCACTATGGCGGCAAACACGATTTCTTGAACTTAGCGACGGAAGTTAGCGCCTCCGTATACCCCATATTGTAGAACATGTTGAAGAGGTGCCCCATGGGAATAGTCTCTGGATTAACCCTTGAAGGGTCAGCTTCAAACCCTAGCAGTGAGCCAAATCGTTGCTTGGAGATAGAGGCTTTGTGATGAGAAACTTCGAAGAAGATCCTGTCAACGACTTTGTCGTAATGAGCCGTCGCGTAGATCTGTGAGAGAAACTCCATGGGAACTGATTCCACCCTTGAAAGTGCAGGTGCAATTGGCGAATACTTTAAGCACTCGATGATTGGGAACATGTAGGAATCATAGGCGTGAGGGGTTAAGTCAATGATGAGACATTGCTGAGGGCGAATGGGAAGGATGTGAGAAGTAGCATGAACAAAGGATGAATCGGCCATTGTTGAAGAGAGGGAAGAAGATGATGAACAGTTAGGGTTCAGGAAATTCTTGCTTTCTTGGGAATTTTGATTACAGTAAAGAGGTAAATGGTAGAGGATGTCGCCTTTTATAGTGGGTTTAAGGAGAGAGAAAGATCTGCCCAAATCTTCTATCGAAATACCAAGAGTTTTCCGGAGGTGACTGATGCGTGACAGTTGGGGAATCGATGATCACGCATGAGAGAGAATGTCAGATTCCGAAGAACACGCCTCCCATCAGGCGCCGTTTCTGATAAACCGTTTCAAATTCACACGCGCCTTTCTGTGCCAGAGGAGAACCGTTTCAAATTCGCACACGCGTCTGCGACGTCAGATAGAGATTAGACGCTTAAAATTCGCACGCGTTCCCTATTCCGCCGGTTGAAATCAAATCAATTAATCTCCCGCCTGAGTCAGCAACTCCTCATCTTATCCCTTTAAAGTGGAACGACATCTTTTGAATAATACGCCCACGTGGATTAACATTGACCACAGCTTATAATCAACCACCAATCCAATGAAATAGCCTGTAATTATTAGAACCAGAATCTTGGAAAATCAAAGATTTTCGTGCTAAGGGTGTAAAAAGAAAAGAAATAAAGCAAATCTTTTTAGGAATAATTGTGATGTCAATAATGAGACGAAACAAATGATCCCGGGCACGAATCTCTTCCTTCAAAGTCAAGAGAGACCTTAAAGTGTTAGTGTGGGTTCCCGTTGAATAACGATCAAACACTTATTAAGAAGTGTTGAAAGGCTTCTTTTAATTAGGCTTCTTAGGGTGGCTTTAGCTTTGATTCATCAGTTCTAATCTTGAAATAAGATAGAAAGTGAACAAAGTACTTGTGAGACCGGTGTAGTCTGTTGAACAAGTAGGTAGGAAATAATTTTTAAAGTGGCTTGGAAAATATAAAATCTCAACAAAAAATTAAAAACTGGATCCCAAGGGAAGAAATGTTATGGTGTTTAACAATTTCATAGGAATCACACAAAATAAGAATTTGAGATTTCATGTAGATACGTCCGTCAATTCGTTAGTGAAAACTTGAGGAAATTAATTGTTCACCGTCAATTCAGATTTGGTATTGAATTTTGGGTTTCACTCAGCTCGTAGTGGCACGAAACTATGATCATAAACGCAGTTTTTGAGTAACCATAAACCTCAGTGGTAATTTCTGAGAGTCTCAAGGGTTACGTAGGTGAAACGAATTTAATGGAGAAATGTAATAGAGATGGTGTAAGAAATCAAAGTACCTCTGCTGCAAAAAGTAGGACCAAGCAGAAAACTCTTATCTCATGTGAGAAGAGAGTTAGGTAGCTCACGATTAGAATAAGTGTGGTAGCCTAATTGGGAAGACAAGGTTTGTGTATACCATGTCATTAAGGCTATTATTCAGAATCTGATGAGGCTTTGGGCACATACAGCAGCATGCTTCTAGGGACACTTAACTAATTCTACAATTTCCCCATAAGCGAACACACAAATAAAATAAAATTAAAGACAAAAAGCAAATAAAGAACAAAATATTTTTGGTGTTTTTGATATTTGAAGAAAAGATATATTTTTGGAATTTTTGATATATAAAAAAAATAAATGATAAAAAAAAAAATAAGACTGAGAAAGAAAATAAAAAGATAAAAAAAAAACTTTGGAAAAATTTGGAACCGAACCCGAGCGTTCGGTTGATTTCGGTTGAGAAAAATTTTGAAAAACCGAACCCGAGCGTTCGGTTGATTTCGGTTTTGAAAAATTTTGGAAAAGCGAACCCGATCGTTCGGTTGGTTTCGGTTTTGAAAAATTTTGGAAAACCGAACCCGAGCGTTCGGTTGGTTTCGGTTTTGAAAAATTTTGGAAAGCCGAACCCGAGCGTTCGGTTGGTTTCGGTTTTGAAAAATTTTGAAAAACCAAACCCGAGCGTTCGGTTGATTTCGGTTTTGAAAAATTTTGGAAAAGCGAACCCGAGTGTTTGGTTGGTTTCGGTTTTGAAAAATTTTGGAAAACCGAACCCGAGCGTTCGGGTGGTTTCGGTTTTGAAAAATTTTGGAAAACCGAACCCAAACCTTCGGTTGGATTCGGTTTTGAAAAATTTTGAAAAACCGAACCCGAACGTTCGGTCTATTTCGGTTACCGAAGAAATTAGATTTTCAAATAGGAAATACTTTTGACAAAAAGGAATGAAATAGAAACACTTATACATGAAATTTACAACCAAGAAAACCACCTTTGATTGATGAGCGAAGTGCAGATTATCTAACCGAACCCGAGCGTTCGGTTCATTTCGGTACATGAGTACAAAAACCGAACCCGAACGTTCGGTCTAGTTCGCTTCTTACTTGTGAGATTGAGAGGTAGTTTGTGGTACTGACTCTGATTCCATCATACCTAGCCCTTGTAGAATTGTGTTGAATGACGCTTCAGGAAGAGCTTTGGTAAAGACATCAGCCAGTTGATCAGTGGTTCTAACAAAGTGAATTTCAACGTTTCCATCTTCCACATGATCTTTGATGAAGTGATACCTCAGTGCTATGTGCTTAGTTTTGGAGTGTTGCACTGGGTTATGACAAATCCTAATTGCACTTTCAGAGTCACAATATAGTGGGATCTTTTTCATATTGAGTCCATAGTCTCGGAGTTGACTCTGGATCCAAATCACTTGAGAGGTACAGGATGCTGCTGCTATGTATTCTGCTTCAGCTGTAGACAAAGACACACACGTTTGTTTCTTCGATTGCCAGCTAACCAACTTCCCATCAAGAAATTGGCAGCCTCTAGTGGTGCTTTTTCTGTCCAGTCCACAACCTCCAAGGTCTGCATCTGAGAAGGCTTGAACGAAGAAGCCTGAGTTGGGAGGATACCATAGACCTAAAGAGGTAGTTCGCTTGAGATATCGTAGAATGTTCTTCGCTGCAAGCATGTGAGGTTCGCATGGGTTGGCCTGAAATCTAGCACAGTAACAAACAGAAAACATTATGTCAGGCCTGCTAGCAGTGAGATACATCAGAGAACCGATCATCTGGCGATAAAGCGTTATATCAACAGCCGGTTTATCCAAGGATGGAGTGAGCTTGGTGCCGAACGCCATTGGAACTTTGACTTTTGAGTCTCCCATCATGCCAAATTTTGCAAGGAGAGTCTTCGTGTAAGCTTCCTGATTAATAAAGATGCCTTCGGGTCCCTGTCTAATGTTTAAACCAAGGAAAAAGTTAATAGGACCCATTGAGCTCATTTCAAATTTAGTCTCCATCAGCTTTCTGAATTCAGCCGTTAAGCTAGGATTCGTTGAGCCAAAGATGATATCATCGACATAAATTTGAACAATCATAACGTGGTTACCTTCCTTCTTACGGAAGAAGGTTGGGTCAACCGAACCTTGTTTGAATTTGGACATCTTTAAAAATTTATTCAGCGTTTCATACCAGGCTCTCGGAGCTTGTTTCAGAGTTTGGAATCTGGGCTTATGGGGCTTGACAACCTGCGAACGATTGGAATCTGGGCTCGCTCTCGTTTTCTCCCATGCATTTTCAGAGTTTGGAATATTTAGGTTCGTGGTCGATATTTATTCGCATTGGAACTGTGGTCGATTGATTAGGAGCGAAAGGATTTGGAATTGATTTATGGCCTCGATCTAACTTGGGTTCACGTGATTATGCTTGGAACGAAAGAGGTAAGGACCGAAAGCGAACCTGTTCTCGAACCGAACATGGTTTCGGTTCAATGAACCTGGACCGAACTTGGTTTCGGTTGCTTGTACTTGGAACGAATGGTCGATTTGCATCTCACATTTCTCAAACGATCCTAGTACTTGGAACGAAAGTATGATTCGCGAGTATTAATTTTGGGGTCTTGCATTTGTTCCAGTCGTTGCATCCCTTTTATCAGGCGTCTAAATTGGGGAAGAAGATAAACATATTACACTTATGGTCCCTGAAACTTCGGTGATTTGACTCCTTTGGTCCCTATGCGTTTCATGCCTTGGCAGTTTTGCACCAATTCCAGATTTTGTTGCAAATAAAGGGGTTTATTGGTGCACGATTACAATTTCAGCCCCTGAGTTTCTGGAAAGTGATAATTTCAGCCCATTTTTTGAAAAAGTTTATAATTTTAAGGGCTGGTGAACAGTTTTTAATTCTTTAATGCATATATTTTTTCGTGAACAGAAAATTATGGATTCCATCAAGTCTTGGCGGTTCGGAAAGTCGTTTTTTGTGATAACGTCAAATTTTCACGACTTTTTTCGGATTTTATACTTTATTGTGTATATCATTTTGTCACGGGGGAGCATAGTAAATTTTTATCCATTCAAGATCATTCTCATGACCATTTGAAGGCTTTATAATCATGTTTTTGATTATAAATCGGCGGAGAATTTGGTATGGTCATTCGAAATTGGATTTGTGACTTTTCAAAGTTGAAGATTTTTTATAAAGCTTGTGGTAGAATTATGAAGGTAGCTTTTACAGCGGAAGTTCTTCATCGAGCTCTGCTAAAGCTTTTATAGAGAAGTATCCTTTACAGCGGAAGTTCTTTATCGAGCTCTGCTAAGGACTTGTTATATCTCTGACTTCTTGTATTTTCTCGATCAAGTGGCGTTACGAATCTTAAAGTTTGGGTTGTTACATGATATTTTTTGATGGATTATATCATTAGCTTATTTGAAGATCATTGTGACTTGGAGGGGGAGCTCTTCAAAGACAAGAAGTGATTTGGTTTCTTTATTCTGAAATGGGTTTTTATGGCGGGCTTGGTTTTCATGAAATTTTTTTTTGGGATTACATTCGAAAATGAAGTTTAAAGACATTACTTCAGTGCTTGATTTATATATCCTAGAGCTCGTGTTTGAAGACTATTGAAGAATCAAGATTCATGGACTGTTTCATCTATTCCTCGTTGCAAGATCTTTTTATTCGCTAGATGCTTGTTTTGGAAATTAAAGCATTGTCATCCATTCCATACTTTGAGGGGGAGATTCTAGGGTTTCAAAGCACTCCATGGATGATGGAAATGGGCCCCTTGATGAAGTGTAGGTTAAAAGCCCAAGACTTGTCTTTTCCCTATAAATAGTCATGTATTATTCACAATTAGGGTTAAGAGTGAGGCAAAATGTAGCCGCCACGTGAGGTTTCTTATGTAGTGTTAGATTCTTTAGTCTATGTTGAAAGTGTAATTTATTCCTCATATTTGAATAAATCGAGTGATCATTCAACATAATCTTCATAATTGTGTTTGTTCTTATTTTCCGCATTTTGTTCATCAAATCTCAATTAGGGTTTTATTCCCAACACTTTAGAACACTCAAACTGACTCCAAAAAGCATAAAAGTTAGCAGAAACAGTTTTGACTTCCAATGGAGTGCTTGACTGAACAGGATAGAAAATTTCGGGTTGTCACATCATCCCCCTTAGAGGGAATTTTGTCCCGAAATTAGATTTTAAGCAAGGAAGTAGCAGGAACAATCAAGTAAAAAGGGATGAGGATATTTCAGTTTTACTGATCCTCACACTCCCATGTGAATTTCGGTCCTCGCTTCGCGTTCCAGTGAACCTTCATCTATGGGATGCGGCTTTGCTTCGTCCGCTTGATCTTTCGCTTCATGGTCACTACGGTTCTTCCACAAAGGTGAGGCTCTCGTTGAACTCGATCTTGTCGAGTGGGATTACAAGAGTCTCGTCGAACAGACACTTTCTCAAGTTCGAGACGTGGAAGGTAGAATGTACATTGTTAAGTTTGCGGGGTAGGTTGAGTCGTAGAGGCTTCTAAGCTCTTTCTTACTACGAGAGTAGATACGTAGGTCATTTATAATGACAATAACAAACTGATGCAAGTAAGGACGACATGCCCTATTCATTTAGACCATGAATACTGTGGCACATTTGTCTTATCCGAGGGGTATCACTACGGACTCGTAGCGTCCACATCGAGTTCGGAAGGTCGTCCTCAGGACATCCCTTCTCTAACACTCGTAACTAGTGATATTCAGATCTCAGGTCCATCTCCGAAAGGTAAATCGTTTCCTTGTGGTTGGTCAACCAATTCATCTATGCGAGGCAGAGGGTAACGATCACTAATGGAAATCTTTTCGAGGTCTCCATTAGTCGATGCACATACTAACTAATCCGTCTTTCCTCTTGACGAACCAAACTGGAGTTCCCCAGGGTGAGAAACTTGGTCTTATAGAGCCATTGCTGAGCAGTTCGTTAAGTTGACCGGACAGTTCTTGCATCTCTGTAGGTGCTACACTATAGGGCGATTTGGTTACAAGGGTAGCATTTGATTGGACTCTAAGTTATTCGCATGATAGCATGATTACTCGTAGTCTTGAGTAGTCTCTGTCCTGAAGTTCATTTTAGGAGTCATATTTGGTTCATCAATCACAGCTTCATGCATACGAGTCGTATATAATTAAGAATAAAAAGGCAGTCGAATAAATGATTCTTCTTTAAGCTCACATCCAAACAAGGAAAAGAAGTTAAAGTGGAATCATCAATTCTAAACCTGTAGAACCTTGATTATATATCACCCTTGTGTATACATGCTTCAGCGATAGATCAACCGTATGGGTCTTTGGATTGAACTTGACGTACTGTACGAGTGGTATTCCTGGAAGGTTTGCTGAGGTTTCTTCGGGAGGGACACAAATCATAAGGTACTCTATGCATGACTACCTCGGAGTTCTAGAATGACGGTTTCGCTGGGAAGGTGATTACAGAGAAAGAGATGTACACACAAAACTGGTATTATGAGGTTCGAATTGACCCAATTTGTACGATAATGTCAGACTATTCGGAATAAGAGGCATTAGACTTAGATCATAAACGATGTTACAAATATCACAGCAGTGCAACTTCTAACAGAGTTTCAGTACTTTAGATTAACTACAAGACAACTGTTGCGAACAAGGTATACTATAAAAACCAAGTATACGCAGCACGAGAGCCCCTTGCACCAGCATCGGTTGTGGAAGTGATGTGTCGGGTCGGAGTTATGTGGACGTGGGTGCTTTCGTTGTTCCTCCTTTTCAAACAATTCCTTTTAAAGTGACCTATTTCACCGCAACCATAGCAAGCTTGGTTGACTCCGATGTCAGGGATTTGAGTAATGGGTCGTGCCGGTGCTCTATAGCTACGAGCATGGTGCCTTATTTTGTCGCGATTGTAGCATTGCATTTCATGGAAAGCCCCAATATGATGAAAGATGTGACAACCCAAAATTTCTGTTAGTTTTAACGTTAAATTTAATGTCGCAGTTAACGTCGAAATTAGTTACGTCAAAAATTAGCCAAATTTATCCCGAAAATATTTTTGACTAGACTTAAACCCGTTGGAATATATTAATTAATATTCGTCAAGCGAAAATAATGTCACGTAAATAATCTTTCCATTTATTTGGAAAAAGTTTACTTTTATTTACGGCCATTTAACCGGGTAAAATTTTTTAAACCCCATTAAACATAAGTATCGGGTAGTCGTATACCGGGTACAACACCCAAGCCCTATATAAGGGTGGGTGGACACTCCTTAGAAACCTTTTACCACCTTAGACCCTCTCTCTCTCTACTTTGTCTCTCTACAAACGGGTTTTGGTCACATTTCTCAAACGATCCTAGTACTTGGAACGAAAGTATGATTCGCGAGTATTAATTTTGGGGTCTTGCATTTGTTCCAGTCGTTGCATCCCTTTTATCAGGCGTCTAAATTGGGGAAGAAGATAAACATATTACACTTATGGTCCCTGAAACTTCGGTGATTTGACTCCTTTGGTCCCTATGCGTTTCATGCCTTGGCAGTTTTGCACCAATTCCAGATTTTGTTGCAAATAAAGGGGTTTATTGGTGCACGATTACAATTTCAGCCCCTGAGTTTCTGGAAAGTGATAATTTCAGCCCATTTTTTGAAAAAGTTTATAATTTTAAGGGCTGGTGAACAGTTTTTAATTCTTTAATGCATATATTTTTTCGTGAACAGAAAATTATGGATTCCATCAAGTCTTGGCGGTTCGGAAAGTCGTTTTTTGTGATAACGTCAAATTTTCACGACTTTTTTCGGATTTTATACTTTATTGTGTATATCATTTTGTCACGGGGGAGCATAGTAAATTTTTATCCATTCAAGATCATTCTCATGACCATTTGAAGGCTTTATAATCATGTTTTTGATTATAAATCGGCGGAGAATTTGGTATGGTCATTCGAAATTGGATTTGTGACTTTTCAAAGTTGAAGATTTTTTATAAAGCTTGTGGTAGAATTATGAAGGTAGCTTTTACAGCGGAAGTTCTTCATCGAGCTCTGCTAAAGCTTTTATAGAGAAGTATCCTTTACAGCGGAAGTTCTTTATCGAGCTCTGCTAAGGACTTGTTATATCTCTGACTTCTTGTATTTTCTCGATCAAGTGGCGTTACGAATCTTAAAGTTTGGGTTGTTACATGATATTTTTTGATGGATTATATCATTAGCTTATTTGAAGATCATTGTGACTTGGAGGGGGAGCTCTTCAAAGACAAGAAGTGATTTGGTTTCTTTATTCTGAAATGGGTTTTTATGGCGGGCTTGGTTTTCATGAAATTTTTTTTTGGGATTACATTCGAAAATGAAGTTTAAAGACATTATTTCAGTGCTTGATTTATATATCCTAGAGCTCGTGTTTGAAGACTATTGAAGAATCAAGATTCATGGACTGTTTCATCTATTCCTCGTTGCAAGATCTTTTTATTCGCTAGATGCTTGTTTTGGAAATTAAAGCATTGTCATCCATTCCATACTTTGAGGGGGAGATTCTAGGGTTTCAAAGCACTCCATGGATGATGGAAATGGGCCCCTTGATGAAGTGTAGGTTAAAAGCCCAAGACTTGTCTTTTCCCTATAAATAGTCATGTATTATTCACAATTAGGGTTAAGAGTGAGGCAAAATGTAGCCGCCACGTGAGGTTTCTTATGTAGTGTTAGATTCTTTAGTCTATGTTGAAAGTGTAATTTATTCCTCATATTTGAATAAATCGAGTGATCATTCAACATAATCTTCATAATTGTGTTTGTTCTTATTTTCCGCATTTTGTTCATCAAATCTCAATTAGGGTTTTATTCCCAACACTTTAGAACACTCAAACTGACTCCAAAAAGCTTAAAAGTTAGCAGAAACAGTTTTGACTTCCAATGGACTGCTTGACTGAACAGGATAGAAAATTTCGGGTTGTCACATCATCCCCCTTAGAGGGAATTTTGTCCCGAAATTAGATTTTAAGCAAGGAAGTAGCAGGAACAATCAAGTAAAAAGGGATGAGGATATTTCAGTTTTACTGATCCTCACACTCCCATGTGAATTTCGGTCCTCGCTTCGCGTTCCAGTGAACCTTCATCTATGGGATGCGGCTTTGCTTCGTCCGCTTGATCTTTCGCTTCATGGTCACTACGGTTCTTCCACAAAGGTGAGGCTCTCGTTGAACTCGATCTTGTCGAGTGGGATTACAAGAGTCTCGTCGAACAGACACTTTCTCAAGTTCGAGACGTGGAAGGTAGAATGTACATTGTTAAGTTTGCGGGGTAGGTTGAGTCGTAGAGGCTTCTAAGCTCTTTCTTACTACGAGAGTAGATACGTAGGTCATTTATAATGACAATAACAAACTGATGCAAGTAAGGACGACATGCCCTATTCATTTAGACCATGAATACTGTGGCACATTTGTCTTATCCGAGGGGTATCACTACGGACTCGTAGCGTCCACATCGAGTTCGGAAGGTCGTCCTCAGGACATCCCTTCTCTAACACTCGTAACTAGTGATATTCAGATCTCAGGTCCATCTCCGAAAGGTAAATCGTTTCCTTGTGGTTGGTCAACCAATTCATCTATGCGAGGCAGAGGGTAACGATCACTAATGGAAATCTTTTCGAGGTCTCCATTAGTCGATGCACATACTAACTAATCCGTCTTTCCTCTTGACGAACCAAACTGGAGTTCCCCAGGGTGAGAAACTTGGTCTTATAGAGCCATTGCTGAGCAGTTCGTTAAGTTGACCGGACAGTTCTTGCATCTCTGTAGGTGCTACACTATAGGGCGATTTGGTTACAAGGGTAGCATTTGATTGGACTCTAAGTTATTCGCATGATAGCATGATTACTCGTAGTCTTGAGTAGTCTCTGTCCTGAAGTTCATTTTAGGAGTCATATTTGGTTCATCAATCATAGCTTCATGCATACGAGTCGTATATAATTAAGAATAAAAAGGCAGTCGAATAAATGATTCTTCTTTAAGCTCACATCCAAACAAGGAAAAGAAGTTAAAGTGGAATCATCAATTCTAAACCTGTAGAACCTTGATTATATATCACCCTTGTGTATACATGCTTCAGCGATAGATCAACCGTATGGGTCTTTGGATTGAACTTGACGTACTGTACGAGTGGTATTCCTGGAAGGTTTGCTGAGGTTTCTTCGGGAGGGACACAAATCATAAGGTACTCTATGCATGAGTACCTCGGAGTTCTAGAATGACGGTTTCGCTGGGAAGGTGATTACAGAGAAAGAGATGTACACACAAAACTGGTATTATGAGGTTCGAATTGACCCAATTTGTACGATAATGTCAGACTATTCGGAATAAGAGGCATTAGACTTAGATCATAAACGATGTTACAAATATCACAGCAGTGCAAATTCTAACAGAGTTTCAGTACTTTAGATTAACTACAAGACAACTGTTGCGAACAAGGTATACTATAAAAACCAAGTATACGCAGCACGAGAGCCCCTTGCACCAGCATCGGTTGTGGAAGTGATGTGTCGGGTCGGAGTTATGTGGACGTGGGTGCTTTCGTTGTTCCTCCTTTTCAAACAATTCCTTTTAAAGTGACCTATTTCACCGCAACCATAGCAAGCTTGGTTGACTCCGATGTCAGGGATTTGAGTAATGGGTCGTGCCGGTGCTCCATAGCTACGAGCATGGTGCCTTATTTTGTCGCGATTGTAGCATTGCATTTCATGGAAAGCCCCAATATGATGAAAGATGTGACAACCCAAAATTTCCGTTAGTTTTAACGTTAAATTTAATGTCGCAGTTAACGTCGAAATTAGTTACGTCAAAAATTAGCCAAATTTATCCCGAAAATATTTTTGACTAGACTTAAACCCGTTGGAATATATTAATTAATATTCGTCAAGCGAAAATAATGTCACGTAAATAATCTTTCCATTTATTTGGAAAAAGTTTACTTTTATTTACGGCCATTTAACCGGGTAAAATTTTTTAAACCCCATTAAACATAAGTATCGGGTAGTCGTATACCGGGTACAACACCCAAGCCCTATATAAGGGTGGGTGGACACTCCTTAGAAACCTTTTACCACCTTAGACCCTCTCTCTCTCTACTTTGTCTCTCTACAAACGGGTTTTGGTCAAAAATCGTCCCTCCGAGCCTCAAATCGGTAAGTAAACCTCCCTAGCTTGTTGTTCAACACATCTATCTTCCAAATTTGTGACTTAATCATCCGGAAACCTCAAGAACATGATTTTACGGTCTTGGGAGCCTCCCAAAACCGTAAACCCCTTGGATGTGGGTTTTAATGCTCAAAAACCCTTCCCAAACACTTCTCATGCTTAGCAATGGCTTAGAGACTTACCCGAAAGGACTTAGAACACCAAAATTGGACCAAATGGGGAGTAAACATGAGTTTATGGTCTAAGGATGTTGTTAGACCATAAACCCATGTTCATGGGCCATAAACACCTTTTATGGGGTCAAGCTACCCCTCAAACACCTCCAACGGCTTCCATGTACTTCCTAGAGTACATAGAACCTTGTTTTCCTTCATTTTATGCACCAAAGCATACAAAATCATGTCACACTTGAGTTTATAGCCCAAGAAGGGTCTTGGACCGTACACACACATCCTTAGACCATAAACACCCCCAAAGGGTGTTAAAGTGCCCTCAACACTTTGTATGGTTTGGAATTGGACCTAGAACTTCGTATGCTTAACCTACAACCACAAAAACGCATGATTTAGGGACTAACATGAGTTTATTTCCGTAAACTCATGTGTTTAAGGTAGCAAACTCCCCAAGTGTATCTCCTTAGAGCGTAAACACCTTTCCAAGGTGTTTAAGTGCCCTAAACACCTTCCTATGCCTCTAAAAGCCACTAGAACCTTACATACATGAGTTTACGACCGTAAACTCATGTGTTTACGGCCGTAAACTCCTCAAGGAGTAAACATTGGACCGTATACTCCACTTTGTGCCCATTTTGAGCCCCAATCACTTCCTTAGCCCTTGATTCAACTCTAGCATGACTCCATGAGTGAGTTAAGACCTTAAGCATCCCATGACACTACTACCATGAGTTTACGGCCGTAAACTCATGGGGGAAAGGGTCTTCAAACCGTAGACACCCATAAGGGCCTTTATTTGAGGAGTAAACTCCAAAGTGAGCCCACACACACCTTCTATGCAAGCCTTGACACTTCTAGCACTTGTAGCAAAGTGTTTTTATGACGTATGACCTCCTTACTTGCTGAATTAGTCATTAAATGACTAATTGGATACTTAAATGTATCATTACATGTTAAATAGGATTCGAGTGTGTGGTCAAGTCCTCACTTGACACTTAGCATCCTATACCGGGACCTTCACCCGATCCACTTACAACAGGTGAGTTCACACCCCTTAATGAACCTTTTTAAATGTTTTTACATGTTTTAGGGGGGGGGGGGAGGGGAATACAAGTTAAAACATGCCAGTTATCATATAAATCATATGTGATTAATAACCCGCATGCACAAGGATTTATTACACTGTTAACTGTTTTACTAAGTATGATACTGTAAATGGTTTTCTAAAATGTTTTCACTTGTTCAAAGCTCTTCTCAAATTTGTCTCTCGCGCTGTATGTTTTATTTTAAATTCAGTTACAACAGCATTTTAAACAAAGGTTTTCTTTACCTAAAATGTTTTATCAAAGTTTCATTTAAAACTAATTTTACAAAAGAATACCAAAACGTGATTTGCTCAAGTATAAAAGTTTCTCCAAGTTTTTCATCAAAGTTTTCTTCCATGTTTTTATTCTCTTACTTTGTTAGATACTACTGCTTCGTTATACTTCCTCGTACTTAATGCTACTACTTTGTTAACACTTATACTTCGTGAGACACTTTTACTTCACGATACGCTTTTACTTCATGATACGCTTATACTTCATGATACGCTTATACTTCATGATACGCTTATACTTCACGATACGATTATGCTCCACGCTACACTTATACTTCACGATACGCTTCTGCTTGTTAACACTTATACTTTGTGAAAAACGTCTACTTCGTTAAACACTTAAACTTCGTTAAATGCTTCTACTTAGTTAAATGTATGCATGTGCTTGTATATATATATATATATATATAATTTTTAAAGGACTTAGGAAGGCTTGTTCGCCCTATTTCCTTTTCTTCATTGAGATGTGGTCTGGTGGGATCGACTGTCCGTCCGAAGGTCATTTGATCATTAGTTATATATTATGTATACAAGCATAGACATATCGGTTTACATTAGCCAGTTCAGTTGTGAGTCTCTATCATTAGTCCAGTATTTTACATCAGATATCACTATATGAGATACATCTTCAATACACGGCCTTCTCCGTTGTCATGTTGGTAACTAGAATCTCTTGTAAGGAGAGCGGACATTGTGTGTATAGATCTATACGTGATTGACACCCCCGCACCCTGACTGCTAGCTACAGTCCACGGCCTACCAAGCCAAGGGGTGACAAATGTCACACTTACACTGACGCTTACAGGGCGTCAAGTTTTCTAGTGTCTATTAGTATGGTTACAAGTATCTTGAGGTTACCTTATAATTCATGGCGTTAAGGTAACAGGTTTTAACACTGTATTCATTGTTTTTAGACCTTGCTAGACGTATCATTCATTTGATACTGTCTGGGGTATGTATTCACTGTATTCACTGTTTTTACACCTTGCTAGACGTATCATTCATTTGATACTGTCTGGGGTCTGTATTCACTGTTTTTAGACCTTGCTAGACGTATCTTTCATTTGATACCATCTGGGGTATATGTCTCCCTTTTGTTAGACTGAGCCAGGCGTACTGTTCATTTGATACTCTCCTGGAGTCTATGATTTCTTTTTGCCTTAGTCAGCAGTCTTCACTGCTGAGGCATATGTTATTTTCCCTGATATTCTCCTACTTTCTTTCAGAATCAATACGACATTTTGATAATGATAGTGTTAAGGAAAAACTACTATTTACCACATAACTCTGTCCAGTCTTGGTAGAAGGCTGCTTTTAATTAGAAAATATAGGATTTTCTAGAAAGGACTCTAATTGACTGTATACTTTAAAACTAATACTTATATAAAGTGATTTGAATAAAATGACACTAAATACTTAAGAACTCACCTGCATTTGTAAAAATGCTGATACTCGCTTTCAAATAACTTTTATTCTCAGGTCAGCAATAGACAGGTACATCTCAGGCGCTTTTGGTGAAGACAGTTTAGTACCAAGTTGCACCTATATTATTACTTGTATTGCTTTGATGTTTCTATGTAATGTAAACCATGTAAAACTATTACTGTTAATGCAATGGTTGTTGTACTTTGATTACTATACTGCATATGTTGTGATACTTGATATGACGTCATCCACCCCAGAACGTTTCCGCCGTTCCGGTTTATGGGTGTGACAGATTGGTATCAGTGCATTGTTTATAGTGAGCTAAGTATATCAATTCATAAAAGATATACAGCCTATAAATACATAGGGATAAAACACTCTGACCAAGAATTATACTTTAAAATATAACCATATTTTACCAAAGTATAAGAACATCCAGAATCTAAACACTCGAACACAAGTATCACAAGATGAACAAGAATAAAATCTTCGGATGTTGAGCATTACCATCAAACCTGGGTAGTTATGTAATCGTAAGCTGGAATAAATGTAACCTGATCAACTACATTTATTCGAGATGCGATGAACATGTGCTTGGGAGTGATAGTGGTGTTGCAACGAGTCTGAAACTTACCAACTAGGAATTCTAGATCCAAACATAAATCTTAAAATACTATGGGAGTATTTTGGAATACTAAAAGACTCACATTAATCCCAGAATTATATTCAGAAGATAAGAAACAAACAAGAATTAAAATACCATAGGGGTATTTTAGCATCCATAGATAACCTTGTGTGAAGAACTAAAAAGATCCTTATTGATATACCTACAATTACAGAGGGTATAATCCCAAGGTTATATATAATAAGGATCCCATAGGCTAAGAATGTGTGGTTTCGTTCTACTTCCTTTTCCTCGTTGGGATGTGGATATAGAGTAGTATCACGTATTCGAAGGCCTATCAGATCTAAGTAATATATGATTTGTATACCCGATGTAATCGTAGCAGGACTCAATATGGATCATCCAGTGAAATGTTAATAATCTCTTAGGATTCTTTAGACATTTCCATTCTCGCACGAACCCTGTAGAAAACCCTATCCACTTCAGTGCTCACCAGAAGAGTTGATGCAAATCCAGGAGAAGTTCATTTTGAAGATTTCCAGTTCGGAAATAAATGAACTAGGTAGAGACTATTGAAATCACCAAGTGTCTACATCTTTTTAGGGACATCGGAGAGAAATTCACCTAAACTTCCCAGATTTCCAGTCATCCATCATGAAGTGATGACACCCAGAGTCAGAATCGGAAGTAAGACAGAGTAGAAATTCAATATATCTATAGGAGAAGAGAACCCTAGGTAACTACCCGAAGGAAACCAATGCTGGTCCCAGTCAAAGATACGAGGTAGACAGAGGGAGCCAATGCATGGAACCCTAGAAGTGTCTTTTCCTCGTGTCCGTCACGCTAATACACCCATAAAATAATACAATTTCGTGAGTTAGTGATTACACTACTCACGCTATATGTTAGGTAAATCGCCTTTTCCCATTGCAAGTAATACGCTTAGAATGGATTCCCCACACCTCTATTGAGGTTGTTTAGCCATAAGTCTTCATGAGCCTTTCTTCCCGCGGACTTCGCTCTGAACTGTTCTCAAATCTTTCCAAGCCGGAGACTAAAACCTTCCCAGTACAAAGGTAACTTAGTAGGAACGACTCCCATCTTATGGCTTTTTCCGATACTCACACTCCTACCTTGTACACCAGGACTACGTCATAGGGATGTAGGTCGACACTCAGATAACCAATATCCGAGGCACGGGAAAAATTTAGGCCTAACATAGTAAGGATAGATATATCCAGGGTTAACCATCGTCTTTCATCAGCTTGTGTTCCTTTCCGTGTAGGAAAACCCATGCCTCCGAAGAAGCGTAACCCATCCACTGGCAAGAAACTGACTCTCCTATTCGATGAAGCTACTTTCTAGGCTGCAGTCTCAGCAGCCGTAGCAGCTGTCATGGATCAACTAAATGATAGCAACGCCAATGTTAGCAAGAGCCCTATCGGAAATTCCGATCCTAGTAGTGGATAGCAGCGACCAACCTCTACATACCCAGCCACTCAAGAACCTCACTAAAATCCACTAAAGAGAAAGATCAAGATTGAGGAGGGAAGTACCCTGGCTCAAGGACCTTCCGAATGGCAACGAGATGAGGTAGTCAATACCCCTGCCAACCCTTCCATCCCAACGTCTAGGAGACCGTACCTAGGAAACCTTCCCCACTGCAGCAAGTGTAGCTACCATCATCATGGTGTATGCCGGGAGCTCTATTATGCTAGGTGCCACATGATGGGGCATATTGCTCGCGTCTGTAGAACCCCGGTTGAGTTTAAGACATCAAGAAGTTGTCGTCTATGTGGTGCGATTGGACACTTCAAGAAGGACTACCTAACTGAAGGAAAAGACAAGGACACAGGAGGAGTCTAACTATAATGCTTAGGGAGAAGCATCAAGGAAACCGGTAGATTTTGGTACGTCTCTCGATCTTAGATAACTAACCGAGAACATAAAAAGGCTTCCTCCCTACTCCCTGTTCCTCGTTGGGTTGTGGGTCTGGGGTGGAGTCGCACAACTGAACATCCTACCGACCTCAATTATATACGACTTGCATACACTAAGTATTAGTGGTTAAGCCAAGTATGAGCTCTACCACGAACCTCATAGTAAAAACCTTTATCCTATTCCATAGAATAGGAGCTAGAGTCAAGAGAACCCTAGTGGGTTGAGCTACTATAATGACCACAAATCCGAAATTTGTTGTCATCCCGGTTAAGCCAACATAGTAGCTAACACCCTCGGTTGGTAAAGAAATATGAGTCGTAAGAGTCAAGGACATTGACTGTGACCATCCACTCACGCTTAATCCCCTGAATTAAGCATCGCAATGAATATCCTGGAAATCCGAGAGCCGCGATAAATTAAACTCTGAGAAGAGTGGATGAGGAGATTAAAGTTCCGAGTGATGGAACCCTATACTCACTAGATTTGACCTAGACTGAGAAAACTCAGAACCTTCAGAAGAGTAGTTGCAAAATACGCTCGCACTACTCAGGCACTTCTTCCACCCCGTTACTGACGAGTAGTGCCTAGGACACTCCGCCTTCTTGCGTGGAGGAAATCACCGTCACCCTGTAGACGATGGACCGCATTCTCCGAAGTAAACACTAGGATACCCAGAACCACAGGATAACCTCCGCAGCCATGAATACTTGGATAAAGTGCGAGAGTAGGTTGCGTTAAGTCTTATAACCCAGATCACAAGGAGATTATAGACTTGACACTAGTGTAGGTTTTAGTCGATGGGTTGTGCAAGAGCACGCACTTTCTGCAACTGAAACAAACCAACGCATTGGAGATTAGGACATGTGTTAGAGATTCATTTAACTACTAGGTGTTCCACGAATACTATCTCGCAAAGAAATAGTAGCACCACCTCCTGAGATAGTCCAACACTCGTCTGGTGAAACCCTATCTCCCTGACCCTGAGGGTTTCCATTAGAAATATCTCATGAAACAGAAGTGCAGGGTCATTTTGCACAATATTGAGATAGACACACAGCAACAAACAGATACCCGTAGACACACAATCCATCCGACGATCTAGAAAACCTCTGAAAGCCAAATAGTAGAAACACGAAATCCAAGGACAACCCGAGCTTTCTAAGAACTAACCTGAAGGACTACACTCCCAGTATGAGAGAACGTTTGGAACTTTGGAATGGTGATCACGCTAGTGATGATCTCGCCATAGAAGTACACGATGTTCTAAATACTGAAAAGCTCTACCCTTTCGAGAGCTTAGGACCATCGGAGATTCTTTAAGGAAATTGGTCCAACCCTTGTCAGACCACTACTACTTTCGGAAATTCCACAAGCTTCACCACAGATCAATCCACTTCTTAGACATAATAAGTGTTTGGCCGACGTCACCCTTTGTATCCCACTCGTCTTGATAGAAACCATTGGGAAAACTAACTTCGTAGACGAACCTGTAGGAATCGCTAACAGCACAAATCAAATTCCACATCCCGTAACTGAAGGTTCGCTGGAAGGCCAAGCGAATACCGGAGTTCAATTGGGAGTGCGAGGACCAACCAAATAGTAAGTACCCTCCTACCTTTACTCGGTCATTCATACCTACTTCCTTGCCTAAACCTGAATTTTGGGACGAAATTCCTTCTAACGGGGGGATGATGTGACAACCCAAAAATTTCCGTTAGTTTTAACGTCAAAGTTAACGTCGCAGTTTACGTCGAAATTAGTTACGTCAAAAATTAGCCAAATTTATCCCGAAAATATTTTTGACCGGACTTAAACCCGTTGGAATATTTTAATTAATATTCGTCAAGCGAAAATAAATTCACGTAAATAATCTTTCCATATATTTGGAAAAAGTTTATTTTTATTTACAGCCATTTAACCGGGTAAAATTTTTTAAACCCCGTTAAACATAAGTATCGGGTAGTCGTATACCGGGTACAACACCCAAGCCCTATATAAGGGTGGGTGGACACTCCTTAGAAACCTTTTACCACCTTAGACCCTCTCTCTCTCTACTTTGTCTCTCTACAAACGGGTTTTGGTCAAAAATCGTCCCTCCGAGCCTCAAATCGGTAAGTAAACCTCCCTAGCTTGTTGTTCAACACATCTATCTTCCAAATTCGTGACTTAATCATCCGGAAACCTCAAGAACATGATTTTACGGTCTTGGGAGCCTCCCAAAACCGTAAACCCCTTGGATGTGGGTTTTAATGCTCAAAAACCCTTCCCAAACACTTCTCATGCTTAGCAATGGCATAGAGACTTACCCGAAAGGACTTAGAACACCAAAATTGGACCAAATGGGGAGTAAACATGAGTTTATGGTCTAAGGATGTTGTTAGACCATAAACCCATGTTCATGGGCCATAAACACCTTTTATGGGGTCAAGCTACCCCTCAAACACCTCCAACGGCTTCCATGTACTTCCTAGAGTACATAGAACCTTGTTTTCCTTCATTTTATGCACCAAAGCATACAAAATCATGTCACACTTGAGTTTACAGCCCAAGAAGGGTCTTGGACCGTACACACACATCCTTAGACCATAAACACCCCCAAAGGGTGTTAAAGTGCCCTCAACACTTTGTATGGTTTGGAATTGGACCTAGAACTTCGTATGCTTAACCTACAACCACAAAAACGCATGATTTAGGGACTAACATGAGTTTATTTCCGTAAACTCATGTGTTTAAGGTAGCAAACTCCCCAAGTGTATCTCCTTAGAGCGTAAACACCTTTCCAAGGTGTTTAAGTGCCCTAAACACCTTCCTATGCCTCTAAAAGCCACTAGAACCTTACATACATGAGTTTACGACCGTAAACTCATGTGTTTACGGCCGTAAACTCATGTGTTACGGCCGTAAACTCCTCAAGGAGTAAACATTGGACCGTATACTCCACTTTGTGCCCATTTTGAGCCCCAATCACTTCCTTAGCCCTTGATTCAACTCTAGCATGACTCCATGAGTGAGTTAAGACCTTAAGCATCCCATGACACTACTACCATGAGTTTACGGCCGTAAACTCATGGGGGAAAGGGTCTTCAAACCGTAGACACCCATAAGGGCCTTTATTTGAGGAGTAAACTCCAAAGTGAGCCCACACACACCTTCTATGCAAGCCTTGACACTTCTAGCACTTGTAGCAAAGTGTTTTTATGACGTATGACCTCCTTACTTGCTGAATTAGTCATTAAATGACTAATTGGATACTTAAATGTATCATTACATGTTAAATAGGATTCGAGTGTGTGGTCAAGTCCTCACTTGACACTTAGCATCCTATACCGGGACCTTCACCCGATCCACTTACAACAGGTGAGTTCACACCCCTTAATGAACCTTTTTAAATGTTTTTACATGTTTTAGGGGGGGAGGGGAATACAAGTTAAAACATGCCAGTTATCATATAAATCACATGTGATTGATAACCCGCATGCACAAGGATTTATTACACTGTTAACTGTTTTACTAAGTATGATACTATAAATGGTTTTCTAAAATGTTTTCACTTGTTCAAAGCTCTTCTCAAATTTGTCTCTCGCGTTGTATGTTTTATCTTAAATTTAGTTACAGCAGCATTTTAAACAAATGTTTTCTTTACCTAAAATGTTTTATCAAAGTTTCATTTAGAACTTATTTTACAAAAGAATACCAAACGTGATTTGCTCAAGTATAAAAGTTTCCCCAAGTTTTTCATCAAAGTTTTCTTCCATGTTTTTATACTCCTACTTTGTTAGATACTACTGCTTCGTTATACTTCCTCGTAGTTAATGCTACTACTTTGTTAACACTTATACTTCGTGAGACACTTTTACTTCACGATACGCTTTTACTTCACGATACGCTTATACTTCACGATACGCTTATACTTCACGATACGCTTATACTTCACGATATGGTTATACATCACAATACGCTTATACTTCACGACACGATTATACTCCACGATACGCTTATACTTCACGATAGGCTTCTGCTTGTTAACACTTATACTTTGTGAAAAACTTCTACTTCGTTAAACACTTAAACTTCGTTAAATGCTTCTACTTAGTTAAATGTATGCCTGTGCTTGTATAGGTATATATAAATAATGTTTAAAGGACTTAGGAAGGCTTGTTCGCCCTATTTCCTTTTCTTCGTTGAGATGTGGTCTGGTGGGATCGGATGTCCGTCCGAAGGTCGTTTGATCATTAGTTATATATTATGTATACAAGCATAGACATATAGGTTTACATTAGTCAGTTCAGTTGTGAGTCTCTATCATTAGTCCAGTATTTTACATCAGATCTCACTATACGAGATACATCGTCAATACATGGCCTTCCCATTTGTCAAGTTGGTAACCAGAGTCTCTTGTAGGGAGAGCGGACATTGTGTGTATAGATCTATACGGGATTGACACCCCCGCACCCTGACTTCTAGCTACAGTCCACGGCCTACCAAGCCAAGGGGTGACAAATGTCACACTTACACTGACGCTTGCAGGGCGTCAAGTTCTCTAGTGTCTATCAGTATGGTTACGAGTATCTCGGGGTTACCTTTTAATTCATGGCCTTAAGGTAACGGGTTTTAACATTGTATTCACTATATTCACTGTTTTTAGACCTTGCTAGACGTATCATTCATTTGATACTGTCTGGGGTCTGTATTCACTGTATTCATTGTATTTACTATTTTCAGACCTTGCTAGACGTATCATTCATTTGATACTGTCTGGGGTCTGTATTCACTGTATTTACTGTTTTTAGACCTTGCTAGAGGTATAATTCATTTGATACTGTCTGGGGTCTGTATTCACTATATTCATTGTATTCACTGTTTTTAGACCTTGCTAGATGTATCTTTCATTTGATACCATCTGGGGTCTGTGTCTCCCTTTTGTTAGACTGAGCCAGGTATACCGTTCATTCGATACTCTCCTGGAGTCTATGATTTCTATTTGCCATAGTCAGCTGTCTTCACTGCTGAGGCATATGTTATTTTCCCTGGTATTCTCCTACATTCCTTCAGAATCAATACCATATTTTGATAATGATATTGTTAAGGAAAAACTACTTTTTACC
This sequence comes from Lactuca serriola, assembly GCF_051521515.1. Classification (NCBI taxonomy): domain Eukaryota; kingdom Viridiplantae; phylum Streptophyta; class Magnoliopsida; order Asterales; family Asteraceae; genus Lactuca; species Lactuca serriola. The sequence continues at coordinate 81,882,594 of NC_136409.1, forward strand.
ACATAACTCTGTCTAGTCTTGGTAAAAGGCTGCTTTTAATTAGAAAATATAGGATTTTCTGGAAAGGACTCTAATTCACTGTATACTTTAAAACTACTACTTATATAAAGTTATTTGGATAAAATGACACTAAATACTTATGAACTCACCAGCATTTGTAAAAATGCTGATACTCGCTTTCAAATAACTTGTATTCTCAGGTCAGCAATAGACATGTACATCTCAGGTGCTTTTGGTGAAGACAGTTTAGTACCAAGCTGCACCTATATTATTACTTGTATTGCTTTGATGTTTCTATGTAATGTAAACCATGTAAAAGTATTACTATTAATGCAATTGTTGTTGTACTTTGATTACTATATTGCATATGTTGTGATACTTGATATGACGTCATCCACCCCAGAACGTTTCCGCCGTTCCGGTTTTGGGGTGTGACAAAAGATACACTTGATACACTTCGGGAGTTTTCCCTTGTATGGTCTGATCGGTGCTGAAATGGCGTGGGTTGTCACTTGTTGCAGTTGGATGGCATGTCTTTGGGATCGCTTGCGCTCCTTTTGGGCTTGACGCTTTCGTTTCCTCTTCTCGTTTTACGGCTTTGCAAGCCTGTGACTGTTATCATTTGTTGATTTCCCGGATCGATACAACGATCGGTATTGTTAACCCCCTTTCCAGCCTTGTTTGCGTTGCCAGGGCTGAGGTTTACAAGGACAGCTGTTACTGCGGCTTGGAATGTAGCGGCGTCAATATGAAGGATAGGGGTTTCATAGCTCGGTTGATTATTTCTGGATGACGACATGATTTTGTTATACAAAAGAAAAGGAGTTTGTGAGTGATTATGGGTGAACCTAGATGTATTTCGATCATTCATGTAAAGAGTAGAAGTATGTTCCCGAGGGTTTGACCTACATCCCTATGATGAAGTCCTAGTAAAGAGTAGGAGTGAGTTCATAGAATGGTCACAAGACGTTTGTCGTCCGAACCGGGGTACCATTGGTTGGTGGATAACATGATCCGACCTTTAAAAGAGAATTAGAAATGATCCCGGATCTAAATTACCATAGTCCAATAACTTGACTAGAGTGAGTTGCAGATAGACTCCAACGATAGTATGATGAAAGTATTTGAACAAAGAGTGACACAGGAATTAGCCAACTGTCAATATCATTGATATTTATGATGTAATAAGTTTGGGAAAATTGACCTTGTAAAGGGTCTTACATCATATCCGGAGTAGGAAAGTTTTGATAACATAGAGGCCCAACTAAAAGTACTTACAGTACTGGGGTAGATACATAGAAAAGTGCTACATAGGGCATAGACAAAAAAATGATTCCTTATAACAAGGAAAGAAAGTATAGCATCTCCTACTGGTGACGCTCATCCCTCTGGTGAACCCTTAGGTCATCCAGTTGACGTTCCATATCTAGCATGTGTCTTTCGTACACCCTTTGGCGCACTCGGAGCTCTATGACTTCGGCTCGGGTTTCAGCTAGTGCTTGCAGTAGGGCCTCATGATCTCTCCCAGACCTCTCACGAGCGTCTTCAAGATGGGTGGTATGGATGGTATGCATTCTTGCATTGGCATCAACCTCTGTGATGCGATGGAGAGCTGTCGTGCCCTGTATTTCGTTTCGGGCCACCCTGCGGACCAGGATAGGCAGAACCCATTCTGCTGAGCTTCCCTCGCTCTGTTTATAGTAGCTTCGGTCTCCATTGAATGGCATGGGCTGATCTTGCTCTTCACTCGATGTCTCCAAACATTCTACCCAAGGAAGCGTCAGGCCTTGAAAAGTCGGACAAGGGTTAGGATTTGGGTTGGGAGCCATGGGGGGTAGGTTCCCAACCTCGGGCTCGGAGTTAGCACCATCCGAAAAGCCTTTAGCATGGTGATCATCCAAAAGGGATTTGATGGTCATCTTCTGGCTCTTCTTCAAACCATCCATCATTGCCTTCGTTCGGAAGGTACGGGTCGCCGTGGGGATGGAGTCCAGCCATGTTATCTATGCAAGAATTGGGGTAACGAAATAATTATTAGATGTAGTAACTAGACAATTATAAGATAATCTTCATTAGTTACTTCACTATTTGTAAAGTGCATACTAGTCATATGTAATCAAAGTAGGATAGGCCTTCGAATAAGTGACCTTAACTCCAAATTCACAAGTAACAGGGGTAAAGCAAAAATTCACAGATTCTAAGTCTATGTCATTCTAGTTACATATAACCTTATTGTACCCACTTATCAATTATTGACCTACTAATGAAGATCTTTTTAGTTCCCAACTAAGTAATTATAGTAACATAGGATACACCTAATGTCTTCATTGTGGTAGTATTGGTAAGTTTTTAGACTTGTTGCCATATCACAACCATTCTTGGGCATATGCTAATCACTCCTCGGACTAGCATAGTTGATCTGGCTATACCATTCTCAGGACTGACCATACATCCCCGAGCTTACTTGTGATATTCAACATTCATAATATTTTGGTTTTCGTCATTGTCACACTTATTTTAGTATGAATGCAGGCATGTACACTTAGTTAAATATTTTATTATTTAAAAGTAGAAACTGTCACACCCCCAAACCAGAACGGCGGAAACGTTCGAGGGCGGATGACTTCATGTAGTATCGCAACAATTGAATACATAGTAAAGAAAGTAATACAACCATCATATATATAATTTAAAAGTTAACATTGTTGAAAGGTACTTGTTTCAAAAGAAATTACAATATAATGTCAAAATGAAACCAAACTGACACCACAACGTCCCTTCTTCAAAAGTTGTTTATTTACCTGTCTTACTGAATTCCTGAGAAATACAAGTAGTTTTGAAAGAGTAGATCAGCATTTAAGCTGGTGAGTTCATAAGTATTTAGTAATAATATTTATATGAAATAGAATGAAATGGTTTGTACATGTTTGAATGTTTCTAGAAAATCCCATATTTTCTACTATAGTAGATGGTAGTTTATGTGACAACCATCAAATTCCAGTCAAGTCAAAGTCAAATAAGTAAACAAGTCAAACCGGTCACCTCAGTTAACCCTTGTATACTAGGGTTTACGTTATGTAATTACTAAACAACGCGTTATTTTTATGAGAAAACATCAATTGGAAAAATCGTATGTTTGAATTTCCATAGCCGTGAATATGCTAAACATCGAACCAAAGCGATAAAACACTTTTGCACACTCATTGGGAGTGTGTAGGACCTTAAAACATGGCTTAACGGGGCTTACGGACCTTGCATTGCGGAGCCAAACACTCACAAATGTCACACACAAAACCTCTCTCAATCGTTTTCACTCTATCTCTCTTTATCTAGAATCTCTCCAAGTATGTCAAATCTCTCCCAAATCTCTCCAAGAATGTGAAATCTCTCCCAAATTTCTCTTTTTATGAGAAATCTCTCCAAGAATATGAAATCTCTCCCAAATCTCTCTTTGTATGAGAAATCTCTCCAAGAATGTGAAATCTCTCCCAAATCTCTCTCCGTATGAGAAATCTCTCCAAGAATGTGAAATTTCCCCCAAATCTCTCTTTGTATGAGAAATCTCTCCAAGATTGTAAAATCTCTCCCAAGATCTTTCTCCAAGATTGGAAAATAGCCCCTTAGGGTCGAAGCCTCTCTACAGGGGCCAAGTCCTCTTGGATCTGAGGCCACTTGAACTGAGTCTGAGGCCTTGAGCAGCCGCAGTCTTCGAACCGCAATGGAGTTGCCGTAGCAAGCTGACAGCAGCCAACGAGCCGCAGCAAGCCGACCGCAGCCAGCGAGCCGCAGCCAGCAAAGCCCCGCAGCTAGCATCACCTCGGACTGCAACTCCCTTTTTCCTTTAAATCCGCCTCTGCGACCAAGACCTCCCTCCAGATTCCAAGGCTGCTGATGACCGAGCCTTAGCACCTGCGGCCCTGAACTTCGGATTTCAGCACTTCCTACCCGGTTTTTAGTATTTTTAGCATTTTAAGCCCGTTTTTAATTATTTTAATGCGGGATTTTCTCCTAAAATCATATTTTAACATATAAGACCCTAAATATTCATAATTTAAACATATTTTGATAGAAATATTTATTAAGAATAAAATCTATTAAGTGAGATCTTGAGGTGGAGTGTGGATCTTGCCATAATATTTGACACAAACAACCACCCCATGCCCATTTCTTTGACCAGCTATTGTACTCCTCACCACTCCTTGTCACCTCTTGGTACTACGCCACTCATTTCCCAGCAACTCACGTCCAAATGAGTTGGGAAATCATCTCTCTCACTCTTCACTTCACTCATTTCCCTCATTTCCACCAAGTATCAAACACCACTTTTCTCTCAAATCCTCTCACTAAAATTCGAGACTTAAGGGCTGGTCATCAAGTTTTCTCTCATTTTTGGTAAGTTTCATCAGCCTCCTTATGGTTATTACACTCCCTTTTACTCAAATCATTGATTCCTTACACAAACATCATCACACTCATGTTAGATCTTCGAATCTGCAAGTGATCCTTCAAGTGTTCTTGAGTTGAACACTTCCCTTCTTAAACACTCATCTACTGAAACCACTCAAGGTGAGTTCATACCCCTAAATTTTCATGTTTTCCTAAGTTTTAAGGGCGGGGGGGGGGGGGGGGGGGAATACAAGTTAAAACACCAAGAACACAACTAAACTCATTTAACAGCCTTCATCAGAAACATTCAACTCCATTCACGGACTATTTTGGGCAACTTAAACATTTTAGTTTTCAAAACTGGTTTAGGTGCATGTATTTCCAGTTCTTAGCTTTAAAATGACTACTTCCACATCTCCACACGATTTTTCTGTAATTTATGGTGATATTTGCAAAACAGACTATCATTTCAAGAACAAATTCGGACTAGTCTGTGCATATGGACATTTTAACACACGTTAAAGACTTCCAAAAATCATGATAAGAATTATGAGTAAACTATACACATTTTAAGAACTCGCAGAATTTACGGATTTAGTTTTCAACATCGTATGATTTTTCTATGACTTTTCTAAAACAGCGCAGAAAGGTTAAAAACTAGTTAACAGCTTATAACTTTCATGACACTTTGTATTATGTTGTGTAAAATGTATAACAATGAGTTCTAAATATATTGAATGTGTTTCCTTGTTAGTTTATCATCATAAACTGAAACTTAGTCGTTCATGATAAGATTATTCATTCATTTAGAACACATATATTAAGCTATAATAAGCATAGTTTGTGGATTCATAACACTGATGTGTTTTCATAAAAGAGTTCTTATACATTACAAACGTTTTGGATAAACTAGAATAAGTATAGTTTATGTATAATTTACTTTTCAAACTTATTTATCAAAGGATTTCAGTTTAGTTCACGTAAATCTATTAATGAATAAATTTGTGAGTCATTCGCTTCGGGTTACTTCCAAACTAACAAAGTCAAAAAGTCCTGTAAATTGTAACCAGAGTCTCTTGTAAGGAGAACGTGATAGTTGTGTATAGATCTATATTGGGTTTGCCAAACTCACACCTAAGCTGCTTGCGTCTGCTAGACCGGCAGGTCTATGGTGACAAGTGTCATTTAACGGCGACGCCTGAAGAATGTCGTATTACGAGGCCGTCTATGTCAAGTATGGTTATGATAGCTCACATGTGGTATTAACAAATCATAAGATTTACGGGTTCTACTTTTAAATTAGCGAGTTATGTCGATTTAGCTCATAGAAATTACCTTAAGTACAGATATTAATGTACACTTTCGGTCTTGGTATTTAAGACTACATGTCATTCATTACGGGATTTTCCCTCAAATTAAAAAGGGTTTTATCCTGATTTAAAACCACGATTATATCATTAAGTATATAAAATACTTGTTTATTCTTGGTTCTAGGATTTAGGACCACAGACTTTATAAAGGAAAATATTGGATTTTTCTTGGTGACACACAACACATTACAAAGAACGGTTTCCAAACTATTTATCTCAAAAACTTATGAACTCACCAACCTTTGTGTTGACACTTTTTCAAACAACTTGTATTCTCAGGAATTCAGTGAAATAGGAAATCAACAGCGTTTTGAGGATGGGACGATAAATTGTTAAGCAGTTCATTTTGTCATCATAATGTAATTGATTTGAATCAAGTAAACATATACTTTGGTGTCACTTTTTCAATTAAATTTATGATGGTTGTATTTACTTTTAGCACTATTATACTCGTTGTTGTGATACTATACATGAAGTGCGCCACCCCGGGACGTTTCCGCCATCCTTGGTTTGGGGGTGTGATAGTTTAATTGTTCCAAAACGTGTAGTGCAATAGTGCTTTTTATGCCTAATATAGTAGGTTTATGCATAAATCGCTAAGGCATTTGAAAAAAACCTCGTAAATCAATGTGTTTTTTATACTCCATGTGAGTCTTATAACCATGCTATTTGACCAGGATGCCTATAACAATGCTCTTCAAGCGTTGGAAAGTTATGACATTTGTCACCCCAGGCATGTCGGCCTAGCTGTAGCTAACAACTTAGGTGTGAGATTGTCAATCTCGTATAGATCTATACACAAGTATCCTTACAAGGGATTTTGGTATATAATACAGGACTTAAAATGCTTACTCAAAAGTACGTGAAATGTCTCACAAAACTTAGTATAAAACAGATTTACGTATGAAAATGTCCATTTGTTCTTGTATATGAAAATATCTCTTTGATATATTGTTTCTAGTATGTAAATGTTCATGATTTTCTCGCAACTATACCTATTATAGTTTTTCAAAGTGTGTTTCATTCGTTATCATAAACCCTAGTGTAATGCTCACTTGATATGTAAAGTGTATTAATGATAGTGACATCAGTGATTACCTATACCTAAAGTATAAATAAAGTGTGTGATTCGTGTATATATACATATATATATATATATATATATATATATATATATATATAAACATGTTTTATTTCCAAAAGACAAGATGTTATCGAGAATATATATAACACATACGAAAGTTCTCATGTAGTAGTTATGAATCACATATGATTTGCTTGATAAAAAGAGTATATAGTCAAACTTTATGCTACACACGATAATAACCATGTGTTTACTTGTATTCCCCCCACCCTTTAAATGTGTATAAAAAGCATTTATAAAACATTTGAAAGTGTAGTTTATAGGGGTATGAACTCACCTAATAGATCGAAGAAGGTGAGACGAAAACCGAGCAGAACTTTGACTCGAGAAAGTGGATTTTCTCGGGATTCTCATGAATCTTGGGAGTGTAAACTTCCTTTGGGGCTTGGGTATGAAAACCGCAGCTTCGGGATATTTCTTGCACGTAAAACGGAGTAAAAATGCAAGAAAAAGGAGTGAAACTGAGCAATTTACCCAGAACCCTCGCATCCCTTTTATAGGGGCTGGGAACCGCCTCGGTACGCTGGGCGTACGGGGTTACGCGGGGCGTACCCGTACGTCATGCGTGACCGCATCCTCGGTTGCCGGAACTTCGGACAGGACAGGGAATAGGGGAGTAGAGGGGCGACGTGGACGTTCCGAGGCCTATCACCTGAGTACGTTGGGCGTACGAGGGTACGCTGGGCGTAACTCGGATTGGTCCGGTAACTCCTCCTTCGGATAATACCGGATTTTGAATTTAATTTATATTTTAATTATTTAGTAAACTTCAAAAACTCATATCTTTTTCTTACGAACTCCGTTTTTTACGTTCTTTATATCCACGCGTAGGTGGGACTACGCTCTACAAATTTCGTTTAGACTCCGTCGGCAAATTTTGAAATTATTTTTATTATTTATTTTTAAAAGGTCGGGGCAGGAAAAGTTCGTTTAAAATCCATAACTTCTTCATCCAATGTCTGTTTTCGCCACACTTTTTACCGTTGAAATACCATCGTCGAAACCTTCGATTCTCATTTAGGTCATTCCAGCCAAAAGTCGCTCAATCTCTGTTTCGAGTTTTTAGCTGTCTACCGCTATACCGAACTTCGAAAATTTATAACTTCCTCATACGAGGTCAGATTTGGGCGTTCTTTTTATGTATGTTCATGGTTTAATGATAACTACGACTTTTATTTAAATACCTAAGGCTAATAAGTATTTTATTAAAATTTCTTGTTTTATGTTTAACCGTAATGACGGTTTTTGTTGTGAATCTTTGGTTGGTCATAACTTCTTCGTTATGACTCAGTTTTCAGTGTTCTTTATATTTCTGAAAATCTTGACATGATAATTATCATTTTAGGAAATCCCATAGAGACTTTTGAATATTTTATTTTCGATGCTAATTTCATTATATCAAAAGAGATTACAAGACCTGACTTTTTAGGTCATTACATAGAGTCGAAATATCGGGTTGTCACATAAACTCTTGGTCAGAGTAATTTCAATCCCATTCTATTTATAGTCTGTATATCTTTAATGGGTTGATATACTCAATTCACTATAAAAAATGCTTTGATACCAATCTGTTACACCCCAAAACCAAGACCGACGGAAACCTTCTGGGGCGGAGGACGTCATGTAAAGTATCACAACAATGCAAAGTAGAAAACAAGCAACAACATCATCCGCTGCATTAATAGTAAAGTTTTAATACATGAGTGTTCTTTTATAGAATAACACATGATAAGTAATCAAAATGAAAGACGAGTCTTGACTGCTCTGTCTTCTCAAAACGTGGTCATTGTACCTGTCTACTGGTACCTGAGAATACAAGTTATTTTGAAAGCGTAGATCAGCATTTAAGCTGGTGAATTCATAAGAATTTTAATATCATTCCTTTGTAAAACTATAAAGAAAAGATTAGTAAATGTTTAGTGAAAAAGTTTGTATAAGTAGGAAAACCCTAGAAAATCCTATAATTCCGATTAGTATAAAAGCAGTCTTCTACCAAGACCCGACTGTTTTGAAGGTTTGCCTCTCTGTAAGAATGAAGGTTTTTCCCATGTAGAACTATTATTATCAAAATATAGCCTTATATTACCCTTTATGAGAGAAGATCACAATTTGAAAATAATGGGAAAATGAATATGTGTACTATAGTATTATATGTATTAATCACTGAAGTAATAATTACCATAAAACCAATGGTTTAATAGAAAAATGTGATGTGACTGTTACCATACTAATCTGACTAAAACTCGACGATGAAAGACGTCGGAAGAAATGACATTTGGCACCCGTAGACTTGCAAGTCCCACTATAGCGAACAACAAAGGTGTAGGATAGTCAATCTTGTATAGATCTATACGCAAACTCACGCTCTCCCTCCAGGAGATTCTGGTTACAAAACGCGACATAACGAAATGGTCAATGTTGCATGAAGTAGTATCTCACATTATGTTATCCCTGAATCTTGTTATAGTAATAGTATTCTATGTAGAGTATTCTCTGTATAGTATTCTTTGTATAGTATACTCCGTTATAGTATTCATTGTCTAGTATTCTCTGTTATAGTATGTAATAGTATCTGTTCATATAGTATGTTATAGTATCGCTTCATATAGTATGTAGTATATTTGTATAGACTCATGAATGAACTGACTCTTGTGTGATTCCTTGTACTTGGAATAGTAAATAGTATCTCCTAAACTATACTTGTTATAGTTACTAGTAATGTATGTATATGACTGAATGTATGCCCTTGCTACCCAAAGGTACTGAATTGACTGATAGAACTTTTATGTCTATCTATGTATACATAATATATAACTAATATTTAGATGACATTCGGACAAATAACCGATACCCTAAGGCCACATCCAAACAAGGAAAAGGAATTAAAGCGAGCTAGCAGTCCTAAGTCCTTTAAACATTACTTATATAACTATACATATATATATATATATATATATATATATATATATATATATGCATGCATTTGACAATATAAAAGCTTAAAAGAAGTTTTGTAAAACATCTGAAAAGTTTAATAATAAGAATTGATGACTTGATGTAAAATTATAAAACGGTTTAAAAGCAGTTTGCTTGATATAAGCAGTTTAAAGTATAGGAAATCTTTTGTCTGAAATACAGTTTGAAATACATGAAAACCTTTGTTTGAAACACAGTTGTAACAGAGTTTGAATAAAAAAGATACAGTATGTAAGACTGTCTGATAAAGAGTTTAACATGTAAAAACGTTTGAGAAAGTCATTTTAAAGTAGTATCCTTGGTAAAACAGTTAAAAGTGTAGTAAATCCGTAGTTTGATAGATATTAATCACATGTGATTTATATAATAACTAACATGATTCAATTTGTATCTCCTCCCATAAAAGCATTTACAAACATTTAAAAGGTTAATTAAGGGCTATGAACTCACCTGTAGTGAGTGGTTTCGATGAACGGATGGTATAGCATGCTAAGTGTTAATTGAAGACTTAAGCACACAAACGGATCCTATTTAACATATATTGACACATATATGTATCCAATTATTCAATTAACAACTAATAAATAATATAAAGACACCCTAAAACATGGATAACACTTTGATTCAAGTGCTAGGAGTACATTAGGGTTGCATCTAAGGGGTGTAGGGCCTCTCAAAGGAGTTTATGGTCCAAATGGTAACAACTCATGAGTTACGTCCCATGGTCATTTCCCCATGATTTTATGGCCGTAAACTCATGTTACTAAGTACTATTTTGTGTTTTGAGGTCTTATAAGACCTAAACAAGTATCCTTACCTCAAGTCGAAGCCTTAGGAAGCATTAGTGGCACAATGGCACCACTTTGTAGAGTTTACGGCCCATGAACCATTTCGCTATGAGTTTACGGCCGTAAACTCTATGTATGCTTGGTATTTTTGATGTTTAAGGTCCTAAACACTTCAAGGAAGTGATCTAGACTAGTATCCAAGGCTAAGGAAGGGACTAGAGTGCACTTTGCCCCATTTAGTAGGGTTTACGGCCCAAGAACATGCCTTGGCTGTAAAAACCTTTAATCTTGTGTTCCTTTGTGTTTTGTAGTTGAACAAGAAGTGAAAAAAACCTTATAACACACTAGGGTAAGAATACTTACAATAAAGGAGCTTGAAAGGGTGTTTAAGGTCCAAGAACACTAGTATGTGTTCTTGGTGTTTCTTGAAGATCTAAACAAACATGATTTTCATGGATGAAATCAATGAATGAAGCTAGTGAATAAGGTGTATCAACTAATCAAGGGATAGAATACTTACACCCTTGATGATCTAAGGATGGAATGCGGATGATACTTGAGAGCAAACCCGAGTTCTAGGCTTGAAATGCCAAGAATGAATCAAAATGGCTATGTTTTTATTATATAGGTCATCGAGTTTACGACCCCAATACCATTTGAATACTTGGTATTGTAACTTTGCCACACGTTCTTTTAATTCAGTAACATAAAATTTTATGCTTTGAATATTATCTTCACCTGTTGTTTTAGACATCATTTGAATCTTTTTCAGATTTGGTTTGCTTTGATGCAGCAGCAGCAGAAGTAGTAGTAGTACAAATATTTTTATACCTTTCACTCTGTTGATTGTATGGAGCGATGTTCACAATGTTAGCCAAATACCCTTGCACAAACAAAATACATTACAAATTATATTAAAAGACTAATTTCATAGCATCTAACGTCCATTACTATGTAAATAATGAAAGATATAGAATAAAGAAAACCATAATTAACACCGTTTTGGTTAGCAAACTGATAGAAGTATACTAAGGAAATCATAATTCCAATGACAACCGCTATAACAAAACAAACATTTATAGGGAATGGATGAATTATGAATTCATGCGGCTGGAATAAAAACAGAAAATGTGTTTACTAAAGCGAATCACCCACATTCTGATGTATACCCTTAGGTTTAAAAACCCAAAAAAATGCAACTCACATTGACATTAAATCGAGCACCTAGTGGGCATAACAACAATAAGAAAAAATCATTGATTCAAGTAATTGGATTTTCATAGTAAAATATTGTAACAATTAACATAGAAGGAATGATTTCTTATGATGAAAAGCCCAACCGATGGAAGGTCAGTCCTGTTCTCTTTTGCAATCTAGAAAAATAAGAAACATGAACAATAAAAAGTGTTAGAAAAAATGACATAATTAGGGCCTCACACAATATGTAAGAAAATTATAAATTCTAGAGTATTTATAGGTACCAAATAGATGCAATCATGGTGCTCACATGACATGATAACATTCTCAATGCCGCATCCTTGTGAGTATTTTCTGTGACAACCCAAAATTTCCATTTTGTACGAACATTATCAAGTCAATAGAAGTTAGATCAGTTACAGTAAAGTTTCAAACTTTTCCGAATAAGTTTGAGTATTTCAGGGATTACATTTAAGGAGATATCAGGAGAGTGGATGCACATGGGTTGTGCAACTCGAGTATTTCAAAACTTTATGAAATTAGAGTTCATTTCTTGAATAATAATATTTTCTGCCAAAAAGCCATTTTCTCTCTCACGGATCTTCAGGTTTTCATCCCAAATCGTGAGTTACTCTCTCTAGTTCTATTCTATAGCTAGTAATGTGCTTAATAACATAGATTTCATATCAAAACAGCAAGATTCGAGAGTTCACCGCCCAAGAACACTTGGGGAGTAAACTCTTTTATAAGAATAAAATGATGCCTAGTCTCTTCCCCTTGTTTAGTAACTACCTTAGACTTGCATATAGGTGTATTTGAGACAAGAAATCATCTATGAACACCAAGATTTAGGTGTTCACGGCCCAAGAACTTCTTGGACCGTGAACTCCAAACTCAAGGGCCAAAGAGTGCTTTAATCACTCCTAAAGCCTAGGACAATTACCTTGACTTACTACTAGCTAATTTAAGGACTTTAAATCATCGAACACCACCCCAAAGAGAGATTACGGCCGTAATCTCTTATGGTTTTGGTCATTGGGGCCGTGAACTCCTCAAAGGAGTGTACCTAAGCCCTAAACCCTTCCTAGGATTAAAACACCAAGTAGGAATGCTTCTAGGAATCATTTAGAACTTCAAAACAACAAAAGACATGAAGCTTAGGAGCTAACGCCCGTAAAATCAAGAGTTTACGACCGTAAACTCCTTGTGTGAGGATTCTTGGAGAGTAAACTCATGTACAGGGTCCTTTGGAACCCTAAACTCACTAGCCGGGTCCTACAACAACTTAGATGCAATCCTTAGGGCTTATAACACTTATATAAAGTTTTTAACATGTTCTAGGAAGTCTAAACAATTTCAATTAGTAGTTTAAAGCTAATTGGGTACACAAATGTGTGATTATATGTTAACTAGGGTCATAGCGTGTGTTCAAGACTTCACTTGACACCTAGCAATCCTACCTCTTCAGAACATCCGTACCACTCACTACAGGTGAGTTCATACCCCTTAATCAATAGTTTAAATGTTTTTAAATGATTTTATGGGGGGGGGGGAATAAAAGCCAAATGTTTATAGTTATTGCATCAATCACATGTGATTAATAACTACAAAACTAGTGATTTCCTTAATGTTCAAATTGTTTATCAAACTGTTTTGCTTCCAACTGTTTTACAACTTTTTTACTTATCAAATACTTTTACATAAACTCTATTATACTTATTAGCAATTGCATGTCCATGTATGTATAGTTATATAAGGAATGTTTAAAAGGCTTAGGAAGGCCTGCCTGCCCTATTTCCTTTTCGCGCTTGAGATATGGTCTGGTGGGATATCGGGTGTCCATCCGAAGGTCGTTTAAATATTAGTTATATATCATGTATACATACATAGTCATAAAAGGTCCTTCCAATCAATTCAATACCCTTGGTTAGCTAGGGTATACTTCCATATTCGTTCATACAAATTATATTACCAGTAAACTACAATAGGCGTAGTTTAGGGTTTTACTAATACATAATACATAGTAATGAGAAATAAACATAATACATAGTAATGGGAAACAAACATAATACATAGTGATGAGAAAAAAACATAAAACATAGTGATGAGAAACAAACATAATACATAGTAATGAGAAACAAACATAATACATAGTGATGAGAAACAAACATAACACATAGTGATGAGAAACAAACATAATACATAGTGTTGAGAAATAAACATAATACATAGTGATGAGAAACAAACATAATACATAGTAATGAGTAACAAACACAATACATAGTGATGAGAAACAAAACATACATGCTAGACAGAGGAAGAACACACAATACAGCTAGCACATACATTATATTAAATTATGTGAGCTATTAAACGGGTGATGGCACTACCTGCCATGACCCTTTTTGTATCTAGAACCTCCTTAGTTGGGGAGCGTATGAGTTTGCGTATAGATCTATACTGGATTGACTATCCTACACCTTGCTGCTCGCTACAGTGGCACTTGCAAGTCTACGGGTGCCAAATGTCATTTCTTACGGTGTCTTACATCGTCATTTTACTATTGAGTCGGTCGCAGGGTACAGGCCGATCACATTGTACTTTAAATAACAATTGGTTTAAGGTAGTTAGTACAACAGTATTTACCTAATACAACACTATAGTACTCTAATATTTATCCCATTAGATTCACTTCATGAACTTTCACATGATGCACAGTAATGTAAAAACTATATTTTTGGTTAATGATAGTCGGATTTGGGAAAATACACACTCTTACAAGAGGCACATACACGGTTACTAGATGCCTTGGTAGAAGGCTACTCTTAGTAGGAAACATAGGGTTTTCTAGGATAGTTCAAACAAACACAAACTTTACAAAACTTATACATTACAAATTACAAACATCTTACAAATGCTTTCATACAAACTAAGACACTAATATACTTATGATCTCATCTGCTTTAAAGCTGATACTCGCTTTCAAAATAACTTGTATTCTCAGGTCACCACTAAACAGGTGCAGGTGCGAGGCTTTTGAGAAGATGGAGTTTGTTCAAGACTCGTCTTTTATTTTGATATGTATATTTTTGGTGTCTATAACTTGGACAGAACACACATGTATGAAATTATATTATTAATGCAATGGATGATGTTGTTGCTTGTTTACTATTATTCATTGTTGTGATACTATACATGACGTCCTCTGCCCCAAAATGTTCCCGCCGTTCACGGTTTTGGGGTGTGACATATTGGTATCAGAGCATTATTTATAGTGAATTGAGTGTATCAACCCATAAAAGATATACGAACTATAAACACAAGCGGGATTAAAATACTCTGATTAAGAGTTTATACTTTAAATAATAAAATATTTAACCAAGTATACATGCCTGCATTCATGCTAAAATCAATGTCACTAAGACAGTACAAAAGTATTACGATTGTTGGACAACACAAGTAGACTTAGAGACGTATGGTCAACCCTGGGAAGATGTAGCCTGATCAACTACATTATCCGAGGAGCAACTAGCATATGCCTAAAAATTGTTGTGAGGTTGCAACAAGTCTAAAAACTTACCAACACTACAACAATTAGAAAAGTAGAACATAACATGAAGCTTAAAATACTATAGGAGTATTCAGTGTTACTATGATTATTTACCTGAGAACTGAAGGTCTTTATTAGTAAGCCCAAGTCAAGTATTGGGGTAACTGATGGAGATCACCTAATAATTATCTAGTTAGCTCATCTATTAACTATTTCCTTACCCCTTTTTCTCGCATAGATATCATGGTTGGATTCCATCATCACGACGACCCATACTTTCCACCCAAAAACAATGCGGGATGGCTTGAAGTAGAGTCCGATGATGAGCATCAAATCCCTTTGGATGATCATCAAGCTGAAGGCTTCTCGTATGGATCTGAATCCGAGCGTGAAGTCGACCACC
Organism: Lactuca serriola; assembly: GCF_051521515.1. Taxonomy (NCBI): domain Eukaryota; kingdom Viridiplantae; phylum Streptophyta; class Magnoliopsida; order Asterales; family Asteraceae; genus Lactuca; species Lactuca serriola. The sequence goes on from NC_136409.1 coordinate 81,898,408, forward strand.
TACCTCAAGTAGGTCAAGCTCCGAATAACAACCCCCGACCCGCATTTCAAGGACCCACAGCTCTATGGGAAACAAACTTGAATAACTGGAGCCATGTATAGGGTCAACCCATCCCCTACAATGGAGACATAAGTTTCTACAACCTCACTGATGGAGGTTCTGCTGACAGAGTCCTACCCATCATGGTTAGTAGGATGTCTCGGAACACGATACTAGGTCAATCGCCTATAAATCGAATCTTGGAGATTGATGCCAACACTGGTGTTAACACTGTCCATATTCGCCGGCTAGAGTCTGCTCATGAAAGGGCTCTGGTTCGTATTGCAGCTCTTCAGAGAGAACTCACTGAAATGTGAGCTGAAGTCCGGGAACTTCGAGCTCAGCAAGCAAGAGCTGACAGGCGCATGAGGGACATAGAACGTCTCCTATCAAGGTCAAGAACTCACTCTAGTAGTTCTCATCACCGATAAATTATCTTCAACTTCTCTATTTTGGATATAAACTAGTCATGTAAAACTCTGGTCTAATTCCATATCTTCGTAAATCGTAGGCCTGTTAGGTCTTAGCTAGGTTGTAATTCTGTCAAAATTTTCCCATTTTGGTTAATGTAAGGCCTATTTCTGTTAGCTGTCTTCCCGAACTTTTTACATCTGTAATTCCAGTAATATTGACAGGTACCTAATCTTATGGGGATTATTATCCAAATATGATCATCTGTTAGTTCTAGATTTCCATTCAATCGTATCAATGGGCTATGGAAAGTTAGTCCATGAGTCATTCTCATCAATGCGTCCATTAAATTCTTATCAATATTCTCATATTCATAAATTATAGATCAAAAATGTCGCCTCGCAGAAATCCGCGGAGAACCCTTAATAATGAAACACCACCTCCTCCACCTCCTCAACCACCTACTCCTCAGTTCGACACTGCAGCCTTAAATGTTGTTGTAGCTGTAGTTGTGGCCACGACCATGGCTCAGTATCAATCATCTGGTTTCGTCAGAGGAGGAACCCCTGTTCAGTCTGTTCAGGTTGAAGCTCCTGTGCGCTCGAGATAGTGCTCCTATAAGGACTTCACGAACTGTAAGCCCTTGTCCTTTAGGGGAACTGGCGGAGTCATTGCCCTCTCGCAATGGTTCGAGAAGACCGAATCAGTTTTCGAAATATGCTCTTGTTCCGAAGAGAGCAAGGTGAAGTACGCTGCTTGCACATTTGAAACCAAATCTCTAACATGGTGGAACGGCCATTTCAAGTCACTATCTCTTTTAGTGGATAACGTTATGGGCTGGGATACTTTGAAAGACCTCATGATTGAGGAGTACTGCCCGAGGGGCAAGATCCAAAAGCTGGAGGAAGAGCTACGGAGCCTAACCATGAAGGGCTCCAACGTAACTGTTTATACCGCCAGATTCTGCGAACTGGTGGCCCTCTGTCCCAACATGGTTCATACAGGGGGAAAGAAGATTGAGCATTACATTTGGGGACTGGTGCCACCATATCAGGGAAATGTCTTGGCATCACACCCCACTACATTTGATAGTGCCAAGCGATTGGCACAGCGGCTCATATACCATGGGGTTCGTACCCCTGCCCCAACAACAACAACTACCCTGGCCGTCTCATAACCTGCAAGAATTGTTGACTCCAAGCGGAAGTTCTGAGATGACAAAAAGAAAGCTAAGGCTGCCAAAAAGCAGTAGGTCGTGGCAGTGCATGCTGCGATAGCACCTGCCGCTGCTGCTTCGGTAAAGTAGTACTCTAGAAGTTTGCCCAAGTGCAACAAATGCAACTTCCATCACGTCGGCGCCTTCTGGGAAATGCAGTGTATGAACTACAACAGGAAGGGGCACATTGCCCGTTTCTGTAAAGCTCCAGCGAGACCAATCAACCAAGTCGCTGGTGCAGGAGTGGGCCAAGCTTGCTACGGATGTGGCGAAATAGGCCACTACAAAAGGAACTGCCCGAAGGCAGGGATTGCCGGTGGAGCGGCAAGAGTTCTGGCCATAGGCCATAAGGAAGCAGTTGCCTACCCCACAGTCGTCACTGGTACATTCCTCCTAGATAACGCTTATGCATGCATTCTATGTGATAGTGGAGTGGAGAGGAGTTTCGTGAACCGAAAATTTGCTCATTTACTTAAGCAAAAATCACGAGCACTTAATGAAACGTTCACTGTAGAAATGGCTAATGGGAAGACAGAGAGCACTAACAGTATATTCATAGGGTGTACCCTAACTTTAGATAACCATTCATTTTCCATCGATCTCATGCCGGTCTCAATTAAAAGTTTTGACGTCATTATCGGCATGGATTGGTTGAGTCTTCATCGTGCCGATATCATGTGTTACGAAAAGGCAGTTCACCTAAATCTATCGTCTGGCGAAACCTTAATAGTTTATGGCAACAAACCCAGCACGAACCTTCGTATCATATCGAGCATCCAAGCTCGGAAATTCTTACGGAAGGAATGTAAAACATTTCTTGCTCATGTAGTCGATGTGAGCCAAGAAATGAAGGACATTCAGAGCATTCCAATAGTACGCGACTTTTCCGAAATCTTTCCAGAAGAACTCCCAGGATTACCTCCGCAACGACAAGTCGAGTCCCGAATCGACTTAGTTCCAGGGGCTACCCCCGTAGCCAAATCGCCCTATCGTCTAGCACCTGCAGAGATGCAAGAATTGTCCTGTCAACTTAACGAAATGCTCAGCAAGGGCTTTATAAGACCAAGCTTCTCACCCTAGGGAGTTCCAGTCTTGTTCGTCAAGAAGAAAGACGCATCGTTTCGTATGTGCATCGACTACAAGGAGCTCAACAAGCTGACAGTCAAAAATCGTTATCCTTTACCTCGGATCGACGATTTGTTCGACCAACTCCAAGGGGCGAACTTCTTTTCAAAAATCGACTTGAGATCCGGATATCACCAACTATGGGTGCTAGAGGAGGATGTTCCAAAGACCGCCTTCCGGACTCGCTATGGACACTACAAATTCGTAGTGATGTCGTTCGGATTGACTAACGCACCCGCAGTATTCATGGACTTAATGAACATGGTGTGTCGTCCTTACTTGGATCACTTCGTCATCGTCTTCATCGATGACATACTTATCTACTCTCGAAGTAAGGAGGAGCATAGTCAATATCTGCGACAAGTCCTTGAAACTTTACGTTCGGAGAAGCTCTACGCGAAGTTCTCGAAATGCGAATTTTGGATTCGATGATTCAAATTATTAGGGCACGTGGTTTGTGAAGAAGGTATACATGTGGACCCTTCCAAAATCAAGGCCATTGAGAACTGGTCAGAACCAAAGACGCCTACAGAAATTCGTCAATGTCTAGGCCTCGCTGGCTATTATCGCAGGTTCATTCAGAACTTCTCCCGCATAGCGAAACCTCTTACAACACTGACCCAGAAGGGCGTGGCCTTTAACTTGGAAGAAAAGCAGGAGAGAGCATTTGAAACGCTCAAACGAGCCTTGTGCACTGCACCAATACTATCCCTTCCCAATGGAATAGAAGACTTCGTTGTCTATTGCGATGCATCGAATCAAGGACTCAGATGTGTTCTGATGCAGAGAGGTAAGGTCATCGCCTATGCCTCGAGACAGCTGAAGAAACATGAGGTCAACTACACGACCCACGATCTTCAACTAGGAGCAGTTGTGTTTGCTCTGAAGATCTAGAGACATTACTTGTACGGAACAAAGAGCACTATCTTTATAGACCACAAGAGCTTACAACACATATTCGAACAGAAGGAGCTCAACATGAGATAACGACGGTGGGTCGAGCTACTCAGTGATTACGAATGTGAAATTCGTTATCATCCGGGTAAAGCCAACGTAGTAGCTGACGCCCTGAGTTGGAAGGAATATTCTGGTCGTAGAGTCAAATCATTGACAATGACTATCCATTAACACTTGTCCACATAAATTAAGGCAGCTCAGCTTGACGCTTTGAAGCCCGAAAATGTGGCGAGTGAATCCCTAAGAGGGATGGATAAGAACTTAGAGGTTAAGGGTGGTGGAGCTTATTATTTCATGGACCGAATTTGGACCCTGAAACTAGGTGGTTTCAGAGACTTGGTCATGAACGAGGCGCACAACACTCGTTATTCTGTGCACCCAGGATCAGATAAGATGTATCTGGACCTCAAAAAGTTACTCGTTACTCGTGGCCTAACATGAAAGCATAGATTGCTACCTTCGTGAGTAAATGCCTTACTTGTGTAAAGGTCAAGGTCGAATACTAGAAACCCTCCGGTCTTCTACAACAGTCTGAGATAACGGAATGGAAGTGGGAGCGGATAACTATGGATTTCATAACCAAGTTGCCTAAGACGATGGGTGGACTTGATTCCATATGGGTCATCGTCGATAGACTGACCAAGTCTACACACTTCCTGCCAATCAAAGAAACAGACAAGATGGAGAAACATACAAGAATTTACATTAGAGAGATTGTAAGACTGCACGGTGTTCCCCTATCCATTATCTCGAACAGAGATAGTAGATTCACTTCGAGGTTCTGGCAGTCATTACAAAGTTCCCTAGGAACTAGGCTGGACATGAGTACAACCTACCATCCACAGACCGACAGGAAAAGTGAGAGAACTATCCAAACATTAGAAAATATGTTGCGAGCCTGTTTCATTGACCTTGGGATACTCATTTACCCCTTGTAGAATTTTCCTACAACAACAGTTATCACATGAGCATAAAGGCAGCTCTGTTCGAGGCCCTCTATGGCCGAAAGTGTAGATCCCCTCTGTGCTGGGTTGAGGTGGGTGATACCCAGTTAGCTAAGGGACTAGTTCCCGAAAGAACTCTCACGGGTACGGAGATCATTCGGGAAACGACAAAGAAGATCGTTCAAATTCGTGAACGATTGAAAGCCTGTAGAGACCGACAGAAAAGCTACGCTGACAAGCGAAGGAAACCGATGGAATTCCAGGTGGGCGATCGAGTTCTATTGAAGGTCTCACCCTGGAAGGGCTTCATAAGCTTCGGAAAGCGTTGAAAGCTAAATCCAAGGTACATTGGGCCTTTAGAGATTCTCGCAAGAATCGGCCCAGTAGCTTACAAACTTAACTTACCGCGCGAACTTAGTAACGTACATTCTACCTTCCACGTATCGAACTTGAAAAAGTTTTGTCCGACGAGACTCTTGTTATTCCACTTGACGAGATCGAGATCAACGAGAGCCACAACTTCGTGGAGGAACCAATAGAGATCATGGACCAAGAGGTCAAGCAAACGAAACAAAGTCGTATCCCGATAGTGAAGGTTCACTGGAACGCCAAACGAGGACCGAAATTTGCATGGGAGCGTGAGGATCAGATGAAACTGAAATATCCTCGTCTTTTTACTTAGTTATTTGTAACTACTTATTTGCTTAAATTCTAATTTCAGGACGAAATTCCTTCTAAGGAGCGGATGATGTGACAACCCGAAATTTCCATTTTGTACGAACATTATCAAGTCAATAGAAGTTAGATCAGTTATAGTAAAGTTTCAAACTTGTCCGAATAAGTTTGAGTATTTCAGGGATTACATTTAAGGAGATATCAGGAGAGTGGATGCACATGGGTTTGTGAACTCGAGTATTTCAAAACTTTATTAAATTAGAGTTCATTTCTTGAATAATAAATTTTTCTGCCAAAAATCCCAGGACTATATATATGATTCTTAGCCAAATTATTTCATTAGTTACATTTCCAACTAGAGAAAAGCCATTTTCTCTCTCACGGATCTTCAGGTTTTCATCCCAAATCGTGAGTAACTCTCTCTAGTTCTATTCTATAGCTAGTAATGTGCTTAATAACGTAGATTTCATATCAAAACCACAAGATTCGAGAGCTCACCGCCCAAGAACACTTGGGGAGTAAACTCTTTTATAAGAATAACATGATGCCTAGTCTCTTCCCCTTGTTTAGTAACTACCTTAGACTTGTATATAGGTGTATTTGAGACTAGAAATCATCCATGAACACCAAGATTTAGGTGTTCATGGCCCAAGAAGTTCTTGGACCGTGAACTCCAAACTCAAGGGCCAAAGAGTGCTTTAATCACTCCTAAAGCCTAGGACAATTACCTTGACTTACTACTAGCTAATTTAAGGACTTTAAATCATCAAACACCACCCCAAAGAGAGATTACGGCCGTAATCTCTTATGGTTTTGGTCATTGGGGCCGTGAACTCCTCAAAGGAGTGTACCTAAGCCCTAAACCCTTCCTTGGATTAAAACACCAAGTAGGAATGCTTCTAGGAATCATTTAGAACTTCAAAAAACCAAAAGACATGAAGCTTAGGAGCTTATGGCCATAAACTCAAGAGTTTACGACCATAAACTCCTTGTGTGAGGATTCTTGGAACCCTAAACTCACTAGTCGGGTCCTACAACAATTTAGATGCAATCCTTAGGGCTTATAACACTTATACAAAGTGCTTAACATGTTCTAGGAAGTCTAAACAATTTCAATTAGTAGTTTAAAGCTAATTGGGTACATAAATGTGTGATTATATGTTAACTAGGGTCATAGTGTGTGTTCAAGACTTCACTTGACACCTAGCAATCCTACCTCTTCAGAACATCCGTACCACTCACTACTGGTGAGTTCATACCCCTTAATCAATAGTTTAAATGTTTTTAAATGCTTTTACGGGGGGGGGGGGGGGGAATACAAGCCAAATGTTTATGGTTATTACATCAATCACATGTGATTAATAACTACAAAACCAGTGAGTTCCTTAATGGTCAAATTATTTATCAAACTGTTTTGCTTCCAACTGTTTTACAACTCTTTTACTTATCAAATACTTTTACTTAAACTCTATTATACTTATTATCAATTGCATGTCCATGTATGTATAGTTATATAAGCAATGTTTAAAAGGATTAGGAAGGCCTGCCCGCCTTATTTCCTTTTCGCGCTTGAGATGTGGTCTGGTGGGATATCGGGTGTCCATCCGAAGGTCGTTTAAATATTAGTTATATATCATGTGTACATACAAAGTCATAAAAGGTCCTTCCAGTCAATTCAATACCCTTGGGTAGTAAGGGTATACTTCCATATTCATTCGTACAAATTATATTACCAGTAAACTACAATAGGCGTAGTTTAGGGTTTTACTAATACATAATACATAGTGATGAGAAACAAACATAATACATAGTAATGGGAAACAAACATAATACATAGTGATGTGAAACAAACATAACACATAGTGATGAGAAACAAACATAATATATAGTGATGAGAAACAAACATAACACATAGTGATGAGAAACAAACATAACACATAGTGATGAGAAACAAACATAATACATAGTGATGAGAAACAAACACAATACATAGTGATGAGAAACAAAACATACATGCTAGACAGAGGAAGAACACACAATATAGCTAGCACATACATTACATATACATTACATATACATTACATTAAATTATGTGAGCTATTAAACGGGTCATGGCACTACCTGCCATGACCGTTTTTGTATCCAGAACATCCTTAATTGTGGAGCGTATGAGTTTGCGTATAGATCTATATACTGGATTGACTATCCTACACCTTGTTCCTCACTACAGTGGGACTTGTAAGTCTACGGGTGCCAAATGTCATTTCTTACGGCATCTTACATCGTTGTTTTACTATTGAGTCGGTAGTAGGGTACAGGCCGATCACATTGTACTTTAACTAACAATTGGTTTAAGGTAGTTAGTACAGCAGTAGTTACCTAATACAACACTACAGTACTATAATATTTATCCCATTTCATTCACTTTGTGAACTTTCACACGATGCACGGTAATGTAAAAACTATATTTTTGGTTAATGATAGTCGGATTTGGGAAAATACACACTCTTACAAGAGGCACACTCACGGTTACTAGATGCCTTGGTAGAAGGCTACTCATAGTAGGAAACATAGGGTTTTCTAGGATAGTTCAAACAAACACAAACTTTACAAAACTTTTACATTACAAATTACAAACATCTTACAAATGCTTTCATACAAACTAAGACACTAATATACTTATGATCTCACCTGCTTTAAAGCTGATACTCGCTTTCAAAATAACTTGTATTCTCAGGTCACCACTAGACAGGTGCAGGTGCCAGGCTTTTGAGAAGATGGAGTTCGCTCAAGACTCATCTTTTATTTTGATATGTATATTTTTGGTGTCTATAACTTGGACATAACACACATGTATGAAATTATATTATTAATGCAATGGATGATGTTGTTGCTTGTTTACTATTATTCATTGTTGTGATACTATACATGACGTCCTCCGCCCCAGAAAACAATTGCAGCTTACGTAAAGGGAGAATTTAGAAATCACAAATATACACATATCTCAACGCCTGGGGACATCAAAAACCTGACTTTTTTCTAATAATCGTCATCCCACATGACAAAAACACCGATTTTATACATACACAAATATACACATACCCAACTATTAGCTGGTTAATTTTCTGATTTGTTAAGTAGGAGGGAATTTAACATCAATAACATGTATTTTGAGTAAAAAAGACAAATACATGAATATATACATAAAGGAAATTAACATCAATAACATAGATTTGAGTAAAAAAAGAAAATTACAGGGGTCCAAAGCTTCATTAAGAAGATAGGGATATCACCTCCGATCCTACCAAAATCGCCTTTCTTGTATACATCAACAAATCTCCATTGACCACATTTCCGATTCGTCTGTAAATGGGAAGAAGGCTACAACCAACAACCGGTTTCCACCATCAGTTTTCGCCACCTCCTGCATCATCGGTTCCTCCGGTGGTGGTGTCGATCTTAACAGGTAAGCCAAACAAAAACTCTAGAAAATCAGAAAAAAAAAACTTTATGGAGCAGATCTAAATATCAACGAAACATCGAACGGTGATGGGGATTGACGCTGTGAAAGATGTTCAGCAGAGAAAAATGGAAGCCCTAACTGAATATTAGAAGGTCAAGAGGTCTTTGAAGTCGCCGATTGAAAGAAACGATCTATGATGGTGGTGGAGGACAATGGTTGATACGCTGGAAGCAGCCAATGAAAAGGGAAGAGTGGAATCATAACATATTTGATAAGAGAGGCGGTGGGAAGTATCGGGAAGCGGCAACCATTGCAACAATAACAATCAAAATATCATTGGGCAAGAAAACGGTGAAACAAAGCACAAACACGTGGACAAAATCTATTTACAAAACGGCAAATACTGCCCACAATACAAACCAACATCCTACAAAAACGAAGGCCAGAAAAAAAAACAAATAAAAATCAAGTAAAGACAAAGGGATGAAAGTAGAAGAGGAAAAACAGACAAATGGGAAGCAACTTCACTGTAGCTAAGGGAGGATAAGTTTAATATATATATATATATATATATATATATATATATATATATATATATATATATATATATATATATATATATATATATACACACACACTTTGTCCATCGTATATATGACCATTAAAATGACAAATAACAATTCTTTGTAATGGGAATTGCTTGTTGTTATAATACATAGAAAATATACCCTTTAAAATAAGAATTTGGTTTATATTTATTATTAACTAATATGCTTTCATATTTATATTTTAAAATTTTTATTGCAATCATCTTTTCAAGTTCCATTAAAATTTTAACTACTTTTTTATACACATGCATTTTATTTGAATGTAGAGCCATATTATATGGAGTACTGAAAAGTTAATATAGGCAGTTTATTCAAATATGGTTGATAGAAAGTGGGGTTAGAGTTAATAACAAGTATTTTCTACTAAAGCATGTCCATATCTATTGTTATTGCTACCATGGTTGCGACACAGGACTTTATATGATATACATTGATGAAATTATGTGAAACTTCGATTTTAGTGGTATATGTGGTGAAAAAAATAAACTTATTGGAAACTAAAAATGAAAAACTAGAGAACATGTCTAAGAACTTCAATATTCAATGGTGTGCGGTAGTTTAAATTATGGGATAGATCAAATATTCACTTGTATATAGTCACTTGACAATATTTGATATTAATGGATAATTGGGTCATATCATTTATATTGAAATACATTCGAGCTCAACAAATGTATACAATAATAATTTGTGTCCGAGAACATTACGCGGTTACAAGCTATTCACCATCGGGTAAGAAAATCTAATCGTCGAAATGAAACTATTTTTCGTTTGATGCATTACGCATACGGATATAACATATTTCCTAAAGGAAACTATTCAACACAAGGTACTTATTGCTTTAAGACATTAGCCACTGTTTCCGTTTTCTATTTTAATACCATCTTCACATGGTTAATCACATCATTTTATAGAGATTGAAATGTGGATAACTGAAACATGTTACCACTGAACCGATAAAGAAAGCTAGAACAACAATTGAAATATGTGTAAAAGCGCATAATTACCATTTCTTACAATCTTTCATCACTTAATGTAGACCATACCCTCTCCATACTAAATGTTCCACCTGGGATCACACATCTAACAACAATACCACTAATTTTGGTTAAACTCTATAGCTAAAACCGAAAATCAAAAACCCAGAACCACCCTTAAGGAAACTATTTTTTAGATACACATACACTCTTTGTTGTTTGTAATATGTCATGTTTTGGAAAGGGAAACTAATTGTAGAAAAGAAACTATTTTCCGAAACAACATATTCGCCACCGCCGCTTTGCGCGAGTCACAACTGGTGTGTGTGTATATATATATATATATATATATATATATATATATATATATATATATATATATTGAATTTGAATAAAGTTCACTAAGCATGAATTGATATGTATTAAACTATTAGCGGTAGAGTCCTCATACCAAATTACACTCGTAATTCTAAGAGGTTGTCAATCGTCAGTTTGCTTGATGATCCGTATACCAAATCATCACTTCTTGATTTGATAGCTTATTAAACTAGAATTATTTTTGCTTTTTTATTTATTTTGCGTGATGCGAGTTTATTATAATAAATCGGGGATGGGTTGGGGGTGAGTCAAGGAAAAGCCAAAATATAAAAGGTAGATGATTTGATTCCCTACATTTGTCGGGATGAGAGGAGTTAGGGATGAGGTTAGACATTCGAGAATGGGGACCGATCGGTAATGGGGACAAAGATGGTCAACCCCATCCATCTCCACCCTATTTGCTTCCCTAATTATATATATATATATATATATATATATATATATATATATATATATATATATATATTAAATCTAAAGGGCCTTAGATACAGGAATGTTTTGGCCTTTAGGTTGTTGCCACAAAAAATTGGTAAATTTGACACTTTTCGTCCCTAAAGTCAAAACTTTTACTTTTTTGTTTTGATTGAGTTTTAGTGTCTTTAGTTTTTTTGCCACAAATCTTTACAGACTTTGACACTTTTAGTCCTCACAGTCAACGTTTTACATTTTGATGTTGAATGTATTGGCCTTTAGGTTGTTGCCACAAAACCTTGGTAAATTTGACATTTTTCGTCCCTAAAGTCAACACTTTTACTTTTTTGTTTTGATTAAGTTTTAGTGCGTTTAGTTTTTTTGCCAGAAATCTTTACTCACTTTGACACTTTTAGTGAACATCACAAAAATAAAAAAAAAATCAATACAAACTATGTTATTGAAAAATTAGTGAACATCGAATATGTTTGTTCAAAATGGTTTTAATGAATTGAACTATTAAAAAACTCACGCTACACAGCTTTTGGGGTAAGATGGGAAAAATAAGTAATCTTTAAAAGCTATGTATTGAAATTGTAAATCACGACAAAAAGGGGAGAAAGTCGACAACACCTTAAATTAGATGTCAAAAGTGTACAACCAAAGAAGGGACAATGGTGGAGAAAATTCAAAATGTTGTCGCAATAATATTAACGTTGCCAAAGTTGGAAAAATATGGTGACAAAATTCAAACAGAGGTTTTTTTATGTTTTTTATGTCAAAATGTAAAAGTTTTGAGTGTAAGGATGAAAAGTGTCAGATTCATTAAAGATTTGTGGCAAAAACATCAAAATGTTAAACTTTTGACTATGAGGACTAAAAGTGTCAAAGTCAGTAACGATTTGTGGCAAAAAACTAAACGCACTAAAACTTAATCACAACAAAAAACTAAAAGTTATGACTTTAGGGACGAAAAATGTCAAATTTACCAAAGTTTTGTGGCAACAACCTAAAGGCTAATACATTCAACATCAAAATATAGAACTTTTGACTGTGAGGACTAAAAGTGTCAAAGTCTATATACATTTTTGGCAAAAAACTAAAGGCACTAAAACTTAATCAAAACAAAAAAGTAAAAGTTTTGACTTTAGGGACGAAGTGCCGAATTTACCCAAGTTTTGTGGCAACAACCTAAAGGCCAAAACATTCCGGTTGCTATGCCCTTTAGATTTAATATGTATATATATATATATATATATATATATATATATATATATATATATATATATATATATATATATCAAGGTTCTAAAAAGCTCACCATGGCTCCGCCATGGCGCGCCACGACTCCAAGACTTGCATCTGCCGTCAAGCTTTGCCAAAACGCCACCTTAACTCATATATGTGTATAAAAATGAATAATAGTTGAAAATACATATAAAAATATTAATTATATAGAAAATTACCGCCTTAAGTCACGCCTTACGTTATTTAGAATATATATATATATATATATATATATATATATATATATATATATATATATATAATTAGAGTTGGAATACATTTGGACACACAGGCCGAACATTTTTCGTAGAGTGTATTATGTGGATGGTAAATCATAAAATACTAACAATAATAGGACCAACAATATTCTTAGGACATATTATCAAACATATTGTTTCAAAATTACCTTTTCAAATTACCTACTCTTGAATTCTTCTAATAATTCATCACTTTTGACTAATTTTAATTAGACTTACTAATATAAAATATTAGTTTTGCTAGAAAAATATTAAAAGAACAATTTAATAGATATATTGTCAATAATTTAGACCCTTATCAAATATCTGTATTAGTTAACTTCAATATATTTAAACCAAATGGTTATAATTAATAAACTTTATAAAATATTAGTATATATAGCATTGAAAATTCTTTTACTTAAGTATACAATGACTTCTTTTTTATTATTTGTCAATTGTCAAGTTGATATGTTTAACTCGAGAAAAATCAAAGTTAAGATGATTTCTAGATGACCGGTGCATTAATTTCTCTTCCAAAAGCCCTTTTATGGTTTTAATTGTTTGGGTTGAACAAGAGGTCCTCCATCTCTATGAATGGCTAAGAATGATACAACACGGAGGGACATGTGAGCTTATTTATGACGATCAACTGCTCCACAATGACAATTGTTTTTTTCTCCATAACGCATAAGACCAAGCTACTATATGTGGACTTTGCTTCCTCCGTATGATATGCCTATACAATGAGAATCACGTTTTATCCTATTAAAAAACTTTTTAAATAATATTTGGTAGAACTTTGTAAATATTATATTTTACGGTTTTGGCCAAATTGTATAAAAAATATTAAGTTTGTATAAAATTTCAATTTTGACACTGTAATTTTATTTTTATAATTTTGACACTAAATTTTCATAGAAAAGTAATTTTGACAATATATTTTTCAATTTGTTTTAATGTTGAATCTTTGATTGATCAACCGAGTTGCCAACTAATGTGCATGGTGATGAGTCAATATTTGATGATGTGACGATGAAATGAAATCATGACATGAATTTTTTTGGTAACATCACAAAATGTGTAGTGATTTATTTAAAAAAACACAATGTTATAATTTAACTTTTATTAAAACTTAGTATCATTTATATAATTTCTCCTTATTATAACATAATAATCATGGCTTATTGAGCATTGGAGTCCTTTTGTGGAAAAACTTTTCAAGCAAAACAACAAAACAAAATTGGCATCTAAACTTGTAGTGCCATAATGTTATTTCTATTTGTTGGGATACATATTTATATAGATTTGATGATGCAATATATATATATATATATATATATATATATATATATATATATATATATATATATATATATATAGGTTTGTATGTTCATTGTAAACAGTCAGTCATTTTTAAGTAAGTGTAAATAATATATATTAGACAAAATGATTTGTTAGAGTTTGTTTAGTTAGTTAATATGAAGATATGTTGATAAAAGTCTATATGTTGAAGACTAAAGATCATCCCCTGAATAGCAAAAGACCGTAAAGACTCTATCGGCACCAAAGACACCAAAAGTATTATTACCACAAAGAGCATTCACTAAAGACCTCATCAGTATGTCCATACGCTGAGCTCCTTACACTAAAGACACACTGATTGTATGATACGCTAATATACTGAAGACTGATGTATATTGATGGTCATACACCATAAGTTGAAGCTGAACCTGCTTGAGCTGAAGCTAAAGCTTGGTGCCGATGTCTGAATCTAGAGTCGTTAAGATTTACTTGGTAAAAAAGCATGGTGCTGCTTGAGCTGAAACTAAAGCTTGGTGCTGATGTCCTTAAACCAGATCCATATTTATCTTGAAGATTCAATCCCATCAAATCAAGGATTTGATTTAATTATAAGATCTGGTGAATCTGCAGAAGTTTTATCTCCTAGGTTTAGACTAGTATTTATACTAACCATTCTCATTAGTTGAGAGTTGATGATTTGTATTATATTCCGAGAGTTAGAGTTTCTATAGAGATAGATCAGAGAGTTCTTGGTGGGTTATTAGATTGTAGTCGTCGTCTTTGTGACCTGCTTTGTGAACCCGCTCTCTTCATGAGAACCTTTCTTAGTGAAAGACATCTAAAACATCCCAAAATCATGACACAAATTTTCATTTTTGATATAACAACTCATAAAATAATTTTAAGAAAACATCATCAAATTAATTCATTTCATTGAAGCTAAAGTCATATGTTTAAAAACATGCCATAGTATAGTAACAACGTCAGAGTACAATCCCAAGAACATCAAGTCATATGTTTAAAAACATGCCATAGTGTAGTAACAACGTCTTTGTGATCTACTTTGTGAACCCGTTCTCTTCGTGAGAACTCTTCTTAGTGAAAGACATCTGAAACATCGCAAAAACATGACCAAAATTTTCATATTTGATATAATAACTCATAAAATTTTTTAAAGAAAACATCATCAAGTTAATTCATTTCATCAAAGCTAAAGTCATATGTTTTAAAATATGCCATAGTGTAGTAACAACGTCAGAGTACAATCCCAAAAATATCAAGTGCGGAAAATAGTGGTGTGATTCTCTGCTACCATGTCGGCTCCTTTCCCTTCGAAGAAGAAGGACCTAAAACAAAAACTGTAAACCGTAAGCATAAAGCTTAGTGAGTTCCCCCATCATAGCACATACCAAAAACATATAATGCCTATCTCTCTATATCTTTCAACTGGTATCTGATTGGCATAACCGGAAGCTAGACTTCCATTCGATATCTTTCAACCGGTAGCCTAGAGATGACCTCCCATTCCGTATCTTTCAACCGGTAACTGGGAGCTGACCTCCCCTTCGGTATCTTTCAACCGGTAACCGGGGACTATTTCACACCTACCACTACAACATAATAACATAACATGAACATACTTCTAGGCATGCATGGGTACTGTCTACCCTTTCGGTATCTTTGAACTGGTAACTGGAAAGTATTTCACCCCTACTACTACTAACACATATATCATAGCATCCTAGCACATAAAGCTTAATAGATAGTGGCATACCAGATAATTATCACAAGGACAATCATCTAACAACAACTCCTACTTAGTGGGCTAGCATTGTGGCCTTAGACCCACTTCTACTGGAAGGTAACTCACCTCAATGTCGTGCAGTAACTGAACTATCATCGGTGCAGGGATCAACTCTCCTAAAACTCATACACATTACATCTCTTTTAATTACACTTTCAAACATATAAACCCCTTTAAGGGTCAACTCTGGTCGATGGTCAAGTCAAAGGACAACACCCTGGTCAAAGTCAATCTTCTAGTCCAAGTCAACACTCTGGTTGACTCGACTCGCTGAGTTGGTCCATCAAATCGTCGAGTTCTATAATTCAGAGAATCTCGAGTTCGCGATCTGACTCGTCGAGTCACCCTCTAACTCGTCGAGTTTCTCTTATGACAAGATCGGGACTTTCCATTTGAACTCGTTGAGTCTTTCCTTGGACTCGTCGAGCTTTACTTAATACAAGTTAGGACATTTTCTCATTGACTCGCCGAGTTCATCCTTGGACTCGTCGAGTTCTCGACCTTTAAGTCCAAAACACATCTAACTGGATGCGTAACCTCCTAGACTCAACAAGTTGCTAAGTAACAGAGAAGGTTGGGGAACCACGACCCAACTCGTCGAGTCCCAAGAATGACTCGTCGAGTCCCCCATTATCCAAATCTACCCAGTCAATTTTAGTCGGGCTTAATGCATTTAAAACATAGATCTGGCCTCCTAGGATCGATATATCACGTAAAGTTTCAAACTTTACGTTCATGCATGGGATATTTAGCTTAAAAAGCCCTAAAAAGTGGTTCATAAGATGCATGGGACTCCCATAGCCATAAAGTTTGCACCTTTATGCCATGGAGTCCCTCTAAGACTCTGGATCTGAAGTCAATATCCCAAAACATGATTGCATCAACAAATGGCTCCTTAAAGCCCTAAACTACTCCAAGAAGAAATCTAATAGATGAATGGTCAAGGTATAAACTTTATACCTGAAATGTGTTGGAAATGGAATAGAACCTCTGGATCTACTTGCTTCCTCTTGAACTACTAAGCTTCTTCTTCCTTCTCAAGCTTCAAAACCTCCAAAAACACACAAAAATGGATCAAGAGCACTCACAATGGGTTAGGGTTTCAAATTAGGGTTTTCTGGACTAAAGGAGGCGATGAGGGAGGCCACAATGGGGTGTTAAGCCATTTAAATTGGGTGCAAACCCTAAAAATTAGGGTTTCACTCTAACAGACCTATTCGTTGAGTCGAGGCTCCTCAACTCGTCGAGTAGGCTTCATGTCCCGGGTCCAACATATCCAATTCCTACTTAACGAGTTTCGGGCCTCCAACTCATCGAGTCCCTTAGCAAATATAAATAATTCTTATTTAAATACGTATCCGGAACCGAGCGTTACAACATCTTTGTGATAATTCTATTATTCTTACTTGTTTGTATCCGATCAAAGAACCATCAAGTGGTATCAGAGCGAGTTTTCTGATACATTCAAGACTCAGAAGTTCAGGCATTTTCAGAAACTCGAAAATCAGAAGAAGAATTTATCTTATACAATCATCCATATATGAAGGACACATCTGGCATTTAGATGAGAGATTATGGTATGATCTCTTATATTTGGTACTATCTAACTACATCATGTATGCATGGTCCCAATAGAATCTATCAAATGAGAGAACTATTCTTATGTTGAAGGATAGAAAAGAGATACAAATGTGCTTGATGATGAAGAACAAAATAATAGTTTGAAAAATAAAAGGGCAGTTGATGTCTGTCCTTTGTCATGTTTTCCTAAACTAATGTATGATCCAAAGGCTCCTTTACCTGTCTTCTTTGTTACTGAACAAGATCAGAAAAACAAAGTTGTTAATCGGAAACAACTAAATATTAAAGTGTTGAAGAAAGATCTGATTGAAAGGGAGAATGCAATATCATATCTGAAGGAGGCGATAAAAGGAAAATATGTGAAGAAGAAAAGCTTTGTCTATAAGTGTCCAAATAGAAGAATGTTCATCATCAAGAAACCCTAGTTTTCATACTGATAAGCATCACAACTGCTTTCAAACTGCCAAGTCAGTTCACGCTGACGAGTCAAGTCTTGCTTCCCATTTTGTTCACACTATAAGGACTCTTTGCACTGTGAAGACATTTCAAGCTGTAAAGAATACATCTCACCATGTCAAGACCCCAGCTCCGTCTAAAACTCCGAACATTAGTAGAGCTCAATCAGATAAATTCAATGATGTATGTTCTTGTTTTAATAATGCATCTTACATGGACAATCAGTCAAAGGAAAGAAATAAAAGACCTCAAACAAAGAATACTTGGGTTCCAAAGAAGACGTCTTTAGAATCTAGAAATATGAAGCAAGTTTGGGTTCCTAAGAGTACATCTCCTGATCTTGAAACAAATCCTGTCATTGGAGATAGAAAGAAACATTGAAATCAAAAGTTACCATGAAAGAAGAAGATGGTTTCGAAACCTAAAGTTGGTTATTCTTTTTTCTGATTAGATATTTTCAGAATAAGGTGTGTTCCAAAACCCATTATTAAATGGGTCCCGAAATGTTATTGTTAATTTTGAAGCAATGGGAGAGGCTCCAAAATCCTCTAACTTAGTTTTTAGATGTCTCTCTTATTAAGAAAAAGAATGAAAAAGGTGTATCTATATTTTTTATTTTTAAATTTTATTTCTATTATTAAAAGATTTTTGGAGTATTATGTGAAGTCTTTGTCAAGGAACAAGTTGTAGTATTAGGTAGTATAGTAGACAAAGATGGTGTTCAGCTACTATATATTGTTGTTTATAGATGGAAAGGTCATGGGTATATTTGTGACAAGAGAAAATAGAAAATGTCAAAGCCTTGTTTATTGTACTCTTTCCCTATCTCAATGTCTATCTCACATTACAGTGAAAATTCTATGACAAAACCGATAACATCATAGAGAAAGAAATCAACAAAGAGAGACTCAACCTTATGGTCTTGAAAAGAGGAAGAAAGTGACAAATAATACTCTATAGGGGTATTTTGGTTATTTTTCGAAAAAAAAAGGAATGGTCAGAAGCTGTCATAATGTATCTGAGTCTTGATCTTGTTCAGATAATGAGCCACCACCTTATGTGTGACAAACCGGAATTTCTTTCTTGTACAAGAGACCAATTGAATCCAAGTTAGACTCATTTTGTTAGCTTTTAACACTGTTTGGGGTCTAATGGAGTGTACTAAACCTAGTACAAATAAGGTAGGCACCTAGAAGCGGGATAACACAATGCATATCAAGCAAAATTTGGCCAAACACTCCAAAACATGGAGTGTGTGGCCGCACACTGGAGTATACGGCCACACATAGGTGTGTGCGGCCGCACACCCATGCCAGCCACACACCCTCACCTATATATACCACACTTAGTCATTTTCAACACTTTTTCCCACTCCTTCAAGCTAGAACTCGAAATCCTCTCAAGTATCATTCCACTTTTCACTCCAATATTCAAGCAAGTAAGTGATTCATCCCTTGATTAACTGTTACATGACCTTATCTAGCCTTATTCCCTGCTATGATCCATGAAAAACACATTTTTGGTGTTAAATCTTCAAGAACACCAAGAACACACACTAAGTATTGGACCCTAAAACACCCTTTTCTAGCATCTATAACACGTATATACTTGTTATAAATTGTTTAAGGCCAAGAAAACTTGAAGATATACCTACAAAACGTTATTTCTCATGATCTTCAAGTGTGTACGGCCGCACACACCAAGTGTACGGACGTACACACCTTGTGCAACCGCACACACCCCTTTTTAGGTCCCAAAAGGGCAATAAACTTCATATAAGTCTAAGGCATGAAGAATAAAATCTTCCTAGATATTCCTTATAGCTTAAAATCACGTTTTGATGCACTCCATAAGGAGTGTGCAGCCGCACACACCTCCTGGCCGCACACCCTGGCCGCACACCCACATTTCTTGTGCATTTTGACCATACACTCCCTTGTATAGTCATATACCACTCATATACAATCTTATATGGTTGTAACACATCATAATAAGTTTTTACTAGTCCATAAGGTGATCCAAATTCAATAATTAGTTGTTTCAAACACTAATTGCACACAAACACACACACACACATACACACACACACACACACATATATATATATATATATATATATATATATATATATATGTGTGTGTCGTGATATGGTTAATATGATCCATTTGTGCTCAAGTCCGCGATTGACACTCAACCTCCTAAACCAATCCTACCGTCGCATCACTCACTACAGGTGAGTTCATACCCCTTAACTAACGTTTGAAATGCTTCTAAATGTTTTAAATGCTTTATGTTGGGGGGATACATGTTGAACCATCTTAGTTATTAGATCAATCACATGTGATTAATAACCAACTTACAAATGGATTTTCATGCTTTAAACTGTTTTACCAAGCAAATGATTTTAAACTGTTATCAAACTATTTTACATGTCAAACTTTTTATAAAATTCACTTTTATACTAAACCTTCCTTTTAGAGTTTTCAAACTTATATATTGTTAAAACCATGTCTACTACATATATAGTTATATAAATAAGGCTTGAAGGACTTAAGAGAGATAGCCCACTTTACTTCCTGTCCTCGTTTGGTTGTGGTCTTAAAGTACCCAGTTTTTTGTCCGAGCGTCGTTGAATCCTTACTTATATACTATGTGCATATGTATAGATATAAAGACTTTATCTCAGTTCAGTACATTCAATCATTCAACAAGTTTACTAATAAACTATAAGAGGTATAGTTTAGAGTTATACTACTTACTACTTCTAGTTCAATGAAGCGTAAAAGAGTCAGTTCATTCATGAGTCGTTACTTATTACCATGAGAACATATACAACTATACTATGATGAGAACATATACAACTATACTATGATGAGAACAGACACAACTATACTAGAAAGAGAACATATACAATGATACTATGAAGAGTAACAATACATTACATATACAAGTATACGATAACATAAATATGATCCACTGTATCGAAGCATGCCTTCATTGTCATGGCCCGATTTGTAGGCAGAATCTCCTGGAGGGAGAGCGTGAGTTTGCGTATAGATCTATACTGGATTGACTATCCTACACCTTGCTTCTAGCTATAGCCAGACCTGCAGGTCTGCGAGTGCCAAACGTCATACCTTTTTACGACTTACAATGTCGTTCTTTCCGTCGATAGTATGGTACAATTAATAACATAATACCTTGATATAAATCTGGTTTAAGGTAGTTAGTACAATAGTAGTTCCTATAATACACCACTACAATACATCATTAATTTATGCTTTACATTTATTTAGTGATCATTTCACTTAAACAGTAATGTACAAACTATATTTTGATAATGATAGTTACACTTGGGAAAATTACACACTTTTACAAGAATCAGACATACAAAACAGTTGTGCCTTAGTAGAAGGCTACTTTTAGTAGAAAATATAGGATTTTCTAGGAGTTACAAACTTTTACAAACACTTACAAACATTCACATACTTTTATTACGAACGTTTACAAACTCATACTTCAAACAATAGTTCAAACATTTTGATACAAACATAGACACTAAATACTTATGAGCTCACCAACTTTGATAACTAAAGTATTACGATTGTTGAATATCACAAGTAAGCTCGGGGATGTATGGTCAGTCTTGGGGGTGGCATAGCCTGATCAACTATGCTGGTCCGAGGAGTGATTAGCATATGCCCTAGAGTGGTTGTGATATGGCAACATGTCTAAAAACTTACCAATACTACTATAATGAAAGCACTAGAGTAGAACATAAGTTTAAAATACTATAGGAGTATTTTGTGTTACCATAATCACTTATCTGAGAACTAAAAAGGTCTTTATCAAGTAGGTGAATAGTCATTAAGTGCATACGCTAAGGTTATATGAAATTCAGGTGTTATAGACTAAGAATCTGTGATCTTTGCTTCACTTCTTGTCCTTGTTTGGTTGTGGATTTGGAGTTAGGACCACTTATTCGAAGGACTATCCTACCTCGATTTCATATAACTAGTATACACTACACAAGTATTGACATAACTGATAAAGATCATCTTATAATTATCTTAAGTGGTACGTCTATTGTCATAAGCTTCTTATACCCCTTTTCTCACGTAGATATCATAGCTGGATTTCATCATGGCGACCCGTACTTTCCACTTCAAGGCAATGCTGGATGGCTTGAAGAAGAGCCCGAAGATAAGCATCAAATCCCTTTGGATCATCACCTCGCAGAAGGCTTCTCGGATGGATCTGACTCCGAGCCTGAAGTCAACAACCTACCTCAAGAAGGTCAAGCCCCAATTAACAACCCCCGACCAGCATTTCAGGGTCCCACAACCTTGCGGGCAACAAACTTAAATCACTGGAGCGATGAGCAGGGTCAACCTTTACCCTACAACAGGGACCGAAGCTTTTACAACATAAGCATGGGTGGCTTGGCTGACAGAGCCCTGCCTATCATGGTTTGTAGGATTTCTTGAAATATTGAGCAAGGTCGAGTAGCCATCGACCAAATCATGGAAATTGATGCGAACACTGGTGTCAACACAGTCACCATTCACCGTCTCGAAGAAGCAGTGGAAAGGACTAGAAGGACCAATGAGACTCTGCAGCAACAGCTGGCTGCCTCCCAAGCTAAAGTCACAGAAGTTCGAGTTTGCCAGAGGGCTCATGAGCGACACCTTCAAGAGGTGGTTCATCAGGTGGCATATCTTAGGGTTCACCCGAGGAATTCCCATCGCCATTTGAAGATGTCTAGCACATCTTTTCTTTTGATTTAGGGATAGAATTTTCTTACCTGTGCTCATGAGCTACCTAGTCTACTAAGTTGTCAAACATTTTCCCTTATATGGTTTGATGTAAGACCTACTGTTAGGTCGTTTTTCCCAAAATCATTTACATCTGTAATACCAGTATTATTGGCAGTTATCTAATCTAATGGAAAAATCAGTACTCTTGTGTTTTTCCTAGTCTTCCGCTATACAGTGTGACAACCCGAAATTTCCATTCTGAACAAACCATATCAAGCCAATAGAAGTTAGAACAGTTACAGGGAAATTCCAGACTTTGGGTATAAGTTTGAGTTTTTCACAATTTACACTTCAGGAAATATCAGGAGAGTGGATGCACTAGGGTTTTGTGCAACACTGTTATTTCGATACTCTATGATATTAGAGTTCATTCCGGGAATAAAATATTCTCTGCCAAAAATCTCAGGACTATAAATAGAAAACTGAACCAAATAATTCATTAGTTACATTTCCAATTAGAGAAAAGCCAAATTCTCTCTCACGGATCTTCGGGTTTTTATACCAAAACATGAGTAACTCTTTCTAGTAGTGCTAGAAAGCTTATTATGTAGTTATAACATGGTTTAGTTGGCTAAATCACTAGATTTAGGAGTTTACTCCCCAAGGTGTTCTTGGGCGGTAAACTCCCGAAACAAAGCCTAGACCTTCCCTTGTGATATGCTACTACCTTGGACACATATAGAAGTGTATTATGGACAAGAAAACAACCAAGAAACTCAAACACATGGGAGTTCACGGCCCAAGATGATCTTGGACTGTGAACTCCAATAAATTGGATCAAAGGGTGCTTTTAAGGCACCTAAAGCCCTAGAGATTTACATAGAATTGTTCCCACTTAATTGAAGGACTAAAACACATCAAAATCACCCCCTTTAAGTGAGTTCACGGCCCTAATAAGGTTCTTGGGCCGTGAACATCAAACAAAGGCACCAAAGTGTGCCTAAGGCCTTCATATGCTTGGAATAAAAGTCTAGAACCTATACCACTTGTGCAAGAGACTTGAAAGCATCAAAAACACCCATCCTTAAGAGTTTACGGCCGCAAAATCTAAGGGAAATGGCCTCAGGGCCGTAAACTCCTCAAAGGAGTATTTCTATGCCTTAAACCCTTCCAAGAATTTAACCACCAAGTTGCAATAATTCTAGGGATCATTTAGGACTTCAAAACGCAAAATATCACCAAGATTGTGAGTTCACGGCCGTAAACTCAAGAGTTTACAACCGTGAACTCCATGTGTGATGATATATGGAGAGTAAACTCATATATCGGGTCTTTTGGAACCCTAAACCCAAGTACCTTGTCCCACAATAGCTTAAATGCAATCCTTAGGGCTTAAAACACTTATATAAAGTGTTTATTATGTTCTAGGATGTCTTATCATTATCAATTAGTAATTTAAGTCTAATTGAGTTCATATATATGTGTGATTATATGTTCATTAGGATCTTAGTGTGTGTACAAGTCCTCACTTGACACCTAACAATCCTACACCGTCCAGTTCTTCCAAACCACCATCTACAAGTGAGTTCATACCCCTTAATCAATATTTTAAATGATTTTAAATGCTTTAATGGGGGGTAATACAAGTAGAAAACAGTATGTTATTAAATCAATCTTATGTATTTTATAACTATGTTTTCACTCAGTAGATTTCACATACTTCAAAAGGTGACACATGAAATGGTTTTCTATCTTAAAATACCTTGATAACAAAAGTATTAGTTTTGAAATGTTTATTAAAATGACATCAAGTCACTCTTAATTATTGTTCAAAACTCCTAGATATCTTGCAAAACCATTATTTTTACCTTCTTGAGCAAAACTACACTTATACGCATATGTTCTTATATATGTATTGATGTTATAGTGTCCATCCTTCGTTCAGTTTCCCACACCCTGGTGTATCGAGGGTGCATAAATCTACTTGAACAGTCAATTACTTTCCAGTTAATTATCATAGGGATAGTTAGATGAAACAAAACATTATTCCTATTACAAGGAATCACACAAGAGTCAGCTCATTCATGAGTCTATACCAGTACCTTACATGATACATGAGTACAATTACCTAGGATTACATGATACATGAGTACGTTTACATAGCTACATTTATCTGAATACGCTTACATGAATACCATACATGAATACTGCTACTTAGATACGCTTACATGAATACCATACATGAATACTGTTACTTAGATACATTATATAGTATTCACTTACCTGGATACTTGTACCTAGAGTTATTAGGATGATTTAATCGTACCTTCTATGTAAATTTTCCTGCCTATCCTTGTTCGATGGGATGTCTATACGGGACTAACCATTCCGGAACCCAGCTATTAGCAACACTGGGTGATGAACATCTACGGATGTCTAAGGTTGTTTCTGATATTAGAAGTCAGTTATGGAACTAACCATTCCTCCATCTACTGTTGCAACAGAGGATGAGATGAAATTCTTCAGATGATTATTAGGTTAACGGTTATATTAGGAGTCAGTTACAGAACTAACCATTCCTCCATCCAACTGTTACAACAGAGGATGAGATGAAAGTCTTCGAATGATTATTAGGTTAACGCTTATATTAGGAGTCAGCCATGGGACTAACCCTCCCTCCACCCTGCTGCCGCTACAGAGGGTGAGGGGACAATCTTCGGATGTTCATAGGGTATACCTTTCGCTTCGGCGATGTCGTGTTAATCCTGGTCACCTAGGGATAACACTTACATGATTATGCTCTTTCCTGTTCACTTTATTTTGTGATAAATTCACATAAATGATGAGTTAGACTACGTACTTTTAGTACTAGTCATTAGAAAGGAAAAACTACCATTTTACTTACAGAATATTCGGGTCTTGGTAGAAGACCACATTTCTTACTTATATCAACTGTTCTATTTAAAGATTTATACGACATTCTTAACGGCTTTCCAAAACAGGACAATAACACTTAAATACTTACGAATTCACCAGCTTTAGGCTGATACTCTCTTTCAAAATAACTTGTATTCTCAGGTCACCAGTTAGACAGGTACGATGTCCAGGCCTTGAGAAGACGGAGCACCGTCAAGACTCGTCATATTTTGATTATTCATTTTTATTGTTGTACATTATGAAAGAACACACATGTATTAAAACTATACCATTTAATGCAATGGATGATGTTGTTGCTTGTTTACTACTTTACACTGTTATGATACTTCACATGACGTCCTCCACCCTGGAACGTTTCTGCCGTTCCTGGTTTTGGGGTGTGACAGATTGGTATCAGAGCATTGTTTATAGTGAATTAAGTATATCAACCCATAAAAGATATACTAACTATAAATACATTGGGATTAAAACACTATGTCTAAGAGTATATACTTTTAAATAACAAAACATTTAACAAAGTATACGTGCCTGCATTCATACTAAAATCCGTGTCACAATGACAAGAACAAAAGTATTGCAATTGTTGAATATCACAGGTAAGCTTGGGGATGTATGGTCAGTCTTGGGAGTAGCATAGCCTGATCAACTATGCTGTTCTGAGGAGTGATTAGCACATGCCCAAGAATGGTTGTGATATGGCAACAGGTCTAAAAACTTACCAACATTACCACAATGAGAACATTATAACAGAACCTAAGTCTAAAATACCATAGGGGTATTTTGTGTTACTATAAGTACTTTATACTTGAGAATAAAAAGGGAATCTTACGCTAAATTTATATGTAACTAGGATGTTACAGACTTAGAATCGGTGAAATTTTTGCTTTACCCCTATTCCTTGTGAATTTTGAGTTGAGGTCACTTATTCGAAGGCCTATCATGTGTTGATTACATATAACTGGTATGCACTTTACAAATAGTGATGGAACTAATGAAGATTTCCTAAATAATTATCTAGATAGTTCGTCTAATAATTATTTTCTTACCCCAATTCTCGCGCAGATAACATGGCTGGATTCCATCCCCACGACAACCTGTTCCTCCCGAACGAAGTGATTGCTGGATGGTTTGGAGAAGAACCAGATGATGATCATCCAATCCGTCTGAATGATCACCATGCTGACGACCTTTCAGACGATGCCATCTCCGAACCCGAGGTTGAGAACCTACCCCAGGCAGCTCCCTTTCCGATTCCTAACCCTCGTCATACTTTTCATGGCCCGACGCCTGAGTGGGTGGAATGTTGGGAAACATGGAGCCAAGGACAAGATCAGCCCATGCCATTTAATGGTGACCGAAGCTTCTATGACCTGAGCAATGGGGGCTCAGCAGACAGAATCATGCCAATTCTGATCCGAAGAGTTGCCCGAAACGAAATTCAGGGCAGGACAGCTCTACAATGTATCACAGAAGTTGATACAAATGGAGGAATGCATATGCTTCGCACCAATCGCCTTGAACATGCTCATGAGAGGTCTGAGAGAGACCATGAAACCTTGCTGCAAGCACTGGCTGAATCACGAGCCGAAGTCATGGAACTTCGAGTATGCCAGAGAGTGTACGAAAGACACCTACTTGATGTGGAACGCCAACTGGCTGAACTGAGAGTTCACCAGAGGGATGACCGTCACTAGTAGTAGATACTTTACTTTATATTCCTTGTTAGAAAGGAATCTTGTTCCTGTCTATGCCCGATGTGGCATTTTCTATTAAACTATCTTGTACTGTAAGTACTTTAGTTAGGTATTTATACTGTCAAGAACTATCTTCTCTGGATCTGATGTAAGACCTTTTACAAGGTCATTTTCCCGAACCTGTACGTCATGAATGTCAAAGATATTGACAGTCGGCTAACTTATGTGTCATTCCTTATTCAAATACTCTTATCATACTTTCATTTGAGTCTAATTGAAGCATGCTCTAGTCAAGTCATTGGACTATAGCCATTTAACTCCGGAGTCATCTCCGAGTCTCTTTTAATGGCTGGATCACATTATTCGCCAACCAACGATACCTCGGCTAGAAAGACAAACATCTTGAGAGCTTTGCATGAACTTACTTCCGATCTTTGCTAGGACTGCATCATAGGGATGAAGGTCAAACCTTCGTGAACATACTTCCATTCCGTAATAGGACTGCATCATAGGGATGTAGGTCGAACCTTAGAGAACATACTTCTATTCTTTACATAAGCGATTATGACACAACATGTGTAGACGATAATTTTGTTATGTTGTTTTACACCAAAACCTTCCCCACAAAGGTTTTTCAACCCTCCAACAAGTCTTGATTATTACGTTATAATAAGGGTAAATTGCATAAAAGCCGTCAATTAAGTCACTATATTGTATTTTATTTTTCAATTTTTACACCTAGAAAGTTTTATCACCAAAAATGTCATGTCATCATGTCATGTCAACACCACATCATCAGAGGCTGATACGTCAACATCTGATGTCAGTTGACAACTGGATTGACCGACCAACTGGTTAAACGTAAAACAAATTGAAAAATATATTGTTAACATTACTCGTAAAAACTTAGTGTCTTAATTGTAAAAGAAACTAATGCAATTAGCCCTATATTTTAATTAAAAAAAATCTACACACATCATAATTTTGTAATGATTATTTTGAAATACCTATATATATATATATATATATATATATATATATATATATATATATATATATATATATATTGGCCTCATAATCGATTTAGTCCCTGTATATTTTTTTTATTCAATTAAGTCCTAAAAACCGGCAATCGTATTCAAATTAACCCCTTGACCCGGTCAACAGGTCATCTAACTTTCGAAAATTACATTTTTGGCCTATTTTTAAAAATTTATTACAAATTTGGTCCAAAATTTACACTTTTGGCCTAGATTTTAAGTTTTTTTTTTCACAAATTTGGTCCACAATATACCCTTGTGGCCCAAATTTTAGAATTTTGTTATGAATTCATCCTAATTTTAGTTATTTTTACAACTTTTTGTCTTCAAAAAAAATTTGAATGTTTTTTCTTTATGAATTCGAATGTTTTGCGTTTGGAAGCATAGTAATTAATAAAAATAAAAAAAACTGTAATCTTTTTAGTTATATTTAGCATTAAAAATAGATGTTCAGTACTTTCAAAATTATACCAATGAGTTTTATTAATATTTTCTTTTTTAACTTGTTTAATATGTTAAACAATATATATTTTTTGTTCTATGTTCAACATAAAAACATATGATAAATAAATAAAGAGTTAAATGCAAGAAATAATAGTGTGTTTAATTTCATTGATTTTTATTATAGCATTGTATTTTGAACAACCTACCTAACCATAAACCAAATACAAAGATTTTTTTTTAAATACAACAAAGATATTAAAGCACAACATCATTAGGTAGACTTTTTAAAGGACGTTGTCTTAGTTAATAGCTCAATAAATAAATGTGGGTCATATTTATAAACGTTTCAAAGTTTATCAATAGTGTCGCTAGGTTTACAAATGGTAGAGTTTTATGTATGGTTGACATGGTACATTTTGACGGTTTCTAGAGCATTTCCAATAACATAAGATATTAAGTATGTTTCTTTTTGTCTGTAAAAACAATGCTTTTTGTGTGTTATACTACTACGATGACATTGTTATACTGCTACATTGACATAAATGGCTTATTTTCAACAACAATGTACTTATTAGTCCTTTTTGGCTCTTAAACTTAATAGTATACTTCAAAAAAAAAAACAATGATACGAAAAGTTGTTTTTTACTATTTTAAGTCTCTTTATTGTGTGAAAATAATGTTTATTTGTGTGATAACAATGCCACAACATGAATCACCTATTATTAGCATTATGTAACTGTCGATTTAATGTAAATTATTATATTTTCTACCTAAATTCATAGTACACTTCAAAAATAGTAGAAGATAAAGATGAGTACATTTTTTTGAAGAAAAAAAGTTGTAAAAATTACTAAAATTAGGATGAATTCATAACAAAATTCTAAAATTCAGGCCAAAAGGGTATATTTCGGACCAAATTTGTAAAAAAAATTAAAATCTGGGCCAAAAGTGTAAATTTTGGACCAAATTTGTAATAAATTTTGAAATCTGGGCCAAAAATGTAATTTTTTAAAGTTGGATGACCTGTTGACCGGGTCAAGGGGTTAAAGTGAATACGATTACCAGTTTTTGGGACTTAATTGAATAAAAACATATATAGGGACTAAATCGATTATTAGACCAATATGTAAGGACTTTATTGCAGTTTTCCATATATATATATATATATATATATATATATATATATATATATATATATATATATGATAGGTTTTATAAGTTACAAAAAAAATTCATGTGGCAGAAAATAACTTAACGCTTAGTTCACATGCGGTTTGGATCTATGTTTTCACTGTTGAAAACTATAAGCTATGAACATCAAAAGAACCCTATAAAATCCCTAGAAGTTTCGAAATACATAAAAAGGTTAGAGTTTACAAAGCTTTTAGTTATAGGTATAAATAACTAATCAAAACATTCTTCAATAGCTCTTGGAAGCAAGCACCAGAAATCTCGTGCCTCTAATGGTTCACACCCAAACCCTAGCAACTAGGAAACTTGAAGAGAGAGGACAGGTGAAGTATAACTTTTGGAATTCTTCTTGGAATTATTAGTGGCAGAAAATCATAATTTTAGGACCCCTATTTATAGCTGGTAGGAAAACCCTAGATAACGCTAATTTTGAATATAATGCTATTATTTCAAATTAGGTAATTATTCATTCTTATAATTATCTAGTTTCCTTATTATACGTAATATCTATTTGGAACATTCCAGAAACCCTAAGGAAGCCTCTAAATTTTGGCCAACCTAGGATTATTTTAGAATTCCTCTTTTGCTCAACTATTGAACAATTACAACTTTAGTTCCTACACTTTTAATTAATCCAATTATTCAAACAATTAATTCTAATTAACTTCTGATTAATTCTTAATTAAATAATAGTTATTTCTAATTAATATTTTCATAATATATTAATAAATCATTTATTGTAATTTATCTCTCTCTAAAAGTAATCATATTTAATTACTAGGTTTGGGGTCAACCCAAAATGACGTTGCTAATAGTCAAATATATAACAATTTAGTTATTGGCTTTGACACCTAATTCAAAAGTCTCCCACTTGGATAAGTCTATAACTACAATTTGCAATATAACTTCTAAAATAACAGCAAATGGTCCTTCCCAGAGCAACTCCAGTCTCTGATTTGACATTAGTCATAAGATAAGTGATCAAATATTCCTTCATTTTAAAAGATATCGTATGGACATAAGACATGGATTAGAATCAAATTTCATCGTCCAAAGTTCTATTTCCCGATGTCTCGATTTGTGATGGCCTCATAAGACTTACCACTTGAACACATCAATTTTGTCCTGGCTGGGCCCTACACTATAAGTCAACACCAAATCACTAAGGAGCCCAAAGATATCGCTTTTCCCATTGGGGAAAAAGGAGCGAATAAATTTTAACTCATACGCTTGTATCCTTTACGCACCAAATCGTACATGACACTACGTTTTATAAACTCAAGTTACTGATGCGTTTTTGTAACACCAATGCACAACCGAGTTGTAAATTACAACTCATATATCTCAATTTTAATAATATAAGATATTATTGTCTCAAAATTACTCGTGACAAAATCCATGAAGTAATTCTCTGAGCGTCGGTTTATCCAATACTCAAATCACCTATTTCTAAGTACTCATGAATGTTGTAGCAACACAATTGATATTTTTAAACTCCTTAGACAATCTACGATCCAATTCATGGCAATCTTTGTTCACTACTTATTTCCTAAAGTATGAGCGGCTGTGGAGTTTCAAATAATCAAATTATTCAGGAAGTAAAACATGCAAAATGAAATACAAGAATAAATAATTGACAAAGGTATTAAAAAAACTCTTAAATAATCTCTATTATTGAATCACCAAAATCAATTACATTTATTATGTTACAAGTTTAAACCTAACCCTCTAACTACTAAAACTAACATCATCTCTCAAACCTATGCTCCTACCATGAAGACTATGCTTAACCCTACTCAGATTCTTCGTGAAAGGATCTGCATGATTGTCTTCTGACGAAACTCTCTGTATTATGAGATGACATTTTTCAACTCTATGTTTTATATAATGGTACTTTCTGTCAATTTGTCTTGATTTACCATGATCTCTCAGTTCTTTGGTCGGAACTACTCCGAGATCACCGATGAAATTATTTAGCCAAGCCGCTTCCTTTAATGCTTCACCTGCTCAAAGATTCTCTGATTCACAAGTAGAATCAGCCAATGTGTCCTGATTTGAACTTTTCCAAGTGACTGTTCCTCTATTTAATAGAAACACCTAGCCATATTGAGAATGAAGGGTTTCTCTATTTGTTTGAAAAACTGGCATCACTATACCCATATACTCTTAACGTATCACTGCCACCAAGTAATAGAATTAGATCCTCGCAGATACTTGGGAATGTTTATTATTGCTGTCTAATGAGCTCTACCAGGATTTCCATAAAAGTGACCAACCATGCTTAAAGCAAAAGATACATCAGGGCAAGTATATGTCATAGCGTAAATGTTCAATCCAACAACCGAAACATTTGGGACTCGATTCATTTCCGCTATCTCTTCATTTGTACTAGGTATTTGAGTCTTACTCAACTTGGCATTACTCTGAATAGGTAGCTCTCCTTTCTTGGCATTTTCCATACTAAATCATATTAGTACTACTAACATGCTGTCGCGCGCGTATTAAGCAAATAAAATTTTCATTGTTGGTTGCACTAATAATATAGCATAGTAATCCTCGGGGACACGGCCCAATGGTCAATTCTTTTTTGCATCAGGCACATTCTAGTAAAAAAAAATTATAAAAGGGGGATTTTGCATTAACTAAAAAAAAAATAAAATTGTAGTGAAAATAAATTAAACGAAAATCAATAATAAAAACGATTTTAGTTATATTATAAATTTCCTAATCATGCAATCGATTTGGATCTGGTTATTCGGAATGCGTTCTATCTAAGCTGGTACTAAGAAAAACTAACAAGCTCTAATATAACCTCTTATACGTAAATTATTTAACCAAAACAAGCCCTTTGAATTAACCCTAACTTTTTTCATTTTAATTAAAAAAACTCTTAATTAAATCAGAAAAGTAGCTTTATGATTTGTGTAAAATTGTCAGAAATACCCAATACTTCTCACATGCTCGGAAACATAAATATATGATTGTTACAGTTTATATCAAAGTTAAATCCCAAACAAGGAACCAATATGATACTTGTTACTTTTTACTAGACAAGAAAAATTATGAATTCTATTAACTGATTAATTGGAATGCTAAAACCCCTTTCTAGGTGATCAAACTAACAAGAATTAAAAATCAAACATTCATTAAACTCAAAACTAAAAAAATCTAGATGGAAACACAAAAAGAAAACCAGATCTGAAAACTAATCCATGAAAAGTACTAGTCTATGTCGAACTGAAAACTAAGGTTTTAGCCAGATATGGCTAAAAACAAAACAAAACTTGATAAAAGATAAGTTAACTGAATAATCTAGATAAAATAAATGTGTGACATGATTCACAGCCTTCAGATCTTCAGAAATTGTTGAAAGATATCATAAATTGTCTTCTGAAGGGTTCTTCGGTCGTCTGGAACCATCTTACCTCCGGATCTGATAATGAGGGTCTTATTTATATGCAAGACGGGAACTTCCAGAGAAAGAAACCTTAAAATGATCGCATATTCTGAAAATACGATCGCATATTTTTTCATTTTTTCCAGATTTACCCCTGAATGATGTAGGATGCTATTTTCAATGTTTTTAGGACTTTTGGAGAAAAATGCGATCACATATTTTGGTTTTTTTCTTCAGATGACTTCCAAATGACTTATTTCAACTCTGGGAAACTTCGTGGCAAAAATGTGATCGTAGAAAAGAAAATGTGATTACTTATATGATCACATTTTTGGCCTATGTGATCATATTTTCTTTTCCTTTTTCATAAACACAAACGTCGTCCGGATTTTATCTAGTTTTCAGAAAATTTTGATTCTCGTTAATCGGAGTTACGAGTCATGAGATATGGTCAAAATACTGACAGAGTGCCAAAGATGCCAGCAACACACTTTAGGATTTAAATTGTAGCAATCTATCTTTGTGTGATTGGTTCAATCAAATTTCTCTTGACCAAAACATCTTCCAAGCATTCCTCAACATCCTCCTCCAGTTCCAAGTCTATTTAGGCTCCAAATATTCATCCATCTTCTCCCAAAGTACTGCTCCACTCGAACTATATGAAAATGAGACAAAAATGCTAACAGTACGAGAATTCTGAGAAAAGACATGAGCAAAACATTATTTAAAAAAATGACATGAAAATGAACAAAATATGATGCTAAATTATAATAAAAACTACCGTAAAAGATGCATAAAATGGCTTTTATCATATACCTTATCCAAGTATGTACTCTGACTAAGACCAATTAGTCTTTTCTTTCTATCCCTTAAGATTCTTATCTCAAGAATATAAGCTGCCTCTCCTAGATGCTTCATAGCAAAACACTTTCTAAGCCAAGACTTTACATCTTGGAAATTTGGAATGTCGTTTCCTATAAGGAGTACGTCATCAACATACAATACTAGAAAAGTTAATATACTCCTACTATCCTTGACATACATACATGACTCATATTCACTCCTAGAGAAACCAAATTCTTTAAATTTCTCATGGAAGCCAAACTTCCAACTACGAGATGCTTGCTTCCATCTATAAATGGATTTCTCAAGCTTATAAACTCTATTATGAAACTTTGCATCTACAAAAACCTCTGGCTGACTCATGTAAACATGCTTAACCAACTTCTCGTTAAGGAAATGTGACATCCCCAAAATCACGGCCAGAAAAAACCGTTTTAATTTATGCTTTTAAAATAATTTTAGAGTAAATCCATTGATTTAAAAGAGTCGTGTAATTTCTTCCCAAAACAAAATATGATAAAATAAAGTTTATCAAAGCATTTCATCAAGAGATGCATTTTCATTAGATAACAATATTCGGGATGTCATGTTCTGATTAACAGACCAAAAGCATAAAGAACAAAACATAGACTACACAACAGTTACATATAACAATTGGCCTAATATCAAAAGATCTTGGTAAGTCATCCAACTTATGCTCTCGTGCCACTACCTGTAATACAAAAAAACTGAGTGGGTCAGGCTTGGGAGTCTGGTGAGCATACAGGGTTTTCAACCCACAATAAATAATTATATTTAATTTCACCAACCAACAATAACCCGATTACCCATTCCCGTTATCCTCACTTTACGTCCCTAAAACAACATCTATTTCAAGGGACCTGATCTAGGAATTTCATCAGGATGGACTTTACCACGAGGGGTTTCCTCAACAATAAAAGTCCTAAGGCAACCATGAGGGGGATAGAGTACACCGGTGAACACAGCGTTCACAACACCTACAGGTTATGAACTTGCTAGTGTTCCACAGGACTGTCTAGAAAGAGTCTGTGGTCGTTATCCATACTCCATTGATTAACTAGATCAACAACAACAACATCGAGGCCTCTCATCTGTTTATCACACATCAACTATCTATCCATGTTGTACCCAACATATTAGTAGATAAAAATATATATATTTTTATACATAGTTTAAAACCTGTATAGCATTCTCATTCAATACATATTCCAAACAACAGATAAGAGACATACACAGAACACATATTTCATAGACAATAAATCATATCTATGAGATAGAAAAAAGTGAATATACATTCACACATACAACAACAAAATATACACATAACACGTATTTTGTATAAAATACTTCATAATTATGCGTTAGAAGAAAGCAACTACACACTCACTTGATCAAAAGGTGATCGGACAGCACTACGACTTGTAAAAGTAGTATTCTTCGGTAGATCTGGAAGATCTTCACAAAAATTGGCTTCTCGCGGGTAGAGCTTCGGCTCGGGAATTGCACTCCTCGTGATCTTTGGGGCTTCGGGACTTGCTTCGGGGTTCGGGAATGGTATCGGGGCTTGGGGTATAAGTTGCACATTAAACGATGCAAAACGGGAGAGAGAGAAGAGATTTTGGCAAAAGAAGCTGGCCGCCCATGCATGCCTTTTATAGAGGCTGAAGCCTCGCATTACGATGGGTGTAATGCTTCGGTACGCAGGGCGTACTCCGGATTTCGTCACTGCATGCGTCATTGGAGCACTTGAGTGCGAGGCGGGTCACGCTTCGGTGTACGCTGGGCGTAGTTCAGATCAGATCGGTGACTCCTTCAATATCCATCCGAATTAAATATTAAATAATAAATATTAATTATTTAAAAACATCAGAAATTCATATCTTCTTCATTCGAACTCTGTTTTCGACATTCTTTATATACACGCGCATGTGAGACTACACTCTACAACTTTTGTTTAGAATCCGTTGGCTAATTTTGACTTTATTTTTATTATTTATTTTTAGTTGGCCGGGAAAGGAAAACTACATTATAAATTCATAACTTCTTCATCTGACGTCCGTTTTCGTCTGTCTTTTCACCAATGGAACGAGATCTTCGATTCTCGTTTAGATTGTTTCGACCGACAATCACTCGGTCTCGAATTCGAGTTTCGGGATACATACTGCTAAGCTGAAACTTAGAAAAATCATAACTTCCTCATACGATGTCAGATTTAGGCATTCTTTTTATGCACGCTCTCGGTTTAACGAACTATACGACTTTCTTTTAGATCACTAAGGTTAAATATCGCTCTAACATAAATTCACTTTTTACGTCATCCAACGTCGTGCTGGTTCTGTCGCGAAACTTCGACAGATCATAACTTCTTCATTATAACTCGGATTTCAGCATTCTTTATATATTCAGAAACCTCGTTTCGACTGCTACAACATTATCCATAGATATCGGCTTTATCTAATATTTCATTTTGATGCTTATTTTTATTCTTAATTCAATTAAGACACACAATTAAGCACAAAACACAAAATACTCAAATAATACACTTCTATTATTTCAAAATGAGTTACAAAGGTTAACCTCGACTACCATATCAACATTAATGACAAGCCTAGAAACACAGGCATTACAATTATCTCTACATTAGAATGATTCCCTCCCCGGAATCATACACCAACAAACAAATGCGGATAGCAACCCATCATGTCACTCTCCGTCTCCCAGGTGAGATTCGGCTCGTTCGTGTGTTTCCATCGGACAAGCAGTAACTCGACCGTCTTGCGTCACAACTTGTTACTCTTTCGGTCAACGATTGCCTCTGATTCTTCAATCAACCTTTTGTTCTCATCGATTCTTAACTCCAAAAGTGGAATCAAGTCGGAACTTCTCCAGTGAACTTCCTCAAATAACATGCATGGAAAGTGTTATGAATTCCATTCAGTTCTTCTTCTAGGTCGAGCTTGTAAGCTTGGTTCCCAATCCTCTGAAGAACTTTAAAAGGTCCAATAAACCTTCGACTTAATTTTCCCCTATTACCAAATCTTATAAGTCCCTTCCACGGCGAGACTTTAAGCAAAACCGAATCTCCAACTTCAAAAGTCATCGGTCTTCGCTTGTTGTCAGCATAGCTCTTTTTACGATCCTGAGCTGCTAACATTCTCTCCCTAATTATTTTCAACTTTTCACCAGTTTGATGGACTATCTCCAGTCCGATAAACAGCTTTTCCCCAGCCTCAAGCCAACAAGACGGCGTACGGCATTTCTTTCCATACAAAGCTTGATAAGGTGCCATCTTAATGCTCGAGTGGAAACTATTATTGTAGGAAAATTCTACCAAAGGTAAATGTTCACCCCAATTACCTTCGAATTCCATAGTACATGCTCTCGGCATATCTTCAAGTGTTTGTATTGTTCTTTCGCTCTGACCATCAGTCTGTGGATGGTAAGTTGTACTCAAACACAACTTGGTACCCAATTCCTCTTGTAAACTTTTCCAAAATTGTTAGGTAAAACAGCTGTCATGATCTGACACAATCATTAATGGAACACCGTGAAGCCTCATAATTTCTTTCATGTAAGAATTCGCAAGCTTATCCATTGACCATTTCTCCTTGGCTGCTATGAAATGTGCACTCTTAGTGAATCGATCAACGACCACCCAAATCATGTCGTGACCATTCTTTGTTCTGGGTAGTTTAGTGACAAAGTCCATAGCAATGTCTTCCCATTTACCCATAGGCACAGGTAAAGGTTCTAAACTCCCATATGGTTTCTGATGCTGTGTCTTGAATCTTGCACAAGTCACACACTCGGCCACATACTTTGCAACATCAAGCTTCATCGTCGGCTACCAGTAATAGGGTTTCAGGTCCCTATACATTTTAGTGTTATTGGGATGAATCGAGTACATGGTTTTGTGAGCTTCTTCCATCAGAATATCTCTGACTCCTCCTATCTTAGGTATCCAAATCCGATCTTGGAACACCTTTAGTCCATGACTGTTTACACCGAACACTAATGTTTTGCCCAAATGTTCTCCCTTTCGGTCATTCTTCTCAGAAGCTTCTTCTTGAGCTTTCTTTATACTTTCCACAATAGTCAAGACAAGTTCTATTCTCAACGCTCTTGTCCTTTTTCTTTCTAGATTGACTTTCCGACTGAGAGCATCAACAACAACATTTGCTTTACCGGGGTGGTAAAGTATCTCACAGTCGTAGTCCTTAAGTAACTCTAGCTAGCATCGTTGCCTCGTATTCAATTCCTTCTGACTAAAGAGATATGGAGACTCTTATGATTAGTGAAAAGTTTGCACTTCGTGCCATAGAGGTAATGCCTCCATATCTTTAGAGCGAAAACCACCACTGCCAACTCCAAGTCATGAGTCGGGTAGTTCTTTTCATGCTCTTTCAACTGTCGAGACGCATATGCGATCACCTTTTCCCTTTGGGTCAAAACACAACTCAACCCAAATCCGGACGCATCGCTATAAACAACGAAGTCTTCAACTACGTCGGGTAGAGAAAGTATCGGTGCCTCGCATAGCTTCTTCTTTAGCTTCTCGAATGCTTCTTTATGCTTATCAGTCCAAGCATAAGTAGCTCCTTTGTGGGTCAAAGCTGTTAATGGACTAGCGATCGAAGAAAAACCTTGGATAAACCTTCGGTAATATCCGGCTAATCCTAAAAAGCTTCGGATCTCCATGGGACTTTTCGGTTGTTCCCACTTCATCACAGCTTCGATCTTTCCCGGATCAACCGTTATCCCTTCTTGGTTGACCATGTGACCCAAGAATTGGACTTCTCGAATCCAAAAATAACATTTGGAGAACTTAGCATACAACTTCTCCTTCTTCAAGACTTCTAACACTTCTCGCAAGTGTCTGCCATGATCCTCTTGGCTTTTCGAATAAATCAGAATGTCATCTATGAACACTATCACAAATTTATCTAGGAACGGATTGTTGGGTTTTGAGCATTCTAACACTCCTAAGTGTACATGCAACCCTAAATACCTTGGATCTATGTTTTCTCTATTATACATACAAATAAGAACATCCAAGGTATAATCCTAATCTAGCATACAAAAACAATGAATGTAACAAGATAGAATACATACCTCTTTGATGTAGAAAGTCTTCATGAAGCTTGAGTGCCTAGCCCCAATAGTGTGGAAGCCTCAAATGGAATCACAATCACCAAAACACATAGAATAACTTGAGAGAATTCTACAACTCATGAAATCGGCTAGCCCTTTTTTTCACACTCTAGTGGCCGATTTTGGTCAAGAATAAGATGCTTATATAGTTAGGGTTACACCATGTAAACCCTAATTGACATGGCCTTTCATTTCCATGATCCATGGGTACAAATACACCATGGAGCATCCATAGACCATCCTATGGGTTTTAGCCCAACTTGATTATCCATGGAGCATTAGCCCACTATACAAGTATGGATGATTTACACAATCAACCCATATATTTAATTAGTCTTCTTCTGATCACTTAATTAATCCTAGATTAATTCTTGATCAATACTAATTAAATAATCTTATTATTCTTATTATTGATATACTAGAACTTATAATATATTAATAACCATAAGTGTCTTATTTCTCTCATTATAGTCTATCCAAGTGCATGATGGTATGCAACCCAAATGGACCATGCCGGGTCGGGTCAAGTCTTACCAATTATAGTTATGGACTTAGACATTAATCCAAAAGTCTCCCACTTGGATAAGTCTAAAACTATTATTGCGTATGACTTCAGGAACCAACTGGCAATCGTAGCTCTCAAAAGCTTCTGTGGAACTCTGACCTTGTAGATGAACTCTGACCTTTGTCAATGACTTGTCCATTAGATAAGGGATCATATATTCCTCCATTCTAGATATCATATGGACTGAGACATGGATTATAATCATTCTCTCTGTCCATTTGTTGTTTCCCAATTTCCGATTTATGACGACTGACTAATTGAACAAATCAAATCAGTCCTGGCCTGGCCGAGCACTTCCATTTGTCATCATCAAATCATCGAGGGGCCCACAGATATCGCTTTTATCCCGAAGGTAAAAGGAACGGATAAACTTCGACTCATATCGCTTGTTCTACTACTTGTTGAATCATACACAAAGGCACGTTTTATAGCACCGAGTTACCAAATGTGTTTTCGTGCAATCAATGTACTATCAACTCATAGTAACAACTCATATCTCTAGGTTTGAAGAATATAAGATATTATCGTCTCATGATCACTCGTGATAAAATCCATGAAGTGATTCCAATGAGCGCGGGTTGAATCCAATACTCAGAACTTATGAGCACTCATGAGTGTTGTAGCCCTTTGTCCAACACCTTAGACCTCTACAAGCCAACTCATGACAGTCTTAATTCATATCTACTTCCAACATATGACCGACTGTGGATGGTTTGAATAACTTAGTCATTCCGGAAGAATAACCCAGTTTATTCGGGAAGTCAAAACCTGAAAAATGAAACACAATTATAATTGAATCCAATATGGTATCAACCCTTTGAACATAAATAAAACACCTTTTATTTATGACCATATGATTACACATTATTCATTGTATACTGTTTCAGCTATCAACTTTATTCTTGAATTTAAAACAATAGTTGTCCCATGCTCCAAGCATGTACACTATGTTTTCTAAACACTAGTCATGCCATACACCAAGTATGCATACTATGTTTGTCTATGACCTTTACTTTGTGAACTAGATCAATTGAACATAACTTCAATGATTCTCTTTTCACACTCCCAAATCCTTACCACAAATGCAAGAATTCCAAATTCATGCCATTTACTGAAATCTATTAGATTCTAAACTTATATGCATTGATCCTCTTGTAATGATTATGCACAAAGTCATAAAGGCTTGACAACAAACATTACAGAGCATTCCAAAGGAGATCAGTTCCTTGGAAACATCCTTCTTGCATTAAGTTTCCTTAACCTTACACAGATTGAAAATTCTAACTTTGAAACATTTCCAGATTCCATTTTTGACTATCACTTCTGACCAAGAGTTGCCCCCTTATGTCAATATGGTCCTTCCAGGATTATCACTACACTTCCAACTATCCTTGAGCAACCAATCTTTGGTAAACCTTAGATTGTTCTCGACAATTGTTTAATCCTTTTTAGTCATATCCAGTTCCAAACCTTTTCCCTTCTTAATGCCCCAGGCATTTGGAAAATTTTAGAAAGGATGAATATAGCACATGTAATCGATCCTATATCCGAAGCATATGGGACACGATTCATGATGTATCACATAAAGACTAAACCTGTCTTTTGCTATAACATTTCCATTTCTATTTGCCAAGTTCTCATAATTCAGATTATGAAAAGGGATGCCGTAATCATAATCGAATTTTAGAACGCAAATAATGGACCCGTATACATAATTTCCTTATGTTGAGCCATTCCAACATGAAATTCATATATATCCTTGACTAAATGATTAAAACCTCATGATCTAAGCTTATAGATTTGAGATGAAGTATAATTTCCTCTCCCTTATTTATAGCAAAACAACCTTTTCCCAATTGAAACCTTTTGTTTTCTATAATTAACATTGTTAGCTTGCAATACTTATCATAATTATCATGCTCCCACTAACATGATGATTATTAGCATAACACTTATGCTCCCACTAGCTTTGACATGTTCTCAGAAATCACCTGGACTTCTAGAAATCAATACTTCATTGACTTTCTTACCAAAGTTCGGATTTCTGATACTAGATTGTTTTGATAAAACTTTATCAAACTCATACACCTTCCCTTAGATAGCACACTTGTGTGTCTAAACAATTATGAAGAGGTATGTCGTAATCATAATGGTTAGACCTTTTTGCCATTTCTCACAAGTCCAGGTTAGTGTGCCGGTAAACCACGCACGCTCCACTAACGACTTTGAGAATGCAAATGTCACAGTTGCTATCTAGCTAAACTCTACTTAGTGAAAGTGTTTCCTCACCATCATTTTCATGAATCGGAGACAAACCTTATGACACTTAGATTTACTGGTGTATGTGTTCTTATCCATGTGAATTGTCAAAATCATAGTCACAAGACAAGGATAATGACAAATCCAAACTCATATAGACTGAACTCAATCTTAATTTCTTTCCACCTGGCAGCTCAAGGGCCTACCATTGCTTCCAAGTTGTTGTGCAACAAATTGAGAAATCTAAGAACTCATATGCATAGCCAAATTTACCGGAATGGGCACATAATATGTCAACACGATAGGTTGTAAACCTCAAGTCGTGTGCTAGTGAAGAACTTCAGGTTTTATTCTTGATTAGTTCTTGAGACCTTTAAGACTCCCACTGTCCTCTTGACCTATAAGACTCCCTTGTCAAACATCCAAGAGATAGTGCGGATTCTAATCAAGACAAACACTTCACAACATTGGCCTTAGTTGGTCTTTGTTTTATCCAAAACATCACAACTTACCAATTTCAAATGTACAAGAGTAGGAAACTTTTACTCTTACATTTGACAAGTGTTTTACACCTTCTTTAAGACATGTCACTCAAGTTACAATCTTGGAATATGACTCTAAGACTTGTATTGGAACGAAGTATGACTCATCTTCTTGATTTAACCATTTCAACAATTCAAGTTCCTCTTCTTAGTCATAAGAATGCACTAAGATTTCCTTTGAGAAATAATTTTGATATGGTTTCTTAATCATTAAGATGATCACAAAACTGATACTAAAGTACTCTCCCATCTTTTCAGATTTGAGAAACTTTTATCCTTCTGCCTAAGTTGATTCT
Source organism: Lactuca serriola (assembly GCF_051521515.1). Lineage (NCBI taxonomy): Eukaryota > Viridiplantae > Streptophyta > Magnoliopsida > Asterales > Asteraceae > Lactuca > Lactuca serriola. The sequence continues at coordinate 81,941,418 of NC_136409.1, forward strand.
TCTTATTCGCTCTGCCATACATTGGAACCTTTTTCCAATGTCTCAGAATTACACTTAAGCATGTAAGTATAATCATATTTACTGAGCTTTAGTAAACTATGACGAATAGTCTTATCAAACTTTTGTGGTGGACTTAATCAATGCACAAGAATGTGTACTCGATCCTTAGTCCTTTACTTGACTCACACATCCATGTGAACAAGTAATTAGTCTTAATTTTCCAAAACTTGAAAGTTCTCATTCATCATGCTATACAACTTGCATGATTCCAAGTTTCGGTCCAATTGAAACTTGGGTGATGAGAGTCTTTCCTTATTTGGTAAATCTAGACATTACCACAAATAAAAGAATCAATTTCATATTTCCACTCTTGCTCTTAATGGAATCATATAAGCAACAATTTTTCCTCAAATGCCATTGTAAGGATATTTTAAAATAAATAAAATCAAAAATTTTTCTTTTATTTTAAAACTTTGCGGAAAAACTTATCCTTACAATCCATATGAAAACTTGTTGTTATCTATTCCTAAGCAATATCTCATAACTCCTAAGAAGTAGCTCAAGAATCCGATTTTCAAACTATGCGATAGAAATCCATCTATGCGATCAGATTCAACATATTCTTTCTTTAAGTTTCTTCACTTTTCTTTGATTCTTGAAACATCACCATGTGACCCAGTCACATCATGTATCAAGAATCTAAGAATAGAAACTTAACAGAGTTAGATAGTGGACTTTACCTGAAGTAAAGTCAAACTTATTGACTTTAACATCCTTAGGTAAATTTGGCAGCTTCGCAACCAATGCCCCTTTCTTTGGCGATATAAACATATGGACCCTTTGATAATGGTACACGAGACTATCACAGACATAGCTTTTCTCTTTAGCATTTGGTCAACCGAGTTGACTATGGCCGATCCCTTTCCTTTGGGAAGAGAATGTTTTTCTGGATTTCCTGTGTCACTATTGTGAATGTCCATAAAGTTTTAGGAAGTTGATCTTAGCAAATAGATAAGATCATTAAGGGTCTTGTCATAGTCTGTTTCATAGGTGTTCCAAAAGAACTCACTATGTGACTTAGAAAGTAGTTGAACCACCAACTTTCTCAAGACTTTGACACCCAACTCTCCCGGCTTGTCAATATGTGAGTACATCTCCAAGATGTGACCACACCTAGACCTTGCTTTGCCAATTGGGCTTGAGTGAATTTAAACCTTTTCAAGAACTTGTGGGTTAGGGAGAATAATTGGAGGAGGAGAAAAAGTATGATATCCATGGGACATCATCTTCATTAGGAAACCTTATTTCAAGAGATTTGGGAAGATCATAGGTGTCTAAACCAGACATCTTTTGGGAGATATTCAAGATAGTTGATTTTAAGTCCTTAATATGACACCCAATATGAAATATTAAGGCTAGGACCCAACAAAATATTTTATAACTTAGAAGAGGTATGCCGTAATCCAAGCTATAAAATATTTGAAGGTAGGTGAATGACGATTCACCAATTTCCACCAAGATAAACGAAATGTATTATTAGCTTTTAATTGGTTTTGAAACTCCTAGATCTTTGAGATTCATTGAACTATTCAAAGGGATGTTTCAATCTCGAGTGTGCCCTTCAGGTTTTGTGACTGGGATGCCGAGGATCACAAAACAAGGTGTGAAGTAACCATGCAAATTACTTATTAACCTTAAGTGTTTACCCCTTAATCGATGTGCCGGTTAACTACACACGCTCCATCGATACTATGATAAACATTAAGTTACCCTTTGCCTACCTTGTTAAATACGAGTTAGTGTGCCGGTTAACCACACACGCTCCACTAACCGACTTAAACAAAGTGCAAAGTGTAATTTCATGGATTAGCACCTTATTCACTTTTTCCTAAGTAACTAAGATTGGGTATTATTAAGAGTTTAGTTACTTAGTATTTATCATTAATACTTTTAATGAAGGGAGAATTATAGTCCTGTCAAACCCGTTCGGCTAACAACCCTCCACCATTCAAGCAAGCAGTGGGTGAGAGTGGACACCCATTAAGTTGCCATTTTATAGGCAACAAGCTTATACCCACCTTATAGACCGGCTTCGTGAATGAGGCGTACTAGCGGTAAGACTGACTTTACTCTTATATATATATATATATATATATATATATTATTAACTTATAATATTATAAAGTATAAGGGTTGAATTTTTAACTTTTAAAATTCTAAGCGCTTGGGATTAAAGTATTCATAAGTGAAAACTTTTCAAATTCGAAAACTTGAGGGCAAGTTTTGAAACTATTCAAAACTAATTAATTGCATAACTTATGTGTTTAAAGTAGTTTTAATCCAAAAACTCTTCAAGTTCCATAACTTGAGGACAAGTTATGGAAGACTTTAAACTAATAAAAGAATTAACTTTTCTTTATTTTATAACTTATGAAATTAATTAAGCTTACACTTTATTTATTTATTAATGAAGTGACTCTTGAACCTCCATAACTTAAGGACAAGACTCTTCATCTTTTGTAAGCATTGCCAACTTTTATGAGTTTTATGAAACTTAAATGTGACTTTTCATATAACTTGAGGACAAGTTACAAAAACACATTTTAGAATCAACTCTTAGATTAATTTGGATTGAAAACACTAATTTCACATAACTTTCTATTAATCTAAGAAACTCATAAGTACAAGATAATTCAAATCAAACTTTTTCATGTAATTAGTCTAAACCTTAAACTAATACAAAACATGAATCTATTGACAATTATCTTTGAAAATGGATTAGCATGAACATTACCACATCAAAAACAAGTTTATAAGTTCAAAAACAACTTAGGGTAATGTTCCTAGTCCATTTCTAGCCAAAAACCTCGAAAATATGCTGTCTGGGGCTCCTACTCGGCGAGTGCATGAACCTACTCGGCGAGTAAGATGATTTTACTCATGCACTCGGCGAGTTCATCAGTGGACTCGGCGAGTCTAGTGCCCAGAAAGCCAGAAAATGGAGTTTTTCAGCATTTTTCAGCAATTTGCATCAAGTATAATAGAAAACAAGCCTAGGCTCTGATACCACTATTGGGTTTTGAGCATTCTAACACTCCTAAGTGTACATGCAACCCTAAATACCTTGGATCTATGTTTTCTCTATTATACATACAAATAAGAACATCCAAGGTATAATCCTAATCTAGCATACAAAAACAATGAATGTAACAAGATAGAATACATACCTCTTTGATGTAGAAAGTCTTCATGAAGCTTGAGTGCCTAGCCCCAATAGTGTGGAAGCCTCAAATAGAATCACAATCACCAAAACACTTAGAATAACTTGAGAGAATTCTACAACTCATGAAATCGGCTAGCCCTTTTTTTCACACTCTAGTGGCCGATTTTGGTCAAGAATAAGATGCTTATATAGTTAGGGTTACACCATGTAAACCCTAATTGACATGGCCTTTCATTTCCATGATCCATGGGTACAAATACACCATGGAGCATCCATAGACCATCCTATGGGTTTTAGCCCAACTTGATTATCCATGGAGCATTAGCCCACTATACAAGTATGGATGATTTACACAATCAACCCATATATTTAATTAGTCTTCTTTTGATCACTTAATTAATCCTAGATTAATTCTTGATCAATACTAATTAAATAATCTTATTATTCTTATTATTAATATACTAGAACTGATAATATATTAATAACCATAAGTGTCTTATTTCTCTCATTATAGTCTATCCAAGTGCATGACGGTATGCAACCCAAATGGACCATGCCCGGTCGGGTCAAGTCTTACCAATTATAGTTATGGACTTAGACATTAATCCAACACGGATTACAAACCCTGTTCATTAAATCCATGAATGTTGTTGGAGCATTGGTTAGTCCAAATGACATAACCAAAAACTCGTAGTGTCCATATCGCGTTCTGAATGCAGTCTTCTCTATATCCTGCTGTTTTACCTTCAGCTCATGATATCCTGACCTTAGGTCGATCTTGAAAAATAACTTGAACCTTGTAGTTGATCGAACAGGTCATCAATCCTCGGCAACGAATATCTATTCTTTATTGTTGCCTTGTTCCGCTCTCTATAATCGACGCACATTCTCATACTTCCATCTTTCTTCTTCACGAATAACACTGAAGTACCCCAGGGTGATGAACTAGGACTAATGAAACCTTTGTCTAATAATTCTCAAAGTTGTATCATCAGCTCCTTCATCTCCGTCGGTGCTAATCGATAAGGTGCTTTTGCTATTGGCGTCGTCCCTGGTAACAAGTCTATTTTAAACTCCACTTGTCTATCAGGCGGTATTCCAGGAAGATCTTTGGGAAATACTTCTGGATAATCACACACGACAGGAATGATCCACATCTCCTTTTTCTCCTTCTTAGCATCGATCACGAATGCTAGATACGATGTACATCCTTTGGCCAAACACTTTCTTGCTTTCATCAATGAAATGAGTCCAGAATTTACTCTACGTTTATCTCCATACACCATAAACGACTCTTTCCCAGGCGGGTTTACTTTGACTATCTTGTTCTTGCACAATATCTCGGCGTCATTAGCACTAAGCCAATCCATTCGAAGCACGATGTCGAATCGTTAAGTGCGATAGGCAATAATCCCTCGTGGAACTTATTCCCATTCAAGTCAATTAAGATGTTTTTCATACGATGACTAACAGGTACAAACTTGCCACTAGCAACTTGGACTTATAAAGCATTATCTAGTCTATCGACAGGCAAAGCTAGTTTTCTACCAAATTCATGCGAAATAAAGGAGTAGTTGGCTCTAGAATCCAATAAAATTTGGGCAGGCAATTTGTTAACGAGAAAGGTACATGAAGCGACATCAGCTTCATCTTTAGCAGCTTCCAGTGTCATCTGGAAGGCTCTTGCCTTCGGCTTTTGCGGAATATTGGGTCTTGCTGCCTCCTTTTTCGGGCAGTCCCTCGACATGTGTCCCTCCTCACCACAACCATAGCAAACTTTCTTGGTGAGTGTGCATTCGTTAGCATAGTACCCTAGCTTTCCACATTTAAAACATGTGGCAACTACCTCACATTTTCCATGATGCTTCTTCTTACATTTGTCATACCATTTCGCTTTGCCTCCTCGTCCTCTCAAACTAGACTTTGAGAACTTGTTTTTCTTGTTGGACCTTGAAGGTCCATCAAATTTCCTCTTTTCACCAACCTCTATCCTTTCCAGACCCTTTTCCTTTTGCTGGGCCTCCACATTCTTAGCTGCACGAACAACTGTTTTCAGAGTGGTTGCCATCTTGACTGTCCGGCCAAAGTCGGCAGGCAGTCCATTAGTGAACCTCTCAAACTTGGAGAGTTCTGTTGGCACTAGGTTCGGAAATAACTTCATTTTCTCAATAAATGTAGTAGCATATTCATCTATGCTCATCCTCCCCTTCTTCAAGTTTTTGGTCTCATTGTTCAGATCAATCAGATCTATCACTAAACAATACTGCACCGTTAGTTGTTCCAGTAACTCCTCTAATGACATTTTCAGGGCTTCTCCTCGTGGCGTAGTATCTGCCAACAACTTCCACCAACTCAAGACTCCAGTCTTCAGTTGTCTAACTGCAAAGACATTCTTCTGTTTGTTGCTACAGTCGCATCTTTCAAATACGATCTCTATTTCGGAGATCCAATCCATAATCTCAACAGGCTTTGGGCTCCCAGAAAGACTTGGCGACTTGGCGCCCAAGAAATTCTTATACATTCGCCCATCCTTGTTGTTTCTCCATTCCGGGTCATTCCTTCGTTCTTCTTGAGTCCCAACTTGACTCAAAATGCGACTATTATTCCCTTCTTCCGATTGATCAGGAACCAGTTCGGGTTCCACAACGGGTATGATAGGTTCATACCTATTTTCATGTAACATCTGTCACATTTCTTCCCTTTATTCCGATAACATAGGCCGAATCATAGCTTGCACCCCAGCCATTGTTATTGGCTCTAGTGCAGCAGCTATGACAGGTATTTGCTCAATCACCGGTGCTTGATTCCTGTTTTCATCCGCGTTTCCAACGCCACTTCTGTTTCTTACCATTTTTGATCTACACACCGAATAAGATGAAATTAGATCCTCATCTATGATAGATAATTACATCATCCTTATCACTCCGAAACGTTTATATGTTAGTTCTAATACTGTAGATGTACGCTTAGAATCCTACACACATAAGGTTTCCAGATCCGGTTGACAACAGACCATAGATCCGAACAAATTATACCATATATGGCAATATATAACATTTAGCACATCAAAGCATTTTAGGCAGCTTGCTAAAACATACTAGTGCTCGTGTCTATAATATAACAGACACACATCTCACAATCTCCACTTAGCATTCTAAGTTTAAGTCTAGAAATCCTACAAATTCCTAGTTCGTTTAAACTAATGCTCTGATACCAACTGTGACATCCCCAAAATCACGGCCATAAAAGACCGTTTTAATTTATGCTTTTAAAATAATTTCAAAGAAAATCTATTGATTTAAAAGAGTTGCAGAATTTGTTCCCAAAACAAAATATGATAAATAAAGTTTATCAAAGCATTTCATCAAGAGATGCATTTTCATTATATAACAATATTCGGGTTGTCATGTTTCGATAAACAGACCAAAAGCATAAACAACAAAAGATAGACCATACAACAGTTACATATAAGAACTGGCCTAATATCAAAAGATCTTGATAAGTCATCCAACTTATGCTCTCGCGCCACTACCTGTAATACAACAAAACTGAATGGGTCATGCTTGGGAGCCTGGTGAGCATATAGGGTTTTCAACCCACAATAAATAATTATATTTAATTTCAACAACCAACAATAACCCGATTACCCATTCCCGTTATCCTCACTTTAAGTCCCTAAAACAACATTTATCTCAAGGGACCTAATCTAGGAATTTCATCGGGATGGACTTTACCACGATGGGTTTCCTCAACAATAAATGTCCTATGGCAACAATGAGGGGGATAGAGTACACCGGTGAACAAATCGTTCATAACACCTACAGTTTATGAACCTGCTAGCGTTCCACAGAACTGTCTAGAAAGAGTCTGTGGTCGTTATCCATACTCCGCTGAATAACTAGATAAACAACAGCAACATCGAGGCCTCTCCTCTGCTTATCACACATCAACTATGTACCCATGTTGTACCCAACATATTAGTAGATAAAAATATATATATATTTTTATACATAGTTTAAAACCTGTATAACATTGTCATTTAATACATATTCCAAACAACAGATGAGAGACATACACAGAACACGTATTTCATAGACAATAAATCATATCTATGAGATAGAAGAAAGTGAATATACATTCACACATACAACAACAAAATATACACATAACACGTATTTTGTATAAAATACTTCATAATTATGCGTTAGAAGAAAGTAACTACACACTCACTTGATCAGAAGGTGATCGGACAGCTCTACAGCTTGTAAAAGTAGTATTCTTTGGTAGATCTGGAAGATCTTCACAAAAATTGGCTTCTCGCGGGCAGAGCTTCGGCTCGGGAATTGCACTCCTCGGGATCTTCTGGGCTTCGGGACTTGCTTCGGGGCTCGAGAATGATACCGGGGCTTCGGGACTTGCTTTGGGGCTAGGGAATGATATCGGGGCTTCGGGGTATAAGTTGCACATAAAACGATGCAAAACGGGATATAGAGAAGAGATTTTGGCAAAAGAATCCGGCTCCCCTCGCATGCCTTTTATAGAGGTTGAAGCCTCGCATTACGCTGGGCGTAATGCTCTGCTACATGGGGCTACTCCGAATTTGTTCACTGCATGCGTCATCTGAGCACTTGAGTGCGAGGCGGGTCACGCTTCGATGTAGGCTGGGCGTACTCAACTACGTTGGGCGTAGTTCAGATTAGATTGGTGACTCCTTCGGATATCCATCTGAATTAAAGATTAAATAATAAATATTAATTATTTAAAAAATTCATAAATTCATATCTTCTTCATTCGAACTCCGTTTTCGATGTTCTTTATATCCACGCGTAGGTGAGACTACGCTCTACAACTTTCTTTTAGACTCCATCGGCTAATTTTGACTTTATTTTATCATATTTTGTTTTGGCAACAAATTCCGCAACTCTTTTAAATCGATGGATTTACTCTGAAATTATGTTAAAAGCATAAATTAAAACAGTCTTTTCTGGTCGTGATTTTGGGGATGTCACGGGAAAGCAGTTTTGGCATCGAGCTGCTATATTTCATAATCATGAAAGATAGCTATGGAGAGCATAATCCTAACATACTTTATCATGGCCACTAGTTAGAAGGTCTCATCATAGTCAATCCATGGGGTTTGAGTAAAGCCCTTCACAACCATTCGTGCCTTGAATGTGTGTACCTTTCCATTCATGTCGGTCTTCTTTCTTGAAGGTCCATTTTCAACCAAATTTCTTTCGACCAGGTTCTTGATCAAACAAATTCCAAACTTGGTTATCATACATCGACTTAATCTCACTATCCATTGCCTATTTCCACTTGGCACCTTTAGGGCCTACCATTGCTTCCTCTGTAGGTTTATGGAAACCATAAAACTTAGGTGGCATGCTAACTCTACTAGAATGTCTAAGAGGTAATTAATTGTCAATTGGCTCAATAGGATTATCATCGTCTGGTTGAGTTCTAGTAGCTTCTAAAGTTCCTTCACTAGCTGACTCTTGAATCTCTTCAAGGTCAATTGTTCTCCCACTGTCCCTCTTTGCATATGGGCTTTCTCTCGTGAAAGACCCGTCATCATATTAGAAAGACCATGTTCTCACACTAGTTCAGTAGAACAAATATCCAAAAGACTTATATGGGTAGCCAATGAAAATACACCTTTCACTTGTAGGTTCTAGCTTGTCATGAGTCTCTCGTCCAACGAAAGCTTCACAACCCTAGACCTTGATATGTACTAATGAAGGAACTTTCCTTGTCCATATCTCGTAAGGTGTTTTGGTAACTTTCTTGGTAGGGACAAGATTTAGGATATGGGCGGATATCTCTAAGACATAGCCCTAGAAAGAATTGGGAAGAGAGGCTCGACTCATCATGGAATGAACCATGTCTAACAAGGTCCAATAACGCATCTCAGCCACACCGTTAAGTTGTGGTGTCCAAGGTGGAGTGAGTTGTGACACAAATCCACAGTCCATGAGATAGTCATGGAACATGATACTAAGATATTATTCTCCTATGTCAGATCAGGGCATCTTTATCTTCCTACCTAATTCATTCTCCACTTAATGTTTAAACTTTTTGAATTTTTCAAAGGTTTCTAATTTATGATTGATTAAGTAGATATAACCATATCTGCTATAGTCATTTGTAAATGTCACATAAAACAAATTAGTATCCCTGGTGCTGGATCTGAAGGATCCATATACATCTGTATGTATGAGATCAAACAAACCCTCATCTCTTTCACAAGATCTAGTGAAAGGTGATTTTTTCATCTTGCGCAAAAGACAAGATTCAAATTCATCATTTGGCCTTAAGCCAAATGATTCCAACACTCCATCATTTTGGAGTTGGGAGATGCATTTCTTGTAATGTGCCTAAGACGAAAATGGCACAAACATGCCTTGTCTAAACCATTAGATTGATCAATATGGAATACATTATTTCCTAAACTATCAAACCAAATCAAAATTTCATACACACTATTACAAGGTAAAGGTTCAAACATAAAAATGCTATTCATATAAACCAAAATCAATCCATTCAGAACTTTAATATATCGAAACCTTGTCTAAAAAGGGCATGAAAAAAAAATAATGTTTCGCATCTTTTCTGATGAATAACAACAATTAACTATTTGTAACGCTTGGAAATGAAGATTTTCCTTGTTGCCCTTTGAAATTGAAAGAATGGCATTATGGCCCTTGTAAGTAGTACGCGGGGCATACAACAACTTACGCTGGGCATACCTCTGGTGTACGCTTAGCGTACTAGTGGATGTTGGTCGCGGGTCTGTAGCCTCGTACGTTGGGCATATGAGGGGGAGGTAGAAAACCCTAATTTTTCGTGTTTTACCCTATATAAGCTTTATGTTAGCCTATTTTGATCATTCCCTAGCCAGCCTCCATAACCTAAAAAACCCTAATTCATTCCATAGTCCATGTTTGGTGATCTTGAGCTCTTGTGAGGTGTTTGTGGAGGGTTTTGGTGATCTAGAAGAAGAAATTGAACTCAAAGACTAGTTCTTTGAAGAAAGGCTTCGAGATACAACATTAAAATCTCCTTTTGGTCGCTTGGAAGGTATAATGTTCAAACCTTGCCATTATATTTCATGGATCTACTTCTTAGCACATTTTTTGTCATTTTTGTCCTTTTGGTTGATGATTCGGAGTTAAGGTCATTTTGGAACTTGTCTTCGTAGATCTGGATATTTTATGGATTCCTTTGGCATAAAGGTGAAAAGTTTATGGTGGTTTTGGTCCCCATGCATGTATTAAGTCAAGTATTAAGCTCCTTTGAGTTCTAGAGTCCCATTTAGCCATGCATGCGCATAAAGTTGGCAGCTTTATGTGACTAACCACCTTGGGGAAGTTAGATATGAGTTTGGATCAAAGTCTTAATGGATTAAGTGCTGATTTTGGAAAGTTGACCATGGTTGGTGCATATTTACGTCGTAAAAGTTTGAATGTTGCATGTACAAGCCTTTCATGCATTACGCTAAGCGTACAGGCTGAGTACGCCCCGCGTACTCAGCTGGCTTGGACTTCTTCATTTTGGGCTTCGATTTTCGGCTTTGGTGTCTTGGTCCATGTTGGGCTATCTTGATTTTATGGTTGGGTTTTGTGACTTTATTTCGCTTTCTTGGGTGAAGGCCCATGAAAGGAATTGGGCCTAATTTGGAAAATTGGGCCATATTTGGGCCTTAGATGCTTATTTTGGATTTTTGGCTTTTGGTCACCTATTTTGGGCCTTGGCCTTGGGCCAAGTTTGACGAAGGGTAAAAAGGTATTTTACCCTACTTTGGACTCATCGTGTGAGTCAGGAGCTAGTTATTAATGTGTTGTCATTTTAGTGTTTGGTAGCGCGTGGACTTTAGCGAATCCGCAGTCAGAGATTTATTCGTGGGTTCAGTTGTTGAGGTGAGTGTCCTCACGGTACTATGGGTCAAAAGCACCAATTTTGGCCATTTGGTTTATCTCTTATAGGAAGACTAGGGGGTGACCCTTGTCATTTGCATGAAAAACCTTGAGGTTGCTCCTGGAAAATCCGTATGCAAGACCAGAGTTTGGACTCTGGTAGTTAACTAGATAAGTAGTTGTAGATTGTATGCAAGTTGTCTTTGTGATGCGTTCATGCAAGAGCAGCAGGTGGCTGCTAAGACTTGTCTATAAGAACCATGGATTTGTTCCCCGGTCTGACAAGGAAAGACCATGATACGGCTGGTGGCAAAATGGAAAGACTATGGTTGGCACATAGCACCTCTTATTGCATGTTTGATAAGTATGACTTGTATGTTATGCATGTTATGTGGTATTTGGGGAAATTACCAATATTTGTGCTTACATGTCACACCTCCAAACCAGAATGCCCGAAACGTTCGGGGGTGGAGGACATCATATTCAGTATCATAACAGTTCATAGTAAGGAAAGCACACACCACCATACATATAAAAGGTTTCAAAATGTAAGCCATTCCAAAGTTCGTGCGTTTCCAAGAAAATCCCTTATTTTCTTCTAAAAGTATGAAATGCATATGAATGTTCCTGTTATGAATTGTAAATCGTTGCACCAGGAAAATCCCTTATTTTCCTATTAGTTGTTTGTTTTAGATACAGGAAAATCCCTTATTTTCCTAAAGTAACAGGCATTCTCTAATGTCCAAGACCGAAAATCGCAAGCAACTGACATGCTTAAAAGGTTGAGGCATAGTTTTATATAATAAAGCTATCAGAAGATCGCACTTGTTAGATCAAGAATAGTTTTAATAACTACTCAATCAAAAAATCAGAATACCATAATAATTGTCTATCCGGTGAGTTTTATATCCATACTAAACATAATATGCCTGTGGCGACGGTCTTCAGACGTCGAAACATTTATGACAAACTGTCACCCAAAGGACTGTAGCTAACAGTCAGGGCGCTGGATCATGACTTCCTGTATAGATCTATACACATTTGACACACTCTCCCACGGGAGACTCTGGTTATAATAGACATGACTTTAGGTAGTACCTTTTAACAAAAAGGTAGCATTGAAGATATAATCGTCTCACGGATTCTCAACAAAGTCTGTATTAAATTAATAGTTTTGTATGCAATGTTTATCCTCTTTCACAATGTTTGACAAAGCATAAATAACAAATTCTTTGAATGCATAGAATGGTTTAACAAGGACGGCTACCCTTGACACTATGCATTTTGTATAAATCTAATGCATGCAAAGAATAACAAGAGTTTTCACGTTTTCACTTAGGATTAACCGGGTGTTTACTTGTATTCTCCCCCGAAATGTATTAAAAGTACATTACAAAGTATTTGAAGGTGTATAAAAGGGGTATGAACTCACATGATGGCTAACAAAAAGTTTACGAGTAATATGATGAAAAATCGTTTGTATGAAATGATTTCCTTTTCTACCGGGTTACAAAGGCGTGATGATGAGTTGAGTTTTCTTGTAAAAGCATCATGTTATAGTTGAAAATGGTTACCCTTGATATGATGTAGTATGCAAACGTATAAATGAAACATATTTCTATTTATAAAGCATATTGTATCCCAAGAGGGTAAGGTTGTGTTGTGAGGTATTTTGCATGATAACAACTTCATATGATAGTTAAAACAACAGTATGAAAAGTACAGCAAAAGATCGATGTTTCACACGATTTTAGCCTTATGTTTACATATATCCCCCCCCCCCTTAAAAGTGTTTAAAAGCAGTTAAAAATGTATTTAAAGTTTGGTTGTAGGGGTATGAACTCACATGATTGAAGTGGTTGTTTTGAAGTAGTCGAGAGAAGAATCGAGCAGAACTTCGACAGGAGAAAACCGAAATCTCGGGATTCTCAGGAATCTCGGGAGTATAGAACTTCCTTCAGATCTTAAGTATAAAACCCGAGGCTTGACACAGGTAGTACTTTGACTGGAGTGAAGCAGTGTCTCGGGAACTTCGGGGCATCGGGTCTTGCGTCTTGTTCCAGGAGTGTTATCGGGGCTTCGGGCTGGTTTAGAGGGGCTTAACAGAGTGTTCAAGTAGGAAAGAGGATAGGAATGAGCAACCAAACTCGGAAGGCTTCGATTTCTATTTATAGGCAAGATTTCAGCTCTCACGTCATGAGTTTTCATAACTCACATCGTGAGTTTGGTCCCGTTTCGCTCATGGCATGCGTCACTCATCAACTTGCTCTAGAAGGCTCATTCAGACTATTCACATCGTGAGTTTTAAGGCTCACGTCATGAGTCTTATACGTAGATTTGACTTCTGCATTCTAGGCCTGAAAACTGGTGATTTGACTCCTCACGTCATGAGAAATGATGCTCACGTTGTGAGTTCGGTTAAATTAGGGTTTCTGACACGCGTCCTGCTCTCAGACAACTGTATCTTCGGAAGGCCATAACTTTTGTATACGAGCTCCGTTTTGGACGTTCTTTATATCCACATGAAGGTGGAGACATACTCTACAACTTTTATTGAAATTATTAAGGCTAAAAAGTAGTCTACCTTAAACTCACTTTTTACACTAAAGTACGTTTTGTCGGTTTTGTCGCAGATCTTTGATTGGTCATAACTTTCTTCGTTATAACTCGGATTTTAGTGTTCTCTATAGTTCTAAAAACCTTGTTACGGAATCTACCACTTGGTATATCCAAATTATGGCTGTATAGAAGTTAAAATTTGACCCTAATTTCGCTTGTGATACATTATCCCCCCATTAGAGCGAATTTTGTCCCGAAATTCGCATTTCCACTGGGAATTCAATTGTTTGAGGGAGGATGTGGGCACTTGTGTTCCATTTTCTCTACTTGTTCTCTAGTGAATCTAGATTCTAGTGTGGGTGTTCCAGCGGACATTCATTATCCTGTCTATTGTTTTGATCGGTATAGGTTATGTGGATTCGGGTTTATTTACTTATGTTCATCCAAATGTTAGCATGTTTACTCGTAGTATAGGTCGGCTTCATCTGGAAGTTGATGGTTGAATTCTTACCTGGTTCGCCTATCACCACCTGGTGTACACAAGTCACATACACACTTTGTAGTGATAGGTTAGCCATAATCATTCCTAGCCTCAACATTTGAATTTGACTCGTTGTACGCGTGTTATTCCTAAATAGTTTGTCGATAATACTTCAGGAAGGTTGCAAAAGGTATAGTACTCCTCACATGTGTACTTTGGGATTTTGAACTAGAGAAGATTTGGAAGTTTGTGTCGGGTTTCGTCATTACAGATCGAAAGTTTTCTTTAGTCAACGGTGAAAACGAAGGGTATTTCTATAGCACGTGGAATTGGTATGGTGAAGACCAAGCCAATCCATTTCTAGTAGCTATTTGGGAACTTCTTATCGTAACAAGTGCGAAACCGATCGGAAAAAATGTTCGGACGAGGAAGTAATTTATAATTACTTATTATCTGGTACTTGTTTTAATAAAAGTTAAGTTCTATATTTATATTTTACTGGAAAAGGCATACCGTTGTTGATAGGGGTTCCGAAGTAGTCTCTCCTGCGGTGATCACTAAGATTCTTCCATCTTCGCCAGAGTTCCTTGTTATTGGACAATCCCTCTGGAAGTGTCCAGTTTCGCCACACCTATAACAGCCAGGAATCTGCGAGATAGGTTGTGTCGGTACTCTACAGAAATGAGTAGTGTGTCCCTTCCTATTGCAGTTCTTGCAATGCATTCTCTGACAAGCTCCCGTGTGATGAAAGTTACACTTATCACATTTCAGAAGTCTTCCAGCATACCGTCTAGTAGGTACTGGAGTGGTAGGTGTTGTGACAGGGTGAACAGAAACCTTTTGTTGTCATCTGGTCGACCCTTATTTTGAAATGCTCCCTTTCTCACTCATGAACTTTCGTTTCATATTGCTAGGTTTGTGTTTTGGAGTATTCTCGTTGGTACACTCGTTGGTTTCTCTGATTGCTGCAAGGATTTGAAGTGTCGACATCATTTCCATTTTCACTAGTGTTACTTGCGTTGAGGTGTGTCATAATGACTTTTATGGCGTCTGTGACCGCAGCTTGAAAGGTAGCCGAGTCTATATGTAGGAGGGGAGTTTCGGCGGCTGGTCAGTCATTTCCATGTGAAGACATGATTCTATCTCATAGTGTGAGTAATATAATTACCAACTCACTAGGTAATATTAAATATTAGTATGGCACCTCATCTTCTCTACCACTTCACATGCTTTACGAGTGGTTTCCACTGTTCTCTGCACTATCCTCAGTGGTAATGATTCGTTATCTCCCGGTATCCGTATATAGGGTGTCCTTGCCTTTCTTCATCCATGTTGGATCTCTGCCATTGTTTTTATTGCTCTAGTTGAAGTTGTAAGGATTCGTCATCCTATGAGAATTGTCTCTTTCTCTTGAGGGTGTAGATGATAGAAAGGTTGGATTTATCGAAGGATTGAGTCTGTTTAAGTAGCGAGAAGGCATTTCCAATTATAGGGTTAAAGATGAAATGGTGGCAAGACTTCGCCAGAGATGTCGAGTTTAGTAACGTTGAACTACAATAGATTAGATCGACAGGGATAGTGTAGTGAGTTGCTATAACAGTTTATGACATGAACTACTTACATAGTCAGAGTATGAATTGATAGTGATGATCATTAAAGGAAGAAAGAGGTTTGTCATATTACTTGGTATAAAGTTACATAGAATTCGGAAAATTTGACCTTGGGGTAGGTCTATAATATACCACACAGGGAAACCTGACAGTACAAAGATTTAACGAGGTAGTACTTGCTAGACAGGAATAATTATATGAAAAGAGTACTACTTAGAGTACATATTAAGTTTATTTCACAACCCAAAATAAGGAGTGAGTAGAGTATCTTCTACTTGCTACGGGAACTGGTTGGACGAGTCTTAAGTTCTGCCATTTGATGCTCCATTTCGAGCATGCGCAATTCAAACCTTGCCTGGTGTGCTCGAAGTTCTCTGACTTTAGTTTGAGTTGCAGTTAGATCTCTCTGCAAAGCATCATTTTGATTTATGGTTCTTCCACAAGTAGACTCTAACTGTCGGATGCGAACTATATTAACTCCAGTGTTCGCATCATTGTCCTCGGTTCGATGGATAGTCACCTTTCCTTGTTCGTCAATGCGAGCTATCCAGCGAACCAGTATAGGAAGAAATCTGTCTGCCGATCCTCCCATGCTCAGATTGTAAAAGCTTCGGTCTCCGTTGAACGGAGGGGGTTGACCCTGTTTGCGCCTCCACCTATCGAAGTTCATTGCATAGAGGCGTCGGGCCATGAAGTCTCGGTCGAGGATTTGGATTTTGGCTCAAAGTTGCTAAGGGTAGGTCATTATTCTCAGGGTCTGAGTCTCGGTTTGCTTGCATTTCTTCCTTGAATTCCTCTTTCGGATCATTCTCTACCCCGCCTCCGATGACTTGGTTCGGGTAGTAGGGGTCGCTTGGTAGATGGGATCGAGCCATTGCGTCCACACGAGAATAGGGTTAAGAATTTGACTATAACTAAGGCACGTAAATTTAGCATTGAGTTTAAACTACTGTTGTTACCAAATACTCCTATAGTATTGTTAATGATATTCTCTTGGTAAGTTTTAAATTTGTTGTTCAATGCAGACACTCCCTAGCATACGTTAGTCGGCTCTTGGACAAATATAGTTGATCAGGCTATATTCATCCCAATTCCGATTACATGTCCCAAGGCACACCTGCACTGCACAATTTATTTATAATACTTCTATATTGATCTATTTATGATACTGTTATTAATATGAAATGAATGCATGCCTACTTTACAAAAATTAAATAGATTTAATTTTAAAAGTATGACTCTTACTCAGAGTGTTTTTGCCCAGTTGTGTTTATAGTTGTATACCAAAAATGGTTTTGATATACTTAATTCACTATAAACTATGCTATGATACCAATCAGAGTAAGGAAAGCACACACCACTGTATATATAAAGGTTTCAAAATGTTTACATAATTGTATTTGTTACATGTTCAAAAGATAAATACATAAACATCTTTCAAAAGAAGTAATTAACCTTAGAGTGTTAATCCCAAAAGTTGGTTTCCAAACCTGCTTAGCGCTTCCCTGAGAATACAAGTTATTTCAAAGAAAAAGTATCAAAAATTAAGTTGGGGAGTTCATAAGCGGTTTTGAGAAAAATGTAAGTCATTCCAAAGTTCGTGCGTTTCCAAAAAAAATCCCTTATTTTCTTATAAAAGTATGAAATGCATATGAATGTTCGTGTTGTGAATTGTAAATAGTTGCACCAGGAAAATCCCTTATTTTCCTATTAGTTGATTGTTTTAGATACAGGAAAATCCCTTATTTTCCGAAAGTAACAGGTAGTCTCTAATGTCTAATACCGAAAATCGCAAGCAACTGACATGCTTAAAAGGTTGAGGCATAGTTTTATATAATAAAGCTATAAGAAGATCGCACTTGTTAGATGAAGAATAGTTTTAATAACTACTCAATTATAAAATCAGAATACCATAATAATTGTCTATCCGGTGAGTTATATATCCACACTAAACATAATATGCCTGTGCGACGGTCTTCAGGCGTCGAAACGTTTATGACAAACTGTCACCCAAAGGACTGTAGCTAACAGTCAGGGCGTGGGATTGTCACACCCCCAAACCGGAACGGCGGAAACGTTCGGTGGCGGATGACTTCATGTGGTAACGTAACAAATGAATACATAGTAAAGAAATCAATACAACCATCATATATATATATATATATATATATATATATATATATATATATATATATATATATATATATAATTGAAAGTTTACATTGCTAAAAGGTACATGTTCAAAACCAATTACAATATGATGCCAAAATATGAATTTAAACTGGCGTCGTAGCGTCCCTTCTTCAAAAGCTGTTTGTTACCTGTAATTACTGAATTCCTGGGACATACAAGTAGTTTTGAAAGAGTAGATCAGCATTTAAGCTGGTGAGTTTCATAAGTATTAAATGACAATGTTTGTATGAAATAAAATGTTTTGTTTTTGTTTGTTTGTTCCTAGAAAATCCCATATTTTCTACTAGCATAAATGTAGCCTTCTATCAAGACCAATGTTTGTTTCTAGAAAATGTATGCACGTATAAAATTTCCAATACGTCTGAAAAACCCCGTAAATCAATCTTTTTTTAATACTCCGTGTGAGTTTTATAACCATGCTATTGACTAGAATTGCCTATACACAACGTTCTTCAGGCGTTGGAATGTTCTGACGTTTGTCACCCCAAATGGTGGACTGTAGCTAACAGTCAGGGCACGGGTTGTCAAGCCCGTATATATCTATACACAAACACCATGCTCCCCCTCCAAGGGATTCTGGTATATAATACAGGACTTGAAATGCGTACTCGAACGTACGAGAAGTTGATGTCTCACAAAACTTAGTATAAAACAGATTTACGTGTGAAAATGTTCGTTTAAATGATCATCCCCTAAGACTGGGATAGCTATGAAAAATGACGTGAAATCTTTAGATATGCATTTGACAATATTTTACCCTTTGCTCAACAGGATACAAATGGAGTAGAGTTTTGTAAACTATATATGTATATTTTTGATGTAGAAGACAAGTTTGTAAACAAAACATATATATGTATATTTTCGATGTAGAAGAAAAGTTTGTAAACAAAACATATATATGTATATGGTTATATATATGTATCAATTTTAAAAGATGATTTGGTATGTTTCGTAATTGTTGTTCATATTCTTACGTTTTTATTAGAAACTTTGCATGAAATAATCCTTAAGTTTAATACTAAAGATCTTTTTGTACTAATCACTTTTGTAAAAATGGTAATTAAACATATTTAAATGATTGTGTTTTAACTTCCTCAATGTATAAACATTGCTCAAAAATGTTAAAAGGTGTTAATAAATCTATAAACCACTTTTGACAGTTTTACCCTTTACTGTCCCTGTTTTTAGAAAACTCAAAGAAAAATCATCGTAAGTCAAAAACTGAATCCGTCACCTCTGAGAGTTTATAAAATGAGTTTACGTTGTTCCTAATTTTTATTATGATTTTTAGTGGTCTCAAACTAGTGTGAAAATGAACATCTTCACAGACTGGTCCGAAATCACTTCTGAAATGACAGACAGTTTTATAAAAATCGCCATAAATTGTAGAAAAATCGTATGAATACGTGAGAGTGGTCCTTAGAAAGGTATAAACTTGAACTATTTGCATATTGTACAGTTTTGAAAGATATTAAGTTTAAGATGGTCAAAACAGTCCGTGACCAGAACTCAACTTTTCTGTAGAAAGCTGTCATTTAAATTTAAGTTATGTTTAGTGTTCTAACATGTATTCCCCCCCTTAAAACTTGAAGAAAACATGAAAATGTAGGGTTATGAACTCACATTATGTGAATACTTGAAGAATGGAAGGTTGAAGATGAACTCTTGGTTGTTGGTTTGATGCTCCAAAACAGCCACTCTTTTGGCTATGTTGCTGTCATGAAAATTTCACAGCAAAAGAGCAAGAAAAAGGGTAGTTTACTCACTATTTTGAATCAATAATTTTGAGTATCATAACAAGTAACTTCCAGGGGTATTTGGTGGTAAAAATATCAAGCAAAAAGGAAGGTGTAGATGGGTGAAATGGTGGCTGAAACACAAAAGGGACAGCAGCCCTTTAGTTCATGGTTTTGATGGCTTTGGAAGGAAGTTCTTGTGCTTGAAAAAGAGATGAAGGTTGAGAGTAATTCCCTGGAGTATTGGCTGGTCAAATGAGGGTAAAATGACGAGGAAATTTCGTGGATATGAAGGAGGAAAGAGTGGAAGAGGATAAGGAGAGGGAATGTCTTAATCTCGAAAATTAGAAGAGGGATTAAGAAGCATTCTTAGTAAAATGTCTTAAGTGATTAAACACTTATTAATTAAGTTGGCACTTATCTCCACCAATTCTCTTATCTTAATTGATTTAGACATCATAAAACTTACATGAAATCACGTTAAGTCATGACCCATAACTAGTCATTCACTAGTTAATAATACATATATACAAATACATACATGTACTTAGTATAAAATAACAATGTAGTTTTTGTGTATAAAATAACAATGTAGTTTTTGTGTATTTGAACTTTAATGTTTATGTTTTTCGTAACAAAAAGTTTACGAGTAATATGATGAAAAATCGTTTGTATGAAATGATTTCCTTTTCTACCGGGTTACAAAGGCGTGATGATGAGTTGAGTTTTCTTGTAAAAGCATCATGTTATAGTTGAAAATGGTTACCCTTGATATGATGTAGTATGCAAACTTATAAATAAAACATATTTATATTTATAAAACATATTGTATCCCAAGAGGGTAAGGTTATGTTGTGAGGTGTTTTGCATGATAGCAACTTCATATGATAGTTAAAACAACAGCATGAAAAGTATAGCAAAAGATCGATGTTTCACATGATTTTATGCGTGTGTTTACTTGTATTCCCCCCCCCCCCCCTCGAAAAGTGTTTAAAAGCAGTTAAAACGTATTTAAAGTGTGGTTGTAAGGGTATGAACTCACTTGATTGAAGTGTTTGTTTTGAAGTAGTCGAGAGAAGAATCGAGCAGAACTTCTACCGGAGAAAGCCGAAATCTCGGGATTCTCGGGAATCTCGGGAGTATAGAGCTTCCTTTAGATCTTGAGTATAAAACCCGAGGCTTCACGCGGGCAGTACTTCGACTGGAGAGAAGCAGTGTCTTGGGAACTTCGGGGCGTCGGGCCTTGCGTCGTTTTCTTGGAGTGTTACCGGGGCTTTGGGGTGGTTTAGAGGGGCTTAACAGAGAGTAGAAGTAGGAGAGAGGATAGGAATGAGCAACCAAACTCGGAAGGCTTCGATTTCTATTTATAGGCAAGATTTCAACTCTCACGTGGTGAGTTTTCATAACTCACGTCCTGAGTTTGGTCCCGCTTCGCTTATGGCATGCGTCACTCATCAACTTGCTCTAGAAGGGTCATTCAGACTATTCACATTGTGAGTTTTAAGGCTCACATCGTGAGTCTTATACGTAGATGTCACACCCCCGAACCAGACGGCGGAAACGTCCGAGGGTTATTGTGACTCAATTGAATACCATCACAATGATTATACATGAATCATAACATCATTCATCACCATGCATTGAAATATTACAACTAATATTGTTTACATTCAGTACATTGTTTTAAACAATACATTTCCATAACTTAAACCGTTCGATACTAATTTAAACAAAACACCATGACATCACTGGATACATATGCTTTGGTTTACCTGTTACCTGAGAATACAAGTATTTTGGAAAAACATCAACATATGAGATGTTGGTGAGTTCATAAGTCATGTTTGAAAAATAATGATTTTTGTGTAGTTTGAAAACCCAGAAAATCCGATATTTTCTTAAACGAGTATTGTATATAAGAAAAAAAAGTG
The DNA here is from genome assembly GCF_051521515.1 of Lactuca serriola. NCBI lineage: Eukaryota > Viridiplantae > Streptophyta > Magnoliopsida > Asterales > Asteraceae > Lactuca > Lactuca serriola. The sequence goes on from NC_136409.1 coordinate 81,963,067, forward strand.
TGGAGATGCTTAGTATGCTTGTCGATTTTTGTAAACGTGTATAATTGTTAAAACTTGTATACATCACATAGGTAAAAGTGTTGAACTTCCCGGGAAAACCTGATGTTTTCCTCATACATAAAATTTCATGTCTTATTTATGGTTATACCGATACGACGATTGTTTCCAAAATTCCAGGTGACATTGGATTAATTATGGGTTGTGAGTCATTATAATCACGCATTAATGAAAATGACAAGTTTATAACTACCAAATACAAACGATCCCTTAGGCTTTGTCCGTACTACTCACTTAATCTAACGACCTTGACTTCTCATAGCCCCACAACCGAGGAGAAAGGAGGGTACGAAGCCCCCATTATTTCCATAAGTCGTTCAAGGCTATCGGGAATGCGAAAGGCACTTGGCCTAACTCGCATTTGACTTCCCTACTTTGCTAGCAGTACCAATGGGCCCTTGGGGCCCAACAGCACAATAAAGCTATTGAAAGTCCTTTTACATGGAATTAGGTCATAGAAGGCCCAATAACATGTTAGCGCGTTCCCTTTGGGCCTAAAGATCATGTTATTGGGCTAGCTAGGCCCAACAAGCACAATTTGAAACTTTCAAGCCCAAAGATTGAATATTGACTTCTCGTAAATTTCACGTGTTTATTGAAGTACTATTGTTTATTAATTTTTGATTCGTTATTGATTTGAGACTGAATCAATTCGTTTGGTAACGATATTGGTGTCGAAAGTGTATTTGTTATTACGTTTTGCCGGTAGTCGTGGTGCTCGTATTTTATCTTAAGGGATTTATTTGTTTAAAAATGAGAGTTTACCTTTTTATGACCCTTCTTGGATAAAATTTACACTTTTAACTATTTATATAAAAGAATGGATCAAAACTTCCAAACTGTGAAAACAACAGCGACCAAAAATGTCAATTTGCTGAAGTTGCATGGACCAAAACTGAAACATTGAGTTATCTTCCCCATTTAGATGCAGATGAATAAATACAGCGACATAACTCGCGACTAACCTATGAATCCAAGAAATCGACATCCTCCAAATTTACACTTTCGTTCCAAGCACAAGATGTGAATCTTGTCAACCGGAAGCGAATCTTAGGTTCGCTTCAAATTTTCGCGTCTATGACCTTCGCTTCTATGAGTTTCGCTTGTGATTGTAAGGTTCGTTTGATTACACACCCAAAAAGCGAACCCAACCGAACCTTCGGTTTCATTCGGTTCTAAGCATGATCACGCGAACCCAAGTTCGTTCCAGGTTGGTTCCAAGGCCGTCGATTATACCCCAAACCCAAAAGCATATTTTCTTGTGAATCACAGTCAACGAATGTTCGTGGGTGAAGAACGAGCCTAGTTTCGTTCGTTCGTAATTTGGAATTTGCAGATCATCAATTTTAACATTTCGATTTTGACCAATATTCATCCAGACAAGATCGATTCGTTCTTCATTCGTTCACAGGTAAGAACTTTTCACAGCAATTTTGGCCTTGAAGTTTGACCACACTTCCGATTTAAGCCCCAACATACCAAACACATGCTTGTTTACGAGACCTCATTCAATATATGCTGATTGTTCTAAGCACTGATTGCAAGACCAACTTGGCGATACGAACAAAACTTCAAAGAAATTCAGAACGCAGTGAACTTCCGATTTTAACATCCAATCTTATCAGAAATTCCGACTATGGTTCAAGTGCCGAACATATCCACATCAATTCCATCATCCAAATTCCAAATGGTTCCGATTTTGACTTTTTCAATTTTGACCATCGACTCGAGATATGGTGTTGTTCATCCGTTCGTCATCAGTTCATCATAAGAATTCGAAATTTCCATTGGATAAACACCCAATCAATATGTGGAACAGATTAAGAAAATTAATTCAAACATCATAATCACATAAAATCAAAATCGACTGTGAGAAATAAACTGTTTAGAAACTTTGACTCAAGAACAGAAGTTGATAACAAATGATTCAATACAGTCATGAATCATGAATTCAATTAGAATACGAGAACGACTTGCGAAATCGAGATACAACATTCACAGACCTGTGATGTGCCGACGCGTAAATCTGAATGTGCGGCGTCAAAGAACCACATATGGGTTTATTCAATGAACAAAAATCAATATAGGTGGGCTTAAAACACATGAACAGTAATCGGAAGAAACTTGGATTAAGAACAGTTCAAAGAACAAATCAATGGGCTAAAACAAGGAAATAGAACTGTCAACATCAAACGAATGACCAGATCTAAAAAAATATATGAACACAAAAACGATACCAGATAAACAGCAACAAAATATAAGTCTCCATAACAGCCGCCAAAACACCAATAATCTTCAATATATGTGTAGAAAATCATCAAATCAAGAATCGATACTTCAAAAATCAATAGATCTTCAAAGACCCGCTCTGATGCCACTTGTTGGGATTAAAACCCTAATTGAGATTTGATGAACAAGATGCGGAAAATAAGAACAAACACAAATATGAAGATTATGTTGAGTGATCACTCAATTTATTCAAATATGAGGAATAAATTACACTTTCAGCATAGACTAAAGAATCTAACACTACATAAGAAACCTCACGTGGCGGCTATATTTTGCCTCACTCTTAACCCTAATAATGAATAATACATGACTATTTATAGGGAAAAGACAAGTCTTGGGCTTTTAACCTAGAATTCATCAAAGGGCCCATTGCGATTATCCATGGAGTGCTTTGAAACCCTACAATATATATATATATATATATATATATATATATAATCATGCATTATAAACTTGATATTTTTAACCCAAACAAGTAAAAACCGAAAACAAGGGGGTATGAACTCACGTTGAGGTTTATGGGTTCGGTTTTGAGAAGAAATAGAAGAAGATGATATAGTTTTTGACCTCTTCCTTGGACTTATCCACTATGTGTTGCGAGAAGGCCGTTCACCTTCATCTCCCTAACCACGAAACCTTAATTATATACGGAGACAAACCTAGTATGAACCTTTGTATTATATCGTGTGTTAAGGCACAAAAGTATCTACAAAAGAAGGACTTGGCGTTTCTGGCTCACATAGTGGATAAGTCCAAGGAAGAGGTCAGTATTCGAGACATCCCAGTGGCTTGTGATTTCACGGATGTCTTTCCTGAAGATCTTCTGGGGATACCCCTAGAAAGACAAGTCGAGTTCCGAATTGACCTTGTACCGGGAGCTACACCCATTGCCAAATCACCCTATAGGTTGGCTCCTGCAAAGATGCAAGAACTGTCAAGCCAACTCAGCGAACTCTTGAGCAAAGGATTCATCCGACCTAGTTTCTCACCCAGTGGAGCTCCAGTCCTTTTTTGTTATGAAAAAGGACAGATCCTTTAGGATGTGTATCGATTACAGAGAACTAAATAAGCTCACTATAAAAAATCACTACCCACTTCCGCGAATCCACGATCTATTTGATCAGCTTCAAGGAGCAAAATACTTCTCTAAGATAGATCTGTGATCTGGATACCACAAACCCAAGGTCCGGGAAGAGGATATCCCCAAAACCGCTTTCTGAACTCGCTATGGAAATTATGAATTTGTTGTAATGCCCTTCGGTCTAACGAATGACCATGACGCATTCATGGACCTGATGAATCGAGTCTTCCGACCATTCCTCGACAACTTCGTCATTGTTTTCATCAACAATATCCTAGTCTATTCTCGAATCGAAGAGGAGCATAGCCGACATCTCCGGGAAATCTTGGAAACCCTACGAACCGAGAAGCTATACACAAAACTCTGTAAGTCTGTGTTCTGGCTCCGTAGCATAAACTTTTTAGGTCATCTTGTCAGTCAAGAAGGGATACATGTGGACCCTTCTAAGATCAAAGCCATTAAAGGATGGGCAGTCCCAACGATACCCACGGAAATTCGTCAATATTTGGGTATCGCAGGCTATTACAGGAGATTCATTAAGAACTTCTCCAAAACAGCCAAGCCACTTAACATGCTTACACAAAAGGGTGTGCCATTCGAATGGACAGAAAAGCAGGAGGTTCCCTTCTGAACTCTGAAGCGAGCTCTTTGTAGTGCAACAGTACTATCATTACTGTAGCGTTGCAAAGCACTCCATGGATGATGGCAATGGACCCCTTTGATGAAGTGTAGGTTAAAAGCCCAATAGTTGTCTTTTCCCTACATATAGTCATGTATTATTCATTATTAGGGTTAAGAGTGAGACAAAATGTAGCCGCCACGTGAGGTTTCTTTTGTAGTGTTAGATTCTTTAGTCTATGCTGAAAGAGTAATTTATTCCTCCTGTTTTCAATAAATCGAGTGATCATTCGACCTAATCTTCATATTTTGTGTTTGTTCTTATTTTCCGCATCTTGTTCATCAAATCTCAATTAGGGTTTTATTCCCAACAAGTGGTATCAGAGCGGGTCTTTGAAGATCTATTGATTTTTGAAGTATCGGTTCTTGATTTGGTGATTTTCTACACAAATTATTGAAGATTATTGGTGTTTTCGCGATTTGGAATCAAAGTTTTTTTCCTACCATTCATGGAGATGCTTCCACTGTTCATCTGAAAAGTCAAATAAATGACAAACGACGTTGAGGCTTAAATTGGCTTCTAGGAGTTTCAATTGAATAGTCTCGCAATTTAGTGCTTCACATACTCTTGGTTCGCAGTGTAATGGGTTTTGCAATAGGGGCTTAAATCAATCGGAACCGATAAAATTGGATTCGCAATCAGAAGTGTAATGATCGAAATGAATGAATTTGAAATTGAAACTTAATCGGGATGGACGAACTGTTGGTCAAAGTATGTAAACTCAAATTTGACTAAGATTCGGGGTGAACACGGGACGAATGACCAATTGACGCTATATTTGGAAGAAGATGGTAAAGTTTCATTTTTGACCCCTGCAACTTCAGCGAATTCACACTTTTAGTCCATATTGCTTTCATGCCTTGGCAGTTTTGGACCATTTCCAGATTTTGTTACAAATTAAGGGGTATATTGATGCTGAATTACCATTCCAGCCACTGTGTTTCAGCAAAAAAATAAAGATTCCATCAAGTCTTGGCGGTTCGGAAAGTCGTTTTTCATGATAACGTCAAATTTTCATGACTTTTTCGGATTTTACACTTCATTGTGTATATAATTTTGTCACGGGGGAGCATAGTAATTTTTATCCATTCAAGATCAGTCGCATGACCATCAGAAGACTTTATAATCATGTTTTCGATTATAAATCGGGGGAGAATTTGATATGACCATTCGAAATTGGATTTGTAACTTTTCAAATTTGAATATTTTTGATGAAGCTTGTGGTAGAATTATGGAGGTAGCTTTTACAGTGGAAGTTTTTCATCGAGCTCTGCTAAAGCTTTTACAGAGAAGTATCCTTTACAGCGGAAGTTCTTTATCGAGGTCTGCTAAGGACTTGTTATATCTCCGACTTCTAATATTTTCTCGATCAAGTGGCATTACGACTCTTAAAGTTTGGGTTGTTACATGATATTTTTTGATGGCTTATATCATTAGCTTATTTGAAGATCATTGTGACTTGGAGGGGGAGCTCTTCAAAGACAAGAAGTGATTCGGTTTCTTTGTTCTGAAATGGGTTTTTATGGCGGGTTTGGTTTTCATGAAGATTTTTTTGGGGATTACATTCGAAAATGAAGTTTAAAGACATTGCTTCAATGCTTGATTTATATATCCTAGACTCCGTGTTTGAAGACTATTGAAGAATCAAGATTCGTGGATTGCTTCAAACATTCCTCGTTGCAAGATCTTTTTATTTGCTAGATGCTTGTTTTGGAAGTTAAAGCATTATCATCCATTCCATACTTTGAGGGGGAAATTGTAGGGTTGCAAAGCACTCCATGGATGATGGCAATGGACCCCTTTGATGAAGTGTAGGTTAAAAGCCCAATACTTGTCTTTTCCCTACAAATAGTCATGTATTATTCATTATTAGGGTTAAGAGTGAGGCAAAATGTAGCCACCACGTGAGGTTTCTTTTGTAGTGTTAGATTCTTTAGTCTATGCTGAAAGAGTAATTTATTCCTCCTGTTTTCAATAAATCGAGTGATCATTCGACCTAATCTTCATCTTTTGGGTTTGTTCTTATTTTCCGCATCTTGTTCATCAAATCTCAATTAGGGTTTTAATCCCAACAATTACCATAGGGAACTAAGTAAGAAAGAGTTTTTCATGTTAAGAGGAAAGAAGACGCTTGTATTTTGACAAAAACTTACCAAATATTGGTATAACTTGATAAAGATCCTCAAGGCTCTAGCAAAATTTTCTAGATTTTTGGAAGATGATGAAGGATGATCTTTGGCAGGGTGGGGAGAGAATTTTTGAAGAGTGTGTGTGTGTGTGTGTGTGTGTTTGAGGCTTAAATCCGAGAAGAAGAAGAGGGAGAAGGGAAGAGAAATAAATGAAGTGATGGATCCATGGGGATGAGAGAAATCTAGCATGGATATCCAAGATGTAAAAATGATGTGTCTTCCTCCCATAATTCCACATTTTTCTTTTATTTATTTATTATTTTTTTTCTCATTGAGCCAGTTGGGCTAAAAGAGAGGGAAAGGAGTCATTCTGGGCCCATGCTCGAATTTTTGATGGTCAAATAAAAGTTTTCGGCCCATTGGTCCTCTAGGGTGTCTCGCGGCCTAATTGACTTAGAAGAATAGGTTTTATGGCCCATAATAATCAAATTAGGTTAGTTATGGCCCAATGAGGCCAATTAGGGTAAACCATTTCATTTTAATCCCATTATGGTCTAAAATGTTAAGTTTATGAAAGTGGGTCCAATTAGGGTCCATTTAAGGGTCCTAAGCCCAAAATAGTCAAATTGAAAGCTTATTGGCCCATTAGGCCCAATAAGGAAACCCTAGTCCATAATTGACTTAAACCGGGATTTTTAGGGTTTCCAATCTTTTGTTGACCATTTCAAGTGATTGCATAGAGTGTTTGATGGAATTTTGTTGTCATTGAATAAACATCATGCATGTTTTCAAGTTTTAGTCACAAATGTCATCATTGCTAATGTTTACAAAAGCATTAGAATTCGTAGCTGTGACATATGAGTTAATTTAGATTAATGAAAAAACTGTGTTAGTTGTTTTCAATCCAAATTAATCTACAAATTGTTCATAAAATGTGTTTTTGTATCTTGTCCTCAAGTTATATGAAAAGACACATTTATGAAGAGTTTTTTTTTCACATAAATAGTTTTTTATGAACTCCATAACTTGTTCTCAAGTTATGGATGTTCAAGAGTCTCTTCATTTAAATCTCTAAAACTTTAATTAAACTCATAAGTTATGAGAATCAAAGAGTTTTGAATAGTTTCAAAACTTTCCCTCAAGTTTTGAAATTTGTAAAGTTTCCCCTCATGAATACTTTTATTCCAAGTTAAGCCCTTAGAATTTTAAAAAGTTAAAATTCAACCCTTATACTGTATAGTATTATAAGTTAATAATATATATATATATATATATATATATATATATATATATGTATGTATGTATAAGATCAAGTTAGTCTTACCGTTAGTAGGTCTCATTCACGAAGCCGGTCTATAAGCGGGGTATAAGGTTACTGCCTATAAAATGGTAGTTTAATAGGTGTCCACTCTTACCCATCGCTTCCTTGACTGGTGGAGGGTCGTTAGCCGAACGGGTAGGACAAGGACTATAATTCTCCTTTCATTAAAAGTATTAATGATAAGTACTAAGTAACTAAACTATTATGAATTACCAATCTTAGTTACTTATGAAAATGCGAATTTGGGCTAACCCATGAAATTACACTTTGCACTTTGCTTAAGTCAGTTAGTGGAGTGCGTGTGGTTAACCGACACACTAGCTTGATTTAACAAGGTTGGCAAAGGGTAACTTAATGTTTATCATAGTATCAGTGGAGCACGTGTGGTTAACCGACACATCAATTGAGGGGTAAATATTAAGGGTACCAAGTATATTTGCATGGTTATTCACACATTGTTTTGTGATCCTAGGCATCCCAGTCACAAAACTTGAGTGGGCACAATCAAGATTGAGACATTCCATTGAAAAGTTCAATGAATCTCAAAAGATCTAGGAGTTTCAAATCCAATTAAAACCTAATAAATTATTTTGTTTTTCATGGTGGAAATTGGTGACTCGTCATTCCCCTACCTTCAAATATTCTATAGCTTGGATTATGGCATCCCTCTTCCAAGTTATAAAATATTGTGTTGGGTCCTAGCCTTAATATTTCATACTGGGTGTTATGTTAAGGACTTTAAATCAACTATCTTGAATATCTCCCAAAAGATATATGGTTTAGACATCTATGATCTTCCCAAAAAACTTTTGGAACAAGCTTTCATAAAGAAGATGATGTCCCATAAATCATTCTTAACTCCCTCCACCTCCTCCAATTATTCTCCCTAACCCACAAATTCAAGGTCACTCAAGCCCTAATGGTAAGCAAGGTCTATGTGTGCTCATATCTTGGAGATGAAGTCACATATTGACAAGCCGGGAGAGTTGGGTGTCAAAGTCCTGAGAAAGTTGGTTGCTCAATCACCTTCTAAGTCTTATAGTGAGTGTCCTTTGGGTCTACTATGTAAAAGACTATGACATGACTCTTAATGATCTTATCTATTTGCTTGGTGCTGCTGAATCAGGAATGATTTGGAGCTCTGGTAGAGCAAATTTGATTAAGAAGATCAACTTCCCAGACTTCCATGGATATTGAAAATGGTAACATTGAATATCCAAAAAAGCTTTCTCTTCCGAATGGAAATGGATCAGCCATAGTCAACTCGGTTGACCAAATAGTAAAGAGAATGGCTAAGTCTGAGATAGTGCCATGTACCATTCCCAAAGGGTCCATATGTGTCTATTTCCAAAGGAAGGGGCATTGGTTGCGAAGCTGTGTTAACTATCTGACAGATCTGAGAGAAGGTCTAATCAAAAAGCTTGACTCTGCTTCAGGTAAGTCCACTATCTAACTCTCTTAAGTTCTTGCTTGATGATTCTTAGTACATTTTTAATGTATGGCAGGATCAAGCAAATGGAAGGGAACTTAGAAAAAGAGTATGTTGAATCTGATCGCGAAGATGGATTCCAATCGCATGGTTAGAAGATCTGATTCTTGAGCTACTACTTAGAGAGTTACGATAGATTGCTAGGAAATACGTAATAGCATAGTTTCCATTTAAAGTTGCATTGTAAGGAAAGTTTTTCCGCATTTGATAAATAAATAAAATTTTGTTTTATTTTATATATCCTTGCAATGGCACTTATGGAAAATTGATGTTTGTATATCTCTAGCAATAATGGAAATTCTATATATGAGTCCATTATTTGCGTTTTAAAATTCGATTATGATTACGGCATCCCTTTTCATAATCTGAATTATGAGAACTTGACAAACAGAAATAGAAATATTATAGCAAAAAGACTTGTCTAGTATCATGTCTTTATGTGATAGATCATGAATCGTGTCCCATATGCTTCAGATATAGGATCGATTGTATGTTCTATAATATTCATCTATTCTAAATTTTTCCAAAAGCCTAGAGCATTAAAAGGGAAAAAGTACTAGAACTAAATATGACTAATTTGATTAAGGAATTGTCGAGGAAAATCTAAGGTTTACGAAATATTGGTTGTCCAGGGACAGTTGGAAGTATAGTATTAAATTTTGGAAGGACCATATTGACATATTCTGAAAAGAGGAAACTCTTGTTCAGGAGTCATAGTCAAAATGGGGATATGGAAATGTTCCCATAGGTGGAAGTTATTCATTAAATCTATGTAAGATTAGGAAACTTAATGTATGAAGGACGTTCAAAGCAATGTACATTGAATATGAGACTTTGTTTCCATGGAGTTGATCTCCATTCGAATATTCTATAATGTCTGTTGACAAGTCTTCGTGACTCTGTGCATAATCGTCACAAGAGGATCAATGCATATAAGTTTAGAATTTAACAGATTTAGGTAAATAACAAGAATTTTGAATTCTTTCATTTGTGGTAAGGTTTTGGGATTGTGAAATGAGAATCATTAGAATTATGTGCACTCGATTTATTTCACAAAATAAAGATGATAGACAAACTTAGTGTGCATAGTTTGTGTATGGCATAACTAATGTTTGGAAAAACATAGTGTGCATACTTGGTTTATGGCTTAACTAGTGTTTAGAAAACAAAGTGTATATGCTTGGAGCATGGGACAACTATTGTTTTTATTCAGGTATAAAGTCGATAGTTTGAAACAATATGCAATGAATGATTGGTAATCAATATGGTGATAAATAAAAGGTGTTTCATTTATATTCATAAGTTCTGAGACCATATTAGATTTGATTATTCTTGTGTTTCACTTTGCATGTTTAGACTTCCAGAATAACTAGGTCGTTCTTCATGAATGACTAAGTTATTCAAACCATCCACAGTCGGTTATATGTTGGAAGTAGATATGAATCAAGACTGTCATGAAGTTGGTTTCTAGATGTCCAAGGTAGTGGACATAGCAAGAGTTGCTGTAACATTCATTAGTGCCCATAAGTTCTGAGTATTGGATTAATCCCACGAGTGATCATGAGACAATAAAATCTTATATTCTTCAAACCTAGAGATATGACTTGTTACCTATGAGTTGGTTATGCATTGATTGTACGAAAACACATTGGTAACTCGATGTTATAAAACGTGCCTTCGTGTATGATATAAATGATGGGTTTTGAGCATTCTAACACTTCCTAAGTATACATGCAACCCTAATAACCTTGAATCTATGTTTTCTCTATATACATGCAAATTTCTTTTTCAAGATTGTTTCCTAACTAGCATGGCATGGGGATTACATAAAACATAAAAACTAGTAGAAATACATACCTTGTTGTTGCTTGGATTCCTTCAAGACTTTGTGAGCCTAGCACCCCAAATGTTGTGCCTCAAATGCTTCACACAACACCACAAAACTTGGAATAACTTGAGAGAATACTTCTTGCACTCAAAATCGGTTATGCCCTCTCTAGTAACACTAGGTCCCAATTTTGCTAGCCAAAGGGTTCCTTTTAGAGTGGTGTCACAATTAGGGTTTCATTAAGAAGACCCATAATTGTCATGACTCTTCATTTCTCATGACCCATGGGTTTGTAACTCCCATGGACTATCCATGGAGCTTCAAATCGTTACATCCATAACCCATAAACCATGGATCATTAATCCACCATAAAAGAATTGATGATTGTCATAATCAACCCTATACATTTAATTAGTCTCACTTTGATCACCAAATTAATACTAGATTAATACTTGATCAATACTAATTAAATAACACTATTATTAATATATTAGAACTTATAATATATTAATAATCATAAGTGCCATATTCTCTCATTTAGTCTATCCAAGTATTGCAATGCCATGCAACCCAAATGGACCATGCCGGGTCGGGTCAAGTTCATACCAAATAAAGTTATGGACTTAGACACTATATCCAACAGTCTCCCACTTGGATAAGTCTAATAACTATATTTGCAAATATGACTTCAAAAGCCGACTAGCAATCGTAGCTCTTTCAAAGTCTCTCGGAACTGAGATGATGATGATACGCCATTTAAGATAAGTGATCATATAATCCTCTGTTCTCATGATATCAGCAGGATAAACACATGGAACATGGTCTTACTTATTGTCCAGCATTTGTTTCTCGATCTCCGATTTGTTTCGACATAGAACTATATTGAACACATCAATTACGTTCTGACCGGGCCCGGTACATAGGTCAAAACCAAATCAGCGAGGGGCCCAGATATCGCTTCTATTTCTAGAAGGAACTACTAAACTTCGAATGATATGCTTGTACTAACTACTTGTTGAATTATTCACAAAGGCATGTTTTATAACATCGAGTTACCAATGCGTTTTCGTACGATCAATGAATAACCAACTCATAGTCAACAACTCATATCTCTAAGTTTGAAGATTTATATGATATTACTGTCTCACGATCACTCGAGATAAATTCCATGAAGTGATGCAAGTGAGCGTGGGTTGAATCCAATACTCAGCCCTTATGAGTACTCATGAATGTTGTAGCAACCATTGCATTGTCTAAAGCACTTTAGACAAATCATACAAGCCAAATTCATGACAATCTTGATTCATATCTACTTCCAACATATGACTGACTGTGGATGGTTTGAATAATATGATATATACCATAACATAGTTATTCTGGAAGTCAAAACATGCAAAGTGAAACACAAGAATAATACTAATCTTATATGGCCCCAACACTTTGAGTGTAAATAAAACACCTTTTATTTAAGCACCATATTGATTACTCATTATTTATTTTTCGATTAATCAACTTTATGCTTGAATTAAAACATTAGTTATCCCATGCTCCAAGCATGTACACTACGGTTTTCCAAACAACAATTATGCCATAGTCCAAGTATGCATACTATGTTTACATATGGTCCTCTCTTTGTGAAATAGATCAATTGACAATATTCCAATGATGCTCATTTCACAATTCCAATCCTTGTTGTAAATGCAAGAATACCAAACTCTTGCCAATTACTGTAATTGGTTAGATTCTAAACTTATATGCAATGATCCCCTTGTAATGACTATGCACAAAAGTCACAAAGACTTGGCAAAAGACATTACAAAGCATTCCAATGGAAAACAATTCCATGGAAATGAAGTCTTAAATTCAAAGTACATTCCTTTGAACATCCTTCTTAGCATTAAGTTCTTTAATCTTACACAGATTCAAAGAATAACTTCCACTTGTGGAGACAATTCCATATTACCATTTTGACCATCACTTCTGAACAAGAGTTGCCTCTTTTCAAAATATTTCAATATGGTCCTTACTCTATACTTCTAATTGTCCATGAGCAACCAATCTTTGGTAAACCTCAGATTGTCGTCGATAATTTGCTTAATCATTTTAGTCATTTCCAGTTCTATTCCTTTTTCCCTTCTTAATGCCCTAAGCATTAGGAAAATTTAGAATGGATGAATATTATAATACATGCAATCGATCCTATATCCGAAGCATATGGGACACGATTCATGCTATAAAATTTTTATTTGCCATGTTCTCACAATTCCAACTATGAAGAGGTATGTCGTAATCATAATCAAATTTTGAGAATGCACCATATATAGAATTTCCTTATGCTGAACCATTTCACATAACATTCATATATATTCTTGACTAAAGTAGACTAAAATGTCAATCTAAGGTTGTAGAATTGGAGTGAAGTATAAAATCCTCTCCCTTAATTATAGCAAAACAACTTTTCAAAGCAAATTGAAACTTTTGTTTTCTATAATTAACATTGCTAACTTGCAATACTTAACATAATCATCATGCTCCCACTAGCATAATGATTACCAGCATAACACTTTATGCTCCCACTAGCTTTGACATGTACTCAGAAATCAACTGGACTTCTAGAAATCAATACTTTATTGACTTTCTTACCAAAGTTCATATTTCTGATACTAGATTGCTTTGATAAGACTTTATCAAAAACATACACCTTTCCTTAGATAGCTCATATGTTTGTCTAGATGTTTTGCAATTCTCACTAGTTAGTGTGCCAGTTAACCATACACGCTCCACTAACTATATGAGAATGCAAATATCACAATCGCTATCTACTTAAGCTCTTCTTAGTGGAAGCGTTTCCTTACCATCATTTTCATGAATCGAAGAGAAAACTTATGACACTTAGATTTTATGGTGTATGTCTTCTTTTCCATGTGAATTTTGTCGAAACCATAATCACAGGACTAGGTTAGTGACACTTCCAAATTCATATGGACTGAACTTGTGCAATCTCAATTTCTTGCCACCCAACAGCACAAGGGCCTACCATTGCTTCCAGGTTGTTATGCGAACAGTTGAGAACTCTCAGAACTCCAATGCAAAGCCAAACTTAACCGGGATGAGCACAGAATATGTCAACACGATATGTTACAAACCTGAAGTTGTGGGCTAGTGATTAACAAAACTCTTGATTAGTTGTTGAAACTATTTCAGAATCTTTTAGACTCCCACTATCCTCTTGACATATAAGACTTCTCTTTGTCAAGAACCATTCCTTGACAATACAAATATTCAAGATCTAGTGTGGATTCTTATCAAGTTAAACACTTCTCACTATTGGTCTTAGCTGGTCTTTGTTTTATCCAAAACATCACAACTTACCAATCTCAAATGTACAAGAATAGGAAACATCTTACTCTACATTTGACAAGTGTTATGAACTTTCTAAAGACTATGTCATTCAAGTTACAATCTTGGAGTATGACTCTAAGACTTGATTTTGATGTATGATTTATCTTTTGATTTAACCATTTCAACAACTCATGATTCCTCTCCTTAGCCAAACAAATGAACTAAGGTGTCCGTAGAGGATCAATTGTGATATGGTTTCATAATCACTAAGATAATCATAAAACAAAATACACAAGTACGCTCCCATCTCTTCAGATTGGAGAAACTTTTATCTTTCTGCCTTATTTTATTCTTCTTATTCATCCTGCCATACATTGAAAGTTTTCTAATGTTTCAGAATTACACTTAAACTCGTAAGCATAACCATATTTACTAAACTTTAGTAAATCATAATGAATAATCTTATCAACCTTTGTGGTGGACCTAAACAGCACACAACCAAGTGTACCCAATCTTTTAGTCCTTCACTTGACTCACATGTACATGTGAACAAGGAATTAGTCTTAATTTCCCAAAGATGAAAACTTCTCATTCATCACGCAATACAACTTGCATGATTCCAAGTTTCTATCCAACTGAAACTTGGGTGATGAGAATCTTTCCTTATTTGATAAATTATGACACTACCACTAATGAAAGAATCAAATCCATTTACCCATATTGCTTATCAATGGAAACATATAAGCAACAACCCCTTTCTCACAAATGCCATTGTAAGGATACTTAAAATAAACAAAATCAAAACCATTTTCTTTTATTTTAAAAATTTGCGGAAAACTTATCGTTACAATCCATATGGAAAACTTGTTGTTATCTATTCCTAAGAAATATATCTAACTCTTAAGTAACAACTCAAAATTCTGATCACCGAACCATGCGATCGAAATCCATCTTCACGATCAGAATCAACATATACTTCCTTTAAGTTTCTTCACTCTTCTTTGATTCTTAAACATCAATATGTGACCCAATCACATCATGCAATAAGAATCTCAGAATAGAAACCTAATAGAGTTGGACAATGGACTTTACCTGAAGTAGAGTCAAACATTTGACTTTACTATCCTTATGGACTTTTTAGGTAAATTTGGCAGTTTCGCAACCAATGTCCTTCCTTTAGCAATAGAAACATATGGACTCTTTGGATACGGTACACGGGACTATCACAGACTTAGCCTTTCTCTTTACCATTTTGTCAACCGAGTTGACTATGGCCAATCCCTTTCACTTGGGGAAAGAAAGTTTTTCCGGACTTCCAATGTTACCATTGTCAATGTCCATGGAAGTTTGGGAAGTTGATATTCCAATCAAATTTTGCTTTACCAATGCTCCAAATCATTGCTGACTCAACATCATCAAGCAAATAGGTAAGATCATTAAGGGTCATGTCGTGATCTGTCATTAGGGAGTGACCAAGTCAACAGCCAGCTACCTTGAGACTTCGACACCCGACTCTCCCGACTTGTCAATATGTGACTTAATCTCCAAGACCTAAGCACATATAGACTTTGTTTGCCAATAGGGATTGAGTGACGTAGAACTTATCATTTCTTGAAACTTGTGGGATAGGGAGATTTATTGGAGTAGGTGAAGGAAGTGAAGTATGATTTTCAGTCCCACTAATGCACAACAAAGGGATTGATCTTTCACCTTAATTGCCATTCGGGATATCATCTTCATTAGGAAGCTTCTTCCTAAAGATTTGGGAAGACCATAGCTGTCTAAACTAGACATCTATATTGGGAGAAATTCAAGTTAGTTGATTTAAATTCCTTAATATAACACCCAATATGAAATATTAAGGCTAGGACCCAATAACCTATTTATAATTGGAAGAGGGATGTCGTAATCCAAATTAGAAAATAGTTAAAGGTAGGTAAATGACGATTTACCAATTTCCACCATGAAAAAAGAAATATAATTACGTTTTAATTGGATTTGAAACTCCTAGATCTTTTGAGATACATTGAACTTTTCATTGGCATGTTTGAATCTCGAATGTGCCCTCTCAAGTTTGTGACTGGGATGCCGAGGATCACAAACAAGGTGTGAATAACCATACAAATTGACTTGGTACCCTCAACAATATTACCTAATCGATGTGCCGGTTAACCACACACGCTCCACCGATCTTTAATAAAGTCAAGTTACCCTTTGCCACATTTACTAGTCCGTGTTAGTGTGCCGGTTAACCACACATGCTCCACTAACGACTTGGTAAGGTACAAAGTGTAATTTTATGGGCTACCACTAATTTCACATTTTCCTAAAGTAACTAAGATTGGGAATTTATAATGTATAGTTACTTTATAATTCATTATACTTTTAATGAGTATTTAAAGTCGTATCCTACCCGTTCGGCTAACGACCCTCCACCGATCAAGGAAGCGGTGGGTGAGAGTGGACACCCATTAAGTCACCATTTTATAGGCAACAACCTTATACCCCCCTTATAGATCGGCTTCGGGAATGAGGCCTACTAACGGTAAGAATGACATATTCTTATACATATCTATATAATAAAATTATAATAATATTATAAGTGTTGGTTTTTAAACTTTTTAAAAATCTAAGGTTTAATTTGGAATTAAAGTGTAAGACTTTTCAAATTCCAAAACTTGAGGGCAAGAATTGAAACTATTCCAAGTCTCTTCAATTTGTAACTTATGAGTATTAATGGTTCATAAAAAATGAAAACTCTTCATTTTATGAAACTTCTTTAGTTATTTAATCACAATTTAAAGAGGTGACTTTTGGTTATCTATAACTTGAGGACAAGTTATGGACACCATTATTGCCATTAAGATCATGAATTAAACACACATGGAGGTTACACATAATTCTTATGATCTTCTAAAAACTCATAAGATCACAAATTCATGTCAAGCAATTTCAAGAAATCATATAAACATATACAATACTTGAAAATTAATAAAAGTCATGTAAAATGGGTTAACATAATCATTATCAATTTTGAAAAACAGATTTTACAAGTCCAAAACAGATTGGGATAATGATTTTAATCCATGTCCAGCAACAAAACACGAAAAGTTGCCCAACTCGCTCCTACTCGTCGAGTGCAAGATCCTACTCGACGAGTAGGATGAATTTATTCATGGACTCGGCGAGTCCTCCCCATGAACTCAGTGAGTCTAGTCGTCAGTGAGCAGATTTCGATTTTCAAGCAGTTTTGCATCAAGTATACAGAAAACAATCCTAGGCTCTGATACCACTGATGGGTTTTGAGCATTCTAACACTTCCTAAGTGTACATGCAACCCTAATAACCTTGAATCTATATTTTTATCTATATACATGCAAATTTCTTTTTCAAGGTTATTTCCTAACTAGCATGGCATGGGGATTACATAAAACATAAAAACTAGTAGAAATACATACCTTGTTGTTGCTTGGATTCCTTCAAGACTTTGTGAGCCTAGCACCCCAAATGTTGTGCCTCAAATGCTTCACACAACACCACAAAACTTGGAATAACTTGAGAGAATACTTCTTGCACTCAAAATCGGTTATGCCCTCTCTAGTAACACTAGGTTTCAATTTTGCTAACCAAAGGGTTCCTTTTATAGTGGTGTCACAATTAGGGTTTCATTAAGAAGACCCATAATTGTCATGACTCTTCATTTCTCATGACCCATGGGTTTGTAACTCCCATGGACTATCCATGGAGCTCAAAATGGTTACAGCCATAACCCATAAACCATGGATCATTAATCCACCATAAAAGAATTGATGATTGCAATAATCAACCCTATACATTTAATTAGTCTCACTTTGATCACCAAATTAATACTAGATTAATACTTGATCAATACTAATTAAATAACACTATTATTAATATATTAGAACTTATAATATATTAATAATCATAAGTGCCATATTCTCTGATTTAGTGTATCCAAGTATTGCAATGCCATGCAACCCAAATGGACCATGCCGGGTCAGGTCAAGTTCATACCAACTAAAGTTATGGACTTAGACACTATATCCAACAACAAAAAGTAGTAGAACAAGCATATGAGTCTAAGTTCATCCATTCCTTTTACCCTTGAAGGGATAAAAGCGATATTTGTGGGCCCTTTAATGATTTAGTAATGACACCCCAAAGTGCTTGGCCAAGCCAGGACTAATGTGATTTGATCAATTAGTCGGTCGTCATAAATCGGAAATCGGGAAACAACAAATGGACAGAGAGAATGATTATAATCCATGTCTCAGTCTGTATGATATCTAGAATGGAGGAATATGTTCCCTTATCTAATGGATGTATCATTGATTTGTTCAGAGTTCGACAACAACTTTCAAGAGCTATGATTTTTAGTTGGGTTTCGAAGTCATACGCAATAATTGTTTTAGACTTATCCAAGTCGGAGACTGTTGGATTAATGTCTAAGTCCATAACTATAATTAGTATGTACTTGACCCGATTGGCATGGTCCATTTGGGTTGCATGGCATCAGAACAATTTGGATAGAGTTTTGTGAGAAAAGGATAATTATGATTAGTTAATATATTATAAGTTCTAATATATTAATATGAAATCATATTATTTAATTATTATTGATCAAGAATTAATTTGAAATTAATTATGTTATCAAAAGGAGACTAATTAAATATATGGGGATTGATTGTGTAAATCATTCATTCTTATATATGTGGGCTTATGATCCATAGTTCTTCATGTTGGGATAAACACATGGAGTAACCCATGGATACTCCATGGAGGTTTTAACCCATGGAACATGAAGAATGTGGAAAGACATGAGTTACATGGTGTAACCCTAATAGCCACCATATATAAGGACCCCATGGCTCAAGAAATTGGCACTAGTGTGTGTACACATGGGGGCCAGCCAATTTGAGCATATGAACCTTTTCTCTCAAGTTATTCCAAGATGTTGGTGATGTTGTGTGAACCATTTGAGGTGTCATACTTGAGGCACTAGGCTCTTAAGCTCCATGTAATCAAGCTACAACAAAGAGGTATGTAATTCTAGTAGAATTTATATTATATGTTCTTCATATTATGCTAGTTAGAACAATACCTTGGAAAAATTGATACTTGCGTGTATAATAGAGAAAACATAGATCCAAGGTATTTTGGGTTGTATGTGTACCATAGGATGTTGTATTATACCAAAAACCCAGCAACATCGTCGCAATGTTTCTTGTAGTAGGCTATTTCTTCAAGAGTAATGGTAGCCTCATCGATCTCAACATGTTGTTTCTCGAGAACATACTCTAGTCCCTCGTATCGAAGAGCCATCTTGATGTTACGTATCCAATCGTTGTAGTTGGTGCCATCTAGTGTCACCTTGGACATGAACGAGAGGTATGAAAAGTTGTAGGAAGAGTACTAAGAAGCATAAGCATCACAAAAAGTAGACATATATAGGGAAAAAGAATTTTTTATTAGATAACAATAATTCTTAATATTTTAATCCATAATTAATATATAAGTCTAGGATCCAATGTAACAATTCGTATTTATTGCGAGTTTATGAAAGGTAGGTAAAAGAATTTGACCAATTTTGAACTATGAAATCCGTAGATCTTTTAAGATACATTGAATTTATAAATGACATGTTTAATCTTAGTTTGTGGTCTTCTTTTTATGACTGGGATGCCGAGGATCACAAACAGTATGTTAATAACCATAAAAATATGCTTGACACTCTTGATGTCATTTATTATCTCCAATTAATGTGTCGGTTAACCACACACGCTCCATTAACAATGATAATTTTTGAGATGCCCATTCTTAATCTTGATAGTGTAACAGCCCGGATTTCCAGGTACCTTTTATTCATATATTTTGGTGTTTTGTGAGGGGACTCGGCGAGTTGGAGCTCAAACTCGCCGAGTAGGATCGCGGTTCTGGACGCGGGTTCGCGCCTGGACTCGGCGAGTCCGCGCTGTTTAATGAAACCCTAATTCCCCGGTCCTAATCCCTATTTAAAGGACCTTATGGCCCTTCATTGCGGCTACCTTGACCTTGAGAGCACCTAAAGCAGCTGAGGTGTCACAATTGGAAATTTTGAGCCATGTAATCTATACATTCAAGTTAATGTGAATCAAAAACTTCAATCAAATACATCATACAAGTACTACAAATAGTCATCAAACAATTGGAAACCCTAAAAGTTCTTGTTTAGGTACACCTTGGACTAGAACTTCCTTATTGGATCCAAATGGACCAATAAGCTTCCAAATAGACTATCATGGGCTTAGAACCCTAATTGGGCTCTAATTGGACCCACATTTTTTTATTTCAACATTTTGGGCCATGTTGGGCCTATAATGAAATGAATTAAAAGCCTTGATACATGAATAACCTAAACTAGTCCAATAAAAATATAAAAATCCTACTACATTCTTTTAAGCTTAAAACATACCGAAGATTAACTCTAATAGTGGGCTTAGGGGCAAAGGCCCAAATTTTTCCTTTCTCCCTTCACATTCTCGGCCCAAGGCCCAAATCCAAGGAGATAAGAGATGAAGTTGACTTTGGTTGCCACCTCATCTTTACCCATAGGATATCCATGCAATATAGTTCATGTTTCCATGCAACATCACTTCAAAATCACTTCTTTCTTCTCTCCTCTCTCATTCTCGGCCACAAGCACACACACATACCACAAATCTCTCACAAATCCTCTCTAGATCACTCAAGAACAACTCTCCCTGTCCACTCAAAAATCTCGAGTTCTAGGAAGCATTCAAGAGGAAATCTCCACAAAATTCTTCATCTAAGGTAAGATTATGCATAGATCTATGATTTAAATTCTTTTTGTTATCAAAATCCTTTCCTAAACTATGAAAAAATCGTGATCTTGCACCCTAGAACCATCTCAAACTCGAGATCTACCAAGGAAAGGTGTTAAGGCCAAAAATCATCAAGTTTTCTTCCATCTTTTCTTCCAAAAACCGAAACCACACCCAAGGTGAGCTTCATACCCCCTATTTTCTGTTTTTATGAGTTTTGTGGGGGGGGGGGAATACAAGTGAAAGTGTAGATCTATATGTGTTTTGTATGCCTTGTATGATTTCCATGCTTATATGTATGCTTTTGTGTGTTATAATGTTGGATCTAGCCATAAAACCCCTCAAAACCGAGATATATCTTGTGTGAAATGATTTTAGCTTCAAATATATTTCTACATACAAAGGGTTTCAAGAAAAATGGCTAAGTGGTTTAGTAATAATTTTCTTTGGGTTAAAAACACAAATTTTGGGCCTAAAATGTGAAAAATACAAAATTAAGGGTCCAAATTGGCATATCACGAATTCTGCTGGATGAAGTGTGCCAAAACAGTTTCCATAAATCAATTTCTGGAAATATACTCATTTAGGGGATTAAAAACATAAATTCCAAGCTTAATGGGCTAAAAATGACATTTTTGGCCCAATGAGGCCCATTATGCGAATTTTTCTGTTTTGGAGGGCCAAAACTATGATTTTCTGTAAAACAGTGGACTATAAGTGTTCCAAATCCTTTTCAAAGGTTTAAAATGCTTTTTAAATTTAAAAAGGACCAAAGTTGCAAAAAATTTCCAATTTGGGCCAAAATTGCCAAAGTTGCGAAAAAGAAGGGTTAAAACCGAGAAAACTGCATTTTCAGGGACTTAAACTGTTTTCTATGAAAAATATGCTGAAAAATATTAATTTCAATAATTTTTGGTGATAAAATGTCAAGAAAATTTGTTTAAGGACCAAACCGGGAAGTATTTAATAAAAGGGTTGAAAATGTAAATTTTACAAACAATGAGGGGCTGAAAACAGAAAAATTTCAAGGCTAATTCAATATACACAATTTGATCAAATAATGGCACCGCGGCTTTCGACGAAATACAATACATTACAATACCAAAAGTCGTTGTTAAACGAATTGGCTCGGTCTCGAACCAATAGAAATCTACAACTACTAACACTACGACACTACTACACTACGGTTCATACAAATAACGTTTGGGAACTTAGCTTACATACGAGTGTGCACAGATGTCTACGCACCATCTTCGGGCCCCAAAAGTGTAAAATCTTCCTTGTTGGGCCTAGCTAGCCCAATGACCTGATCTTAAGGCCCGAAGACGCATATTTTCTACGAAGTGTTGAGTTTCACCGACTTGGCACAACGTAGAGGGACTTTCAATGGCTTGTATACCACTGGTCCCCAAGGGTCCTTGGTATTGCTAGAAGAGTCTGCATATTTTGCGAGGCGGGTCGGGGACCCCTCGTACGCATATTATCCCCAACCGATTAATAGAGTCATCGAGGCCTTCGTGTCCTCTTACTCTTCGGATGTGGGACGACACATAGTCAGGGCGGCTGGATAACGTGATTTGTACGAACGACGCCTTCGGGATCGTTAGTATTACTATGAACTGGGCGTTTGTGTAATGCGGGTTTGTAGTAAATAATCATGCTCAAAAATAATCCAACGTCGCCTGGGAATGACACTCCTATCTTTGTAATGGTTTCAACGCAACTTAACGGATTTCAAAGGATTAGGAAAACATCGGGTTTTCCTAGGTTTTTCAAAACATATCGGATTCGAAACGCATATAATTTTTTATAAACAATTTTAACAAGTATAGAAACAAACAGGCATACCTATGGATCTTCACAACATTTTCGAAAGTCTTTCTTTTCAGAAAATATCGGATTTTCTGGTGGTTTTCAAACAATACAAACATTGGATTTCAAACACTACTTATGAACTCACCAACATTTCATATGTTGACGTTTTTCAAAATACTTGTATTCTCAGGGAACCAGTGAATCAAAGGAAATCATATTCAGTGACGGTTGCAGTTGATTTACGTATGAATCAAACAATTCAATTTTTTTTGGGGATGTAATGTTTAAACAATGTATTTCATGTAAACGCTACTGGTTGTACTGTATTGATGAATGGTGACGAATGTTGTTATGTTTCATATATATTCAATGTTATGGTATACAATTGAGTCACGACAGCCCCCGGACGTTTCCGCCGTCTGGTTCGGGGGTGTGACAGGTTGGTATCAGAGCTTTGTTTATAGTGAACTAGCATGTCGAGCCATACATTGATATGCAACTATAAACCAAAAAGAGGGACTAACATAACTCTGAACAAAACAAGTAAATAAAACACACTTGCTTGCATTAGGAATAAGGACCTAACGCTGAATCAAACACAATAACACTGGTATCTCGGTTAATTCGGGACTGTTCTTAGTGATACCAAGGAGTGAATGTAGCCTGATCAACTACATTCTCTCCAAGGTAAAACTAACACACGTCTTGATGAGATCGGGATAGCTAGGGAACGTAAAATTATACCCTTTATCACCAAAAAGAGAACGTTCGCTTAACCTATATAATAGTCGTAGCACCTAGGAATAATGTTAGCATATTCACGTACTCGTGCAGACAGCATGGCTGGTTTTCATCACCCTGGAGATCCCTACTTCCCTAATCAGGGAAACAACGGGTGGCTAGAGGAGGAGGAGGAGCCTGAGGAGGAGCAGCAGGGTACCCAGTATCATCAGGCCTTAGTAGCTCACGGGATGCTTGTGGATGAGCCAGGAGAGAATCCAGGTGAAGCACACGATGTCGGACCCGACGAATACGTAGACACTGACTACGAGTTTGGAGGAATCGACAGTGACGACGAGGAAGGTCAGGCTGGGGACCAGGACCCCATCCCGCCATGCGAGGACGAGGCACAACCAGACCACCCCGCTCCACCAGCGAACCTCCCAAGAGAGAACCGTTCCCTCGAAGCTGAGATCGCCGCACTGCGACAACAGCTGTATGCTATGGAGGCTCGGGCAGTGCAAGCAGAGCATGAGAGGGATGAGGTTATAGGAGACATGGCAGAGATGGGGCAGCTACTGGCACAACATTTCGGCATATGACCCCGGCACCACCTCCTGACGCAGCTCATCGCGGTTAGGGATAGACTTATCATAGTAGGTTATTAGGAACTATGTTATGTACTCCGGCTCTATGTTTAAGTGACTACACTACTCATGGAGCCGTTATGCTGTCGGATTAGTGTCACATATGTATGCTCCTACGAGCAAATTTTCTTGTATTAAATGCGGATAATATTAATAAACCTTGTGTGTTTTGTTATGATATTACCAGTTGTTATGTGTTGAGACGTTATGATTGTATGCCCGATAGTATACACCTAGTTAGTAGGATCACAACCTCACAGAAACCACGAACACTCAACATCTTTCCGTTCCATGACAGAAAGATGCCTCACCCAGCTACTTGCGGAAATCCTGAACCAACCCCGCCCGAAGTTGACTCCACTGCTTTCCAGGCAGCCGTGTCTGCTGCGGTCACAGCAGCTATGGCACAACTTCACCGAGGGAACAACGGAGGAGGTAACGGGCAAGGATCCGGAAGTTCGAACAACGGGACGAACCAAGGACTCACTAAAACGTGCACCTACAAGGATTTTGCGAACGCTAAACCCCGAACTTTCAACAACACTGGAGGAGTGATCGCTCTAAAGCGATGGATCGAGAAGGTAGAGTCGGTATTCGAGATATGCGAGTGCCCCGAGCAGATGAAGGTGAAGTTCGCGGCCTACACTTTCGTGGACCAAGCACTCACTTGGTGGAATGGTCACGTAGAAGCTATGACACTCTCTGTCGCCAACTCTATTCCCTGGGCAGAAATGAAAGAAATGTTAATGGCGAAGTACTGCCCCCGAGGCGAAATACAGAAGATGGAGCAGGAACTATGGAATCTCACGGTGCAGAATGGGAACATCGATGCTTACATATCGAGATTCAGTGAACTATCTCTGTTGTGCCCGGGTATGATCACATCAGAGGGAAAGAAGATTGAACGATTCATCTGGGGACTAACATCCCCCATTCAAGGGAATGTGATAGTTGCGAACCCTGAAACTTTTGACAGTGCGAAGAGATTGGCAAAGAGGCTATATGATCATAACCACAAAAAGGGCGAGAAACCGGTAGAGACTGAGAAGAAGAAGGAGAGTGATGGTAAGAAAGGATGGAACAACAAGAGAAAGGGGCGTCAGGGCCCCGAGACCTCTAAAAAGCAGCAAACGGTGGCAGTTAACGCTGTCACTGCGCCGGTTCCAGTCACATCACATGCTCCAGCCTCAGCTGCTTCAAATGCTTCAAGACCCTATTCCGGTAATTCTCCCAAGTGCAATAAGTGCGGGTTCCATCACCATGGAGAATGCAAGGAGTTCCATTGCACCAGTTGCAACCGAAGGGGACACACTGCAAGGTTCTGCAGGACTTCTCCTTCTCAGAACCAGAGTCAGGGAAACAACCAGAACAACAACAACCCCCGCAATAACATCAACACCAATACCGGCGGCAACAACGCAGGGCCTAGCCACACCTGTTTTGGGTGTGGAAGGACGGGGCATTTCCGTCGAGATTGCCCTAACAACAACAACTCAGGAAACAGAGGAGCAGGAAGAATGCTGACTATGGGTCAGAGTGATGCAGTTCAGGACCCCGCAGTTGTGACCGGTACGTTCCTCCTAAACCACACTTATGCATGCATCTTATTTGATACCGGAGCGGAGCGAAGTTTCGTAAGTGAGAAGTTTAAACATTTATTAAAACAACAACCCCAGAAGCTAAATGAAACCTATACGGTGGAAATGGCCAATGGGAAAACCGAATCCACTAGGGAAATCTACATCGGATGTACCCTAACCCTCAACCAACACGCCTTACGAATAGATCTGATGCCAATATCAATTAGGAGTTTCGATGTGATTATCGGCATGGATTGGTTAAGCCCCCACCATGCTGAGATTATGTGCCATGAGAAGGCCATTCGCCTTCGTCTCCCAAATCACGAAACACTAGTAATTTACGGAGATAAACCCAGTACGAATCTTCGTCTCATTTCGTGCATCAAAGCACAAAAACACTTGCGAAAGAACAATTTGGCGTTCTTGGCTCACATAGTGGACAAGACCAAAGAAGAAACTAACATCCAAGACATTCCAGTAGCGTTTGAATTTCCGGACGTGTTTCCCGAAGATCTTCCAGGAGTACCCCCAGAGAGACAGGTTGAGTTTTGAATCGACCTCGTTCCAGGAGCAACTCCTCTCGCTAAATCACCATATCGGTTGGCTCCTGCTGAAATGCAGGAATTGTCCAGCCAACTCAGTGAGCTTCTGGACAAGGGATTTATCCGACCTAGCTACTCGCCATGGGGAGCTCCGGTGCTCTTTGTCAAAAAGAAGGACGGATCTCTCAGAATGTGTATCGATTACAGAGAGTTAAATAAACTCACTGTTAAAAACCGCTACCCACTCCCGCGAATCGACGATCTATTCGACCAGCTCCAAGGAGCTAGCTATTTTTCAAAAATAGATTTACGGTCCGGATACCACCAACTCAAAGTCCGAGAAGAGGATATTCCTAAAACCGCTTTCCGAACCCGCTACGGACATTATGAATTCGTTGTAATGCCCTTCGGTCTAACAAATGCACCTGCCGCATTTATGGACCTAATGAATCGAATCTGTCGACCGTTTCTAGACAACTTCGTCATTGTGTTTATCGATGACATCCTCGTCTATTCTCGAAGCAAAGAGGAGCATGGCCAACATCTCCGACAAGTCCTAGAGACGCTGCGATCGGAAAAGCTTTACGCCAAACTCTCTAAGTGTGAGTTCTGGCTACGGAGCGTGAATTTTCTAGGTCACGTAGTTAGCCAAGACGGAATTCATGTGGATCCCTCTAAGGTCAAAGCCGTGGAAGGATGGGCAACTCCGACTACGCCCACAGAAATTCGTCAGTTCTTAGGCCTAGCAGGCTACTATAGGAGATTCATCCAAAACTTCTCTAAGATCGCCAAGCCGCTTACCTTGCTTACGCAAAAGAGCGTGCCATTCAAGTGGACAGACCGACAAGAGATTGCGTTTCGAACCTTGAAGCAAGCTCTCTGTAGCGCTCCTGTGCTATCTCTACCCGAAGGAACGGAAGATTTTGTAGTCTACTGTGACGCGTCGAATCAAGGCCTAGGTTGCGTTCTCATGCAACGTGGAAGAGTGATAGCATATGCGTCCCGCCAACTAAAGACGCACGAAGTAAATTACACGACCCATGACCTAGAACTGGGAGCCGTGGTCTTCGCTCTGAAAATTTGGAGGCACTACCTGTACGGCACAAAGTGCACCATCTTCACGGACCACAAGAGCCTCCAGCACATCTTGAATCAGAAGGAGCTGAACATGAGACAACGAAGATGGGTGGAATTGTTAAACGACTACGAATGCGAGATCAAGTACCATCCAGGCAAGGCCAACGTAGTAGCCGATGCCTTAAGTCGGAAGGAGTACTCTAATCGCCGTACGAAAACGTACTCGATAACCATTCAGTCTCATCTGGCCACTCAAATTGCATCAGTCCAGGCAGAGGCTATGAAAGCGGAAAATAGAACTAGCGAGGTATTACGCGGAATGGAGAAGAACCTGGAAGTCAAAGAGAATGGGGTATACTACTTCATGAACCGTATTTGGGTCCCAAAAATCGGAGGATTTAGGGAGACCGTTATGAAGGAAGCCCACAAGACACGATACTCCATTCATCCCGGTTCGGACAAGATGTATTTGGACATCAAGCAACACTATTGGTGGCCTAACATGAAGGCGGAAATCGCGACTTATGTTGGTAAGTGCCTTACGTGCGCCAAAGTAAAAGTGGAGTACCAGAAACCTTCCGGATTGTTACAGCAACCGGTCATCCCTGAGTGGAAATGGGAGGGGATTTCTATGGACTTCGTGACCAAACTGCCCAAGACGTCGGACGGACTGGACACCATATGGGTAATAATCGACCGACTGACGAAATCTGCCCATTTCCTACCAATCAAAGAGTCCTACAAGATGGAGAGACTGACGCGGTTGTACCTACGAGAGATCGTAAGACTCCATGGAGTGCCAAAATCTATCATCTCGGATAGGGACAGTAGGTTCACGTCGCGGTTTTGGCAATCACTCCACAAGGCAATGGGAACTCATCTCGATATGAGCACCGCGTATCACCCACAAACGGACGGTCAGAGTGAACGAACCATTCAGACGCTTGAAGACATGCTTCGTGCTTGTGTGATAGACTTTGGAAAGTCTTGGGATACCCACCTACCGTTGATCGAATTCTCATATAACAATAGTTACCATTCAAGCATCAAGGTGGCTCCTTTCGAAGCACTGTACGGGCGTAAATGTAGATCACCGTTATGTTGGGCTGAAGTAGGTGACACCCAGCTAGCAAGAACGCATACGTCGGATAGGGCAATAACAGGACCGGAGATTATTCGCGAAACCACAGAAAAGATTGTTCAGATCAGAGCCCGATTACAAGCGTCGCGTGACCGACAAAAGAGCTACGCTGACAAACGACGAAAGCCCTTAGAATTCCAGGTCGGTGATCGAGTATTGTTGACAGTCTCACGCTGGAAAGGGGTTGTACGTTTCGGAAAACGGGGAAAGCTGAACCCGCGATACATTGGACCTTTCGAAATCGTCGCCCGAATAGGTCCGGTAGCCTACAGACTACAACTACCCGCGGAACTAAACGGTGTACACCCTGTATTTCATGTCTCTAATCTGAAAAAGTGCCTATCAGATGAAACCCTCGTCATTCCTCTTGACGAAATCGAAATTAATGAGAATCTCCTGTTCGTCGAAGAACCAGTCGAAATCATGGACAAGGAGGTGAAGCGTACTAAACAGAGCCGCATCCCGATCGTGAAGGTACGGTGGAACGCGAAGCGTGGGCCAGAATTCACGTGGGAACGCGGAGATCAAATGAAGCAGAAGTACCCACACCTATTCTAGCATTCTCAGATCTAGCTTTCAAACAGAATTTCGGGACGAAATTCCCTCTAACGGGGGGATGATGTCACAACTTGAAATTTTGAGCCATGTAATCTATACATTCAAGTTAATGTGAATCAAAAACTTCAATCAAATACATCATACAAGTACTACAAATAGTCATCAAACAATTGGAAACCCTAAAAGTTCTTGTTTAGGTACACCTTGGACTAGAACTTCCTTATTGGATCCAAATGGACCAATAAGCTTCCAAATAGACTATCATGGGCTTAGAACCCTAATTGGGCTCTAATTGGACCCACATTTTTTTATTTCAACATTTTGGGCCATGTTGGGCCTATAATGAAATGAATTAAAAGCCTTGATACATGAATAACCTAAACTAGTCCAATAAAAATATAAAAATCCTACTACATTCTTTTAAGCTTAAAACATACCCAAGATTAACTCTAATAGTGGGCTTAGGGGCAAAGGCCCAAATTTTTCCTTTCTCCCTTCACATTCTCGGCCCAAGGCCCAAATCCAAGGAGATAAGAGATGAAGTTGACTTTGGTTGCCACCTCATCTTTACCCATAGGATATCCATGCAATATAGTTCATGTTTCCATGCAACATCACTTCAAAATCACTTCTTTCTTCTCTCCTCTCTCATTCTCGGCCACAAGCACACACACACACCACAAATCTCTCACAAATCCTCTCTAGATCACTCAAGAACAACTCTCCCTCTCCACTCAAAAATCTCGAGTTCTAGGAAGCATTCAAGAGGAAATCTCCACAAAATTCTTCATCTAAGGTAAGATTATGCATAGATCTATGATTTAAATTCTTTTTGTTATCAAAATCCTTTCCTAAACTATGCAAAAATCGTGATCTTGCACCCTAGAACCATCTCAAACTCGAGATCTACCAAGGAAAGGTGCTAAGGCCAAAAATCATCAAGTTTTCTTCCATCTTTTCTTCCAAAAACCGAAACCACACCCAAGGTGAGCTTCATACCCCCTATTTTCTGTTTTTATGAGTTTTGTGGGGGGGGGGAATACAAGTGAAAGTGTAGATCTATATGTGTTTTGTATGCCTTGTATGATTTCCATGCTTATATGTATGCTTTTGTGTGTTATAATGTTGGATCTAGCCATAAAACCCCTCAAAACCGAGATATATCTTGTGTGAAATGATTTTAGCTTCAAATATATTTCTACATACAAAGGGTTTCAAGAAAAATGGCTAAGTGGTTTAGTAATAATTTTCTTTGGGTTAAAAACACAAATTTTGGGCCTAAAATGTGAAAAATACAAAATTAAGGGTCCAAATTGGCATATCACGAATTCTGCTGGATGAAGTGTGCCAAAACAGTTTCCATAAATCAATTTCTGGAAATATACTCATTTAGGGGATTAAAAACATAAATTCCAAGCTTAATGGGCTAAAAATGACATTTTTGGCCCAATGAGGCCCATTATGCGAATTTTTCTGTTTTGGAGGGCCAAAACTGTGATTTTCTGTAAAACAGTGGACTATAAGTGTTCCAAATCCTTTTCAAAGGTTTAAAATGCTTTTTAAATTTAAAAAGGACCAAAGTTGCAAAAATTTTCCAATTTGGGCCAAAATTGCCAAAGTTGCGAAAAAGAAGGGTTAAAACCGAGAAAACTGCATTTTCAGGGACTTAAACTGTTTTCTATGAAAAATATGCTGAAAAATATTAATTTCAATAATTTTTGGTGTTAAAATGTCAAGAAAATTTGTTTAAGGACCAAACCGGGAAGTATTTAATAAAAGGGTTGAAAATGTAAATTTTAGAAACAATGAGGGGCTGAAAACAGAAAAATTTCATGGCTAATTCAATATACACAATTTGATCAAATAATGGCACCGCGGCTTTCGACGAAATACAATACATTACAATACCAAAAGTCGTTGTTAAACGAATTGGCTCGGTCTCGACCCAATAGAAATCTACAACTACTAACACTACGACACTACTACACTACGGTTCATACAAATAACGTTTGGGAACTTAGCTTACATGCGAGTGTGCACAGACGTCTACGCACCATCTTCGGGCCCCAAAAGTGTAAAATCTTGCTTGTTGGGCCTAGCTAGCCCAATGACCTGATCTTAAGGCCCGAAGACGCATATTTTCTACGAAGTGTTGAGTTTCACCGACTTGGCACAACGTAGAGGGACTTTCAATGGCTTGTATACCACTGGTCCCCAAGGGTCCTTGGTATTGCTAGAAGAGTCTGCATATTTTGCGAGGCGGGTCGGGGACCCCTCGTACGCATATTATCCCCAACCGATTAATAGAGTCATCGAGGCCTTCGTGTCCTCTTACTCTTCGGATGTGGGACGACACATAGTCAGGGCGGCTGGATAACGTGATTTGTACGAACGACACCTTCGGGATCGTTAGTATTACTATGAACTGGGCGTTTGTGTAATGCGGGTTTGTAGTAAATAATCATGCTCAAAAATAATCCAACGTCGCCTGGGAATGACACTCCTATCTTTGTAATGGTTTCAACGCAACTTAACGGATTTCAAAGGATTAGGAAAACATCGGGTTTTCCTAGGTTTTTCAAAACATATCGGATTCGAAACGCATATAATTTTTTATAAACAATTTTAACAAGTATAGAAACAAACAGGCATACCTATGGATCCTCACAACATTTTTGAAAGTCTTTCTTTTCAGAAAATATCGGATTTTCTGGTGGTTTTCAAACAATACAAACATTGGATTTCAAACACTACTTATGAACTCACCAACATTTCATATGTTGACGTTTTTCAAAATACTTGTATTCTCATGGAACCAGTGAATCAAAGGAAATCATATTCAGTGACGGTTGCAGTTTATTTACGTATGAATCAAACAATTCAATTTTTTTTGGGGATGTAATGTTTAAACAATGTATTTCATGTAAACGCTACTGGTTGTACTGTATTGATGAATGGTGACGAATGTTGTTATGTTTCATATATATTCAATGTTATGGTATACAATTGAGTCACGACAGCACCCGGACGTTTCCGTCGTCTGGTTCGGGGGTGTGACATGAGGGTTCCTATGAGTGAGATAAGAGGCCATTATTCACCAAATTTGTGTGTAATTGCAAGAAAGGAAGGGGAAAGTCAAGCTAGAAGAGTTGGGGAGCTTGGATCAACTTCCATTTCGTCAGGGGAGCTTCTTGAGGTATCATTCAGAGCTTATTTCTGTGTTTTTGGTTGATATGGTTAGATCTAGGGTTTCTTCATGCCTTGTTTGCATTGTAATTGAAGTGTGAGAGGTCCCATGGGGATATGGTGCCTAGATCTGGACCTTAGCAGGTCTAGAGAGTCCTTAATGACATGCTTTATGTCCTCCCATTTGGGTTGGAGACTAGGGTTGCCATCTTAGAGGTCATTTCTTCAAAAAGAGCCTTGTAGGTGTTGCATGGTAGCCAAGACTGTGACTTTACGTGATGAATGAGCTTAGGAGGGCCAGATCTATGAGTTGTTGGAGCGGATCTGACCTTAGAAGCAAGTTTGAGTTGATGCATGGCATGGACTCGCCGAGTCCGAAGAACAGACTCGGCGAGTAGCATGAAGATTGCCCCTAACCACTCAGCGAGTGGTCCTGCCGAGTTATGGGTTAACTCAGTGAGTCAGGGAGAGTTAGAGAAGGTTGACAGGTGGACTGAGTCGAACTGGAACTCGCCGAGTTGTTCTTGAGACTCGGCGAGTTGAGTCGGGGTGGCCCCGTGATTCATGCCAGGTGGAACTTGTCGAGTCAGGGGAGTACTCGACGTGTCAAAAGAGAATCCTAGAGAGTTGTTGAAAACGTATAGACTCGCCGAGTCGCTCTAGTGCACTCGTCGAGTCCGGTCAAAGTTGATCGTTGACCAAAGTTGACTAGTGTTGACTTGATAGGGGTACTCAACCTTAGTGGTAAAAGTGTTAATTAGAGATATATGATGTTATAGGAGGATTATAGCTCGGAGGATCGAGCACGAGTGATTTCCAGGATTCGCGAGTTATCGAGATATACGAGGTGAGTCTTCTCACTATACTTTACCCTGAGTAGGTATTTAGAGTTATGTGACAGAGTATGTGTATGTTATGTGTAGGCTATGTGTTGTACTGCATGATGTCTATGTGATTTATGCTGTGCATGCTTATAGAGTTGGAACCGGAAGGTTCCCAGAGTTAGAACCTGAGGGTTCACAGAGTTTGGGTGCACGGACCCACAGAATTATAGCCTCGAGTGGATAATATGTGTTATATGTGGTATTTTGGGGTACTCACTAAGCTTTGTGCTTACAATGTTAGTGTTGTTTGTTTCAGGTACTAGTGATGACCGTGGGAAGGCGTCGGCTTGATCTGTACACACGCATGGGATTTTTATGATATATGATCTTGGGATTTTATTTGATGTGAATTGGAATTTTAAACTTGATGTTTTATGAAAATTAAATGAAAAATGTTTTTATACTTTGTGAAAAATTATTTGGAAATTCACGGTGTTACAGATAGTCACTATTGGTGTGCCAGTCAACCACATATGCTCCACTAACTACATATAAAATATAATGTGTAATTTTATGGATTAGCATATTGTTCGGCTAACGACCGTCCACCATACAAGAGAGCGGTGGGTGAGTGGATACCCAATGTCGGTCATTTTATAGGTTGCTTCCTTAAACTCCCCTTTTAGTATGGTTTCGTGAATGAGGCACTAGTGATTTGACTGACTTGTTTTCTACATATAATATGTTAATATTTTAATTATATATAGTATAATGTGTATTTTAAAACTTTTCTAAAATACTGGGTTTAAATTAAATTTTTGAAATTAATAAAAAATATTAATTTAATTTAAAACGAAACCAATTATGATTTAATCTATATCTTCTAATCAAATATTAATTCAATTAATTTAAATCATATAAGGATTAATAATTTACTATGAATCTATTAATTCAATAATTTGAATTTAATCCTAATCCTTACCCTTCTAGGTTTATCGAAAATTGAGGGGTATAAGGATTATTCAGTTATAATTATTGCATTTTAAGCAGTTAAAAGAATAATTATCACATAAGGAAACCCTAAGATCCCTACCATATTTTTTAAACTAAAGGCGGAAGCAAGGCTTTCGGGAACCCTTGCTTGAGTCGAAATTTGTATCCCTTAGGGTTTAATTTTTAATAAACCCTAATTTGATCTATTCACCTATTATGCAAATCAACTTAAAACATGTGGCTCTAATACCACTAATAGGTTTTATTAGGTTACAAAAAAAAATTCATGTGGTGGAAAATAACTAACCCTTAAGTTCACATGCAACCTAATTTGGATCTATGTTTTCACTGTTGAAAGCTAAACTATGAACATCAAAAGAACCTTATAGTAACCCTAGAAATTTCGAAATGCATAAAAAGGTTAGGGTTTACATGCCTTTTAGTTATTGTTATCAATAACTAATCAAAACCAGCTTCAATATCTCTTGGAAGCAAGCACTAGAAATCTCGTGCTCCTAATGGTTCACACCCAAACCCTATAAACTAGGAAACATAAACAGAGAGGATAGGGGAGGTATAATTTTGGAATTCTTCATGGGATTATTAGTGGCCTAAAATCATAATGCTAGGACCCCTATTTACAGCTGGTATGAAAACCCTAGATAACTCTAATTTGAATAGACTACTATTATTTCAAATTAGGTAATTATCGAATCTTATGATTATCTAGTTTCCTTATTATCCATATTATCTATATGGAATATTCCAAAAACCCTAAGGAAGCCTCTAAATTTCGGTCAACCTAGGATTTTTGTAAAAATCCTCTTTTGCTCAACTATTGAACAATTATAGTTTTAGTCCCCTCACTTTTAATTAATCCAATTAATCCAAAAAATAATTCTGGTTAATTTCTATTTAATTCTGATTAAATAATTCTTTTTTATAATTAATATATGATTCTCATTATATATTAATAATTTATTTATTTATATTTATTATTTTACTAATACATCAATAAATTAGTCTCTCTCTCTATCTGTATCTCTCTATCTCTCTCTCTCTCTCACTCTCTCTCCCTCTCTCTCTCTCTCTAAAAGTCATTCTATACAATTACTAGGTTTGAGGGAAACCCAAAAGGAATTTGCTAATAGTTCAAGTATATATCAATTTAGTCAATAATTAATTGATAATTAATTTTGTGGCTAAAAGAGATTAATTAAACTTAAGGGACTAGAACAGTAATTATAAGATAATTGCAATTGGGCTATGGATTACTTAATAATATATAAGTTGGACAAATTCTATGGAGAAGCCCATTAGAAAGCGTCCAAGGGATATGCTAAAGCAATCCTTGGGCTGCTTAGGGCTTAAGAAGTCAGATTAAGGTTTCCTAGTTGAAAACCCTAATAGCCTACATGTATATATAGCACCCTTAAGCCCCAAAAACGTGGCTAACAGTTCCTCTAGGGTTTTGAACGTTTTTGGGCAGCCTCCTCTCTCCTTGTTCTTCATCCTCTTGCTCTTGGTGTTTATAAGCCATTAGAGGAGTGACAATTGTGACTCTAAGCTTTCTAAAGTCATTACAAGGTGGATTTGAGATTTTTATTGCTACATAACAATCAAAGGTAATTCTCTAAACCCTAATTTCAGTTTATAATATGTTAGATATAAGATTCTAAGTCTTGGATACATTGCATATACAATAGAGAAACCTAGATCCAAGCATTAGGGTTTGCATGAGCATACAGGATGTTCTTATGGCTAAAACCCATCAGTGGCATCAGAGCCTTGATTGGTTTCTGTTGTATGTGATATTGTGTTGAATTATTAACTGAAAATCGATTTTTTGGCCTCTGCCCGACCTGAGTCGGCGAGTCAGTGGATGAACTCGGCGAGTCCACTCCCTGACTCGGCGAGTCCAAGGGTCAGACAGAGGGAATATTGGGATTTCTTGCTGTTTTGCTGAAGGATTAACACCAAAAACGTATTTTTATGATAAAATCCAAATTTTATTATATTTGGATGATTATCCTTCATAAAACAAAAGGTTATTTCAAATCTTTTGAATAATAGTTTCCTTATATGATAAATATGGATTATTTAAATTATTTGGTAATTATCTTATGGGATTAGGTCAAATATAGATAATGACAAAATTAATTGTCTGATTTCTATTATTTGTTATTTGATCCTTGTGTTGTGAAAAAGTTTCAATTGTGCCCATGTAAGTTTTATGGTTTAAATTTGAACTTAAAGGTTTTGTTTTGAAATTTAAATAGTTAAAACCCTAATGTTTTGAAATGTTTCAAAACTTTCGCTCAAGTTTTGGAATTTAAAAAGTTGATTAAAAGTTTAATTTAGAAATGCTAAATTCTGAAACCCTAGTATTGTTTTGAAAAGTTCAAATCATACCCTTATGGTTTTATTAGTTAATTAAAGTGTATAATTAAAGGAGGTTTAATAAATCCATAAAGTTTTGGTTCACAATTTAATTAAATTAAAAGTATAACTGTTAAATTTGACCACCTAGTATTTTAATAAGTGTAAAATACACCCTATACTATATATAGCATTGAAAGTCTAACATTATATATATGTATGAGTAAAAGTAAGTCTTACCGTTAGTTGGCCTCATTCACGAAGCTGGTCTATAAGGGGTGTTTAAGGAAATTGCCTATAAAATGGTGATTGAATGGGTATCCACTCTTACCCACCGCACTCTTGACTAGTAGAGGGTTGTTAGCCGAATGGGTAGGATAGGACAGAAACCTTCCATTATAAGTATAATGAAGTACAAAAGTAACTCCATGAAATTACACTTTGTACCCTTGCAAAGACGTTAGTGGAGTGTGCGCGGTTAACCGGAACACTAAATGGTTCTAAGCAAATGTAGCAAAGGGTGACTCAATGTTTGTCATAGTTCGGTGGAGCGTGTGTGGCTAACCGGCATATTGAATAGGAGATTGTAACATATGGGGGCACCATGTAAGTTTGCATGGTTATTCACACCCTGTTTTGTGATCCTCGGCATCCCAGTCACAAATCGAGGGGCATATCGAGATTTAAACATGCCATTGAAAAGTTCAATGAATCTCAAAGGATCTAGGAGTTTTCGAAGCATTTAAAACTTAATCTGTTTTTCATTTTTCATAGTGGAAAATTAGTGAATCATCATTCACTTACCTTCAAATGTTATGCAATTTGGGTTACGACATCCCTCTCTCAGTTTGTAGAATATTGTGTTGGGTCCTAGCCTTAGTATCTCATTTGGGTGATTTATTAAGGACTCAATCAATCAACTAACTTGAATTTATTTTTCTTCCGTTTTGTAGATGTCAAAGTACGACAACTATGGTATTCCCAAATCCCGTGGAACAAGCTTTCCACATGAAGATGATATTCCACGATTCGATCAAGGAACAAGAGATGATGCTTCACTTCATCCACCTCCTCCAATTATTCTCCCTAACCCACAAGTTTGAAGGCTTGAAAACTTCAAGCTTACTCAAGCCCTTTTGGCAAGTAAACATGAAGAAGGAAGGTCGGTGTGTGCATACGTCCTAGAGATGAAGTCACACATTGATAGGTTAAGAATGTTGGGATCCGTTGTTTGTGAGGAGCTGGCTATTGACTGGGTTCTTCAGTCGCTTCCTAACTCATATAGTGAGTTCGCAAGAGAGTATTGTATGATGAACCACGACGTGACCCTTATAGATCTCACCTACATGCTTATTGCTGCTAAATCAGCAATGGTTTGGCGCACTGGAATAGCAAAGTTGATTGGTGAATCTGCCTTCCAAACCTCTATGGATATAGGCAATGGAAATGAAAGGCATGCCATGATCGAAAAGTTTTATCATAAGAGAAAGGTAAAGTCTGAAGTAATTCCATGTGCTATTCCGAAAGAGTCAATTTGCTTTTATTGCCAAGAGAAGGGGCATTGGAGACGAAGCTGCCATATTTACCTAAGAGATCTAAGAGATGGGAGAGTCAAAACGTATGGCTCCGCTTTAGGTAAAACCCATTAACTAACTCTTTTAAGTTCCTATTCTAGATTCTTAATACATAATGTGATAAGATTACAATTGATGTTTTGTAGGATCAAAGAAAAGAGAGGAAGCTTAAGGGAAGAAGTGAGCGGAATCTAATCGTGAAGAAATGGATTTCGATCGCATTGCTTGAAGATTGGATTCTTGAGATACTACTTGGAGTTAAAATAGATTTCTATGAAATATGTATTAACATAGTTTTTCAATGAATTGCATTGTATGGACAAATTTTTCCGCAATAAAAGAAATTTCGATTTTATATTATTTATTTATCCTTGCAATGGCGTATATGAAAAATTGATGTTTGAAGGTTTCTATTATTAGCAATAATGGATTTGATTCTTAATTATGTTATTTGTGTTACCAAATAGGGAGAGTTTTGTTGGATTAATGTCTAAGTCCATAACTATATTTGGTAAGACTTGACCCGACCCGACATGGTCCATTTGGGTTGCATACCATCATGCACTTGGATGAGAGAAATAAGACACTTATGGTTATTAATATATTATAAGTTCTAGTATATTAATAATAAGAATAATAAGATTATTTAATTAGTATTGATCAAGAATTAATCTAGGATTAATTAAGTGATCAAAAGAAGACTAATTAAATATATGGGTTGATTGTGTAAATCATCCATACTTGTATAGTGGGCTAGTGCTCCATGGATAATCAAGTTGGGCTAAAACCCATAGGATGGTTCATGGATGCTCCATGGTGTATTTGTACCCATGGATCCAAGGAAATGGAAAGTCATGACAATTAGGATTTACCCTAATCGTAACACTATATAAAGATATTATTCTTGACAAAATTGGCAACTAGAATCACACTAGTGTGTGAAGTAAAAGGGCTAGCCGATTTTGATGAGTGTAGAATTCTCTCAAGTCATTCCAAGTGTTTTGATGATTGTGATTCCATTTGAGGTGTCACACTTGGGGCACTAGGCACTCTAGCTTCATGAAGACTTTCTTCTCCAAAGAGGTATGTATTCTATCTTGCTATAGTCATTGTGTTTGTATGCTAGATTAGAATAATACCTTGGAAGTTCTTATTTGTATGTATAATAGAGAAAACATAGATCCAAGGTATTTAGGGTTGCATGTACACTTAGGAGTGTTAGAATGCTCAAAACCCAACAGTGGTATCAGAGCCTAGGCTTGTTTTCTTGTTATACCTGCAATAGAAGCTGAAAAAACGAATCTGGTGCTGTCTGGCCATCAGACTCGGCGAGTCCATCAGGAGACTCGACGAGTCCATGCCTAAAAAGTGATGAATTCGATCCAACTTGCCGATTTGTTCATGCACTCGACGAGTTGGACCCCCAGACAGCATATTTTCGAGTTTTTGGCTGGAAATGGACTAGGAACATTACCCTAAGTTGTTTTTGATCATATAAACTTGTTTTTGATGTGGTAATGTTCATGCTAATCCATTTTCAAAGATAATTGTCAATAGATTCATGTTTTGTATTAGTTTAAGGTTTAGACTAATTACATGAAAAAGTTTGATTTGAATTATCTTGTTCTTATGAGTTGCTTAGATTAATAGAAATGTTGAGTGAAATAGTTGTTTTCAATCCATTTTAATCTAAGAGTTGAGTATAAAATGTGTTTGTGTAACTTGTCCTCAAGTTACATGAAGAGTCACATTAAAGACTCATAAAATTCATAAGAGTTGGCAATGGTTACAAAATGAAGAGTCTTGTGTCATTGAATAATTTTTATGACGCCATAACTTGTCCTCAAGTTATGGAAGTTCAAGAGTCACTTCATTAAAGGAAAATATGTAACCATAATTAAATCCATAAGTTATAAAATAAAGAAAAAGTTAGTTCTTTTATTAGTTTAAAGTCTTCCATACCTTGTCCTCAAGTTATGGAACTTGAAGAGTTTTTGGATTAAAACTACTTTAAACACATAAGTTATGGAATTAATTAGTTTTGAATAGTTTCAAAACATGCCCTCAAGTTTTGGAATTTGAAAAGTTTTCAAGTATGAATACTTTAATTCCAAGTTAGCCCTTAGAATTTTAAAAGTTAAAATTCAACCCTTATACTTTATAATATTATAAGTTAATAATATATATATGTATAAGAGTAAAGTCAGTCTTACCGCTAGTACGCCTCATTCATGAAGCCGGTCTATAAGGTGGGTATAAGGTTGTTGCCTATAAAATGGCAACTTAATGGGTGTCCACTCTCACCCACCGCTTGCTTGACTGGTGGAGGGTCGTTAGCCGAACGGGTTTGACAGGACTAGAATTCTCCCTTCATTAAAAGTATTAATGATAATACTAAGTAACTAAACTCATAATAATACCCAATCTTAGTTACTTAGGAAAATGTGAATAAGGTGCTAATCCATGAAATTACACTTTGCACTTTGTTTAAGTCGTTAGTGGAGCGTGTGTGGTTAACCGGCACACTAACTTGGACTTAACAAGGTAGGTAAAGGGTGACTTAATATTTATCATAGTATCGATGGAGCGTGTGTGGTTAACCGGCACATCGATTGAGGGGTAATTTATTATGGGTACCAAGTGATTTGCATGGTTACTTCACACCTTGTTTTGTGATCCTCGGCATCCCAGTCACAAAACCTGAAGGGCACACTCGAGATTGAAACATGCCTTTGAACAGTTCAATGAATCTCAAAGATCTAGGAGTTTCAAAACCAATTAAAACCTAATAATACATTTCATTTATCTTGGTGGAAATTGGTGAATCGTCATTCACCTACCTTCAAATATTTTATAGCTTGGATTACGGCATACCTCTTCTAAGTTATAAAATAGTTTGTTGGGTCCTAGCCTTAATATTTCATATTGGGTGTCATATTAAGGACTTTAAATCAACTATCTTGAATATCTCCCAAAAGTTGTCTGGTTTAGGCACCTATGATCTTCCCAAATCTTTTGGAACAAGGTTTTCTAATGAAGATGATGTCCCATGGATATCATACTTCTTTCTCCTCCTCCAATTATTCTCCCCAACCCACAAGTTCTTGAAAAGTTTAAGGTCACTCAGGCCCTATTGGCAAGGCAAGGTCTAGGTGTGGTCACATCTTGGAGATGTAGTCACATATTGACAAGCCGGGAGAGTTGGGTGTCAAAGTCTTGAGAAAGTTGGTGGTTCAATCACTTTCTAAGTCACATAGTGAGTTCCTTTGGGACACCTATGAAACAGACTATGACAAGACCCTTAATGATCTTATCTATTTGCTAAGATCAACTTCCTA
Source organism: Lactuca serriola (assembly GCF_051521515.1). Taxonomy (NCBI): domain Eukaryota; kingdom Viridiplantae; phylum Streptophyta; class Magnoliopsida; order Asterales; family Asteraceae; genus Lactuca; species Lactuca serriola. Next base: position 82,004,498 of record NC_136409.1, read on the forward strand.
AAACTTTATGGACATTGATAATGATGACATTGGATATCCAGTAAAGCATTCTCTTCCCAATGGAAAGGGATCGGCCATAGTCAACTCAGTTGACCAAATGGTAAAGAGAAAAGCTAAGTCTGTGATATTCTCATGTACCATTATCAAAGGATCCATATGTTTATATTGCCAAAGGAAGGGGCATTGGTTGCGAAGCTGCCAAATTTACCTAAGGATGTTAAAGTCAATAAGTTTGACTTTACTTCAGGTAAAGTCCACTATCTAACTCTGTTAAGTTTCTATTCTTAGATTCTTGATACATGATGTGACTGGGTCACATGGTGATGTTTTAAGAATCAAAGAAAAGTGAAGAAACTTAAAGAAAGATTATGCTGAATCTGATCGCATAGATGGATTTCTATCGCATAGTTTGAAAAATCGGATTCTTGAGCTACTTCTTAGGAGTTATGATATATTGCTTAGGAATAGATAACAACAAGTTTTCATGTGCTTATGGATTGTAAGGATAAGTTTTTTCCGCAAAGTTTTAAAATAAAAGAAAAATTTTTGATTTTATTTATTTTAAAAATATCCTTACAATGGCATTTGAGGAAAAAATTATTGCTTATGTGATTCCATTAAGAGCAAAAGTGGAAATATGAAATTGATTCTTTCATTTGTGGTATTGTCTAGATTTACCAAATAAGGAAAGATTCTCATCACCCAAGTTTCATTTGGACCGGGACTTGGAATCATGCAAGTTATATAGCATGATGAATGAGAACTTTCAAGTTTTGAAAAAAAAATTAAGACTAATTACTGGTTCACATAGATGTGTGAGTCAAGTGAAGGACTAAAGGATCGAGTACACAGTCTTGTGCACTGATTAAGTCCACCACAAAAGATCGATAAGATTATTCGTCATAGTTTACTAAAGCTCAGTAAATATGATTATACTTACATGCTTAAGTGTAACTCTGAGACATTGGAAAAGGTTCCAATGTAAGGCAGAGCGAATAAGAAGAATCAAATTTGGCAGAAGGATAAAAGTTTCTCAAATCTGAAAAGATGGGAGAGCACTTTAGTATCAGCTTTTGTGATCATCTTAATGATTAAGAAACCATATCACAGTTAGTTCTCTAATGAAATCTTAGTGCATTCTTATGACTAAGAAGAGGAACTTGACTTGTTGAAGTGGTTAAATCAAGAAGATGAGTCATACTTCGTTCCAATACAAGTCTTAGAGTCATACCTCAAGATTGTAACTTGAGTGACATGTCTCAAAAGAAGGTTTAAAACACTTGTCAAATGTAAGAGTAAAAGTTTTCTATTCTTGTACATTTGAAATTGGTAAGTTGTGATGTTTTGGATAAAACAAAGACCAACTAAGGCCAATTGTGTGAAGTGTTAGTCTTGATTAGAATCCACACTATCTCTTGGATATTTGACAAGGGAGTCTTATAGGTCAAGAGGACAGTGGGAGTCTTAAAGGTCTTGAAAGTCTCAAGAACTAATCAAGAATAAAACCTGAAGTTCTTCACTAGCACACGACTTGAGGTTTATAACCTATCGTGTTGACATATTCTGTGCCCATTCCAGTTAAAGTTGCCTTTGCATATGAGTTCTTAGAGTTCTCAGTTTGTTGCACAACAACTTGGAAGCAATGGTAGGCCCTTGAGTTGCCAGGTGGCAAGAAATTAAGATTGAGTTCAGTCCATATGAGTTTGGATTTGTCATTATCCTTGTCTTGTGACTATGATTTTGACAACTCACATGGATAAGAACACATACACCAGTAAATCTAAGTGTCATAAGGTTTCTCTCCGATTCATGAAAATGATGGTGAGGAAACACTTTCACTAAGTAGATTTTAGCTAGATAGCAAGTGTGATATTTGCACTCTCAAAGTCGTTAGTGGAGCGCGTGTGGTTAACCGGCACACTAACATGGACTTGTGAGAAGTGGCAAAAAGGTCTAAACATTATGATTACGGCATCCCTCTTCATAATTGTTTAGATACACAAGTGTGCTATCTAAGGGAAGGTGTATGATTTTGATAAAGTCTTATCAAAACAATCTAGTATCAGAAATCTGAACTTTGGTAAGAAAGTCAGCTGATTTCTGAGTACATGTCAAAGCTAGTGGGAGCATAAGTGTTATGCTAATAATCATCATGTTAGTGGGAGCATGATAATTATGTTAAGTATTGCGAGCTAGCAATGTTAATTATAGAGAACAAAAGTTCCAATTGGGAAAAAGTTGTTTTGCTATAATTAAGGGAGAGGAAATTATGCTTCATCTCAAATCTATAAGCTTAGATCGTGAGGTTTTAATCATTTAGTCAAGGATATATATATGAATTTCATGTTGGAATGGCTCAACATAAGGAAATTCTGTATATGAATTTCATGTTGGAATGGCTCAACAAAAGGTCTAAACATTATGATTACGGCATCCCTTTTCATAATCTGAATTATGAGAACTTGGCAAATTGAAATGGAAATATTATAGCAAAAGACTGGTTTAGTCTTTATGTGAGACATCATGAATCGTGTCCCATATGCTTCGGATATAGGATCGATTACATGTGCTATATTCATCCGTTCTAAAATTTTCCAAATGCCTGGGGCATTAAGAAGGGAAAAGGTTTAGAACTGGATATGACTAAAAGGATTAAACAATTGTCGAGGACAATCTAAGGCTTACCAAAGATTGGTTGCTCAAGGACAGTTGGAAGTATAGTGATAATTCTGGAAGGACCATATTGACATAATTTGTAAGGAGGCAACTCTTGTTCAGAAGTGATAGTCAAAAAATGGAATCTGGAAATGTTTCAAAGTTAGAATTTTCAGTCTGTTTAAGATTAGGAAACTTAATGCAAGAAGGATGTTTCCAAGGAGCTGATCTCCTTTGGAATACTCTGTAATGATTGTTGTCAAGTCTTTCTGACTTTGTGCATAATCATTACAAGAGGATCAATGCATATAAGTTTAGAATCTAACAGATTTCAGTAAATGGCATGAATTTGGAATTCTTGCATTTGCGGTAAGGATTTGGGAGTGTGAAAAGAGAATCAGTGAAGTTATGTTCAATTGATCTAGTTCACAAAGTAAAGATCATAGACAAACATAGTATGCATACTTGGTGTGTGGCATGACTAGTGTTTAGAAAACATAGTGTACATGCTTGGAGCATGGGACAACTATTGTTTTAAATTCAAGAATAAAGTTGATAGCTGAAACAGTATACAATGAATAATGTGTAATCATATGGTGATAAATAAATGGTGTTTTATTTATGTTCAAAGAGTTGATACCATATTGGATTCAATTATTATTGTGTTTCACTTTGCATGTTTTGACTTCCCGAATAAACTAGGTTATTCTTCCGGAATGACTAAGTTATTCAAACCATCCACAGTCGGTCATATGTTGGAAGTAGATATGAATTAAGACTGTCATGGGTTGGCTTGTAGAGGTCTAAGGTGTTGGACAAGGCTACAACACTCATGAGTGCTCATAAGTTCTGAGTATTGGATTCAACCTGCGCTCATTGGAATCACTTCATGGATTTTATCACGAGTGATCATGAGACGATAATATCTTATATTCTTCAAACCTAGAGATATGAGTTGTTACTATGAGTTGATAGTACATTGATAGCACGAAAACGCATTTGGTAACTCGGTGCTATAAAACGTGCCTTTGTGTATGATTCAACAAGTAGTAGAACAAGCCATATGAGTCGAAGTTTATCCGTTCCTTTTACCTTCGGTATAAAAGTGATATATGTGGGCCCCTCGATGATTTGATGATGACAAATGGAAGTGCTCGGCCGGGCCAGGACTGATTTGATTTGTTCAACTAGTCAGTCGTCATAAATCGGAAATCGGGAAACAACAAATGGACAGAGAGAATGATTATAATCCATGTCTCAGTCCATATGATATCTAGAATGGAGGAATATATGATCCCTTATCTAATGGACAAGTCACTGACAAAGGTCAGAGTTCATCTACAAGGTCAGAGTTCGACAGAAGCTTTTTGAGAGCTACGATTGCCGGTTGGTTCCTGAAATCATACGCAATAATAGTTTTAGACTTATCCAAGTGGGAGACTGTTGGATTAATGTCTAAGTCCATAACTATATTTGGTAAGACTTGACCCGACCCGGCATGGTCCATTTGGGTTGCATACCATCATGCACTTGGATGAGAGAAATAAGACACTTATGGTTATTAATATATTATAAGTTCTAGTATATTAATAATAAGAATAATAAGATTATTTAATTAGTATTGATCAAGAATTAATCTAGGATTAATTAAGTGATCAAAAGAAGACTAATTAAATATATGGGTTGATTGTGTAAATCATCTATACTTGTATAGTGGGCTAATGCTCCATGGATAATCAAGTTGGGCTAAAACCCATAGGATGGTACATGGATGCTCCATGGTGTATTTGTACCCATGGATCCAAGGAAATGGAAAGTCATGACAATTAGGATTTACCCTAATTGTAACACTATATAAATATATTATTCTTGACAAAATTGGCAACTAGAATCACACTAGTGTGTGAAGTAAAAGGGCTAGCCGATTTTGATGAGTGTAGAATTCTCTCAAGTCATTCCAAGTGTTTTGATGATTGTGATTCCATTTGAGGTGTCACACTTGGGGCACTAGGCACTCTAGCTTCATGAAGACTTTCTTCTCCAAAGAGGTATGTATTCTATCTTGCTATAGTCATTGTGTTTGTATGCTAGATTAGGATAATACCTTGGAAGTTCTTATTTGTATGTATAATAGAGAAAACATAGATCCAAGGTATTTAGGGTTGCATGTACACTTAGGAGTGTTAGAATGCTCAAAACCCAACAAGTTTCTCATCGCCCAAGTTTCAATTGGATAGAAACTTGGAATCATGCAACATGGTTGCATGATGAATGAGAAATTTCATATTTGGAAAGTAGACTAATTCATTGACAAAGTGTCAAGTGAAGGACTAGGAGATCGAGTACACAAAGCTGTGTGTTGATCAAGTCCACCACAAGAGTGATAAAGATATTCGTCATGATTTACTAAAGGTTTAGTAAATATGATTATACTTACAAGATTAAGTGTAATTCTTAATTGATTGAAAGAGTTTAAATCAATAGCAGAACGAATAAGAAGAATCAAGTAGGCAGAAAGATAAAAGTTTCTCTATTCTAAGAAGAAGGGAGAGTACCTTTTATTATGTTTTATGATAGGACTTAATGATTAAGAACCATAACTCAATTGATCCTCTAAGCGAGTCTTAGTACAATTGTATGTCTGAGAAGAGGAATCAAGAATTGAAGAAATGGTTAAATCAAAAGGCCAATCATACTTTGTTCCAAAACAAGTCTTAAAGTTAAGATTGTGACATTGAGTGACAAGTATTTGGAAGGTTTATAACATTCATCAAATGTTGAAAGTTGTGATGTCTTGGATAAGACAAAAACCAACTAGGACCAATTTTATGAAGTGTTTTGTTTTGATAAAAGCTACACTAACTCTTGAATATTTGTTTGTCAAGAAATGTTTATTGACAAGAGAATCTTATATGTCAGGGAGTCAGTGGGAGTCTTAATGGTCTTGAAAGGTTTCAATAACAAGTCAAAATTAAACCTTATCGATCATCACTAGCACACAACTTGAGGTTTACAACCTATTGTGTTGACACTATCTTGTTTCTGTGCGATTCCAATTGAGTTAATTATGCATGTGACTTCTTTGAGTTCTCATTTGAATACATAAAAGGCAAGGACCTTGATCAATGAAAAGTACATTGATAGGAAAGGGTGAGCTGCTTAACTACTTGGAAGAAATGGTGGGCACTCGTGTTACCATAAGGCAAGAAATCAAGATTGAGAAGGTTCGGTCCATATGAGTTTGGATTTGTCACAAACATTGGTTTTGACAAATTCACATGGATAGGAACACATACACCATTAAAATCTAAGTGTCATAAGATTCCCTCCTTCATGAAAATGACTGTGAGGAAATGCTTTCACTGGGAGAGATTTTAAGAAGATAGTGAAAATTCTATTCTCGAATTCGGTTATGGTTACGGTATCCCTTTCCATGATTCGAATTGTAAGATTTGGAAATTAGTCTGAATTTTTTAGATACACATATGAGCTATCTAAGGCAAAGGTGTATAAGATTATGAAGCTTTGATAAAGGATTATCAAAGCATTAGGTATTAGAAATATGAACTTAACAAATTCAATAGGTATTGTTTTTCTGGAAGTTAAGCTGTTTTTTGAATACATGTCAAAGCTAGTGGGAGCATAAGTGTTATGCTTATGTGATAAATAATCATCATAGTGGGAGCATAAATGTTGTGCTTGTATGATTATTATGGCAAGTATTGCAAGTTAACAATATTAATTATAGAAAACAAGAGTTATACTTTGCAAAGTCGTAAGCGTTCAAAAGTTGTTTTGCTATAATTAAGGGAGAGAATATTATGCTTCATTTCAAATCTAAAGGCTTAGGTTGTGGAATGTTAATAGATTTAGTCAAGGATACATAGTGTGTTCTCAAATTTCGATTATGATTATGGCATCCCTCTTCATAGTTCGAATTGTGAGAACGTGACACATAAAATATTATGGAAAAAGATTGATAAAGTATCGTATCCTTATATAAGACATTATGCATCGTGTCCCATACGCTTCGGGTATAGGATTGATTGAAAATTCTATGATATTTGACCATTCTAAAATTTTCCAAATGTCTAGCGCATTTATAGGGAAAAAGGACAAGAATCAGTTTGACTAAGATAATTAAACAACTATCAAAGGACGATCCAAAGCTCGCTGAGGATTGGTCGCTTGTGAGTAGTTGGAAGTATGATATTGGATGGACCATATTGTGACAACCCGAAATTTCCATTTGTACGAACATCATCTATTCAATAGAAGCTAGTTCATTTTTAGTGATTTTCATACTTTTCCGAACAAGTTTGTGTTCATTAGGGTTTATGTTTTAGGTGATATCAGGAGAGTGGATGCTCCTGGTTTTGTGAAATTTGGGCATTTCAAATTTCATAATGTTACAGTACAAAATCAGGAATGAAAATATTTTCTGCCAAAATATTCCAGGACTATAAATAGTTTTCTGAATTAAATTAATTCATTATTCACAATTCCAAATAGAGAAAAGCCATATTCTCTCTGACGGATCTTCGGGTTTTGATCCCATATTGTGAGTTTACTTTTCTATATGTGTTTCAATACTTGTTAGGTGCTTATTAACATCAATAACATGCTTAGATTACAAGATCCGGGAGTTTACCACCCAAGAACGTTCTTCGGGAGTAAACTCCAAAATGGAACATTATGGCTTCCTAGTCCCGATTCCTTGTTAGAGAACATGTTTAGGGGTTAATGTATAGTCATTAGGGACTAAAAAGCATCCAAGAAACACAAGTATTTGGAGTTTACGGCCAAGGAACTTCCTTGGGCCGTAAACCCTTTTTAAAGGGGCATAAGTGCCCTAAACTTCCCCCTAATGCTTAAGGATTTTACCCACTAATACTTGTGCTTATTTAGGACTTCAAAACCCATCAAAAACCACAAGTTAGTAGGAGTTTACGGCCAAGAACCCCTCTTGGGCCGTAAACCCCTTTTCTAAGGGTAAAATGCACAACAATCACACCTTAAGCCTTAAGACAATTTACCTTGAACACTTGGGACTTAAATGGAGAGAAAAGCACATCAAAATCACTCCTTGAAAGGAGTTTACGGCCAAGGAACATATCTTGGGCCGTAAACTCCAAGTGATGGCACAAAAGTGTGCCTCTTGTCCCCATTAGCCTTAGGTAAAATCATGGAAGCCATCCTTGATGTGTAAGGGCCTCAAAACAATTAAAATCCAAGAGTTTACGGCCGTAAACTCTAGGGTGAATGAACTTTAGGCCTTAAACTCCCCTATGGAGCATTCTAGAGCCTTAAACTACTTCATGTGTTATTCCAACAAATCTAGGAGTGTACTAGGACCAAGATAGCACCACAAAACACCCAAAACCACCATTTGAGGAGTTCACGAAAATAAACCCATGATTTTACGGCCGTAAACTCCAAGGTGTGGGGTTTGTTGGATGGTGAACTCCTATACAAGGCCATTTGATGTTTCAAACCCTTTTGCCTTGTCTCGTAGCAACTTAGATGCAACCATTTGAACCTTAAACACTCATAAAAGTGTTTACATGTTTTCTAAGTGTCTTAACTTATTTATTTAAGTTATTATTTTTCTAATTAGTTATATATATGCTTATTATATGATAACTAGGCTCGTGCGTGTAAACCAGTCTCCGTTTGCCACCTAGCACGGTATCCGACACTGCAATTCAAACGACTCACCACAAGTGAGTTCATACCCCTTGAATCAACCTTTGAAATGATTTTAAATGTTTTAAACACTTTATGGGGGGGAATACAAGTCAAATACTTATAGTTATTGTTTCAATCACATGTGATTGTATTTAATCACATGTGATTAATAACTAGGAAAACAACGACTTTTACCACTATTTTACTATCCAAACTTATTTATAGACTGTGATACAAACAAATGCTTCCTATACTTAAACTGTTTTATCATTTTATGCCTTCAAATTGTTTTATAGATCGACATCAAGTCGATCTCCTGTTGAAATTATATTTATGCTTCAAATGTATTATGAAAACTTATTTATGCTTTTATATATTCAATTGCATGCCCATATATGTATAGATATATAAATAATGTTTAAAGGGCTTAGGAAGGCCATCCGCCCTATTTCCTTTTTCTCGATTTGGATGTGGTCTGGTGGGATTTCGGGTGACCATCCGAAGGTCGTTTCAATATTACTTATATATCATATATACATATATAGACATAAAAGTACTTCCATATTCATACTCATCAGTACATCATTAGTTAGTTACCATCGGGGTAACACATGATCATACATATACAGATATACTAGAAACAATACATATATAGATATACTAGAAACAATACATATACAGATATACTAGAAACAATACATATACAGATATACTAGAAACAATACATATACAGATATACTAGAAACAAGTACATATACATATATACTAGAAACAAGTACATATACATATACAGTCATACTAGAACGAGAAACAATACATATACATAAATACGTTGATAATCATGATCCACTGTGTCGGAGCATGCCTTAAATGTCATGGCCCGAGTTGTAGCCAAAATTCTCTTGGAGGGGGAGCGTGAGTTTGCGTATAGATCTATACTGGATTGACTATCCTACACCTTGCTGCTAGCTACAGCCGGACCTGCAGGTCTGCGGGTGCCAAACGTCATTTCTTTTATTACGACCATTCATTATGTCGTTGTTACCAGTCGATAGCATGGTGCAATTTATCACATTATACCTTAATATAAATCCGGTTTAAGGTAGTAGTATTTAGTACAATAGTAGTCTTATTATACAAAGCTACAGTACTACAATGATTTACCAATTACATATTTTAGTGATAACCTCACTTAAGCATTAATGTACAAACTATATTTTTAACAAATGATAGTTATACTTGGGAAATTACACACTTTTACAACAGACAAGTTTACAAAACCGTTTAGCCTTGGTAGAAGGTTACTTTTATAGAAAATATAGGATTTTCTGAGAGATTCAAACTTTTACAAACACTTTCAAACATTTACTTACATTTTTACAAACTTATAGATTGAGACAGGTTCAAACGTTTTTTTTACAAGAAACATTGACACTAAAATACTTATGAACTCACCAGCTTAATGCTGATAAACTCTTTCAAAATAACTTGTATTCTCAGGTCATCAGTAGACAGGTACTGAGGCCAGCTTTTGAGAAGATGGAGTGCATTCAAGACTCATCTCATATCATTTTGTTATACATTATTTTTGGTGTCTATAACTGTACAGAACACACTTATATTAAAATTATATATTTAATGCAATGGATGATGTTGTTTGCTTATTTACATTTATTGTGTTGTGATACTATACATGACGTCCTCCGCCCCAGAACGTTTCCGCCGTTCTTGGTTTTGGGGTGTGACACATATCGACATTATTATGAATAGATAAGATTCTATTAAGAATAAGTTGTCATATGGAAAATATGGAAATTTTTCCATATTAGGAGTTAGATATTGAGAGTCTGTGTCTAGATTAGATAACTTTATGCGAAAGGATGTTCAAAGAAATGTACTTTGAGTGAGAGAGATCACGTCTATGGAGTTGTATTGTAACAATCTCAAATTGAGAACTTTGTAATTTCATTGGCAATAGTCGTTGTGATTTTTGTGCTATGACATTATGAAAGGATCATTGCATAAAATGTTAGAATCTACCATATTCTATAAGTGGCAAGAATTTGATAGTCTTTCACTTGTGAAAAGGATTGGAAGTTGTGAAATGAGTATGATTGGAAATGCGTTCATTTGATCTATTTCACAAAGTAAGAACTGTAGGTAAACATTATGTGCATGCTAAGAGCATGGGACAAGTGTAGTAATAATTCAAGTAAGAAGTTGATTACTCGAAACAACAAATAATGAGTAATCAATATGGTGAATAAATAAAATGTTTACTTATACCCAAAATTTGGGGCCATATGGGATTAGTATTATTCTTGTGTTTCACTTTGCATGTTTTGACTTCCTGAATAATTAATTATTTCAGAATAATCAAATTGTTCAAACGGACCACAGTCGTTCATATGTTGGAAGTAGGTATGAATGAAAATTGTCATGAATTGGTGTGCAGATTGTCTAAAGTGTATTAGACATAAGCAAATCTTTGCTGCAACGTTCATGAGTGCTTATGAATACGATTTGAGCATTGGATTAAACCCACGCTCACTTGGATCACTTCATGAATTATATCACGAATGATTGGTGAGATGATAACATCTTATATTCTTGAAACCGAGATGTGTGAGTTGTTTCTTGCGAATCGGTTGCACATTGAGAAGATGTAAACGCACCAGTAACTTGATGTTATAAAACATATTGTTGTGTGTGATTCGGTAAGTGAGTGCAAGCGAGCATTGAGTCAAATTTTATCCGTTCCTTTTATCCATAGTAGGATAAAAGCGATATCTTTGGGCCCCTCGATGATTTAGTGATGGCACCTAAGTGCTTGGCCAAGCCGGGACTAAATTGATGGTTCAATTGTAGTCTGTTGTCAGTTATCATAAATCGGAAGTCGGGAAATAGTATCGAGAAAATTATAAAGTTCATGTCTCATATCTATACGATATCTAGAATGGAGGAATATATGATCCCATATCTAAAGGACACGCGTATCTGATAAGATCAGAGTTGACAACAACTTTGGAAAGCTACGATTGCAGATCAGGATCTGAAGTCATACGCATAATAGTTATTAGACTTATCCAAGTGGGAGATTGTTGGATTAGTGTCTAAGTCCATAACTATTTTGGTATGTACTTGATCCGATGGTGCATGGTCCTTTTGGGTTGCCTTCACCAAAGCAACTTGATAGGATGAATTATGGAGAGAAAGGATTAATTATGATTTATTAATATATTATGAGAATAATATATTAAAGGAGAAATCATATTGTTTAATTAATATTAGTCAAGAATTAATTGATAATTAATTTTGTGGCTAAAAGAGATTAATTAAACTTAAGGGACTAGAACTGTAATTATAAGATAATTGCAATTGGGCTATGGATTACTTAATAATATATAAGTTGGACGAATTCTATGGGGAAGCCCATTAGAAATCGTCCAAGGGATATGCTAAAGCAATCCATGGGTTGCTTAGGGCTTATGCAGTCAGATTAGGGTTTCCTAGTTGAAAACCCTAATAGCCTAGATGTAGATATAGCACCCTTAAGCCCCACAAACGTGGCTAACAGTTCCTCTAGGGTTTTGGACGTTTTTGGGCAGCCTCCTCTCTCCTTGTTCTTCATCCTCTTACTCTTGGTGTTTGTAAGCCATTAGAGGAGTGACAATTGTGACTCTAAGCTTTCTAAAGTCATTACAAGGTGGATTTGAGATTGTTATTGCTACATAACAACCAAAGGTAATTCTCTAAACCCTAATTTTAGTTTAGAATATCTTAGATCTAAGATTGTAAGTCTTGGATACATTACATGTACAATAGAGAAACCTAGATCCAAGCATTAGGGTTTGCATGAGCACATAGGATGTTCTTATGTCTAAAACCCATCAAGTGCAACCACTATATGATATGTTTTAGGCCATAAACATTCCACCTTTTTGTCTTCTAACCACTACATGATATGTTTTTGGCCATATACATTCCACCTTTTTGGGGGTGGGGTGAATTTTTTTGGAGGGAGTTGACTTTTTTTGGCGGTTAACGGCTGCCCCTTCGACCCATCTGACCACTGCGATCCGTGAAGTGCTATTTGGGTCGTATTCAATTCGTTCAACTACAATTACTGCTAAAGTGTTGCGTTTTAGGTCAATTGTTCTTTGTGACCGTTTTGCTCCTCCCCCTCTGTGGAAAATTGTAATACGACCCTTTGAATTTTTACCTGCTGACTTGTCCTTACCTGTAACAAATTGCCTAAGTGGCCATTCAGAGCTCACATTTTGAGCACCTGTAGGAATATGATGAAGTCAGTAAAACTGTTTTTTTTGGATAAATCATAGATGAATTTCAGATAACAATATAATCAATAATGTTCAAATCCTAAGCACCACATCTCTACAATCAAATTAAGAAAGCTGGAAATGACATCTCTCTGGTAATGATTATCCATCTTGAATTGAAAATATGCAGCTTTAAATACAATTTTCTTTTTTACTTTATCAACATGTGATTCATTCTTTCAATATAGTTGCATTTTTACATGTACAAATAAGTGTTTACTGAAATGTACATGAACAAAATCAACTCTTTTTATCTGAAAGAGTATAACAGGGTCTAGGAATGCCAAAGAAAGTTTCGCTTCTAATGTCAAAAGGTTGTTTCTTATTGTAAAATTGAAGTTAGGGTTCAACAAGAAGAGCAACAAGCAAACAAATTCATAAAGTCACATGTTTCATCAACAATTCATAAAACACGTGTTTTCGGCATTACTATTACCAAATTAACACTATGAGAGAACCAATATCCCAGCAAATCAGAAACCTCAGAAACATAACATTGCCTTGGGTGACTACCGATACGCTTAAGCATTTTGACCTTATACAAACGTAGGTTTTGAGGGTAGAGACACACAGACGACATTCGAACATGTAATCATTCGAAAGAGCTAGGTTTGACATCAAAACTGGAACAAAGAATCTGTATTTGAACATTAATTCCGACATCAAATTCAATCTTCATTGATCCCCTTTTTCATATTCATTTCTCTTGAACATGACAATTTGAACTTCGAATTTGAATTTAAAAAAAAAACTTACGGTTGATAGAGTGCTCGGATCTCATCTAAAAGCTGCTAATCCTTGAAGTAATCTCAAGCAAGTGGTGAGGACAGAGGAGATAAAGAGAGAACATGGTGGCTTTCTGTCACTAAAAAAGTGATGCGAGAGCACAGTAGGTGGCGGCGACGGCGATTAGATACATGATAAGATATTAAATAAACTTGAAGATCGATTAGATCTTTATAACAGGTAGTGCGAAGAAGATAAACAATAAACAAGACTAAGTTGAATCACAATATGTTGAATGATTAATTCAAACAATCCTCAGCAGAGCTCAACTAAGAACTTCCGCTGTAGAGGACTTAGGGTTACATAACGATAATGAAACTACTCTGATCGATCTATTCTTTTGTTACTATCGTTTCAGTCGTTAACCTAAGATGCATGCAAGCACCTATATTTATAAAAAAACCCTATGAAGCTCACGGTTGGACAGGCCCAAACCGGAGTTACAAAACTGGACTAACTAGCAAGCTCAATCGACGCAATACTTAACAAAACACGACCCAACAATCTCCCCCTTTGCGTCAAATTGGAGCGAGACTACTTCTTCTTCTTGCTTGGGCCAGCAGTAGGAACTTTCTTCGTGGTATCAAAAAAACGAGAGATTAGCGCAAGGATCGTCTGTCTGAACCGAATGTACCAATGTATCATGTCGTCGAAGTACTTGATATCATCCGCTGTGTTTTGCTTGCATCTGTGGATGATCCCCAACACATGCTCTAGGCAAGCAGTGGTGTATAGATGTTTATCAGCTAAGGCAAAAAGACATTTCTGTCCCTCGTTCCTAGTGAACATGACTGAATTCCGTCTCGAGTCAATTTTGCCCATCTGCATTTGGTTCAGATCACTGGCCGAGCCAACAGGAGATATTGTTGGTTTCTTCTTGAAGACGCTTGCAATTTCCTGATCCATCAATGCAACTTCCATGATGTAGCACACGAGCATCCTTTTGAAATGGTCGATAATCGGACCGTATTCAGCTTCGTTGGTTAGAAGGATGTTGTGCAAGATTATCCAATCATGAGGATTGAGGTTCAGAAGATCTGCTAAAGAAATGGCATGTTCGGTTTTGGCAGACCCCCGAAGCACCTTGAACCGAATGTTGATGAAGTTCCCTTCACTGTATGGCTTCAAGACCCGAACGTTTATAATTTTCTGAGCGCTCCAAGTCTGATATTGAGGATGAGCAGCATTCGGATAGAAATTAATCAAGTCCCGATCAACCTGTGGATGAGGATGAGGGAACTCTGAAACGTTGGCGAAGGCGTGAAAGATGAACGCCTTTCGGGTCAGAGGCATGTCGAATTGAGAGTCGACAGTGTTGGAACAATCAAGCGATATAACAGGTTCCAGCCACAAGATGCTTGGAGTGTCGATGGCTTCTTTTATCATCCTCTCGAGAGTCCAGACAGGAAAAAGAGTTTTCCTACTCTCAAGAAGGTCGTGGGCTTCCTTCTGCTTTCTTTCTGCTTCTTCAGCTTCTTTAGCCACACGAGCACTGATATCAACATCATCGACTCGATGTTTTCGCTTTAAAAGATCAGCGATAGTCTCTTGATCTTCATCTTCATCCTCAGCAATATTCTTGCCTTTATCTTTCACACCAGAACCTGAGGCTTGACCTACTGGAGGAGGTTCGGTTGTGTGAGTTGCCTTTGAGGATGGAGGTGGTTGAGACATGGACTCCTTCTCTCCCCCTTGTTTCGGAATGGAAACGAAATCAAGAAGCCCTTCAATTTCGCTTAGCAGGGCAAGGGCGGGAGCGAGCTTCTCTGCAAGGTCTCACCTCACAGTGTAGTTCAGGATGGGATCATTTGCTTCAAGGATGTTGGATATGGCAGAGTGGACATCCAAAACACACGACTTAATCACCTCCCTTTCGGACCGAAGAGAATCAATTTCCTGTTGAGAGTTAGAGAGTTGAACACTCTTGACCTTCAGAGCGGTGGTCTTCCTGGCTAAAACATCCATCAACGAGTTCTCAGCAGCCAAATCGGCTTGGAGCTTTGAGAGACGCTCGTCAATAGTAGCACGAAATGCTGAGTTGTCGTCTGAGAGCGTTTGACGAAATGAAGCGAAGGACTTCAACTCAGTGGAGACAGACATGGCCAACTGTTGAACAATTGGTTCCAACGTAGTCTTAGTGGCATTTGCACTCTCCTGTAAAGACTTTAACAGGGCAGAGGCATCAGAAAATAGTTTATCGACTTTTTTGGTCACAGCCTGACAGGCTTTTGTTGAGGCATCAATGGCGGAGGTTGCAGAAGCGAGAGAATCTTGCAGAACCTTTGAGAAAGCATCAACAATCTTCTGAACTGCAGCTTCCAGAAAGTGATGATTGAGACGTGGAAGAAGAGGCAATGAGCAAGTCAACCTTGTCATGGAGCTCCTTGAGATGTTTCTTTGTAACTGGAGCGTCATCATCATCATCGCTCTGTACTTGAAACGGACTATAGTAGACCGAGTCCAACGTCATATTTTCCCCGCCAAGGAATGTTTCGTCTCCCTCGGAGGCGTGACCGGGAGATGGTGGTGGTGAAGAAGCTAGTGGTACAGTAGTATGGGTAGGTTCGGGTTGGGTTGTTTCGGGTGTTGGTGTAGGGGTAGGTTCGGGCGTTTTGGTAGTTTCGGGTGCGTTGGTGGTTTCGGGTGCTTGAGTGGTTTTGCGTGCAGCAGTATGAACCCCCGTATCAGATACGCCATTTGGAGATAAGACGTTTCCAATTCGCACGCGGTCTCTTTTAGCGCCGTTTGAAATCAAATCGATTAGACTCCTGCCTGAGTCAGCATGTCATCATCTTATCCTTTTAAATTGTAACGACATCTTTTGAACAATGCTCCCACGTGGATTAGAATTAACCACAACTTGTAATTAACCACCAATCCAATGAAAATACCTGTAATTAATAGAACCGGAATTTTGGAAAATCAAAGATTTTCGTGCTAAGGGTGTAAAAGAAAAGAATTAAAGCAATACTTTTTAGGAAAAATTGTGATGTCAATAAAGACACGAAACAAATGATCCCGGGCACGAATCTCTTTCTTCAAAGTCAAGAGAGACTTTAAAGTGTTTGTTTGGTTTCCCGTTGGAATAACGATCAAACACTTATTAAGAAGTGTTGAAAGGCTTCTTTTAATTAGGCTTCTTAGGGTGGCTTTCGCTTTGATTCAATAGTCCTAATCTTGAAATAAGATAGAAAGTGAACAAAGTACTTGTGAGACCGGTGTAGTCTGTTGAGCAAGTAGGTTGGTAATAATTTTAAATTTGCTAGGAAATCTAAAATCTCAACAAAAATTAAAAACTGGATCCCAAGGGAAGAAATGTTATTGTTTTTAACAATTTCATAGGAATCACACAAAAGAAAATTTTGAGATTTCATGAAGATACGTCCATCAATTCATTAGTGAAAACTAGAGCAAATTAATTGTGCACCGTCAATTCAGATTGGGTATTGAATTTTGGGTTTTACTCAGCTCGTAGTGGCACGAAACTAAGATCATGAATGCAGTTATTGGGTAACCATAAACCTCAGTGATAATTTCTGAGAGTCTCAAGGGTTACGTTTGTGAACTGAGTGGGATGGAGAAATGTAATGTAGATGGTGTAAGAAATCAAAGTACCTCTACTGTGAAAGATAGGACTAAGCAGAAAACTCTTATCTCTTGTGAGAAGAGAGTTAGGTAGCTCATGATTAGAATAAATGTGATAGCCTAATTGGGAAGACAAGGTTTGTGTATACCAAGTCATTAAGGCTATTATTCAGAATCAGATGAGGCTTTGGACACATACAACAGCATGCTTCTAGGGACACTTAACTAATTCAACAATTTCCCCATAAACAAACACACAAATAAAATTAAAGCCAAAAAGGAAATAAAGAACAAAATATTTTTGGAGTTTTTGAAATTATATATTCAGAAAAATATTTTTGGAATTTTTGATAAATAATAGTGAAATAAAAAATAAATAAAAAAAATAATAAAAAAATAAAAAAATAAGACTGAGAAAGAAAATAAAAAGTAAAAAAAAAACTTTGGAATCGAACCCGAGCGTTCGGTCTATTTCGGTTGTGAGAATTTGAGAAACCGAACCCGAGCGTTCGGTCTATTTCGGTTGTGAAAAACTTTGGAACCGAACCCGAGCGTTCGGTCTATTTCGGGTGAGAAAAATTGAAGAACCGAACCCGAACGTTCGGTCTATTTCGATTACCAAAGAAAATAGATTTTCAAAAAGGGAATACTTTTGAAAATAAGATAAATCAATTTGGAACAATTGTACATGAAATTTACAACCAAGAAAACCACCTTTGATTGATGAGCGAAAACCAGATTATCCAACCGAACCCGAGCGTTCAGTTCATTTCGGTACATGAGTACAAGACCCGAACCCGAACGTTCGGTCTATTTCGCTTCTTACTTTTGAGTTTGAGAGGTAATTTGTGGTACTGACTCTGATTCCATCATGCCTAGCCCTTGTAGAATTTTGTTGAACGACGCTTCAGGAAGGGCTTTGGTGAAGACATCAGCCAGTTGATCAGTGGTTCTAACAAAATGAATTTCAACGTTCCCATCTTCCACATGATCTTTAATGAAGTGATACCTCAGTGCTATGTGCTTGGTCTTGGAGTGTTGTACTGGGTTATGACAGATCCTAATTGCACTTTCAGAGTCACAATATAGTGGGATCTTTTTCATATTGAGTCCATAGTCCCGGAGTTGACTTTGGATCCAAATCACTTGAGAAGTGCAGGAGGCAGCTGCAATGTATTCTGCTTCAGCTGTAGACAAAGACACACAAGTTTGTTTCTTTGATTGCCAGCTAACCAACTTCCCGTCAAGGAATTGGCAGCCTCCAGTGGTGCTTTTCCTGTCTAGTCCACAACCTCCAAGGTCTGCATCTGAGTAGGCTTGAACGAAGAAGCCTGAGTTAGAAGGATACCATAGACCTAAAGAGGTAGTTCGCTTGAGATAACGAAGTATGTTCTTCACTGCAAGCATATGAGGTTCACGTGGATTCACCTGAAATCTAGCACAGTAGCATACAGAGAACATTATATCAGACGTGCTAGCAGTAAGATACATCAGAGAACCGATCATCTGGCGAAATAGTGTAATATCAACCGCTGGCTTATCCAAGGATGGAGTGATCTTGGTGCCGAACGCCATTGGAACTTTAACCTTTGAATCTCCCATCATGCCAAATTTTGCCAGGAGAGTCTTTGTGTAAGCTTCCTAATTAATAAATATGCCTTCGGGTCCCTGTCTAATATTTAAACCAAGGAAAAAGTTAATTGGACCCATTGAGCTCATTTCAAATTTAGTCTCCATCAGCTTTCTGAATTCAGCCGTTAAGCTAGGATTCGTTGAGCGAAAGATGATATCATCGACGTAAATTTGAACAATCATAAGGTGGTTACCTTCCTTCTTACGAAAGAAGCTTGGGTCAACCGAACCTTGTTTGAATTTAGACATCTTTAAAAACTTTGTTAGCGTTTCATACCAGGCTCTCGGAGCTTGTTTCAGTCCATATACGACTTTGTCCAAAATATAACAATGATTAGGGTACCTTTCATTTACGAATCCAGGAGGTTGCTCCACATACACTGTTTCTTCAAGTTCTCCATTTAGAAATGCACACTTGACATCCATTTGGTAGACTTCAAAGTTTTTGTGTGCAGCATAGGCAAGAAATATTATAACGGATTCCAGCCTAGCTACAGGTGCAAAAGTTTCTTCATAGTCAATTCCTTCCTCCTGACAGTATCCTTTCACCACCAGACGTGCTTTGTTTCGTATCACGTTCCCTTCCTTGTCCATTTTGTTTCTGAATACCCATTTGAGACCAACAACTGAGGCATTTTGAGGAGTTGGAATGAGGCGCCAAACTTTGTTCCTTTCAAATTCATTTAGTTCGTCTTGCATAGCTTGAAACTAATCGGAGTGATCAAGAGCAGTGTTAATTGTCTTTGGTTCTACTTTTGAAAATAAGGAAGTTTGTTTTGCCTTAAGTTGTGATCGGGTCAGAACTTTTTCAGAGACATTACCGACAACTTGAGAGACAGGATGATCTCTCGTCCATTTGACAAGAGGAGGGTAATTTGGATCATAGGATGGATCCAATTCAGCGTTTACCATCTCTTCTAGTTCGGATTGACTTTCATCATCATAAAGCATATCAGCATTCTCCCCCTCGACAGATAAGCTTTCAGGTATTTCTTGAGTATCATGAGCTACAGAGGTTTCTGGTGGTGCTGAGCTTTCGGGTGTTGATGCACCTTCGGGTGGTGAGGCACTTTCGGTTGTTGAAGAGCGTTCGGGAGCAGCTTGAGAACTGTTCTCCCCCTCAACATGTGAGCTCGGCTGTGATGACGAAGATGGATCCTCCCCCTCGACTGAAGCATTGTGATGTGGAGATTTGTTGGAACTGGATACTCCTTCATTCATTCGCGTTGTAGCATCTTCGACAAGTTGTTGATGATCTCATAAGGAGTGAGAGTGAATCGCTTATTGAGATATGACCTGTTCTGTGTAAAACAAGCTGCAGAGATAGCATCAGCCTAAAAATATAAAGGTAAAGAAGCAAAACTTAGCATGGTTCGGGCCGCTTCACACAAAGATTGGTTTCGTCTTTCGACAATTCCGTTTTGTTGAGGTGTGTAAGGAGCTGAGAAGTTGTGACTGGTTCCTTTTTCTGCCAAGAATTCTTCGAATTCTTTATTTTTGAACTCCAGCCCATTGTCGCTCCTGATGTTGCGAACGACTTTCTTCAGCTGTACTTCAACCTGCTTGATGAACATCTTTAGCTTGTGATTCGCTTCAGATTTAAGCTTCAGAAAGAACACCCATGTAAAACGTGAAAAGTCATCAACAATAATAAGAATGTACTTGCTACCGTCGATGCTTTCAATAAATGATGGACCACACAAATCAATATGAAGTAACTCTAGTGGTTCAACAACTTTAGTGTTTATTATTGATGGATGACTTTGACGACACTGCTTCCCCATTTCACATGAAGCACATAAATGTTCTCTATCGTACTTGAGCAATGGAAGACCTCGAATATGACCTCCAGTGACAAGTTTGTTGATATCCTTAAAGTTGAGATGTGAGAGCCTTCGGTGCCACAGCCAGCTTTCGTCAGATTGTGCTTTGGATAATAGGCAGATAGCTGGATTCCCTTTGATGGGTTTCAGGTTCAGGGGAAACATTTCACCTTTGCGCTCCGACTTGAGAATAACTTTTTTCGTCTTCTTCTCAATTATTTCTGAACCCTCATCGTCGAATGAAACCTTGAGACCGGTACCTCCAACAAGCTGAGATACACTGATGAGGTTATGTTGTAGTCCTTCTACGTATGCAACCTTCCTAATCGTGAAATCACCGTTTGTAATCATTCCATAGCCTTTTATGGTGCCGAAGGAGTTGTTCCCGAACTTGACATATCCACCGTTTGAAAGAGACCTAGATTCCCTTACCTCTTCCTTCCTTCCTGTCATGTGACGCGAGCAGCCACTGTCAATGTACCATTCTTCGTCAAACTGCTCATCACTGATAACCTGCAAAAATTAAGCAGATTTAGGAACCCAAAGTTTCTTGGGTCCACGTGAGCCTTTCACAAGAACAGAAATAGTAAGAGAGATGTCAACAAGAAATGTTCTTTTTATTAGTGTTGTTTCATCTTTCTTTTTGATGGTGAAAACCTTAATTTTATTGGGATTTGTTGCTTTTGGTTTGGACTCTGGTTTAACTGACGAAACCTTTAATTTTCCTTTCAGATCAGTTGATGATTTAGGTTTTTGAGAGCGAACAGAATAGAATTTAGAATGTGGTTGAGAGGAATTAGAAGAATTGAAAGAATTAGAAGAGTTAGAATGAGAGAATTTAGACTGAGATGATTTCTTGACTTGAGATTCTAGGTGACCCTTTTGTTTTTGATCATCAGTGGGACCGAACCTAGAATTTTGGTCGCTTTTGCTCTCAGAACCGAATCTTTGCTTTCGGTAGATAGTGTTCTCTGAACCGAACCTCTGCTTTCGGTTGATATTGTTCTTTGAACCGAACCTCTCCCTTCGGTTGTTATTGCTCTATTGTGATCTAACAGTACTTTTCTCTGACTTTAAATTTCTGTCACGATATGAGAAATAGGCATTTTGAGATTGCGAAAACTGTTTTCTTTCAGAGAGATTCTTCTTGTATCTCTGATTCCTTTGCTGTTTTTGATTTCTCACCTGCTTCGGCTGATGATGGATATTTGCTTTTGGTTTTTGTTTTCCGTCAGCTGGTTCACTCCGAACTGATGATGTTTCGCTTAAAGGAGTGACTTCTTTTGCAGGAATTCCTTTTTCTTCAGGAACATCTTTTGTACCACTAGTACTTGGCACGTTGAAGCTATTAGGCTTGTTCAAAGGTTCTGGCACATATCTGCCTTTAGTTTTCCATGATGTCCTTTGTGACAGACCAACTGTTTCGTCAGCATTGTCGATAGGAGCTGACCAGAAGAACTCATCGCAGCCATCAGCATTATCTTCGTTTACAATGGTTGTGAGTTCAGCTGTCTGATGTTCGGTTACACCTATGACCTTATACACCTGATTTGGAGTGGTTCTAACCTTTTGGTATACTACAACCTTTTCTTCAAGGATCGGGGACTTTTGTTGGGACAAACGAGCAAACTCCACAGAATTTTCTGAAATAAGATTCTTGTGGTTTTTGGGTTCGCTCTTGACAAACTCAGAATAGTCAACTACGTCCTCTACATAAATTTCACTCATATCATCGTCATCATTCAGCTCAGATGCATTCTCAATATCAATTTTATTTTCTGAGCTCAAGTTGGTACTCAATGAGTCAAACTTTTGTATCGTTTCGGTCCTTAGTTTCAGTTTATCATTTTCATCCAAAAGGTTTTTCAGCATGTCCTTATGGTCCTTGGACTTTATGAAAGATTCAATTTTGTCTAGACCATACATATATGTCGGATTAACATCCTCAGACGAAACAACACTTTCACAATTATACGCTTCAGCATCAATTTCATCCTCCTTAACTCAAGGAAGGGCAAAATCATGCGATGAATTTTCTGTCCTACTTCACAATCCAAATGAAGCTGAGTGATATTAGTATAAAGACGCTTAACAATTAAACAATAGACATTTCTCTGTTTTAAAAGTTTTAAATTGTCTCTTTGCAAATAAATGTTTTCATCCTTGGTTTTGATTAACTCCGACTCCTTCAGTTCGATCCACATCCTCCGTTCCTCACTCTTTGAAGACACCCTACTTATTTGGTCAGTTAGGTTAGAATTGGTGACTCGTGTTTGAGTTAAACTGCTGTCTAGATGAGAGATTCTTGAATTAACATTTTTTAATTCTTTTTCATATGAACTTTGTGGGACTTTGAATGCAATAAAAACGGATTGTACCTTCTTGATTAATTCATCAAGTTCGTTGAACTGCACGTTGAGCGGTTTTGTTGTGAAGCACAAGTCCTCTCGCTCCTTTGTGTCTTCATTCCCACCATCTGTGTTGTATCCCCTCATCTAAGATACATCAGACACCATCAAGCATTTTGCACCGCTACCCTCATCTTTCGCCACATAAGCTTTTCAATGAGAAGGCTTCCTTACTTCATCATCCTCAGAGTCGGTTGACCAGACCTCCATGCCACCGAACTCATCATTCGCTACCGAACCCTGGATAATTAAAGCATTCATAGAAGGGTTAGCAGTAGATTTCTTTCTCTTGATCTCTTCCAGCTTTTTCAACAACACTGCTTTTTCATCTTTCTCCTCATCCTTTTCTGCCATTTTCTTAAGAACACAATCTTTGGCATAGTGGTTCTTTCCTCCACAATAATAGCAGCTCACTCCCGAATCTCCTTCAACTTTCGGTTCCTTCTTTGGTTCTTCTGCCTTCGGTTCTTCCCTGACCTTTTCCGAACTATAACTTCCCTGCCAATTTCGGTTCTTATGGGTGGGGAACCTTTTCTTGATGAACCTTTTTGGGTTTGACACCATCATTGCATAGTCTTCAGAGGTAAGGTCATAATCCTCTAGGTTGAGGTCTTCATCTTCCATCACAGCCTTGCTTTTGGACAGAAGGCCAATGAACCCAAGCTTGAAACCACATTTTTCTCCTGTAACACGATCTTTTCTTGAGATTTCAGAATGCCTACCAGTTTCGCCAAAGAGTAAGATTTGAATTGCTCATGCGCTTTAACTGTGGACACAACCGCTCTCCACTCAGATTTGAGACCGTTTAAAAAGGTAACCTTTTGTTCAATCAACTTCCTTTCAATATCATGTTTAATCATCTTACTGAGAAGATGATTGAAGCGATCGAATGTCTAAGTTACAGTTTCTTCAGGACTCTGCTTGAATTCACCAAACTCGGATAGTAGCAAGGTTTGAATGGAATGCTCAAGATCCTCGTCCGTAGAATACAATTCTCATAGCCTATCCCATATTTCTTTGGTAGTTGTGCATGAACTCACCAGCCTGAAAGTGTCAGATTGAAGAGCGAATCTGATTAATCTCAATGCTTTAATATTGCACTGAAATTTATCTTTTTCGTCTTGAGCAATATCTTTAACGTCTTTCAAAAGATCATTATACTCCTTCTGAGTTTTAATAATTCTTGAAGTTGCTGAATGAGCGAATGGTCCAGATACGATTGCTTTCCAGATGATATATCCATTGTCCTCAGATCTGATGACATAATCTTCAAAATGATGTGCCCAGACTTCGTAATCCTGAGTATAAAGAATGGGAATCTTTGTCGTTGATCCAATGCTGTTTGAAATGTTAATGGGATTGGATTGTCACTCGTCCATGCTTGATCGAATAACCTGTTTAAAAGATCAGACTTGTAATGTATTAAATTAGGGCAAAACAAATAAATGCTGAGTTACGTCAATTATGGGATGACGGCTCAATAAATATTGATTAATGCGGAATAACCCTAATCGCAACCTTTTTCACAGAAAAGATGTGTATGAATTACACAGCCTCCTGCTCTGATACTAATTGATAAGATATTAAATAAACTTGAAGATCGATTAGATCTTTGTAACAGGTAGTGCGAAGAACATAAACAATAAACAAGACAATGTTGAATCACAATATGTCGAATGATTAATTCAAACAATCCTCAGCAGAGCTCCACTAAGAACTTCCGCTGTAGAGGACTTAGGGTTACAGAACGATAATGAAACTACTCTGATCGATCTATTCTTTTGTTACTATCGTTTCAATCGTTAACCTAAGATGCATGCAAGCACCTACATTTATAATAAACCCTATCAAGCTCACGGTTGGACAGGCCCAAACCGGAGTTACAAAACTGGACTAACTAGCGAGCCCAATCGACGCAATACTTAACAAAACACGACCCAACAATACAGATACAGTGAGTGGTGCAAGGTTGGAGAGTGGGTGGTGATTCACTACTGATGGTGATGATGACGATGAGTTAGGCGGATGAGGTGTGATGTCGGCTTTTCAATATAGGGTTTTTGCTATTTCTTTTAGGGAAAATGAGAGTGTAGAGGATAGAGGAGAAAAATAGTATCTTTACTATTTTGATTCAATTTATGAAACGTCAATGTTAATGTCAATATTAATGCCATTAATTTGTCAAACGAAAATGTGAATATTTAATGCAATTAATTTGTAAAACAGAAATATGATAGGAGTATTAAAAGGTATGAATAAATTGGTTGTATATTATGTAGTAGGTGTAGTACCTCTTAAATTTTAATAAATGGACAATATCCTTAATAATATAGTAAAGATATATATATATATATATATATATATATATATATATACTCGATTCAATTGATGCAAAATAAGGTTAGATTCATTTTTTTTAATGTTAGGTTCTATGTTGATATTTAGGTAATACAAGACCTACTATTACTAATTTTTATTCTTGATTTTAAGATTTGAGGGTCAAAGTATATATTTTCATTCAAAAGTGAACTACAAAGATTTTTATATTCGTTGACTTTATATGAGCAATATCGGTTATGGAACAACATGCAGTAAATATAGAATCTATAATGCATATTGATTGTGAAGAAACTGCAAACAAAAAAAATAGAATAAAAAAGTAATGATCAATGTAATTTTCTTATAAATAACAATGTTTTTTTGTACAACATACATATATTAAATATTATAGTATGGATCTCTAGTATTGTTGAATCACAAAAACAATATAATGGAAGATATGATGTTTAATTATAATCAACAATCAAGTGTAACTTTCAACATTTCTTCTTTATTTCAAATTGTACAAATAATGAAATGTACAAGGAAACAATGGATAAAGGAGGATTATAGTGCAAAAAATGATATGGTTTTTCACACATGATCCTATGGTTACACCACCTATTTATAATGTTCGGTTGTAGGTAGATATGACAAATCATCCTATAATAGAGAGACACGTCGAGCATAGTACGTTACCAAATCTCAATAGAAAAGATTTTCGAAAGCTTTGGAATCATTATTATGTAGATACACACGTGGATCATAATACGTGTGAAGAGTTGTGAAGGAGTATCTTGATATGAGGTTCTATTACTTCATAAATGTACAAAAGAATATGTGAAACATTTTGCTGTTTAGTAAACATAACTTTCTCCACATAATAGAACAAAGACTTATATATAGACATTCGTAAAGACATACAAAAAAAATTATATACTCGACAATCTCGCCTTTGTGTTAAGCCTTTAGATGGTATTGAATCTTGAGTTGATGTATTTGTTTGAGTAGTTATAAAAGGATCCGTCTTTGTCCTCAAAATTTTCTTGAAGGTAAGGCATTGAGTTCGCACACACATGTAACATTCGAGAAGATTTTCCATCTCACGAGAATTGTGACGGAGTTTCTGGAAGATGGATAATGATGCTTCTCAAACAGGTGTAAAAAGATTGGGATGCCTTATTTGAATACTAACACAACTCCTAGATCTGGTTTTAGTACAATTTCTCTAGTAGTGCAACACTGGATGTATTCAAGTGTTCATTTTTAAGGAGGGCTTTTCAGGTTAAAGTATTTTCCAAGCTGAAAATCCTTCTTGGCCATATCTTTGATGTAACGTATTACATAAATTCTACCAAAACTTATCTCCTTTGTGATCTTTTAGTAATTCCTTCAACATCATCAAATCGGATGGGTTCATGTTAGGATATTCTACATATGTGATCTTATAAATCATTATGTCACACTTGAAGACTGTAAAGAGTACATTAAAAAACCCGTCTTCAAATCGTGATATTTCCTTGATTTCTTCAATATTTTCAGTCTTCAAAAAGCTTCAAACGGAATAAATTTTTGAGCAAGCAAAGTGTAGAATCAAGTTAATCTCTCAAAGTAATATACTTGAGATGGATTTAAGTTATCAACACATAGAACATGAGAATATCCAAATGTTTTAGATATGATAGGCTTATCAACAATTTCTCCTGCTCCATGTTTTGCATTTGTATCTTTTATATGAAAATGAGAAATTGAAGTTGGACCATTGATTACTTCACAAAAATTGTTGATCCTCACAATAATTTCCTTTTAACTTAAAGAAATATTCACATCATATGTATTTTGTTGAATCATGTAACATCTTAATTTTTCTGGCATTCTCTTTTCACCCTTGGGTTGTGATTTGTTTTCAAAATTCATCCTCAATTGCAATTTCGTTTTTTTTACCATTCATGAGTACACTTGGCGTACTCTGAGTATGTTGGGCGTACATAGCCAGGGTGCAAACCCTAATTTTTAGGGTTTGGATCCTATTTAAACATCTTTATGGCCTCATGTATCTTCTTAACTCCAGCCTCATTCCTCATTTCGAATCCCTGAAGTGTGTGAGTGTCTTGTGAAGCTGGAAGAGCCTTTTGATGCCATTTTGGAGCTTTTAGAAAAGAAGGAAGAACCTCGAGGTTGTGCTGTTTCACTCAAGGCCTTGGATGCAACATCTACATTCCTTTATGCATCTTCTGGAGTTATAAAGCTCCAACCTTAATGAGCATTTCTTTTAGATCTAGTTTTAGCTTAAATTTTGTCTATTTTTGTCCCAAATCATAACCTTTGTGAGCATGGAATGCTCCAAGACGTTTGAGTTGTTCTTTCAAATGTTTGGGGGTGTGTTAAGTCATAAAAATGGGATCTTGGACATTGGTTTCTTCCCATGCATGGTCTAGGTTGTCTTAATCAGTCAAGAAGATAGGTTTTTGTTATTAAGGTCTTAATAGCTATGAAAAACCATAAAGTTGGAAACTTTATGGTTAATATCACCTTTTATGGTTTGGATATGGATTTTGGGCAAAGTTGCTTAATGATTAATCACTTAATGGGTTGATTTGGTTGGCATCCGCGTGCGCTGGACGTACCAAAGGGTACGCTGCACGTATGTAGTCATCCCCTCATTTTTGGTCAAACTCATGGTACGCCCCACTTACCTGTTGAGTACGCCGATTGTACTCACTGAGTCGACTCGGTTGACTAAGTCGACTTTGATGTGGATTTTGACTAGTGTTTGAACTAGGGATATTTTAGGTATTTTGATATGTATGTTGAGATTGTTGTCACTAAATACATTAAGATGACTGGTAAAGTTGATCTTGGAGCGGCGTGCTATTCAGTTTTAGCATCTGTCTGTGATGTGAGTTTTCTTACTGTATCAATGGGTCAAAGGCATAATTTCTGGCCCATTATTGTGTTATTTAGGCTGATATATGTTGTGCGATTTACATGAGTTTCTATGATGGGTTGAAATAAACCTTAGGGCGGGGCCCATTATTGTATGTTTGGGTTGAAATAGTTCGCAGGGCGGGGCCCACTATTGTATGTTCGGGTTGAAAGATACCCCAGGGCGGGGCCCATATATGTATATTGGCTTGGTTAATCCCCAGGGTTAAGCCTAATTGTATGTTTTAGTATGTTGTACTTTTGGGAAGTCACTAAGCTTTCTACTTATAGTTTATGTTATGGTTTCAGGTACATTTGGTTCAAAAGAGAAGGGCCCGACGTGATGGCACAATATCCTCCCCTCATGATTTCCGCATACTGAATAACTGATGTTTTGAATATTATGAATTGGTGTTTGATTTTAAACAATTATTGAATAAATTGATAAGCTTCCAAATGAAAATTTTTATTAATATTTTTGGGACGTTACAAGTTGGTATCAGAGCCTTTGTTTGAGGGATTCGGGCACACTTTCGGGTGTGTGAGAACTCAAACTAAGGAAATGGTAATCTTTTTAAAAGAAAAAGAAATTGGATTATTTAAAGATTTTTATTAAGTAGAAAGGGGGAGTGCAATGTGTGCAATCATCTGAGCTCAAGTAAGTGGTTCCCAAATTACCCATACCTATGTATTATGAGTAGTATTGTTGATATGTGAATTTCACTAGAGTAAGGCTAAGGATACGTTCAGGAGTCATATGATAGAATTGCCTAATTTGCGTGATGCCTTATAGCATAGTGGAACTTAATTCTATTTATTACTTGGATTTGATATCGACTCATTTAATTGCTAAGTGTATTCTTTCAAAGTTGAATACAATTAGGATTGGATAGCCCTAGAATGATCGATTTGGCCTCATTTGTTGTTCCTTGTTTAGTAGTGGACATAGGGTAGAATCATCATTTGACAATCTTTGTGATCCTATTTTGTGTATAACTCGCATGCATAAGGCAACCAATGCTGTTGATCGAGGTTCTTGGTATTGCGAGCGGTGAGAGTTGATATTTCCTAGGAGACTCTTGGATGTGTATGTTGTGTAGCATAGGATTGTTTTATGGTTAGTATGGTGACATAGAGGAATCATGCCTATTCTTGAGGAAGGTACATGTAGGTGTGAAAGGCAGTATTCATCACATACTACTAGAAGCACATGATTTGTACCTGAGACGATAACGTGCCTGAGAACTCTAAGGAGGCCTTTTTAGTGAAAATCCGCTCGAGTAATATGCTGATTGTTT
The DNA here is from genome assembly GCF_051521515.1 of Lactuca serriola. Lineage (NCBI taxonomy): Eukaryota > Viridiplantae > Streptophyta > Magnoliopsida > Asterales > Asteraceae > Lactuca > Lactuca serriola. The sequence continues at coordinate 82,033,957 of NC_136409.1, forward strand.
ATATGTTGTACTTCTGTTTGAGGATGGTGATGATTACTCGAGGAGGTTCTGGATCTGGTTCTAGTTCAGGTTCTATCTCTGGCACAAGACCGATTATTGAGCGACTGTGCGAGTTCATTTCGATTACGGTTACTCGTGGTATCTTCGATGCTACTCCCGTGATGTTCGATACCATCAATTAGGGGATTATGGAGTTGATGGATTAGTGTCTTAGTTTGTTTCCAGCTGAGATTGCTGCGGGTCAGATAGGAGCTTTAACTCCCTCATTTCGGGAGTTCAAGGCATGTGGAGCTCCTGAGTTTTTTGGGGCTAAGGACCCCATCGCTAGCCGATGCTGGATCAATGAGATGGAGAATGTTCAACGGATGAGGTTTTTCCATGATGGGCACAATATGGGATTTGCATCCTGCCTGCTTAGGAACCGAGCACGAGACTGGTGGGAGGAGGTTACCCGAGCTGTAGGGTCAGCGGTAGTGGTAATCGTGACCTGGGAGGATTTTGTTCAGAGGTTCTAGAGGGAGTTTGCATCACCTATTGATGTGCAACAGTTGGCGAAGGAGTTCCAGGACCTTTTCCAGACTACTGAGATTGTGGTGGAGCTTACTGTCAAATTCAGGGATAGGGCATTGTTGGTGTCGTAGTATGCTGTGGATTAGGAGATGGGACGAGATAGTATGACATGTTGAGAGAAGATATTAAGGAGTTTGTGAGCTCTTTCATGTGCAACACCCTGAATGATATGATCGAGAAGGCCAATGAGCGGGAGGTTGAGTTGGAGCTCCGGACGATGCGGAAGTCATAGTAAGTACAGATGGCGGTGGGCCAGGCCAAAAGGCCCAAGACTTCCAATTCACATGTCAGAGGCTCGCAGGGCCGTAGCCGGTGAGGTTAGTGTGGCAAGACGCACAATGGGGTTTGTCGAGTGTTGGGTTCTGGTGACGGGTTCTGTATGTTTTGTTTGTGGTCAGCCGGTCAACATGAGTAGGGACTACCCCAGGAGTGCTCTAATTTGCCTTCATTGCAATCAGACTGCCCATTAAAGGCTGATTGTCCGAGATTGTCCAGAGGAGCAATGACGGCGACTGCGCCAACCGCCTTGGGGATCACTGATGGCCGCCAAGGTAAGGTATAGGCACTTATGGTGAAGAGCAGGGCATTGCAGTTGACCATCGATGAGGCCCGTGTAGCGTCATATGTCGTTATTGGTATGTGACTTATCTTTATCTTTTATTTCTTTCCGTATTTATGATTATGATTATTTTGATATAGTATAGGGACCTTTGCATTAAATGGCATGACTGCTAATGTTCTGTTTGATTCGAGTGCTACCCGATCCTTTGTATCTCTTGCACTTAGCAAGAAGTTTTGTGCTGCTCCCGGGATTTTAGATTTCCCACTAGAGGTGGATATTGAGGATGATCGTACTGTGAGTGCTTTGAGGGTTCATTGTCGGTGTGTTCTGAATTTCTTTAGTGAGATGTACTTTATTGATTTGGTGCCGATTCCCCTGCGGGGATCAAAGGTTATTATCAAGATGGACTGGTTGGGACCCAATGGGCCATGATTGAATATGAGCGACGGTTAGAGAAGGTTTGAACCCCAAGTGGGGGAGAGCTGGTTATTCTTGACGAGGGAGCCTCACATGGATCGTCTCTTTGTTCAGTTGTGAGGGTCTGGTGATATCTTCAGCAGGGTTGTTCTCAGTTCCAAGTTTATGTTGCAGACACTTGAGTTGAGGGTTCAACAGGGTTGAGTGGGGTACCTATTGTTCATGATTTTCTGATGTACTTCTTGAGGATTTTCCATGAGTGCCTCCCGAGAGGTAGGTCGAGTTTTGGATTGATCTGGTTCCTGATACGGCTCTGATAGCGAAGGCACAATATCGCCAGGCGCCACCTAAGATGCAGGAGTTGTCTAGACAACCTAAGGAGCTGCTAGACAAGGGTTTTATTTATCCACGCGTATCTGCGTGGGGAGCACCGATTCTGTTTGTGACGAAGAAGGACAGTTCACATAGAATTTGCATTGATTACCAGGAATTGAGTACGCTAACTGTGAAGAACCTTTACCCACTTCTGAGGATTGATGGTTTGTTTGTTATGCTTCGGGGTGCATCTTGGTTTTCCAAGATTGATTTGCGATCAGGGTACAATATGATGAGGGTTAGAGATTAGGATGTGCAAAAGACAACCTTCAGGACTCACTATAGTCATTATGAGTTCATGGTGAAGCCCTACGGGCTCACCAATGCACCAGCAACATTCATGGATCTCATAAGACGGATTTGTAGGCCGGTGTTGGATCAGTCAGTGATAGTATTTATAGATGATATTCTGGTCTACTCCAAGACCAAGGAGAAACATGATGAGCATTTACATGAGGTGTTGGAGACCCTTAAGAGGGAAGGGCTTTATGCCAAATTCTGCTAATGTGAGTTCTGGTTGTGAGAAGTGCAATTCTTGGGCCACATTGTCTACTAGAGGGGTATATTGGTTGACTTGGCCAAGATCGAGGCCGTGATGCGATGGGAGGTTCCAAGGAACCCATCTGATATTCGTAGCTACCCAGGCTTCGTAGGGTATTATCGTAGAATTATCCCGGACTTTTCCAAGATTTCAGTGCCCTTGACCTGCTTGACGAAAAAGAATGTTGTTTTTTTATGGGGGCCTGATCAACAGTTGGCTTTTGAGACTCTGAGGAAAAGCTTGTGCGAGGCCCCGATTTTCGTGCTTCATGTGGGTTTGGTTGATTTTGTGTTCTATTGTGATGCCTCTATTTTGAGTTTGGGACCTGTCCTATGCATAACTTCGAGGCAGCTGAAGCCTCATGAGGTGAATTATCCTATGCATAATTTGGAGTTGGCGGTGGTGGTTTTTTCCCTAAATATTTGGAGGCACTATCTATATGGGGTTAGGTATACTATTTACACTGACCACAAGAGTTTTAGATACTTTATGGATCACTTGAATTTGTATATGTGACAACGGAGATGGTTGGATGATTGCCAGATCCTATACCTCCATGGGAATGCCAGTATGGTGGCCGATGCATTCAGCCGTAAGGCCGTGAGTTCTCCTATCAAGGATATCTGCTTGATGATGGTTGTCAATTCGCCTTTGTTGGATTCGATTAAAAAGGATCAGGTGGGGGGATTGAAAAAGGAGAACTGGATGAATGAGCGAATAAGGGGATAAATTCTCTTATATGTCTAGAGGAGGGGCATAAGTCAAAGTTTTAAACCATCTAAGGGCCACAAAGATGTATAAGGATCTAAGGTTGAGTTATTCGTGGCCATGTATGAAAAGGGGAAATAAATTGGTTTGTTGAGCGGTGCCTAACTTGCATTAAAGTTAAGGCGGAACATCAGAGACCCCGCTGCAAGATGCAACCCTTACCCATTCCCATGTGGAAGTGGGAATAGATCACCACAAATTTCATCATAAAGCTACCAAGCACGACACATGGAGTTGATTCTATATGGGTCATTGTTGATAGATTGACCAAGAGTGTGCATTTCTTACCGATTGCCAACGGCATATATGCTGAGAAGTTAGCTGACATCTACATTTGGGACGTGGTAGTTCGGCATGGGTTCCATTTTTGGTGGTTTCGGACCGGGATGTTTGTTTCACCTCCAGGTTTTGGAGGAAGTTTCATGAGGAATTAGGTACATAACTGCATTTTAGTATATCATACCACCACCAGACTAACAGCCAAAGCGATCAAACGATTTAGATTCTCGAAGATATGCTCCGGACTTGTGTACTAGATTTAGGAGGGAGTTGGGATACTTACCTTCCATTGGACGAGTTCACCTATAACAATAGTTATCATGTCGATATTGACCAACCGTCATTTAATATGTTGTATGGAAGGACGTGCAAGACTACCCCAATTTGATGGGGGGAGGTCGGACATCGGGTAATGGGGAGTATTGAGGTTGTACTTAAGACCACTGAGTTGATTCAACAGGTAGGCGACAGGTTGCGAGTGGTGTAGAACCGACAAAAGAGTTATGTAGATCAGTAACGTTCGAACCTCGAGTTTTAGGTAGGAGATTTGGTGCTTTCGAAGGTGTTACTTTGGAAAGGTGTCATCCGATTTCGGAAGCAAGGCAAGTTGGGCCCCAGATTCATTGGTCCTTTCAAGATATCCGCCCGGGTAGGCTAAGTTGCATACCGAATGAATTTTCTTGATGAGCTCAGCCATATCTACAACACCTTCCATGTGTCTCAGCTTCGAAAGTGTGTGGCCGATGAGTCTGTGGTTTTTCCTCTGGATGACATTCAAGTTGATGATCACCTGAATGATGTGCAGAAAACAGTGGCGGTCTTGGACCAGAAGATGTGTTTAAGGCGGAGATGAGAGAGCACTAGCCTAATTTATTCGCGGCAGCAGAACTTGAGGACGAAACCTAGATCAAGTGGGGGAGAGCTGTAACATCTTAATTTTTCAGGTATTCTCTTTTGATCCTTATATTGTGATGTGTTTTCAAAATTGGTCCCCAATAGCATTTTCATAATTTTTTTCCATGCATGAGTACGATGGGCGTACTCTGAGTATACTAGGTGTACGTAGCCATGGTGCGAACCCTAATTTTTAGGGTTTGGACCCTATTTAAGCATCTTTATGGCATCATGCACCCTCTTAAGTCTAAGCTCCTTCCTTATTTCGAAACCCTAAAGTATATGAGTGCCTTGTAAAGCTTGAAGAGCCTTTTGGTGCCATTTCGGAGATTTGGAGAAGAAAGAAGAACCTTGAGGTTGTGGTGTTTCACTCAAGGCTTTGGATTCAACATCTACATTCCTTTGTGCATCTTCCAGAGGCATAAATCTCCATCCTTGATGGACATTACTTTTAGATATAGTTTTAGCTTAAAGTTGGCCCCTTTTTGTCTCAAATCTTGACTTTTGTGAACATGGAATGCTCCAAGATGTTTCATTTGTCCTTTCAGATGTTTTCGGGTATGTTAAGTCATAAAAAATGGGATCTTTGAAATTGGTTTCTTTCCATGCATGGTCTAGGTATCTTAATGGCTCAACAAGCTAGGGGTTTTTTTTATTAAGGTCTAGATAGCCATGAAAAACCATAAAGTTGGAAAATTTATGGTGAAGATCACCTTTTAGGGCCCGGATCTGGCTGTTGGGTGAAGGTGCTTAAGGATTAAGCACATAATAGGTTGAGTTATTTGGCAGTCGTGTGCGCTGGGCGTACCAAAGTGTACGCTGTACGTACGCGGTCAACCCCTCGTTATTGGTCAAATGTGTGGTACGCCCCACATACCTTTTGAGTACGCCCACTTTACTCATTGAGTCGACTTGGTCGACTCAATTAACTTTGACCTGGATTTTGACTAGGGATTAACCTAGGGGTATTTTAGGTATTTTGATCTCTATGATGAGATTGTTGTCACTAAATTCATTATGGTGACCGGTGTTGGGTTTTTTGAGCATTCTAACACTCCTATGTGTACATGCAACCCTAAATACCTTGGATCTATGTTTTCTCTATTATACATGCAAATATGAACATCCAAGGTATTATCCTAATCTAGCATACAAAACAATGAATATAACAAGATAGAATACATACCTCTTTGATGTAGAATGTCCTCAAGAAGCTTCAGTGCCTAGTGCCCCAAGTGTGACACCTCAAATGGCTCACACAACTTCAATTGCTTTTGGAATAACCTTTAGAGAAATGTAGAACACTTGAAAATCAGCTAGCCCTTTTCTTCTTCACACTGGTGCCGATTTTGCCAAGAGTATGATCTTTATATAGTGTTACAATTAGTGTAAACCCTAATTGTCATGACTTTCCATTTCCTTGGATCCATGGGTTCAAATATACCATGGAGCATCCATGGAGCATCCTATGGGTTTTAGCCCAACTTGAAAATCCATGGAGCATTAGCCCACTATACAAGTATGGATGATTTACACAATCAACCCATATATTTAATTAGTCTTCTTTTGATCACTTAATTCATTCTAGATTAATTCTTGATCAATACTAATTAAATAATCCTATTAATATATTAGAACTTATAATATATTAATCAACCTTAAGTGTTATTTCTCTCATTATAGTCTATCCAAATGCATGATGCCATGCAAACCAAATGGACCATGCCGGGTCGGGTCAATTCTTACCAATTATAGTTATGGACTTAGACATTAATCCAATAGTCTCCCACTTAGATAAGTCTAAAACTATTATTGCGTATGACTTCAAGAACCAACTGGGAATCGTAGCTCTCAAAAGCTTCTGTGGAACTCTGACCTTGCCGATGATCTCTGACCTTTGTCACTGACTTGTCCATTAGATAAGGGATCATATAATCCTCCATTCTAGATATCATATGGACTGAGACATGGATTGTAAATCATTCTCTCTGTCCATCTGTTGTTTCCCGATCTCCGATTTATGACGACTGACTAATTGAACAAATCAAATCAATCCTGGCTTGGCCAAGCACTCACATGTGTCATCATTAAATCATCGAGGGGCCCACAGATATTGCTTTTATCCCGAAAGTAAAAGGAATGTATAAACTTCGACTCATATGGCTTGTTCTGCTACTTGTTGAATCATACACAAAGACACGTTTTATAACATCGAGTTACCAATGTGGTTTCATGCGATCAATGTATAACCAACTCATATTAACAACTCATATCTCTAGGTTTGAAGAATATAAGATATTATCGTCTCATGATCACTCGTGATAAAATCCATGAAGTGATTCAAATGAGCATGGGTTTAATCCAATACTCAGAACTTGTGAGCACTCATGAGTGTTGTAGCACATCTTTGTCCACCAACTTGGACCTCTACAAGCCAACCCATGACAGTCTTGATTCATATCTACTTCCAAAATATGACCAACTGTGGCTGGTTTAAATAACTTAGTCATTCCAGAAGAATAACCTAGTTATTATGGAAGTCAAAACATGCAAAGTGAAACACAAGAATAAATGAATCAAATATGGTATCAAACCCTATGAATATAAATAGAAAACTTCTATTTATCACCATACTGATTACTCATTATTCATTGTTTCGGTTTTATCAACTTTATACTTGAATTAAAAACACTAGTTGTCCGATCCTCCAAGCATGTACACTATGTTTTCCTAAACAATAGCTTTGCCATACACCAAGTATGCACCCTATGTTTATCTATGATCCTTACTTTGTGAAATAAACCAATTGACCAAACTTTCAATGATTCTAATTTCACACTCCCAAATCGAAATCTGTTAGATTTTAAACTTAAATGCACCACCCTCTTGCAATGAGTGTGTACAAAGTCACAAAGACTTGTCAACAACCACTACAGGGTATTCCAATGAAGACCTACTCCATGGTCACAAAGCCTTTTGTTCAAAGTATGCATTGCTTTGAACATGCTTCTTGCACTAAGTTCTTTCTAATCTTACGCAGATTCCTTCTATCTATAGAGACAACTCTATATTCCTATTTTGACTACTACTTCTGAACAAGAGTTGCCTCTTTTCAGACTATGTCAATATGGCCCTTCCAAAATTCACACTAGACTTCCAACTGTCCTTGAGCAACCAATCTTTGGTAAACCTTAGATTGTCCTCGACAATTGCTTAATCACTTTAGTCATATCCAATTCTAGACGTTCTCCTCCTTAATGCTCCAAGGCATTTGAACATTCATAAAGAATAACTATTATAAGACATGTAATCGATCTTGTACCCAAAGTAAATGGGACACTAATGAGTTATAATAACTCTTGATCAATTAGATCTTTGTAACAGGTAAATAAAGAACGTAAAAACAGTAAAATAAAACACAAGTATGGATCTGAATGAGTCGAATGATTAGATTACTCGATCCTCAGCAGAGCTCGACTAAGAACTTCCGCTATAGAGGATACTAGGGTTACAAAATCAGAACGATGAACACGCTTGAAAATACTTATCTAATCATTACCTTCTAGAATGCATGCATGCATCTATTTATAATAAACCCTAAACAAAACTCACGGATGGACAGGCCCATACCGGAGACAAAACTTAGACTTAGCTAACGAGCCCAAAAGACGCAATACAAAACTAGTCCTAACAATCTCCCCCTTTGCATCAATTTAGAGAGAGACTATTATTTCTTCTTGCTTGGACCAGCTGCTGGAACCTTTTTGGTTGTATCAAATAGACACGGGATAAGGGAGAGGATTGTCTGTCTGAAGCGAATGTACCATTGAATCATATCGTCAAAGTACTTCTTGTCATCCGCTGTGTTTTGCTTGCACCGATGGATGATCCCTAAGACATGTTCCAGACATGTAGTGGTATAGAGATGTTTGTCTGCCAAAGCGAAAAGACATTTTTGACCTTCGTTTCTGGTAAACATGAAGGAGTTTCTCTTTGGGTCTATCTTCCCCATCTGCATCATGTTGAGATCACTGGCAGAGCCAACAGGAGATATGGTAGGCTTTTTCTTGAATACACTCGCTATCTCCTAGTCCATCTGGGCAACTTCCATGACATAACATACAAGCATCCTCTTAAAGTGGTTAATGATCGGACCGTATTCTGATTCGTTTGTAAGAAGGATGTTGTGCAAGATAATCCAGTCATGTGGACTTAAGTTGGGAAGATCTGCAAGTGAGATGGCATGTTCGGTCTTGGCAGATCCTCTTAGTATCTTGAACCGAACGTTAGTGAAGTTTCCTTCCCTGTATGGCTTTCGGACCCGAACATTGATGATTTTCTGAGTGCTCCATGTTTGGTACTGTGGTTGAGCGGCCCTCAGATAGAATTCGACTAAGTCCCGGTCAACCTTTGGATGACATCCCCAATTTCACGGCCAGAAAAGACCGATTTAATTTATGCTTTTTAAAATAAAATCAGAGAAATCTTTTTAAAAGATGTTGCGGAATTGGTCCCCAAACAAAATATGATAAAAGTTTATCAAAACCCTTCATTAAGAAGGTATATGTTTTCCATATATATATCAAAACCTCGGGATGTCATGTTCCGATACAGATCCAAAAGCATAAACAAGACATTATAAGCCTTTCAACAGTTATTTACAACTACTGGCCTATAATCCAAAAATCTCTCGTTGTCCTCCGACTATGCTCGGGGTCCACTACCTGTAATCATAAAACTGAGTGGGTCAGGCTTGGGAGCCTGGTGAGCATATAGGGTTTTCAACCCACAATAATAATATACTTATTAAGTTCACCAATCAACAATAACCCTGATTACCCATTCCCGTTGTCCTCACTTCACGTCCCTAAACACCTATCACAAGGGACCTAGCCTAAGGATTATCATCGGGATGGACACTACTGCTAAGGGGTTTCCTCAGCCATACATGTCCTTAAGGCAACCATGAGGGGGATGAAGTACGCCAATGAACATTTAATTCATCAACACCTACAAGTTGCGAACCTGCTAGTGTTCCACTGGACTATCTAGAAAGTCCGTGGTCGTCATCTATACTTCGCTAGATGACTACAACAACAACACAACATCGACATCGAGGCCTCTCACCATTTTAACACACATCAACTATTTCATCTACCCATGTTCTACCCAACATATTTTGTAGATAAAAAGCATATACAGTTTAAAACTTGTATAAAACGTCAATTCAACAGTCACCTCGAATAAACAATTAGCATATTTACACATAACACGTATTTCAAGGTAAATACTTCATATCTATGTGTAAATTGAAAGTAACTACACACTCACTTATTTTGGTGAAAATCGGGCAGCAATTCGTTTCCTAAAACGATCGTTTCTAATAAAACCGGGAGTTTTATTGAGAAACCGGGCTCTGCAAAAGTCGGGCTTCGAAACCGAAAAGATAAATTTTCCGGGCTTCTCGGGCACTTCGTGGGGTATTCCGGGCTTTACAATTGATACCGGGGCTTTGCGGGATGTTAAGATGAAGAAAATATGGAGAGAGGGGCTAAAAATGGCTAAATTCCAAAAGTAACCGGAAACCCTCGCAGGTACCCTTCTATTTATAGGGTCCGAAGTTTGATCCAAAGGCTGAGAAGTCTCCTGATCCGACGGCTAAGAGGCTTCGCAGGGGGGTCTCGCACATGGCTCGCATGGCTCGCACCTGGCTCGCACATGCGAGGGCTCGCTGTCGGCTTCTAAGTGGACCGCGGCTTGCTGGAGCACCTGCGAGGCTCGGAGCTAGGCTATGCGAGGCTCGGACACACGCGGCAGCTGGGCGAAGCTTCGGCTGGGGAGCTGGCTGCTTCGGATTGGGCCTCCTCCTCGGTCGAATCAGAAGAGGACACGTGGCTCGCATGACTCAGCAGCCTCGGTGACTCAGCAGCCTAATGACTCAGCAGTCAGGTGACTCAGCAGGACACGTGTCACTTTCTAAGCGAGGGTGACGTGGCAATTGTGACTATGCGAAATTTCTCGGTTTTCGTGCCAAAACTTCTAAAATCCATAACTTTCGCATACGAGCTCTGTTTTTGACGTTCTTTATATGCACGCGTAGCTAAAATTACGATCTACAACTTCCGTTTAGACTTTGTCGGCTAATTTTGACTTTAATTTTTATATTATTATTTTTAACAGACCGGGACAGGAAATCCGTTAAAAATTCATAACTTCTTCATCCGACGTCCGTTTTCGTCAGACTTTTTACCGTTGTGCTCCTAATGACGAGACCTTCAATTCTCGTTTAGGTTGTGTCGGCTAAAAATCGCTCGATCTAAAATTCGAGTTTTTAGCTGTCTACTGCTACGCTGAAACTTCGAAAAATCATAACTTCCTCATACGAAGTCAGATTTGGGCGTTCTTTTTATCGAACTTCTCGGTTTAACGAATACTACAACTTTCGTTTAGATTACTAAGGCTAAAAAGTAGTTTATCAAAAACTCACTTTTTACGACATTCAGCACCGTGCCGGTTTTGTCGCGAAACTTCGACAGGTCATAACTTCTTCGTTATAACTCGGATTTTGGTATTCTTTATATCCCCGAAATCCTTGTTTCGACCACTACAACTTTATGTAAAGATATCGGGCTTATATCACACTTTAATTTTGACGCTTATTTTTATTCTTAATTAATTAAGCCCTAATACTTAAGCATAAAACACATAATTCACATAATATTCACATAACTCCTTTTCATTTCTTCAAAATGAGTTACATCGGTTAACCTAGACTATCAACTCAATATAAATGCCTAGGCTAGAAACACGAGTGTTACAATTCTCTCCCTCTTAGGATGATTCCGTCCCCGGAATCACATATCACCAAACAACTGCGGGTAGCGACTCATCATGTCACTCTCCGTTTCCCAAGTGAGATTTGGTCCATTCGTATGTTTCCAGCGCACAAGCACTAAATCGACCATCTTGCGTCGTAACTTCATAGTCTTACGGTCAACGATTGCCTCAGGTTCTTCGATCAACCTCTTGTTTTCATCCAACCTTAACTCAGAAATCGGAATTATGTCGGGCACATCTCCTGTGAATTTTCTCAAATAACACACATGAAAGGTGTTATGAATACCCTCTAGTTCTTCCGGTAACTCTAGCTTGTAAGCTTGATTCCCGATCCTCTGAAGAACTTTAAATGGTCCAATAAACCTTGGACTCAACTTCCCTCGTTTCCCAAATCTTATAAGTCCCTTCCACGGCGAGACTTTAAGTAAAACCGAATCTCCAACATCGAAGGATATCGGTCGTCTTTTCTTGTCAGCATAAATCTTTTGTCGATCTTGAGCAGCTAACATCCTTTCCCTTATCACTTTCAACTTTTCAGCAGTCTCATGGACTATTTCAGGTCCCATAAACTGCTTTTCCCCAGCTTCCAGCCAACATGATGGCGTTCGACACTTCTCCCCATACAAAGCGTGATAAGGTGCCATCTTAATGCTTGAGTGGAAACTATTATTATAGGAGAATTCTACTAAAGGTAAGTGTTCATCCCAGTTACCTTGGAATTCTAGGGTACATGCTCTCAGCATATCCTCCAATGTTTGAATCGTTCGCTCGCTCTGACCATCGGTTTGCGGATGGTAAGCTGTACTCAAACACAACTTGGTACCCAATTCCTCTTGTAGACTCCTCCAAAACCTTGAGGTAAAACGGCTGTCACGATCGGACACAATCGTTAACGGAACACCGTGAAGCCTCACAATTTCCTTCACGTAAGAATTCGCAAGTTTATCCATAGACCATTTCTCTTTGGCCGCTATGAAATGCGCACTCTTAGTGAAGCGATCAACGACCACCCAAATCATGTCGTGACCATTCCTTGTTCTGGGCAGTTTAGTCACAAAATCCATGGTGATGTCTTCCCATTTACCCATGGGTACGGGTAAAGGTTCTAAACTCCCATACGGTTTCTGATGTTGTGCCTTAACCCTAGCACAAGTTACACACTCGGCCACATACTTAGCAACATCGAGCTTCATCGTCGGCCACCAATAATAGAGTTTTAGATCCCTATACATTTTCGTACTGCCGGGATGAATTGAGTACATGGTCTTGTGAGCTTCTTCCATCAGAAGATCTCTTATTCCGCCCGTCTTAGGTACCCAAATTCTATCTTGAAATACCTTCAACCCTTGGTTGTTTGTACCGAACACTAACGTTTTGCCTAAACGTTCTTCCTTTCGGTCATTTTTCTCTAAAGCTTCCTCTTGAGCTTTCTTTATACTTTCCACAATTGTCGAGACAACTTCAATTCTCAACGCTCTTGGCCTTTTCTTTTCAAGGTTTACCTTCCGACTGAGAGCATCGGCAACAACATTTGCTTTACCAGGGTGGTAAAGTATCTCACAGTCGTAGTCCTTGAGTAACTCTAGCCAGCGTCGTTGCCTCATGTTCAATTCCTTCTGATTAAAGAGATATTGGAGACTCTTATGATCAGTGAAAAGTTTACACTTGGTGCCATAAAGATAATGCCTCCATATCTTCAAGGCAAATACTACCGCTGCCAACTCCAAATCGTGAGTGGGGTAGTTCTTTTCATGCTCCTTCAATTGCCTCGATGCATACGCGATCACTTTATCCCTTTGGGTCAGAACACAACCTAACCCAACTCCGGATGCATCGCTATAAACTGCAAAGTCATCAACTCCTTCGGGCAATGAAAGAATCGGTGCTTCACACAATCTCTTCTTCAACTTCTCAAAGGCTTCCTTATGCTTCTCATTCCAAGAATAAGTGGCTCCTTTGTGGGTCAAAGCTGTTAATGGAGTAGCAATCGAAGAAAAGCCTTGGATAAACCTTCGGTAATATCCAGCTAATCCTAAAAAGCTTCGAATCTCCGTAGGACTTTTTGGTTGTTCCCACTTCATTACAACTTCAATCTTTGCTGGGTCGACCATTATCCCTTCTTGGTTAACCACATGACCTAAAAATTGGACTTCTTGAATCCAAAATTCACACTTGGAGAACTTTGCATACAACTTCTCCTTTTTCAGGACTTCTAGCACTTCACGCAAATGCTTTTCATGCTCCTGCTTGCTTTTCGAATAAATCAAGATATCATCTATGAATACTATCACGGATTTATCTAAGAATGGTTTACAAACCCTATTCATCAAATCCATGAAAGCTGCTGGGGCATTGGTTAGTCCGAACGACATAACCAAAAATTCATAGTGTCCATATCTCGTTCTAAAAGCAGTCTTTTCGATGTCCTGCTCTCTCACCTTTAGTTGATGGTATCCCGACCTAAGATCGATCTTCGAGAAATAGCTCGAACCCTGCAACTGGTCGAACAAGTCATCGATCCTTGGCAACGGGTACTTGTTCTTTATCGTCACTTTGTTCAGCTCTCTGTAATCGATGCACATTCTCATGCTTCCATCTTTCTTCTTTACAAATAACACAGGGGCTCCCCAGGGTGATGAACTAGGTCGAATAAAACCTTTGTCCAATAACTCCTGAAGTTGTGTCATAAGTTCTTTCATTTCGGTTGGCGCTAGTCGATAAGGTGCTTTCGCTATCGGCGTCGTTCCTGGCAACAAGTCGATACGAAATTCTACTTGTCGATCAGGGGGCAATCCGGGAAGATCTTCGGGAAAGACTTCCGGATAATCACACACCACCGGAATATTCTGCACCTCCTTCTTTTCCATCTTGGCATCGATCACGAATGCTAGATATGATGTACATCCCTTGGCCAAACACTTTCTGGCTTTCATTAGGGAAATGATTCCAGAGTTTACTCTGCGTTTGTCTCCGTACACCATAAACGACTCTTTCCCTGGCGGGTTTACTTTTACTATCTTCTTTCTACATAGTATTTCTGCATCATTGGCGCTAAGCCAATCCATTCCTAAAACTATGTCGAATCCATTTAACTCGATAGGCAATAATTCCTCTTGGAACTTATTCCCATCCAAGTCAATGAGGATGTTTTTCATACGATGGCTAACAGGTACAAACTTGCCACTAGCAATCTCGACTAATAAGGCATTAAGTAGCCTATCTACAGGCAAAGCTAGCTTTCTACCAAATTCATGCGATATAAAGGAGTAATTGGCTCCAGAATCAAACAAAATTTGGGCAGGCAATTCGTTTACGAGAAAGGTACCTGAAGCAACATCGGCTTCTTCTTTCGCAGCTTCGAGGGTCATCTGAAAGGCTCTCACCTTCGGCTTTGGTGGTAGATTGGGTTTTGCTGCGTCCTTCTTCTTCGGGCAGTCCCTCAAAATATGCCCTTCTTCATTGCACCCAAAACATACGTTCTTATTGAAGGTGCATTCATCGGCATAATGCCCTGGCTTTCCACATTTGTAACAAGTGACTTCCATGCTGCACTTCCCAGCATGTTTCTTCTTACACTTGTTACACCACTTGGCTTCGCTTCCTCCTCCAAACTTTCTCGAACCAGTCTTCGAGAATTTGTTCTTTTTATTGGAACCTGAAGTTCCTTCAAACTTTCGCTTTTCGCCAACTTCAACCTTGCTGGCGGCTCTCCCTTTTATCATATCTTCAACAGACTTGGCAGCCCAGATAGCTGCCTCCAAAGTAAGTGCCTGACGTACTGGCACCGCATACTCCCATGGAAGTCCCTTTGCGTACCTGTCTATTTTTGCCAACTCATCTGGGACAATACGCAAAGCAAACTCCATTTTGTCTGTGAAGTTATTTGTATATTCGTCAACGGTCATACTCCCCTTCTGCAACATTAGAAATTGGTTTTCTAACTCAAGTACGTTTTGGGCCGAGCAGTACTTGCGCTTGAAGTGCACTAAGAACTCTGCCCAAGTTAATTGCAGTGGCTCGTTAGGGCTTAGGGTTTTCCCCAAAGTGCTCCACCAACGGGCAGCACTACCCCTGAACTGACGTACTGAAAACGTAGTTTGTAACTTGCCTTGGCAATCACAAGTCATGAAAGCCAACTCCATTTCCGAGATCCAATCCATTACTCCGACAGGATCTTCTTTTCCATTGAAGGTCGATGGCTTGCAAGTCATAAAGTCCTTATACTTGCACCCATTTCTCTCCGCTCTACGCTCGTGGTTATTCCTCCCAACCACAAACGGTTCACCATGACCAACCGATCTGCTACTGTTCCCTTCTTCAGATCGATCGTTATTTAGTTCACGTTGTTCAACAGGAACTGAAGGTTCATCCCTGTCGTTCAGCAACATTTGCCTCAATTCCTCCCTCTGTTCAGCCAACATGGCCTGAATCATAGTTCGTACTCCAGCCATAGTGATGGGTTCGGGTGCAACTCCTACTATAGGCACCTGTTCCACCACTGGAGGTTGAGGTTGTTGGTTTCTGTTTGCATTTCCAGCTCCACTCCGAGTTCTTGTCATTACAATCTATATACCGAATAAGGGGAAATTTAGGTCTTTATCCTTGTTAGACATGTCAATTCCCTTATCACTCCGAAACGTTTACATGTTAGTTCTAATCTCGTATTCATACACTTAGAATCCTACACACATAAGGTTTCCAGATCCGGTCGGCAACAGACCATAGATCCGAACAAATAATGGCACACATGGCAAACACATAGCATTTAGCACATAAGGGCATTTTAGCCATCTTCCCTAAAATAAACTAGTGCTCGTGTCTAAAATATGGTAGACACTCATCTCACAATCATCACTTAGCATTCTAAGTTCAAGTCTAGAAATTCTACAATTTCTTAGTTCGCTTAAACTAATGCTCTGATACCAACTGTGACATCCCCAATTTCATGGCCAGAAAAGACCGATTTAATTTATGCTTTTTAAAATAAAATCAGAGAAATCTTTTTAAAAGATGTTGCGGAATTGGTCCCCAAACAAAATATGATAAAAGTTTATCAAAACCCTTCATTAAGAAGGTATATGTTTTCCATATATATATCAAAACCTCGGGATGTCATGTTCCGATACAGATCCAAAAGCATAAACAAGACATTATAAGCCTTTCAACAGTTATTTACAACTACTGGCCTATAATCCAAAAATCTCTCGTTGTCCTCCGACTATGCTCGGGGTCCACTACCTGTAATCATAAAACTGAGTGGGTCAGGCTTGGGAGCCTGGTGAGCATATAGGGTTTTCAACCCACAATAATAATATACTTATTAAGTTCACCAATCAACAATAACCCTGATTACCCATTCCCGTTGTCCTCACTTCACGTCCCTAAACACCTATCACAAGGGACCTAGCCTAAGGATTATCATCGGGATGGACACTACTGCTAAGGGGTTTCCTCAGCCATACATGTCCTTAAGGCAACCATGAGGGGGATGAAGTACGCCAATGAACATTTAATTCATCAACACCTACAAGTTGCGAACCTGCTAGTGTTCCACTGGACTATCTAGAAAGTCCGTGGTCGTCATCTATACTTCGCTAGATGACTACAACAACAACACAACATCGACATCGAGGCCTCTCACCATTTTAACACACATCAACTATTTCATCTACCCATGTTCTACCCAACATATTTTGTAGATAAAAAGCATATACAGTTTAAAACTTGTATAAAACGTCAATTCAACAGTCACCTCGAATAAACAATTAGCATATTTACACATAACACGTATTTCAAGGTAAATACTTCATATCTATGTGTAAATTGAAAGTAACTACACACTCACTTATTTTGGTGAAAATCGGGCAGCAATTCGTTTCCTAAAACGATCGTTTCTAATAAAACCGGGAGTTTTATTGAGAAACCGGGCTCTGCAAAAGTCGGGCTTCGAAACCGAAAAGATAAATTTTCCGGGCTTCTCGGGCACTTCGTGGGGTATTCCGGGCTTTACAATTGATACCGGGGCTTTGCGGGATGTTAAGATGAAGAAAATATGGAGAGAGGGGCTAAAAATGGCTAAATTCCAAAAGTAACCGGAAACCCTCGCAGGTACCCTTCTATTTATAGGGTCCGAAGTTTGATCCAAAGGCTGAGAAGTCTCCTGATCCGACGGCTAAGAGGCTTCGCAGGGGGGTCTCGCACATGGCTCGCATGGCTCGCACCTGGCTCGCACATGCGAGGGCTCGCTGTCGGCTTCTAAGTGGACCGCGGCTTGCTGGAGCACCTGCGAGGCTCGGAGCTAGGCTATGCGAGGCTCGGACACACGCGGCAGCTGGGCGAAGCTTCGGCTGGGGAGCTGGCTGCTTCGGATTGGGCCTCCTCCTCGGTCGAATCAGAAGAGGACACGTGGCTCGCATGACTCAGCAGCCTCGGTGACTCAGCAGCCTAATGACTCAGCAGTCAGGTGACTCAGCAGGACACGTGTCACTTTCTAAGCGAGGGTGACGTGGCAATTGTGACTATGCGAAATTTCTCGGTTTTCGTGCCAAAACTTCTAAAATCCATAACTTTCGCATACGAGCTCTGTTTTTGACGTTCTTTATATGCACGCGTAGCTAAAATTACGATCTACAACTTCCGTTTAGACTTTGTCGGCTAATTTTGACTTTAATTTTTATATTATTATTTTTAACAGACCGGGACAGGAAATCCGTTAAAAATTCATAACTTCTTCATCCGACGTCCGTTTTCGTCAGACTTTTTACCGTTGTGCTCCTAATGACGAGACCTTCAATTCTCGTTTAGGTTGTGTCGGCTAAAAATCGCTCGATCTAAAATTCGAGTTTTTAGCTGTCTACTACTACGCTGAAACTTCGAAAAATCATAACTTCCTCATACGAAGTCAGATTTGGGCGTTCTTTTTATCGAACTTCTCGGTTTAACGAATACTACAACTTTCGTTTAGATTACTAAGGCTAAAAAGTAGTTTATCAAAAACTCACTTTTTACGACATTCAGCACCGTGCCGGTTTTGTCGCGAAACTTCGACAGGTCATAACTTCTTCGTTATAACTCGGATTTTGGTATTCTTTATATCCCCGAAATCCTTGTTTCGACCACTACAACTTTATGTAAAGATATCGGGCTTATATCACACTTTAATTTTGACGCTTATTTTTATTCTTAATTAATTAAGCCCTAATACTTAAGCATAAAACACATAATTCACATAATATTCACATAACTCCTTTTCATTTCTTCAAAATGAGTTACATCGGTTAACCTAGACTATCAACTCAATATAAATGCCTAGGCTAGAAACACGAGTGTTACAGATGAGGGAACTCAGCAATGTTGGAAAAGGCATGAAAAATGAACGCCTTGCGGGTCAGTGGCATATCGAACTGAGAATCGATAGTGTTAGAACGATCTAAAGAGATCATCGGTTCTAGCCACAAGATACTGGGTGTTTTGATGGCTTCTTTCATCAACTTCTCAAGAGTCCAATGAGGAAAAAGAGTTTTCCTGCTCTCGAGAAGGTCGTGAGCTTCTTTCTGTCTTCGTTCGGCTTCTTCAGCCTCTCTAGCTACACGAGCGCTGATGTCAGCATCTTTATCACGACCTTGCTTCTTCAGAAGGTCGGCAATGGTCTCCTTATCATCATCGCTCTCCTCAGCAATTTTCTTGCCCTTGTCTTTTACACCCGAACCTGAGGCTTGGCCTGCAGGAGGAGGTTCGGTTGTGTGAGTTGCGGTTGAAGAAGGAGGCGGTTGAGACACATTCTCTTTTTCTCCCCCTTGTTTCGGAATGGATACGAAATCAAGGAGCCCTTTAATCTTGCTTAGGAGAGATAGGGCAGGAGCAAGCTTTTCCGAAAGGTCACGCCTCACAGAATAGTTGAGGATCGGGTCATGTGCTTCCAGGATGTTAGAAATAGCTGAGTGGACATCCGAAACACACGATGAAATTATCTCCCTTTCAGATCGAAGAGACTCAATCTCCTTCTGAGAGTTGGAGAGTTGAATACTCTTGACCTTCAGAGCGGTGGTCTTCCTTACAAGAGCGTCCATGAGGGAGTTCTCAGCCGCTAGATCTTCTTGAAGCTTGGCTAAGCGCTCCTCAATGGTCGTCTTGAATGCTGAGTGGTCATTTGAGAGAGTTTGACGAAGCATTCTCCTGTAATGACTATAACAAAGACAAAGCATTCTCCTGTAATGGTCGTCTTGAATGCTGAATGGTCGTCTTCAACATTCTCCTGTAATGACTATAACAAAGACAAAGCATCAATGAATAGTTTATCGACTTTTTCGGTCGCAGCCTCACAGGCTTTGGTTGAGGCATCAATGGCTGCAGTGGCGGAGTCAAGAGAGACTTGATGAGCTTTGGAAAAAGCATCAACAATCTTCTGAATGGCAGCCTTAGAGATGTTAGAGTGGGATGTAGAGGAGGAGGCGATGAGCGAATCAATTTTATTGTGAAGCTCCTTGAGATGCCTCTTTGTGATAGGATCATCGTCATCGTCATCACTCTGAACTTGATACGGACTATAATAGACCGAATCAAAGGTCATGTCCTCCCCACCGAGGAATGGTTCTTCACTCTCTGTTGCATGAGCAGGAGATCAGGGGGTGGTAAGGGTGGAGGCTCGATAGTTGTAGTAGGTTCGGGTTGGGTTGTATGTTTGGTAGTTGGTGGTGGTTTGGGTGCGTCAGTAGGAACCCCTGTATCAGATACATTGGTTCGTACTTTTGCGGTGGTGGTTGTTGCCTCAGTAAAGATAGGAAGGGTATTGGTATGGAGGTAGGTGGTATTTCAGTGGTGGAAGTTATGGGGGGGAATAGAAATAGGAATGGTAACTGGTGGAGAGGAGATTGGAGAAGTGGAAAAGTGAACTTTTGCGGTGGGGATCGTGGTGGAGTGTTACCACAAGGAGAGCCTTCAGAAGTAGAACTCTCTTCCTTGGATTCGCTTGAGGATGAAGTGATGATCAGCTTTCGCCTCGGTTGGGTTTTTCTCCTCTTCAGCGGAGGGGATTGGACAGCCTTGGTGGTTTTTCGTTTCTTGGGAGATGGGCCTTTCGCTCCCTTAGCAATCTGCTTGTCTTTGCCCTTGTAAGTCTTCTTTCCTCTTGGGGCAGGCTTGTCAGCCTCATGGATTGACTTGAGCATCTCTGGAGTAAGCTCTCTCGGACCAGAGCGTCAAAACTCCTTGTATGTTTTAATAATCCGGCTGTCGGCAGGAACATCGCCATACATCGTTTCAGGGATTAAACCGTTGAATGGAAATTTTGAGGCATCTGAAACAATGATCTTCGGTGTATGAAAAGTACCAATCGAAGACATTGGACAACCAGCAACAATGGGGATGTGGTATTTGTCCATCACCCATTCAGTAACGAGAGTCCAAAATCGAGCATAGGAAATCTCGGAATGCCGAGATGTAGAAGACAGGCTCTGAATGAGTTGTTTCCATAGGACTGACCCGTAGTCCAAATTGATACCGTTGTAGATCCCGTACAGAATCGATATGAACAGACAACTTGCTCCGTCCGATCCAGCACTGCATTCAGACAGCCCCTTGAACAGCACTGTAAACAACCCATTCCACTGAGGAGGCAGGCACGATTTCTTGAATTTTGTGAGTATAGTTAGCACCTCAGTATACCCCATGTTGTAGAACATATTAAAAAGATGACCCATTGGAATGGTTTCAGGGATAACCCTAGATGAATCGGGTTCAAATCCTAAGAGTGAGCAGAATGTCTGCTTTGAAATTGACGCCTTGTGATTAAACACATCGAAGAAAATCCGATCGACGACCTTGTCGTAGTGAGCAGTGTCGAAAATCTGTGGTAAGAACTCCATAGGAACTGCTTCAACTTTGGTGAGAGCAGGAGCAATCGGCGAGTACTTCAGGCATTCGATTATCTGGAACATGAAAGCGTCGTATGCATGGGGAGTAAGATCAATGATCAAACTCTATTGGGGACGAATCGGCAAGATGTGTGAAGTAGCATGAACTGATGAAGAATCCGCCATTGTTGTGAAGAGGTTGGGAGAGAAGAAGAAAAGTAGAATACTTGAAGGTTTTCTTGCTCTCTAAAATTTGGTTGCAGTAAAGAGGTAAACAATGGTTGAAGTTACCTTTTATACTGTTGGTAGATGAGAGAGAAGAATCTGTCCCAAATCTTCGGGGAAATACAAAAAGTTTTTCGGAGGTGATTGACGCATGACAGTTGGTATCACCGATGATCACGCATGAGAGAGAGTGTCCTCTTTTCCACCATCAGTATTGTATCCCCTCATGTGAGATACATCAGTCACCATCAAACACTTCCCACTGCTTTCGTCACCTCTTGCAACATATGCCTTTCCATGTGAAGGCTTTCTCACCTCATCATCCTCTGAGTCAGTAGACCACACCTCCACACCACCGAACTCGTCATCCGCTGCCGAACCCTGTACAATAAGAGCATTCATAGAAGGGTTAGTAGCAGCTTTCTTCCTCTTGATTTATTCAAGCTTTCTCATTAACACAGCCTCTTTATCTTTTTCCTCATCTTTCTCTGCCATTTTCTTCAGAACATAATCTTTAGCATAATGGTTCTTTCCTCCACGGTAATAGCAGCTAACGCCAGAATCTCCTTCAACTTTCGCCTCTTTCTTTGGTTCTTTTGTCTTCGGCTCCTCCCTAACTTTTTCAGAACTATAGCTTCCCTGCTAATTTCGGTTCTTATTGGTAGGGAACCTTCTCTTGATAAACCTTTTTGGATTAGACACCATCATTGCATAATCTTCAGAAGTAAGATCATAGTCTTCTACGTTCAGATCTACATCTTCCACTGCATTCTTGCCTTTTGATAGGAGGGCCAAGGACCCCAAGCTTGAGACCACATTCTTTTCTTGCATCACAATCTTTTCTTGGGATTTCAGAATTCCCACCAGCTTTTCCAATGAATAAGACTTGAACTGCTCATGAGCTTTAACTGAAGACACGACAGCTCTCCATTCAGATCTTAGGCCATTCAAAAAGGTGACCTTCTGTTCAATCAACTTCCTTTCTATATCATGTTTGATCATCTTGCTAAGAAGATGATTGAAGCGATCAAACGTCTGAGTAACAGTTTCATCAGAATTATGCTTAAATTCACCAAACTCAGACAAAAGCAATGTCTGAATAGAATGCTCCAAATCTTCATCTGTGGAATATAGCTCTCACAACCTATCCCAAATTTCTTTAGCGGTACTGCAGGAACTCACCAACCTAAATGTATCAGACTGTAGAGCAAATCAGATCAGTCTCAATGCTTTAATGTTGCACTGAAACTTTTCCTTTTCATCTTGAGCAACGTCTTTTACGTCTTCTAGCAGATCATTATACTCTTTCTGAGTTTTAATGATTTTAGATGTTCCTGAGTGAGCAAATGGTCCAGATACAATTGCTTCCCAAATAAGATACTCATTATCTTCAGATCCGATTACATAGTCTTTGAAATGATGCGCCCAAACTTCATAATCCTGGGTGTAAAGAATAGGAATTTTTGTCGTTGATCCAATGCTGTTCGATATGTTGATAGGATTAGATTGAGACTCATCCATGCTTGATCGTTTAACTTGTTTGAAAGATCAGACTTGTAATATGTAATATTAGGGCAAAACAAATAAATGTTGAGTTACATCAATTATGGAATGACGGCTCAATAAATATAAGTTAATGCGGAATAACCCTTATCATTTCTTTCACATAAAAGATGTGTATGAATTACACAGCCTCCTGCTCTAATACTAATTGATTGGATTAAAACCCTAATTGAGATTTGATGAACAAGATGCGGAAAATAAGAACAAACACAAATACGAAGATTATGTCCAATGATCACTCGATTTATTCAAATATGAGGAATAAATTACACTTTCAGCATAGACTAAAGAATCTAACACTGCATAAGAAACCTGGCTCTAATACCAATTGATGAATTATAATAACTCATGATCGATTACATCTTTGTAATAGGTAAATAAAGAACGTAAAAACAGTCAAATAAAACACAAGTATGGATCTGAATGAGTCGAATGATTAGATTTCTCGATCCTCAGCAGAGCTCGACTAAGAACTTTCGCTGTAGAGGATACTAGGGTTACAAAATCAGAACGATGAACACGCTTGAAAATACTTATCTAATCGTTACCTTCTAGAATGCATGCAAGCATCTATTTATAATAAACCCTAAACAAAACTCACGGATAGACAGGCCCATACCGGAGACAAAACTTGGACTTAGCTAACGAGCCCAAAAGACGCAACACAAAACTAGTCCTAACAGACACGATTCATGATGTTTCACATAAAGACATGGTTCTAGACCATTCTTTTGCCATAATAATTTTTGTTTGCCATATTCTCAAAATTTTACTATGAAAAGGGATGTCGTAATCATAATCAAATTTTGAGAACGCAATATATAGAATTTTCTTAAGTTGAACCAATCCAACATGAAAATCATATATATATTCTTGACTAAAGGTGATTAAAATCTCAATATAAGATCTTTAGAATGATTATAAACTCAATCTAAGCTTTTCATAATTGAAATGAAGGTTAATTTTCTCTCCTTTAATTATAGCAAAACAACTTTTTCAACCCCTGCAACCTCACGAATTGAAACATTAGTTTTCTATAATTAACATTGCTAACTTGCAATACATATCATAATTATCATGCTCCCACTAACATGATGATTATAAGCATAACACTTATGCTCCCACTAGCTTTGACATGTACTCAGAAATCAGCTATTGACTTTTTTTTACCAAAGTTCAGATTTCTGATACTCGATTGCTTTGATAAGACTTTATCAAAATCATACACCTTATCTTAGATAGCTCACATGTGTGTCTAAACAATTTCAGAACTATGAAAAGGGATTCTGTAATCATAGTCGTAATTGTTTAGGCCTTTGCTATTTCTCATAAGTCCATGTTAGTATGCCTACTAACAACTTTGAAAATGCAAAGATTACTATCTACTTACAAATCTACTTAGTGGATGTGTTTTCCTCACCATCATTTTCATGAATCGGAGAGAAACCTTATGACACTTAGATTTTTATGGTGTATGAGTTCCTACGCATATGAATTTGTCAAAACCATAATCACAAGACAAGGTTAGTGACAAATCTAAACTCATATGGATTGAACTTGTGCGATCTTTAAGTTCTTGCCATTTGGCAGCACAAGGGCCTCCCATAGCTTCCAAGTTGTTATGCAACCAATTGAGAACTCTAAGAACTCATATGCAGAGCCAACTTTAACTGGAATGGGCACAGAATATCTCAACACGATAGGTTATAAACCTCATGCCGTGTGCTAGTGAAGAACCTTAGGTTTTATTCTTGATTAGTTCTTGAGACTTTCAAGACCTTTAAGACTCCCACTTTCCTCTTGACATATAAGACCCTCTTGTTAAATATTCAAGGGATAGTGCGGATTCTTATCAAGACAAACACTTCACACAATTGGTGTAAGTTGGTCTTTGTTTTATCCAAAACATCACAACTTACCAACTTCAAATG
This sequence comes from Lactuca serriola, assembly GCF_051521515.1. Lineage (NCBI taxonomy): Eukaryota > Viridiplantae > Streptophyta > Magnoliopsida > Asterales > Asteraceae > Lactuca > Lactuca serriola. The sequence goes on from NC_136409.1 coordinate 82,058,770, forward strand.
TACAAGAGTAGGACACTTTTACTCTTACATTTGACACGTGTTTTTAAACCTTTCATTAAGATATGTCACTCAAGTTACAATCTTAGAGTATGACTCTAAGAATTTTTTTGGAACGAAGTATGACTCATCTTCTTGATTTGACCACTTCAATAATTCATAACTCCTCTTCTTAGCTATCAGAATGCACTTAGAGGATGAATTGTGATAAGGTCTCTTAGTCATTAAGATGATCATATAACATGATACTAAAGTACTCTCTCATCTTTTCAGATTTGAGAAACTTTTATCCTTCTGCCTAATTTGATTCTTCTCATTCGTTCTGCCATACATCGAGACTTTTCCAATGCTTCAGAATTATACATAGACTTATAAGTATAACCATATTTACTAAACTTTAGTAAATCATGACGAATAGTCTTATCGATTATTTTTGGTGGGCTTGATCAGTGCACATGATTGTGTACTTGATCCCTTTAGTCCTTTACTTGACTCACACATCCATGTGATCAAGTAATTAGTCTTAATTTTCCAATGCTTGAAATTTCTCATTCATCAAACTATACAACTTGCGTGATTCCAAGTTTCGGTCCAATTGAAACTTGGGTGATGAGAATCTTTTCTTATTTGGTAAATTTAGACATTACCACAAATGAAAGAATCAATTTCATATTTCCAGTCTTGCTATTAATGGAATCTTATAAGCAACAAAAATTTTCACAGATGCCATTGTAAGGGTATTTTAAAATAAATAAAATCAGAAATTTTCCTTTTATTTTAAAACTTTGCAGAAAAACTAATGCTTACAATCCATATGAAAAACTTGTTGTTATCTATTCCTAAGCAATATCTCATAACTCCTAAGAAGTAGCTCAAGAATCCGATCTTCAAACTATGCGATAGAAATCCATCTACGCAATCAGATTCAGCATATTATTTCTTTAAGTTTCTTCTGTTCTCTTTGATTCTTAAAACATCAACATGTGACCCAGTCACATCATGTATCAGGAATCTCAGAGTAGAAACTTAACAGAGTTAGACTATGGACTTTACCTGAAATAAAGTCAAACCCATTGACTTTACCATCCTTAGGTAAGTTTGGCAGCTTCGTAACCAATGCCCCTTCCTTTAGCAATTTAACATATGGGCTCTTTGATAATGATACATGGGACTATCACAGACTTAGCATTTCTCTTAACCATTTGGTCAACCAAGTTGACTATGGCCAATCCCTTTCCATTGGGAAGAGAATGCTTTTTCTGGATTTCCAGTGTCACCATTGTCAATGTCCATAAAGTTTTGGGAAGTCGATCTTCTAATCAAATTTGCTTTACTAGCCTTCCAAATCATTGTTGATTCAGCAATACCAAGCAAATAGATAAGATCATTAAGGGTCTTGTCATAGTCTGTTTCATAGGAGTCCCAAAGGAACTTACTATGTAACTTAGAAACTCATTGAACCACCAACTTTCTCAAGACTTTGACACCTAACTCTCCCGGTTGTCTATATGTGACTTTATCTCCAAGATGTGATCACACCTAGACCTTGCCTTGCCAATAGGGCTTGAGTGACCTTGAACTTGTGGGTTAGGGAAAATAATTGGAGGTGGAGGAAGTGAAGTTCCAATAGATTTGGGAAGATCACAGATGTCTGAACTAGACATCTTTTGGGAGATATTCAAGTTTAGTTGATTTAAAAGTCCTTAATATAACACCCAATATGAAATGTTAAGGCTAGGACCCAACAACCTATTTTATAACTCGGAAGAGGGATGCCGTAATCCAAGTTATAAAATAGTTTAAGGTAAATGACGATTTACCAATTTCCACCATGAAAAACGAAATATAATTAAGTTTTAATTGGATTTGAAACTCCTAGATCTTTTGAGATTCATTGAAGTTTTCAATGGCATGTTTCAATATCGAGTGTGCCCTTCAGGTTTTGTGACTGGGATGCCGAGGATCACAAAACAAGGTGTGAAGTAACCATGAAAATCACTTGGCACTCTTAAATGTTTATCACCCAACCGGTGTGCCGGTAAACCACACACGCTCCACCAGCCTATGATAAACTTTAAGAAAACCCTTTGCCTACCTTGTTAAATCAAGCTAGTGTGCCGGTAAACCACACACGCTCCACCAACCGACTTAAGCAAAGTGCAAAGTGTAATTTCATGGGCTAGCACCTTATTCACATTTTCCTAAGTAACTAAGATTGGGTATTTATAAAAGGTTTAGTTACTTAGTATTTATCATTAATACTTTTAATGAAGGGAGAACTTATAGTATTTGTCCTACCCGTTCGGCTAACGACCCTCCACCATTCAAGGAAGCGGTGGGTGAGAGTGGACACCCATTAAACTGCCATTTTATAGGCAGTAACCTTATGCCCCCCTTATAGACCGGCTTCGTGAATGAGGCCTACTAACGGTAAGACTGACTTTTACTCTTATACATATATATATATATATATATATATATATATATATATATATATATATATATATATATTATTAACTTATAATATTATAAAGTATAAGGGTTGAATTTTAACTTTTTAAATTCTAAGGGCTTGACATGGAATTAAAGTATTCGTAAGAGAAAACTTTTCAAATTCCAAAACATGAGGGCAAGTTTTGAAACTATTCAAAACTAATTAATTCCATAACGTATGTGTTTAAAGTAGTTTTAATTAAAAGACTTCAAGTTCCATAACTTGAGGACAAGTTATGGAAGACTTTAAACTAATAAAGAATGTAACTTTTCTTTATTTTTATCACTTATGGAACTAATTAAGGTTACAGTTATTTATTTATTTATTATTTAATGAAGAGACTCTTGGTCCTCCATAACTTGAGGACAAGTTATGGAGTCATAAAACCATTTAATTAGAACTAGACTCTTCATTTTTGTAACCTTTGCCAACTTTTATGAGTTTTATGATTCTTAAATGTGACTTTTCATATAACTTGAGGACAAGTTACAATAACACACTTTGGAATCAACTCTTAGATTAAAACGGATTGAAATAAACTATTTCACACAACTTTTCTATTAATCTAAGCAACTCATAAGAACAAGATAATTCAAATCACACTTTTTCATGTAATTAGTCTAAACCTTAAACTAATACAAAACATGAATCTATTGACAATTATCTTTGAAATTGGATTAGCATGAACATTACCACATCAAAAACAAGTTTATTAGTCCAAAAACATCTTAGGGTAATGTTCCTAGTCTAATTCCAGCCAAAAAAGTCGAATTTATGCTGTCTGGGGGTCCAACTCGTCGAGTACATGAACCAACTTGACGAGTTGGATCGATTTTGACCACTTTTAGGCATGGACTCGCCGAGTCTCCTGATGGACTCGCCGAGTCTGATGATCAGACAACAAATAGCTTCGATTTTTTGAGCATTCTAACACTCCTAAGTGTACATGCAACCCTAAATACCTTGGATCTATGTTTTCTCTATTATACATGCAAATATGAACATCCAAAGTATTATTCTAATCTAGCATACAAAACAATGAATATAACAAGATAGAATACATACCTCTTTGATGTAGAATTTCCTCAAGAAGCTTGAGTGCCTAGTGCCTCAAGTGTGACACCTCAAATGGCTCACACAATATCAATTGCTTTTGGAATAACCTTGAGAGAAATGTAGAACACTTGAAAATCGGCTAGCTCTTTTCTTCTTCACACTAGTGTCGTTTTTGCCAAGAGTATGATCTTTATATAGTGTTACAATTAGTGTAAACCCTAATTTTTATGACTTTCCATTTCCTTGGATCCATGGGTTCAAAGATACCATGGAGCATCCATGGAGCATCCTATGGGTTTTACCCCAACTTGACAATCAACCCATATATTTAATTAGTCTTCTTTTGATCACTTAACTAATTCTAGATTAATTCTTGATCAATACTAATTAAATAATCCTATTAATATATTAGAACTTATAATATATTAATCAACCTTAAGTATTATTTCTCTCATTATAGTCTATCCAAATGCATGATGCCATGCAACCCAAATGGACCATGCCGGGTCAGGTCAAGTCTTACCAATTATAGTTATGGACTTAGACATTAATCCAATAGTCTCCCACTTAGGTAAGTCTAAAACTATTATTGCGTATGACTTCAAGAACCAACTGGGAATCGTAGCTCTCAAAAGCTTCTGTCGAACTCTGACCTTGACGATGATCTCTGACCTTTGTCACTGACTTGTCCATTAGATAAGGGATCATATATTCCTCCATTCTAGATATCATATGGACTGAGACATGGATTGTAAATCATTCTCTCTGTCCATATTATTTAACTAGTATTGATCAAGAATTAATTTAGAATTAATTAAGTGATCAAAATGAACTAATTAAATATGGACTCTTATATATATGGAATGGGCCAAGTTCATTTAGGTTAGGCTAAGCTTTCATGGATAGTCCATGGAGTGTTTCACCCATGGATCATATGAAATGAAAGGTCATGGGTTTAACCCTAGTCTCCATACTAGATAAAGATGTCCTTGGTTGGTGAAATTGGCACTAGTGTGGTTACACTAAGAGGGCTAACCGATTTCACTAGAGAGAACCAAGTATCCATATTCTCTAAAGTCTTCCAAGGTGTTTTGGTGATTTGTGATTCCACTTGAGGCTTCCACACTATTGGGGCTAAGCTCTTAAAGTTTGAAGACATCAAGCTACATCAAAAGGTATGTCATCTAACTAGTACTCTGTAGTATAAGAGCTTCATAATATGCTAGTTAGGATTTAAGCCTTGGAAAGTTCTTATTTGCATGTATAATAGAGAAAAACATAGATCCAAGGTTTATAGGGCTGCATCTACACCATAGGGGTGTTAGAATGCTGAAAACCCAACAGTGGTATCAGAGCCTAGGCTTGTTTTCTTGTTATCCTTGCAAAGCTGCTTAAAAAATCGAGTTTTTATGCTGTCTACTCAGCACACTCACCGAGTCCACTGATGGACTCGCCGAGTCCAAGACAAAATGCATCCAACTCGCCGAGTTCATTCGTGCGCTCGACGAGTTGGACCCCCAGACAGCATAAATTCGACTGTTTTGGTTGGAATTGGACTAGGAACATTACCCTAAGATGTTTTTGGACTTATAAACTTGTTTTAGATGTGGTAATGTTCATGCTAATCCAATTTCAAAGATAATTGTAAATAGATTTATGTTTTGTATTAGCTTAAGTGTTATGCTAATTACATGAAAAAGTTTGATTCCAATTATCTTGTTCATATGAGTTACTTAGATTAATAGAAAGGTTGATTGATTATGTGTCTTTGATCCACTTTTATCTAATAATTGATTTTAAAATGTGTTTGTGTAACTTGTCCAAAAGTTACATGAAAAGTCACATTAAAGATTCTTAAAACTCATGAAGGACGGCGAAGGTTACAAAAATGAAGAGTCTTGTCTCATTGAATGGTTTTATGACTCCATAAATTGTCCTCAAGTTATGGAAGTTCAAGAGTCACTTCATTAAGTAATAAAATGTGTAGCCTTAATTAATTTCATAAGTTATAAAATAAAGAAAAGTTAATTCTTTTATTAGTTTAAAGTCTTCCATAACTTGTCCTCAAGTTATGGAACTTGAAGAGTTTTTTTAATTAAAACTACTTTAAACACCTAAGTTATGGAACAGAAAAGTTTGAAAGTTACAAATCTTGCCCTCAAGTTTTTGAATTTGAAAAGTTTTCTCTTATGAATACTTTAATTCGAAGTTTAGCCCTTTGAATTTTAAAAGTTAAAATTCAGCCCTTATACTTTATAATATTATAAGTTAATAATATATATATATATATATATATATGTATGTATGTATAAGAGCAAGTCAGTCTTACCGTTAGTAGGCCTCATTCACGAAGCCGGTCTATAAGGGGGGTATAAGGTTACTGCCTATAAAATGGCAGTTTAATGGGTGTCCACTCTCACCCACCGCTTCCTTGACCGGTGGAGGGTCGTTAGCCAAACCGGTAGGACAAGGACTATAATTCTCCCTTCATTAAAAGTATTAATGATAAATACTAAGTAACTGAACCTTTTATAAAAACACAATCTTAGTTACTTAGGAAAATGTGAATAAGGTGCTAATCAATGAAATTACACTTTGCACTTTGTTTAAGTCGGTTAGTGGAGCGTGTGTGGTTAACCAGAACACTAACTCGTATTTAACAAGGTAGGCAAAGGGTAACTTAATGTTTATCATAGTATCGATGGAGCGTGTGTGGTTAACTGGTACATCGATTGAGGGGTAAACACTTAAGGGTACCAAGTAATTTGCATGGTTACTTCACAACTTGTTTTGTGATCCTCGGCATCCCAGTCATAAAACCTGAAGGGCACACTTGAGATTGAAACATGCCATTGAAAGTTCATTGAATCTCAAAGATCTAGGAGTTTCAAATCCAATTAAAACCTAATAAATTATTTTGTTTTTCATGGTGGAAATTGGTGAATTGTCATTCACCTACCTTCAAATATTCTTTAGCTTGGATTACGGCATCCCTCTTTCAAGTTATAAAATAGTTTGTTGGGTCCTAGCCTTAATATTTCATATTGGTGTTATATTAAGGACTTTAAATCACCTATCTTGAATATCTCCCAAAAGATGTCTAGTTCAGACATCTATGATCTTCCCAAATATCTTGGAACTTCACTTCCTCCACCTCCTCCAATTATTCTCCTTAACCCACAAGTTCAAGGTCACTCAAGCCCTATTGGCAAGGCAAGGTCTAGGTGTGATCACATCTTGGAGATGAAATCACATACTGAAAAGCCGGGAGAGTTGGGTGTCAAAGTCTTGAGAAAGTTAGTGGTTCAATCAATATCTAAGTCACATATTGAGTTCCTTTGGGACTCCTATGAAATAGACTATGACGAGTCCCTTAATGATCTTATCTATTTGCTTGGTGCTGCTAAATCAGAAATGATTTAGTGTACTAGTAAAGCAAATTTTATTAGGAGATCAACTTCCCAAAACTTTATGGATAGGGACAATAGTAACACAGGAAATCTTGAAATGCATTCTCTTCCCAATGGAAAGGGATTGGCCATAGTCAACTTGGTTGACCAAACGGTAAAGAGAAAGGCTAAGTCTGAGATAGTCGCATGTACTATTACCTAAGGGTCCATATGTTTCTATTGCCAAAGGAAGGGGCTTTGGTTATGAAACTGCCAAACATACCAAAGGATGGTAAAGTCAATAAGTTTGACTTTATTTCAAGTAAAGTCCATTGTCTAACTCTATTAAGTGCCTACTTGGAGATTCTTATTACATGATGTGGCTGGGTCACATGTTGATGTTTTAAGAATCAAAGAAAAAGTAAAGAAACTTAAAGGAAGAATATGCTGATTCTGATCGCGAAGATGGATTTCAATCGCATGGTTCGGTGATCAGAATTTTGAGCAGGTAGTTATGAGTTATGATAGATTGCTTAGGAATAGATGACAACAAGTTTTCATATACATTTGCATTGTAACGATTAATTTTTCCGCAAAGCTTTAAAATAAAACAAAAGTTTATAATTTTATTTATTTTAAAATATCCTTACAATGGCATTTGTGGAAAAGAAGTGTTGCTTATATGATTCCATTAATAGAAATATTGGAAATATGAATTTGATTCTTTCATTTGTGGTAGTGTCTAAATTTACTAAATAAGGAAAGATACTCATCACCCAAGTTTCATTTGGATAGAAACTTGGAATCATGCAACTTGTATAACATGATGAATGAGAACTTTCAAGCATTTGAAAATTAAGACTAACTACTTGTTCACATAGATGTGTGAGTCAAGTGAAGGACTAAGGGATCAAGTACACCTTCTTGTGCACTTGGCAAAGTCCACCACAAAAGATGGATAAGACTAGTCATCATGATTTACTAAGGTATAGTAAATATGATTATACTTACAAGCTTAAGTATAATTCTGAAACATTGGAAAATTTTCAATGTATGAGAGAACGAATAAGAAGAATCAAATTAGGTAGAAGGATAATAGTTTCTCAAATCTGAAAAGACGGGAGAGTACTTTAGTATAATGTTTTAAGATCATCTTAATGATTTTGATAACTTATCACAATTCATCCTCTAAGTGCATTCTGATAGCTAAGAAGATGAGCTATGAATTATTGAAGTGGTCAAATCAAGAAGACGAGTCATACTTTGTTTCAAAACAAGTCTTAGAGTCATACTCCAAGACTGTAAGTTGTGTGACATATCTTAAAGAAAGGTTTAAAAGACTTGTCGAATGTAAGAGTAAAAGTTTTCTACTCTTGTACATTTTAAATTGGTAAGTTGTGATGTTTTGGATAAAACAAAGACCAACTTAGGCCAATTGTGTGAAGTGTCTGTCTTGATTAGAATCCACACTATCTCTTGAATATTTGGCAAGAAAGTCTTATGGGTCAAGGAGACAGTGGGAGTCTAAAAGATCCTGAAAGGGTTTCAAGAAGTAATCAAGAACAAAAACCTGTATTTCATCACTAGCACACAACTAGAGGTTTATAACCTATCGTGTTGACATTTATGTGCCCATTCCAGTTAAGTTGACTATACATCTGAGTTCTACATGTTCTCAATTGTTTGTATAGCTACTTGGAAGCAATGGAAGGCCCTTGAGCTACCAGGTGGCAAGAAGTTAAGATTGCACAAGTGCAATCCATATGCATTAGGATTTTTTACTAACCTAGTCCTGTGATTATGGTTTTGACAAATTCACATGGATAGGAACACTTACACCATAAAATCTAAGTGTCATAAGGTTTCTCTTCGGTTCATGAAAATGATGGTAAGGAAACTCTTTCACTAAGTAGATTTTGAGTAGATAGCAGTTGTGGGAATGACAAAAGGTCTAACCATTATGATTACGACATCCCTCTTCATAATTGTTTAGACACACATGTGAGCTATCTAAGAGAGGTGTATGATTTTGCTAAAGTCTTATCAAGGCAATCTAGTATCAAAAATCTGAAGCTTGGTAAGAAAGTCAATAAAGTATTGATTTATGGAAGTCTAGTTGATTTCTGGGTACATGTCAAAGCTAGTGGGAGCATAAGTGTTATGATATTAATCATCATGTTAATGGGAGCATGATAATTATAATAAAGGTTGCAAGTTAGCAATGTTAATTATAGAAAACAAAAGCTATCAATTGGGAAAAAGTTGTTTTGCTATAATTAAAGGAGAGGAAATTATACTTCATCTTAAATCTAAAAGCTTAGATTGAGGTTTTAATCATATTTAGTGAAGAATGTATATGAATTTCATGTTGGAATGGCTCAACATAAGGAAATTCTATATATGGGTTCATTATTTGCGTTCTAAAATTCGATTATGATTACGACATCCCTTTTCATAATCTGAATTATGAGAACTTGGCAAATAGAAATGCAAATATTATGGCAAAAGACTGGTTTAGTCTTTATGTGACACATCATGGATCGTGTCCCATATGCATCGAATATAGGATCGATTACATGTGCTATATTTTTCCTTTCTAAAATTTTCCAAATGCCTAGGGCATTAAGAAGGAAAAGGTCTAGAATTGGATATGACTAAAATGATTAAGCAATTGTCGAGGACAATCAAAGGTTTACCAAAGTTTGGTTGCTCAAGGACAATTGGAAGTATAGTATTAATTCTGGAAGGACCATATTGACATAATCTGTAAGGAGGCAACTCTTGTCCAGAAGTGATAGTCAAAATGGAATATGGAAATGCTTCAAAGTTAGAAAGTATTCAATCTGTATGATTAGGAAACTTAATGCAAGAAGGATGTTTCCAAGGAGTTGATCTCCTTTGGAATACTCTATAATGATTGTTGCCAAGTCTTTGTGAACTTGTGCATAATAATCACAAGAGGATCAATGCATATAAGTTTAGAATCTAACAGATTTCAGTAAATGGAATGAATTTGGAATTCTTGCATTTGCAATAAGGAATTGGGACTGTGAAATGAGAATCATTGGAGTTATGTTCAATCGATCGAGTTCACAAAGTAAGGATCATAGACAAACATAGAGTGCATACTTGGTGTATGGCAAAGCTATGGTTTTAGAAAAAACATAGTGTACATGCTTGGAGCATTGGACAACTAGTGTCTTTTAATTCAAGTACAAAGTTGATAAAACCGAAACAATGAATAATGAGTAATCAGTATGGTGATAAATAGAAAGTGTTTTATTTATATTCATAGGTTTTGATACCATATTAGATTCATTTATTTTTGTGTTTCATTTTGCATGTTTTGACTTCCATAATAACTAGATTATTCTTCCGGAATGACTAAGTTATTCAAATCATCCACAGTCGGTCATATGTTGGAAGTAGATATTAATCAAGACTGTCATTGTGACAACCGTCAATTTTCGGTCAAATCAAAGTCAACTAAAGTCAACAAGTCAAAATGGTCAACTCAATTTGCCGTGAGTACTAGAGTTTACGTTATGTAATTTCTAAACAACTCTCTATTCTAATGAGAGATCATAAATCGAAAAGTGCGTACATCTGGATCTCCTTAACCTAAAACGGTGGTACGTGGAGAGTCAAACCGATAAAACAATGTTACATACTCATCGGGAGTATGCAAGATCCTTAAACAAGGCTTAACGGGGTTTACGGACCTTGCAGTGCGAAGCCGGACGCTCAAAAAGGTCACCAATGAAACCTCTCTCAATCATTTTCACTCCATCTCTTCTTATCAGAAATCTCTCCCAAATCTCTCCAAGAATGTGAAATCTCTCCAAGTATGTCAAATCTCTCCCAAATCTCTCTAAGAAAGTGAAATCTCTCCCAAATATCTCTCTATATGTGAAATCTCTCCAAGTATGTCAAATCTCTCCCAAATCTCTCTAAGAAAGTGAAATCTCTCCCAAATATCTCTCTGTATGTGAAATCTCTCCAAGTATGTCAAATCTCTCCCAAATCTCTCTAAGAATGTGAAATCTCTCCCACATATCTCTTTGTATGAGAAATCTCTCTAAGAATGTGAAATCTCTCCCACATATCTCTTTGTATGAGAAATCTCTCCAATAATGTCAAATCTCTCCCAAATCACTCTAAGAATATGAAATCTCTCCCAAATATCTCTCTGTATGTGAAATCTCTCCAAGTATGTCAAATCTCTCCCAAATCTCTCTGAGTATGTGGAATCTCTCTCAAATCTCTCTCGAAATCTCTCCCAACTTTCTATAATCACTCGGGGCATTCCGACCCTCAAATTTGGCGAAAACAGCCCAAAAACGGAAGTCTACGCGAAAAACGGACTTAAGGAGCCGAAACCACTCTTAGGAACCGAAACCCCTCTTAGGAACCGAACCCTTCTGAGCCGAAGGCTGCTGAACCGAACCCAAACGTTCGGCACCTTTCGGATCTGACCTCTTCTCTTCTAATGGCTACCGAACCTTCCCTTCTGACCACCTTCGCTTTTGAGCTTCGGACCGAACCCTCGGCCTAGGACCCTTCGCATCTCGCCTCTGGTTCGCATCTCGCTTCCGGCTCAGCACCAACCATGACCGAACCTCGGCCTAGGGACCGAACCTCGGCCTAGGACCGAGAGGCCTCGCTGGGAAGCCTTTTTCTCCCGGTTTTCGATTAAATTCGCGTTTTAAGCCTGTTTTTAATTATTTTAGCACGGGATTTTCACCCAAAACTTTATTTTAACATATAAGGACCCTTAATTATTAATTAATCATGTTTTAAAAATAAAACCTTATCCAAGAGAGTGGGTGAAGTACAAAGGTAGAGTGTTGACTTTACCTTATTTTATGACACAAGCAACCAATCCCATACCCACTCCATCTCACTATTCACCACCAGCCCATCCCTAGTGACTTCATAGGTCCTTTCTCACTATTTTCAACTATTCCCACGTTCTTAGGGCTGGAACATCTATCCTCTCTCCTCACACTTTAATCATTTTCTCATTTTTACCAAGAATCACACTCCAAACTCTCTCATCTTTTTTCTCTCTAATTCGAGAATTTCAAGACATACTCCAAGACTCTTCTCCTACAATTAGTAAGTATCATCATCTTTCTTATGATTATTACACATCCTCCTACTCAAAATCAAAGATTGCTTACACAAACATCATCACATTCTTGTTAGATCTTCGAATCTTCAAGTGATTCTTCAAGTGTTCTTGGGTTGAACACTTCTCTTCTTCAACACTTACCTACGGAAATCACTCAAGGTGAGTTCATACCCCTATATTTTCATGTTTTCTCATTTTTTTAGGGGGGGAATACAAGTTAAAACACCAAGAACATAACTACACTTTTCTAACAGCCTTCATCAGAAAAGTTCAACTCCATTCACGGACTGTTTTGGAGCACTTAAACATTTTAGTTTTCAAAACTGTTTTAGGTGTAAGTAGTTCCAGTTCTTAGCTTTAAAATGACTACTTGCATATCTCCATACAATTTTTCTACAATTTATGGTGATTTTTACAAAACTGCCTATCATTTCAAACACCAATCCGGACCAGTCTGTGATTATGGACTTTTTCACCCAAGTTGGAGATCATTAAAAATCATGATAAAAATTATTAGTAAACTAGACTCATTTTAGGAACTCTCAGAATTTACGGATCTAGTTTTCGAATTCGTATGATTTTTCTATGACTTTTCAAAAACAGTGTAGAAAGGTTGAAAATTTGTTAACAGCTTATAACTTTCTTAACACTTTGTATTATGTTGAGCAAAGTGTATAACGATAAGTTCTAAATATTGAATGTGTTTCCTTGTTATTTTATCATCATAAAATGAAACATAGTCATTCATGATAAGATTATTCATTATTTTAGAACACGTATATTAAGCTATAATGAGCATAGTTTATGGATTCATAGCATTAAGGCATTTTCATAAAAGAATTCTTATACATTACAAACGTTTTGGATAAACTATAATAGGTATAGTTTATGTATCATTTACTTCTCAAACTTATTTACCAAAGGTTTTCAATTTAGTTCACGTAAATCTGTTAATGAATAAATTTGTGAGTCATTCCCTTCGGGTTACTTCCAAAGTAACAAAGTCAAAAAGTCCTGTAAATTGTAACCAGAGTCTCTTGTAGGGAGAACGTGATAGTTGTGTATAGATCTATATTGGGTTTGACAAACCCACACCAGAGCTGCTTGCAACAGCTAGACCGGCAGGTCTGTGGTGACAAGTGTCATTTAACGGCGACACCTGAAGAACGTCGTATTACGAGGCCGTCTATGTCAAGTATGGTTATGATAGCTCACATGTGGTATTAACAATCATAAGATTTACGGGTTCTAACTTTAAATTAGCGAGTTATGTCTATTTAGCTCACTGAAATTACTTTAAGTATGGAAAAATACTTATACGCCTTCATATCAAAAAGGGTTTTATGTCGATTTAAAATCACTTTTACATCAACAATTACATACTTTATTGTATACTTTCGGTCTTGGTATTTAAGACTACACATCATTCATTACGGGATTTTTCTCACATCAGAAAGGGTTTTATGCCGATTTAAAACCACTTTTATATCTTTAAGTATGACAAATAGTTGTTCATTTTCGGTCCTGGTATTTAGGACTACATAACTTTTGTAAGGAAAATATTGGATTTTTCTTGGTATCATACATCTCTTTACAAAGATCGATTTTCAAACTCTTACTGTCAAAAGCTTATGAACTCACCAACCTTTGTGTTGACACTTTTCAAAACTACTTGTATTCTCAGGAATTCAGTGAAACAGGAAATCAACCATGTTTTGAGGATGGGACGATAAATCGTCGAACAGTTCATTTTGTATCATTATGTAATTGATTTGAATCATGTAAACATATACTTTGGTGTAACTTTTTCAATTATATTTATGATGGTTGTATTTACTTTGACCACTATTATACTCGTTGTTGTGATACTCTACATGAAGTCCTGCACCCCCGGACGTTTCCGCCATCCTTGGTTTGGGGGTGTGACAGTCATGGGTTGGCTTGTAGTGGTCCAAGTTGGTGGACAAAGTTGTGATACAACACTCATGAGTGCTCATAAGTTTTGAGTATTGGATTCAACCTGCGCTCATTTGAATCACTTCATGGATTTTATCACGAGGGATCATGAGACGATAATATCTTATATTCTTCAAACCTAGAGATATGAGTTTTACTATGAGTTGATAGTACATTGATTGCATGAAAACGCATTGGTAACTCGATGTTATAAAATGTGCCTTTGTGTATGATTCAACAAGTAGCAGAACAAGCCATATGAGTCGAAGTTTATCCATTCCTTTTGACTTCGGGATAAAAGCGATATTTGTGGGCCCCTCGATGATTTAATGATGACACATGTGAGTGCTTGGCCAAGCCAGGACTGATTTGATTTGTTCAATCAGTCAGTCATCATGAATTGGAAATCGGGAAACAACAAATGGACAGAGAGAATGATTATAATCCATGTCTCAGTCCATATGATATCTAGAATGGAGGAATATATGATCCCTTATCTAATAGACAAGTTCGTTGACAAAGATCAGAGTTCGACAGCGGCTTTAAGAGCTACGATTGCCAGTTAGGTTTTGAAGTCATACTCAATAATAGTTTTAGACTTATCCAAGTGGGTGACTGTTGGATTAATGTCTAAGTCCATAACTATATTTGGTATGTACTTGACCCGACCCGACATGGTCCATTTGGGTTGCACTTCACCAACACACTTTATATGGATAATCTTTTGAGAATAGTATACTTATGATTAATATTAATATATTATAAGTTCTAATATATTGTCACACCCCCAAACTGGAACGGCGGAAACGTTCGGGGGCGGATGACTTCATGTGGTAACGTAACAATTGAATACATAGTAATGAAAGCAATATAACCATCATATATATAATTGAAAGTTTACATTGTTAAAAGATACATGTTCAAAACCAATTACAATATGATGCAAAAATATGAATTTAAACTGGCATGGCGCCGTATCGTCCCTTCTTCAAAAGCTGTTTTTTACCTATAATTACTGAATCCCTGGGACATACAAGTGGTTTTGAAAGAGTGGCTCAACATTTAAGCTGGTGAGTTTCATAAGTATTAAATGAAAACGTTTGTATGAAATGAAATGTTTTGTTTTTGTTTGTTTGTTCCTAGAAAATCCCATATTTTTTACTAGCATAAATGTAACCTTCTATCAAGACCAATGTTTGTTTCTCGAAAATTTATGTTTTTCCGTATGTGGTTAGTGGTTTGGAAGTTCCAAAATTGTATCATAATAAGATTTTTCATGCCTAAAGTAGTTAATTTATGTATGTATAAAATTTCCAATACGTCTGAAAAACCCCGTAAATCAATGTATTTTTAATACTCCATGTGAGTTTTATAACCATGCTATTGACTAGAAATGCCTATACACAACGTTCTTCAGGCGTTGGAATGTTCTGACGTTTGTCACCCCAAATGGTGTACTGTAGCTAACAGTCAGGGCGCGGGGTTGTCAATCCCGTATAGATCTATACACAAAGACCATACTCCCCCTCCAAGGGATTCTGGTATATAATACAGGACTTGAAATGTGTACTCGAACGTACATGAAGTTAATGTCTTACAAAACTTTGTATAAAACAGATATACGTGTGAAAGTAACTTCTTGAAATAGTGTTTCTAGTATGTAAAAGTTCGTGATGTTCTCGTAAGACTATACCTATTATAGTTTTCTAAATGTGTGTCTCGTCTGTATTGTAAACCTTAGTGAAATTCTCCCTTGTTATGAAAAGTATAACTTTTGTAGTACCAAAAATGGACACATATACATACAATATAAGCAGAGTGTTTGATTTATATATATAACAACATTTTTCATTTCAAAAGACAAGATGTTATCGTGATATGTTCTGCATAAGAAAGTTTCCCTATAATAGTTATAAATCACATATGATTCCATTCATAAAAAGTGTATAATGAATCTTTATATAACACACGATAATAATCTTGTGTTTTACTTGTATTTCCCCCCTTAAAAGCATATAAAAGCATTTATAAAACATTTAAAAGTGTGGATTATAAGGGTATGAACTCACTTGAAAGATCGAAGAAGGCGAGATGAAAACCGAGCAGAACTTCGACTCGAGAAAGCGGATTTTCTCGGGATTCTCGGGAATCTCGCGAGCAGAAACGACCTTTGGGACTTGAGCAAGGAAACCGGGCTTCGGGATAGCACGTGCACGGAAAATGAGGCAAAAATGCAAGAAAGTTGAGAGAAATTAAGCCATTTCTTCGGAACCCTTGCATCCCTTTTATAAGGGCTGGGAACCGCCTCGGTACACTGGGCGTACGCGAGTATGCTGGGCGTACGCGTGCGTCATGCGTGACCTCCTCCTCGATTGCCTCGGAGCTTCGGATGCGACGGGGCATAGACTCGCATAGGGGCGACGTGGACGATCCGAGGCCTAGTCCTCGAGTACGCTGGGCGTACGAGTGTACGCTAGGCGTAACTCGGATCGGCCTGGGGACTCCTCCTTCGGATAATACCGAGATTAAATAATAAAATTTATATTTTGTTTATTTTATAAACTTCAAAAATTCATAACTTCTTCATATGAACTCTGCTTTTGACGTTCTTTATATGCACGCATAGGTGAGACTACGCTCTACAACTTTCGTTTAGATTCCGTCGGCAAATTTTGAAATTATTTTTATTATTTATTTTTAAAAGGTCGCGGTAAGAAAACTTCGTTTAGAAATTCATAACTTCATTATCTGACGTCTGATTTTGCCAGACTTTTTACCGTTGTAATACCATTGTCGAGACCTTCGATTCTCATTTATGTCATTCCGGCCAAACGTCACTCTATCTCCGTTTCGAGTTTTTAGTTGTCTGTCGCTACGCCGAACTTGGAAAAATCATAACTTCTTTATACGAAGTCAGATTTGGGCGTTCTTTTTACGTACGATCATGGTTTAATGTCATCTAACATAGTAGGTAATTAATTTGATATTTTTAAACATTTTATTTTCGAAGTTAATTTTATTATATCAAAAGTGGTTACAATACTTGACTTTTTAGGTCATTACATAGAGTTGAAATATCAGGTTGTCACATCATCCCCCGTTAGAGGGAATTTCGTCCCGAAATTTAAAGTAAGAAAGATACTTGTGAATTAGAGAAAAAGATGTGGGTACTTTTGTTTCATCTGATCTTCGCGTTCCCATGTGAATTCAGGTCCTCACTTGGCATTCCAGCGAACCTTCACGATGGGTATGCGACTTTGTTTCGTTTTTTTGACCTCTCGGTCCATGATTTCTACTGGTTCTTCCACAAAGTTGAGGCTCTCGTTGATCTCGATCTCGTCGAGTGGAATAATAAGAGTCTCATCGGACAGACACTTTCTCAAGTTAGAGACATGGAAGTTTGGATGTATGTTACTAAGTTCACGTGGTAGATTAAGCTTGTACGCTACAGGGTCGATTCTGGCGAGAATCTCGAAAGGCCCTACATACCTTGGATTTAGCTTTCCACGCTTTCCGAAGCGTATCAAGCCCTTCCAGGGTGAGACCTTCAATAGAACACGGTCTCCTACCTAGAATTCCAAAGGTTTCCTCCTTTGGTCAGCATAGCTTTTCTGTCGGTCTCTAGAGGCTTTCAACCGTTCACGAATCTGAACGATCTTCTCTGTCGTTTCCCGTATGATTTCCGGACCGTTGAGAGTGCTTTCAGGAACTCGTCCTTTAGCTAACTGTGTGTCGCCAACTTCAGTCCAGCACAGAGGGGACCTGCACTTACGGCCATAGAGGGCTTGAAATGGAGCAACCTTTATGCTCGTATGATAACTATTGTTGTATGAAAATTCGACAAGGGGTAAATGGATATCCCATGCCTTTCCAAAGTCAATCACACAGGCTCTCAGCATATATTCTAAGGTTTGTATCGTTCTCTCAATTTGCCCGTCTGTTTGTGGATGGTAGGCTGTACTCATGTCTAGCCTAGTCCCTAGGGAACTTTGTAGTGACTGCCAGAACCTTGACGTGAATCTACTATCTCTATCGGAGATAATGGATATCGGAACACCATGCAGTCGCACTATTTCCTTTATGTAAGTTCTTGTAAGTCTTTGCATCTTGTCAGTCTCTTTGATTGGTAGAAAATGCGCGGATTTGGTCAATCTGTCGACGATGACCCATATGGTATCGAGTCCACCCGTTGTCTTGGTCAACTTGGTTATGAAGTCCATAGTAATTCGTTCCCATTTACATTCCAGTATCTACGGTTGTTGCAGTAATCCTGAAATTTTCTGATACTCGACCTTAACCTTAGCGCAAGGAAGGCATTTACTTACGAAGGTAGCAATTTGTACTTTCATGTTAGGTCAGCAGTACAGTTTCTTAAGATCCAGATACATTTTATCTGAACCTGGGTGAATGGAATACCTCGTGTTGTGTGCTTCGGTCATGACCACGTCTCTGAAGCCACCATGTCTCGGTGTCCAGATACGGTCCATGAGATAATATGCTCCCCCACTCTTGATTTCTAGATTCTTTTATGTTCCTCTCAGGGATTCACCCGCCACATGTTCAGGTTGCAAAGCTTCCAGTTGAGCCTCCTTAATTTGTGTGGATAAGTGGGAATGGATAGTCATAGTCAGATATTTGACTCTCCGACTAGTGTATTCTTTTCGACTGAGGGCGTCATCTACTACATTGGCCTTGCCAGGATGATAAGGAATATCACATTCGTAGTCATTGAGTAGCTCGACCCATTGTCATTGTCGCATGTTGAGCTCCTTCTGATCGAAAATGTGTTGAAGGCTCTTGTGGTCGGTGAAAATAGTACTTTTTGTTCCGTACAGGTAGTGAATCCATATCTTCAAAGCAAATACCACTGCTCCTAACTCAAGATCGTGTGTAGTATAGTTTAATTCGTGTATCTTAAGCTGACGGGAGGCATAGGTAAAAACCTTCCCTCTTTGCATAAGAACACAAACAAGTCCTTGATTTGATGTATCGCAATATACTATGAAATATTCTATCCCTTCGGGGAGGGATAGTATCGGTGCGGTGCACAAGCCTTGTTTCATTGTTTGGAACGTTTTCTCTTGTTTTGCTTCCCAGTCAAAGGCCACGCCTTTCTGGGTTAATGTAGTAAGAGGTTTCGCAATGCTAGAGAAGTTCTTTATGAGTCTGCGATAGTAGCCAGCGAGACCCAGAAATTGACGAATCTCTGTAGGCGTCTTTGGTGTCGACCAGTTCTCAATGGCCTTAATTTTGGAGGGGTCCACGTGTATCCCTTTTTTGCAAACTAGGTGACCTAGAAATTCGACTCTTCGAATCCAAATTTCGCATTTAGAGAACTTCGTATACAGCTTCTCCGATCCTAGTGTTTCTAAGACTCTTCATAGCTCTTGACTATGTTTTTCCTTACTTCGGGAGTAGATAAGTGTATCATCGATAAAGACGATGACGAACTGATCCAAGTAAGGACGGCACACTGTAACAACGTGAATTTTCAAAACAAAATTTTCATTTCTTAAAACATGTTTTCATCCAAATCAAGTCATAAAAATCCAATGTATCATATCATAATAGAAAACATATAAATCCGAAGATCATAAATCCTCCATTAGTGTGTACAGATCACGCCGACGCCTTCCCACGGTCCTCGCTAGTACCTGAAACACATAACACAACAACTGTAAGCATAAATGCTTAGTGAGTTCCCCAAAATACTACTTACGCACATACGCCTTTCCAGGCCATGACCTTCCGGTCCATGTGTCTTAGGGGACTTCCGTCCTGACCCGGTAAACCTTCCGGTCCTACCCGCGTCGACCTTCCGGTCCACATCACAATGCCTTCCGGCCCATGACATAAATGCCTTCCGGCCCATAACTCAATGCCTTCCTGCCCATATCAAGCATAGCATACATAGCACATACAAACGGTTAACTTAATTACATATAATGCATACAACTCATAACATATTCGACCTTCTGGTCACACATAGGTACCCTTGCGGGTACAGTATAGTGAGAAGACTCGCCTCGTAGGAAGTCTAGAATCTCACGTGCTCACTATCTCCGAATCTCGAAATTAAGACCCAACCCCGCCTAATCATAACGAAATATCATTCTAATTAATATAGGCTTCCAAGACAAGCCTACACCCTTTTCATTATCCCACAGAGGGGTAAATAACCATTTCACCCCTCCTTGACTCAAAGTCCACATGTTGACCAAAACCCTAAAAGTCAACAAAAGTCAACAGACCACAGTACGCGGGGCGTACCAGCTTCTGTACGCGGGGCGTACATCGATGAACCACAATCGGGGGTCGCAACCCCTTACGTTGCGCGTACTGGGAGTTACGCCAGCGTAAATCCCTGATTCAAGCATACCATATTTCTTTGTCTTAAATGGTTAAGACGCTCCTTCAAGTTCCAGATCTGGCTCTCTTTAAGTCTCCTAACCCATAATGTCGGAACCTTTAAGCCTTGACATGGCTGTAAAGGCTCTTACACCCTCTAATACCTTTCTTTTCACCTCCAAAGATCTAGATATCATGCATTGCTAAATATTTACGTCCAAGATTACATTTTTATGAACATACAACTCAAATAGTACTGGAATATGATAGATCTAAGCCAATGGAGACTACTTGCTCATAAAATCTCCATCTTTGGGACCAAAAACCCTAGAAATTGGTCCAAGAAGCATATGATAAGAACTACAAGGCAAGATCTGAACTTTTTACCTCAGGAAGAAGCTCCAACCTTTGTTATCCTCGGATCTACACTTGTCCACCAGCTTCTAGCCTCCACAATGGACTTCTCTTCTCTTTTGCTACCTTGAAATGACACTTTGAAGCTTAGAACACTCACACCCAAGCTATAAACGAAGGAAAAACTCTCTTATGGTTTCTTTCTAAAGGAGGGTGGCCGAGGGACAAAGCCATCTCATTCCTTTTATAGCCATCAAGCCAAGTTAGGGTTTTGGGTCTGGACCGGTTACGCCCGGCGTAACCTTGGGTATGCCCAGCGTAACCGGGTGACAACGCGTTCAAGAAGGCGCGCAACGTACTCTTTGTACGCCCAGCGTACTCTCCCAACACAAAGGCCAAAAATAACAATTATTTAAAAGATGAAGGGCTAATTGGTTGTAGCTGAATTTCGGGCAATTCCGGATGCTGCTCCCGCATCTCCAACTCGGACTCCCACGTCAGCTCGGACCCCTTCCGATGCTGCCACTGCACTTGCACCAAGGGCACTTCCTTGTTCCTCAGAACCCTAACCTCTCGATCCCTAATTGCCACCAGTCTCTCAACATAGTTCAGGCCCGCGTCCACCTGAATATCCTCTAATGGTACCACGGCCGACTCGTCGGCAATACACTTCCTCAACTGCGACACATGAAAGGTGTCGTGAATCTGACCCAGCTCTGCAGGTAGATCCAAACCATAGGCTACCCTGCCTACCCTCGCGATTACCCTGAAAGGTCCAATATATCGAGGCCCCAACTTGCCCCTCTTCCTGAATCAAATTACTCCTTTCCAAGGAGAGACCTTTAAGAGTACAAGGTCACCAACCTCAAACTCGAGCTCGGACCGATGCCTGTCTGCAAAACTCTTCTGGCGACTCTGAGCGGTCAACAATCTCTGCCTGACCTGTTGTATCTTCTCTGTCGTCTGAAGCACAATCTCCATACTACCCATTACCCGTTGCCCCACCTCTCCCCAGCAGATGGGGGTCCGACACCTCCTCCCACACAACAGCTCAAAGGGTGGCATACCAATGCTCGAATGATGGTTGTTGTTGTACGAAAACTCTGCAGGGGTTAAATAGTGTTGGATTAGGTGTCTAAGCCCATAACTATAATTGGTATGTACTTGAATTGATAGCAGCACAGTCCTTTTGGGTTGCCCTCTAACCTAGCAATCGGACAAGGAAATTATGAAAGGAGAGATATTAATTTATTATAAGATTAATAAATTAATATAAATGAATTTATTAATATGTTAAAAGATTAATATATTAATAAGAAATCATTTATTTTAATTAATTGTTAGCCAGAAATTAATTAGAATTAATTTCGGGGTTAAAAGAATTAATTATAAGGTGTAGGGACTAGTTTGCAATTATCTAATAGTTGAGTGGAAGGCTCTAGAACCCCCTTGGATAAGGGTGGACGAAATCTTTAGGGGAAACCCTAATAATTTCGTCCATAGGGGCTTGGATAAGGCCCTTGGGTTTGCTTAGGCCCTAAGCAAAGGATAACTAGGGTTTCCCCTAAACCCTAGATCCCTCAGCTATATAAGGAGCCTCCTGGTTCATTTTTTGGTCACTCTTTTCTTTTGAAGAAACCCTAAGGGCCGAAATTTTGCATACTTCCTCTTCCCTCTCTCATCTACTTTCCTTCTTGCTAGTTTGGGTGTGATTCCATTAGAGGCATTACACTTGTGGTGCTAAGCTTCCAAGAAGATCAAGATCAAGATCAAGGGAATCATCAATTGTTTACTATAACAATTGAAAGGTATGTAATTACTAAACCCTAGTTTGTAAATTTCGATTATAGCCTCTCTCCTCTAGGGTTCTTGTTTTGCAATTCAAAGTTGTATGTTCAATAGATAAAACATAGATACAAAGTAGGTTGCATGTGAACTTAGGAATTGTTTCCTAGTTTATTTGTTTTACCTAAAACCCATCAGTGGTATCAGAGCCTGGTTTGTTTTAAATTGAATTGTTATAATTGTTGAATTGAAAATTAGGGTTTATAGCTATTAAATCCTAAAGGCCATTTTTTCGATTTTTAGGGTTGTGGATCTAAGGGTTTTTGAAAACCCTAGCCTCCAAAGAACCCTAATCGGAATTAGGGTTAGGGTTTTGAAAACCCTAGCCTCCTCCCTTGGAAATTTCAAAATATGCTATAAATATTAGGGTTTCTTTGTTTTGGATAATAGTTGCCTTATTGGATAATTAAGAAAAATAAGGAAATTATCCTATCCCCATATTTTCGAAATTTAGAAGGGATATGGATTAGGATTAAATTAATTGTTTAATTTAATTAGATAATCCTTAAAAGATTTAATAAATTAATTAAAAGTTAATTAATAGATAAATATTAAATCTAATTAATTGGTTTATTTAAATTTAAAAATTTAATAGTTTAAATTTCAAAAAAAAATATTTATATAAACCCTTGGAGTTTTAAAATGTTTTAAAACACACCTTATATATATACTGTAGATAAAAGTTAAATATTATATATGTATAAGAATATGGTCAGTCAAATCGCT
This sequence comes from Lactuca serriola, assembly GCF_051521515.1. Lineage (NCBI taxonomy): Eukaryota > Viridiplantae > Streptophyta > Magnoliopsida > Asterales > Asteraceae > Lactuca > Lactuca serriola. Next base: position 82,082,069 of record NC_136409.1, read on the forward strand.
AGTATGCCTCATTCACAAAGCTACTGTATAAGGGGGGTATAAGGAAACTGCCTATAAAATGGTAGTTGAATGGGTGTCTACTCTCACCCACCGCTTCCTTGATTAGTGGAGGGTCGTTAGCAGAACGGATTTGATAGGACAACTACTTCCCATTAAAAGTATAATGTTATTAAAGAAAGTACTAGAACACCATTTTTTCAAAATCCCAACTCTAGTTACTTTAGGAAAAATGTGAAAAGTATGCTAATCCATGAAATTGCACATTATGCTTTATGGGTCGTTAGTGGAGCGTGTGTGGTTAACCGGCACACTAAAAGGCATTAATAAAGAGTAGTAATGGGTATCTTATAATTATCATTTTGATGGAGCGTGTGTGGTTTACCGGCACATCAATAGTTAATGATAAAGACAATAAGGTTACCAAGCACATTTACATGGTTATTCACATCTAGTTTGTGATCCTCGGTATCCCAGTCACAAATAATAGAGCGTAATCCGAGATTAAAACATGCCATTAAATAGTTTTAATGTATCTCAAAAGAATTAGGAGTTTCACTCGTTTATTTTTCCTAATGGTGGAATTGGTGAATCGTCATTCACCTACCTTTATGAGATTTGAACTTGGATCTCGGCAACCCATTTCTAAGTTGTAAATCGTCATAGTTGGGTCCTAACCTTGATATGATATCTTTGGGTTATTATATTGAGGTGTCTTGTAATCTAACTAAAACTATCTTTCTTTTCAGATGTCTACTCCTGGAAACACTTCTGCTTCATCATCCTCCAGCCACAACTTCTCTCTACTAAACATCTGCTCCAAAGTCGTTATGGATGGATCCAACTATAACGATTGGATGCGTAACATCAAGATGGCGCTTAGATTCGAGGACAAAGAGTATGTCCTTGAAAAGGAGCTCAAAGAACTTGATGAGTCAAAAGTCACTCCTGAAGAGTATGCTGCCTACAAGAAACACTATGATGATGCTACCAAAGTGGCATGCATCATGGTTGCAACCATGTCCCCAGAATTGCAGAGGTATTATGAGGACTACTGGCCTTTTGAGATGAACAAGGACCTTATGGAAAAGTACCATAAGCGAGCTCGTCAAGAAAAGTTTGAGGTAGTCAAGTCACTCAAGGCTTGCAAGATGAAAGAGGGGGAATCGGTTGTATCTCATGTGAAAAGAATGCAACGCTACATAGAGCGTTTGGTTAAGCTCAACATTCACTTCGATGATGAATTGGCCATTGACATGGTCTTGAACTCGTTGCCTGATTGTTATGGTCAGTTTATCTTAACTTACCATTTGAACAACACTGAGCAGACTTTGGCCCAACTGCACAACTTGTTGCAGACAGCTAAGGCAGGGATGAAGGGTAAAAGTATACCCTCCACACCTGCAAGTGCCCCAGTCTTGGCCATTGGACAGGGAAAGGGGAAGAAGAGGAAAGGTCCTCCCAAGAAAAACTGGAAGAGCAAGGCTCAAGCTGTGTCATCTAGTAATGGCCCGAAGGCGAAGCCCAATGGTTCCACTCCCCATGTTTCTGATCAAAAAGAGGCCATTTGCTTTTACTACAATCAAAAGGGGCATTGGAAGAGATCTTGCCCACAATATCTGCAAGATATCAAGGATGGCAAAGTGAAGCCATCCTCGGCAGGTATTTACACTATTTCTGCTAATAACTCATTATCTTCTCGTTCATGGGTCCTTGATACAGGATGTGGTTTTCATATCTGTTCTGATTTGCAGGGGCTAAAGGAAAGTGAGGAGATAGAGCATGGGAGGATAAACTTGATCATGGGGAACAGAAAGTCTTCACCAGTGACCAAGATCGGATTTTATCAACTATTGCTTAGTAATGATGTTAGATTAGACTTAATAAATTGTTGCTATTCGTCTGAGATGACGAGAAACATTATTTCATTTCATGCATTGTTTAGATAAGGTTTTAAATATTCTTTTAATGATTTGAATGGTTCAATTTCTGTTTATAAGAATGGTGTTTTTGTGTTTGAAGCTCTACCTTGTGATGGTGTGTATGAAACAGTGACTTGTGTTGATAGCTTAGGAAATAGTGTACTTAATATTGACTTGTCTAGTAGTGTAGACAAGGCATGCTTGTGGCATTGTCGTCTTGGACACATTAACAAGAAACGCATAGCCCAACTCCAAAAGGATGGAGTGTTGGAATCATTTGACCTAAAATCAGATGATATGTGTGAATCTTGTCTTTTGGGAAAGATGACAAAATCACCATTCACAGGGTCTTGTGAAAGAGGTGAAGGTCTGTTCGATCTCATACACACAGATGTGTGTGGGCCCTTCAGATCAACCACAAGGGATGCTAATCGATTCTATGTGACTTTCACTAACGATTATAGCAGATATGGTTACATCTACTTGATCAAACATAAGTCAGAAACCTTTGAAAAGTTCAAAGAGTTTAAGCATGAAGTCGAAAATCAATTGGGCAGAAAGATCAAGATACTTAGATCCGATAGGGGCGGGGAGTATCTTAGTACCGAGTTCAACGACTATCTGAAAGAATGTGGGATAGTCTCACAATTGACTCCTCCTAGGACACGACAGTTAAATGGTGTAGCTGAGAGGCGCAATCGAACCTTTTTAGACATGGTTCGTTCTATGATGAGTCGTGCCTCGCTTCCTATTCACTTCTCGGGGTATGCCTTAGAGACAGCTGCCCACATCCTCAATCTTGTTCCTACAAAGAAGGTTGCCAAAACACCTTACGAAATGTGGACAGGGAAAGTTCCCTCGTTAGCACATATTAAAGTCTGGGGTTGTGAAACTTTCATAAGACGAGAGACTCACGAAAAGCTAGCAGCTAGAAGTGAGAAATGTGTTTTCATTGGTTATCCAAAGCAGTCTTTTGGATATTTGTTCTACAGACCTAGTGAAAACGTGGTGTTTGTAGCTCGAAGAGGAGTCTTTCTGGAAAGAGAGCTCATATTCAAAGAGGACAGTGGGAGTACCATTGACCTTGAAGAGATTCAAGAGTCAACCAATGAAGGAACCTTAGATGACACTAGCACTCAACCAGAGGAAACAGTTCCTGTTGAACCGGTTGATAAATCATTACCGCTTCGAAGATCCACTAGGGTGAGTGTGCCACCTGAGTTGTATGGTTTTCATATTACTTCAGATGGTGACACATTCATAAGTGACAGAACACTGGTAAACTTAGATGAACCAGTCACTTATAAGGAAGCAATGGCAGGCCCAGAGGCTTCCAAGTGGAAAGATGCAATGGACAGCGAGATTAAGTCCATCTATGACAACCAAGTTTGGAATTTGGTTGATAGTGCACCAGGTTGGAAGACAGTTGGGTGCAAATGGATCTTCAAGAAGAAGACAGACATGGATGGTAATGTGCATACGTTCAAGGCTCGACTGGTTGCAAAAGGTTTCACTCAAACCCAAGGGGTTGACTATGATGAGACTTTTTCGTCGGTGGCTAAGATTAAATCTGAAGAGATTAAAAACCTTTAATCAATGAAGATCGATTAGATCTTGAACAAGTATATAAATATAAAACTGTAAGAACGCAATAAAAAGAACAAGACAAGATTGAATCAAACGAGTCAAATGATTAAAACAAAATCCTCAGAAGAGCTCGATTAAGAACATCAACTGTAGAGGATTAGAAGGTTACAAGAACGATTAAAGAAACCTGTTATTCTCTAGAGTAATCGCTAATATCTTGTTAATCGTTTCTATCGTTGTAAATCCTTAACCTAATATGCATGCAAGCATTAACTTATATACAATGCATAAAAGGCTCACGGTTGGACAGGCCCAAACCGGAGTGTACATGGCTAAGCTATCGAGCCCAAAAGACGCAACATCAAAATGAACTTCAGCCCAACAAAATCTATTAGGATATTGCTCGCCATAGCTGCCTTTCATGACTATGAAATCTGGCAAATGGATGTCAAGACTGCCTTCAGAATCTGAACTTCCTCCCTCAGAGTTGCTTGAAGAAGAGGGAATTACAAGCTTTCGCTTCTGTTGTGTCTTCCTCCTCTTCGGCTGTGGAGACTACGCAGCCTTCGGTTGTTTCCTCTTTTTGGGAGAAGGGCCCTTTGGTGCTTTGGCCGCTTGCTTCCCTTTTTCACCCTTTTTGCCCCTGTTGGTCGGTTTATCAGCATCATGGATAGACCTGAGCATATCCGGTGTCAGTTCCCTGGGACCAGTTGGCCTGAACTCCTTGATCGTCTGGATCAGTCTGCTGTCGGAGGGCACATCTGCATACATTGTCTCCGGGATGGAGCCAATGAAGGAAAATTTTGATGCATCTAAGACGATGATCTTGTTGGTATGGAACGTACCAACAGAAGACATCGATGCACCGTCAGCAGTGGGAACATTGAACTTGTCCATGGCCCATCTTTTAATCAAGATCCAGAACCGGGCCAACGACACCTCAGAGTGTCGGGATGATGAAGAGCGGCTCTGGATGAGCTGTTTCCATAGGACCAACCCATAATCCAGGTTAATCCCGTTGTAGACCCCGTACATTATCGACAGGAACAGACGACTTGCACCGTCGGACCCTGAGCTCCTTTCCGACAAGCCCTTGAAAAGGACTGTAAATAGGCCATTCCACTGTGGCGGCAGGCAAGATTTCTTAAACTTAGTGACAGAGGTGAGAACCTCTGTGTATCCTATGTTGTAAAACATGTTAAACAGCATCCCAACCGGAATCGTCTCCGGGTTAATTCTCGATGGGTCAGCAGCAAACCCAAGCATGGTGCAGAAACGGGGGCGAGAAATGGAAGTCTTGTGTTCTGCAATCTCGAAGAACACCCGGTCGACTGCCTTGTCGTAGTAAGCAGTCGCATAAACCTGCGATAGGGCCACCATTGGCACAGTTTCAATTCTTGAGAGTGCAGGAGCAAGTTGGGAGTACTTCAAGCGTTCGATGACCGGCGACATGTAGGAGTCGTACGCCAGTGGGTTGAGATCAATCACCAGACATTGCTGAGGACGGATGGGGAGGATCTGAGAAGTAGCATGAACAGAAGAAGATTCAGCCATTGTTGAAGAATTGGAGAAGATGATGAACAGTGAAGCTTTTTAGGAGTTTTCGCTCTTGAGAAATTTCGGAGGCAGTAAAGAGGTAAAAGGTTTTGTGGACTGCCTTTTATAGTGAGGGATTGGAGAGAGAAAAATCGTTTCATATCTTCTATGCGATGATCACGTAGGAGAGAGATTGTCAGAATCCTAGGATCACGCTACCCAACAAGCGCCGTTTCAGAAGAAAATCGCTTCAAATCCGCACGCCCCTTTAATTGCCAGAAAGATGACGCTTGGATTTCGCACACGTGTCCATAAGTGTCAGTAAAAGCGCGGCCGTTTCAAATTCACACGCGCCTCCTTTTTACCGTCGTTTGAATTTCAAACCCTTTAACTCCCGCCGAGTCAGCAACCTTTCGTCTTATCCCTTTTTAAACGACATTATTGAATTAATGACCCACGTGGATTGTTTTTGACCACAACGTCAGAATTATCCACCAAGTAATAATACAGCCTGTAAATAATTAGTAACAGAATTTTGGAAAATCAAGGATTTTCGTGCAAAGAGTGTAAAAGAAAAAGAAATAAAGCAACTCTTTTAAGGATATTCTGTGATGTCAATAATGACACGAAACTGATGATCCTGGGCACGAATCTCTTCCTTCAAGGTCAAGAGAGACCTCAAAGTGTTAGTGTGGAATCCCGTTGAATTACGATCAAACACTTATTAATAAATGTTGAAAGGCTTCTTTTAATTAGGCTAATTAAGGGTGGTTTCGCTTTGATTCATCAATTCTATTCTTGATATAAGAAAGAAAGTGAACAAAGTACTTGTGAGACCGTTGTAGTCTGTTGAACAAGTAGGCAGGAAATTTTTATTTGAAAGTGGCTTGGATAAATATAAAATCTCAAAAAAAAAATTAAAAATTGGATCCCAAGGGAAGAAATGTTATGGGATTTAACAATTTCATAGGAATCACGCAAAAGAGAATTGAGATTTCATGAGGGTACATTCGTTAATTCTTTGGTGAAAGCTTGAGCAAGTTAATTAATTGTTCACCGTCAATTCATTAGGTGTTGAATTTTGGGTTTCACTCAGCTCGTAGTGACACGAAACTAAGATCATAAACACAGATGTTTTGTAACCATAAACCTCAGTGGTAGTTTCTGAGAGTCTCAAGGGTCACGATGATGAACCGAATGTAATGGAGAAGTGTAATGGGGATGGTGTAAGAAAACATAGTACCTCTGCTGCGAAAATAAGGACCAAGCAGGAATCTCTTAACTCATATGAGAAGAGAGTGAGGTAGCTCACGACTAGAATAAATGTGTTAGCCTTATTGGGAAGACAAGGTTTGTGTATACCAGGTCATGAAGGCTATTATGCAAAATCTTATGAGGCTTGGGACGCATACAACAGCATGCTTCTAGGGACATTTAAGTAAATCGTCAATTATATTCCCATAAACAAACAAACACACACAAAAAAAATATAAAAAAAGATAAAAGAAGTTAAAAAAATAAGTAAAAATAAGACTTAAAAAAAACTTTGGAAAAAAATGATAAACCGAACCCGAGCGTTCGGTTGGTTTCGGTTCCAGAAAATTTTGAAAAACCGAACCCGAGCGTTCGGTTGGTCTCGGTTCCAGAAAATTTTGAAAAACCGAACCCGAGCGTTCGGTTGGTTTCGGTTCAACAGAATTTTGAAAAACCGAACCCGAACCTTCGGTAGGTTTCAGTTTTGGAAAATTTTAAGAAACTAAGAAGTTTAGGCATGCAGATAGGAAAAACTTTTCACACAAAGAAAAATAATTTTGTACAAGAAATATACAACATTGAAAAACTACCTTTGAAGTAATGAGCGAGTCAGATGGTTGAACCGAACCCGAACGTTCGGTTGGTTTCGCTTCTTACGTTTGAGGTTGAGAGGTAGTGTGAGGTACTGACTCTGATTCCAACATACCTAGCCCTTGCAATATTTTATTGAATGATGCTTCAGGAAGAGCTTTGGTAAAGACGTCGGCCAGTTGATCAGTGGTTCTTACGAAGTGAACTTCGACGTTTCCATCTTCCACGTGATCTTTAATGAAGTGATACCTCAGTGCTATGTGTTTGGTTTTAGAGTGTTGCACTGGGTTATGACAGATCCTAATTGCACTTTCAGAGTCACAATATAGTGGGATCTTCTTCATGTTGAGTCCATAGTCTCGAAGTTGACTTTGGATCCAAATCACTTGTGATGTGCAGGATGCAGCGGCAATGTATTCCGCTTCGGCAGTAGACAACGACACACATGTTTGTTTCTTGGATTGCCAGATGACCAACTTCCCGTCAAGGAATTGACAGCCGCCAGTTGTGCTTTTTCTGTTGAGTCCACATCCTCCAAGGTCAGCATCAGAATAGGCTTGAACGAAGAAGCCTGAGTTGGATGGATACCATAGACCTAAGGAGGTGGTTCGCTTGAGATAGCGTAAGATATTCTTCACTGCCAACATATGAGGTTCGCGAGGGTTTGCCTGAAATCGAGCACAATAACACACAGAAAACATGATATCAGGTCTGCTAGCAGTTAAATACATCAGTGAGCCTATCATTTGACGATAGAGCGTGATATTAACAGCCGGTTTGTCTAGAGATGGGGTAAGCTTGGTGCCGAATGCCATTGGGACTTTGACTTTGGAGTCTCCTATCATGCCAAACTTCGCTAGGAGAGTCTTCGTGTAAGCTTCCTGATTAATAAAGATTCCTTCGGGTCCCTGTCTTATATTTAAACCAAGGAAAAAGTTAATAGGACCCATTGAGCTCATTTCAAACTTAGTCTCCATCAACTTTCTGAATTCAGCTGTTAAGCTAGGATTCGTGGAGCCAAAGATGATGTCATCGACGTAAATTTGAACTATCATAAGGTGGTTACCTTCCTTTTTGCGAAAGAAGGTTGGGTCAACCGAACCTTGTTTAAATTTAGACATCTTTAAAAATTTAGTTAGCGTTTCATACCAGGCTCTCGGAGCTTGTTTGAGTCCGTACACAGCTTTATCCAGAATATAGCAATGGTTTGGATACTTTTCGTTCACGAACCCCGGAGGTTGCTCCACATACACAGTTTCTTCGAGTTCTCCATTGAGAAATGCACACTTGAAGTCCATTTGGAAAACTTCAAAGTTTTTGTGAGCAGCATAAGCCAGAAATATTCTAACAGATTCTAGCCTAGCTACTGGATCGAACGTCTCTTCATAATCTATCCCTTCCTCCTGACAGTATCCCTTTACAACCAGACGAGCCTTGTTCCTTATTACATTACCTTCTTTGTCCATTTTGTTCCTGAAGACCCACTTGAGACCAACAACCGAAGCATCTGGTGGAGTTGGAATGAGGCGCCAGACTTTGTTCCTTTCAAATTCATTTAGTTCGTCTTGCATTGCTTGAACCCAATCAGAGTGATCGAGGGCAGTGTTAACTGTCTTCGGTTCAACTTTTGATACGAATGAGTTAAACATACAAAACTCAACCTTTGAAAATAAGGATGTCTGTTTTGCTTTCAGTTGTGATCGGGTCAGAACCTTTTCAGATACATCACCAACTACTTGAGAGATAGGATGATCTCTGGTCCATTTGGTAAGAGGAGGGTAATTCGGATCAAAGGTTGGGTCTAGTTCAGCATCGATCATTTCTTCTGGCTCAGATTGGCTATCGTAATCAATTGTCATATCATCATGCTCCCCCTCAATTGATGAGCTTTGAGAAACATGAGGTTCAGGGGTTTCTTGTGGTGCTGAGCCTTCAGGCGTTGAAGCACCTTCGGTTGGAGGGGTATCTTCGGTTGGAGAAGCACCTTCGGTTGGTGAAGGACCTTCGGTTGAAGTTGTAGAACCAGGCTCCCCCTGGACTTGTGAGCTTGGCTCCCCCTCGACATGAGAACTTGGCTCCCCCTCGACTGAAGCACCGTTGGATGGAGAGTCATCAGTGGGCGATTCTCCTTCATCCATTCTTCTTGCAGCATCTTCGACAATCCGCTTCATATGATCAACTTTGTTGTCAGCTGCACCTGCTTCTGAGAGAGAAGCTTTTTCCGGTTCGTCAAAGAGTTCCAAAAATTTCTCGTGTAAATTGGCGATTGAGACTGTGACTTGGCCAGTTTGAGGAAAGATTTCCCCAGCAGTGTCTTCTTTGGCATGTAGCTTCTTGATATAGCTATCATCAAAGGTCACATAGTATGTCTCTTCAATCTTTCTCGAACGCTTGTTTAGGACCCTGTACGCCTTGGATGTGAGCGAGTAACCCAGAAAAATTCCCTCGTCGGCTTTGACATCAAACTTGTTGCGGTGTTCTTTAGAGTTAAAGATAAAACACCTTGAGCCAAACACATGGAAAAATTTCACATTGGGCTTCCTGTTGTTTAGTATCTCATATGGTGTGAGCGTGAATCGCTTGTTGAGATAGGACCTGTTCTGTGTAAAACAAGCAGCAGAAATAGCGTCAGCCCAAAAATAAAGAGGTAAAGAAGCGAAACTTAGCATAGTTCGGGCAGCTTCACACAAAGATCGGTTTCGTCTTTCGACTATTCCGTTCTGTTGTGGTGTGTAGGGAGCTGAGAAATTGTGACTAATTCCCTTATCTGCAAGAAACTCTTCAAACTCCCTATTCTTGAATTCAAGACCATTGTCGCTCCTGATGTTGCGAACAATCTTCTTGAGCTGTACTTCAATTTGCTTGATAAACACTTTCAGCTTTTGAGTCGCTTCAGATTTGAGCTTTAGAAAGAACACCCATGTAAATCGTGAAAAGTCATCAACAATAACAAGAATATACTTGCTACCACCGATGCTTTCGATAGATGAAGGACCACACAAATCGATATGAAGTAATTCGAGTGGTTCAACAACTTTTGTGTTGATTATAGATGGGTGACTTTGACAACTCTGCTTCCCCATTTCGCATGCAGCACATAGATGCTCTCTGTCGAACTTGAGCAATGGAAGACCCCTAACATGACCTCCAGTGACAAGTCGGTTGATATCTTTAAAGTTGAGATGAGAGAGTCTTCGGTGCCACAACCAGCTTTCATCGGATTGAGCTTTTGATAACATGCATATGGCTGGGTTTCCTTTGATGGGTTTCATGTTCAGAGGAAACATTTCACCCTTTCGCTCTGACTTCAGAATCACTTTCTTTGTCTTTTTCTCTATGATTTCAGAACCTTCATCACCGAATGAGACTTTGAGACCTGTACCTCCAACAAGCTGAGATACACTGATGAGGTTGTGTTGTAGTCCTTCCACATAGGCAACCTTCATTATTGTAAAGTCACCATTTGTTATCATCCCGTATCCCTTTATGGTGCCGAAAGAATTATTTCCAAACTTGACGTTGCCACCATTTGCAAGAGATCTGTATTCCCTGAGCTCCTCTTTCCTCCCTGTCATGTGACGTGAGCAGCCACTGTCGATGTACCATTCTTCGTCGAACTGCTCGTCACTTATAACCTGCAAAAATTAAGCAGATTTAGGAACCCAAAGTTTCTTGGGTCCAGGTGAGCTTTTCATGGGAACAGGAACAGTAAGAGAGATGTCGACTAGATATGTTCGTTTTATGAGAGTTGTTTCATCTTTCTTTTTAATGGTAAACACTTTTATCTTATTAGGATGGGATGTGTTCGATTTGGACTCTGGTTTAGATTCATTGACCTTCTGTTTGCCCTTTTGTTCAGCGGATGGATGAGATTTTTGAGAATGAACAAAGTTAGCTTTAGAGCTAGATGAAGATGAATTGGTAGAGGTAGAAGATTTAGAAGAAGTAGAAGAAGTTGATTTAGTAGAAGAATTGGAAGTAGTGGGAGAAGTGGGTTTAGATGGAGAGAAGTTCTTGGCTGCAGACTCTAGGTGATCCTTTTGCTTTTGATCATTTGAAGGACAAACCTTAGAGTTTTGATCTCTTTTAACTTCAGAACCGAACCTTTGCTTTCGGTTGAAATTGTCTTGTGAACCGAACCTTGGCTTTCGGTTGAAGTCTTTCTCAGAACCGAACGTTTGCTTTCGGTTGGTGTTTTCTTGTGAACCGAACCTTGGCTTTAGGTTATTGTGACTCTCAGGTTTTCCTACAGGATTGTTTTCATACTACAAATTCTTGTCTTGATGTGAGAAGTATGCATTCTGAGATTGCCAAAATTGTTTCCTTTCAGAAAGGTTCTTCCTGTATCTTAGGTTCCTTTCTCTCTTCCTATTCCTCATCTACTTTGGTTGATGATGAACGTTAGCTTTCGTTTTCGGTTTTTCCTTGGCTGGTTCCTTTTGAACTGAAGGAATTTTACGTTGAGCCGAGGGAGCAGAGGGAGAGTCTGAAGGAGTTTCACTTTGAGCTGAAGTATCGTCTTCTTTTGCTGATCTTTCATCCTCCTGAGGAATATCTTTCGTATCATTGGTGCTTGGCTCATTGAAATTATCCGGCTTATTCAAGGGTTAGGTATGTATCTTCCTTTACTCATCTAGGAGGTTCTTTCAGATAAGCCAACGGTTTCGTTTGCATTATCTATTGGAGCTTCCCAGAAGTACTCATCACAGCCATCAGCATTGTCCTCGTTTACAATAGCCGCGAGTTCAGCTGTTTGATGTAAGGTCACTCCAGTCACCTTGTATACTTGATTCGGAGTGGTCCTGACCTTTTGATTCACAACGGCTTTCTCTGCTAATTTCGGGGACTTTTGTTGGGACAATCGAGCGAACTCCACAGAATTTTCAGAAATAAGATTTTTGTGGTTTTCAGGTTCGCTTTTAACAAATTCTGAGCAGTCAACCATGTCCTCTAAAAACATTTCACTCATGTTGTCGTCCTCATTAAGCTCAGATGCATTTTCAACATCAATTTTGTTTTCTGAGCTTACGTTGGCATTTAAAGAGTCAAATTTTTGTATGGTTTCGGTTCTCAGTTTAAGTCTATCATTTTCATCCAAAAGATTTTTTAGCATGTCCTTGTGGTCCTTGGATTTAATGAAGGACTCAATTTTGTCCAGTCCATACATGTAGGTCGGATTGATATCATCAGACGATATCACACTCTCACAATTGTAGGCTTCGGCATCGATTTCATCCTCCTTAAACTCTAGGAAGGGCAAAATCATGCGATGGATCTTTTGGCCTATTTCACAGTCTAGGTGAAGCTGAGTAATATTAGAATATAGACGTTTAGCAATTAAACAAAAAACATTCCGTTGTTTTAACAATTTTAAATTGTCTCTTTGCAAATAAATGTTTTCGTCTTTAACTTTAACTAATTCCGACTCCTTTAACTCGATCCACATTCTCCGCTCCTCACTCTTCGACGCCACCCTGCTTAATTGATCAGTTAGGTTAGAATTGGTGACTCGAGTTTGAGTTAAGCTACTATCTAGATGAGAAATTCTTGTATTAACGTTTTTTAGTTCTTTCTCATATGAGGATGGTGGTACTTTAGATGAAATGAAAACAGATTGTACCTTCTTTATCAGTTCATCAAGCTCATTGAACTACTGGCTGAGTGGTTTGGCCGTAAAGCACATGTCCTCCTGCACCTTCGGTCCATCGCTTCCACCATCAGTGTTGTATCCCCTCATTTAAGATACGTCAGTCACCATGAAGCATTTTCCTCCACTGCTTTCCTTCTTAGCCACATAAGCCTTTCCATGAGTAGGCTTCCTCACTTCATCATCTTCTGAGTCAGTAGACCAAACTTCAGTGCTACCGAACTCGTCATCATTAACCGAACCCTGCACAATAAGAGCATTAATAGAAGGATTAGCGGTAGACTTCTTCTTTCTCAACTCATCCAGTCTCTTCTGCAACACAGCTTCCTCATCATTTCCATCATCCTTTTCAGCCATGTTCTTGAGAACACAGTCCTTAGCATAGTGGTTTTTCCCACCACAGTAGAAACAGCTTACTCCGGAATCGCCATCCACCTTCGGTTCTTTCTTGGGCTCCTCAGCCTTCGGTTCATTGTTCATCTTTTTAGAGCTGTAACTCCCCTGCCAGTTTCGGTTTTTGTTGCTAGGGAATCTCTTCTTTATGAACCTCTTAGGATTGGACACCATCATGGCATAATCCTCAGACGTGAGGTCATATTCCTCCAAGTTGAGGTCTTCATCCTCCATCACAGCTTTACTTTTAAATAGGAGGGCCAACGAACCAAGACTCGAAACGACGTTCTTCTCTTGCACCACAATCTTCTCTTGGGACTTAAGAATACCCACCAGTTTCGCCAAAGAGTATGATTTAAACTGCTCATGGGCTTTGACTGTGGAAACCACTGCTCTCCATTCAGACCTCAGTCCATTCAAGAAAGTAACCTTCTGTTCGATAAGCTTCCTTTCAATATCGTGTTTGATCATCTTGCTGAGAAGATGATTGAAGCGATCAAACGTCTGGGTCACTGTTTCTTCGTCCCCTCGCCTGAATTCTCCAAACTCAGATAGAAGCAAGGTTTGGATAGAATGTTCAAGATCCTCATCTGTAGAATACAGTTCACGAAGTCTATCCCAAACTTCCTTTGCCATCGTGCATGAGCTGACCAATCTGAATGTGTCGGACTGAAGGGCGAATCTTATCAACCTTAACGCCTTAATATTGCACTGGAATTTATCCTTTTCATCTTGTGCAATGTCCTTCACGTCTTTTAGCAGATCATTGTACTCTTTTTGTGTTTTAACAATCCTGGACGTTGCAGAATGAGAAAACGGTCCATTGATGATGGCTTCCCATATGAGGTACCCATTATCCTCTGATCCAATCACGTAGTCTTCAAAGTGATGCGCCCATACTTCATAGTCATGGGTGTATAAGATTGGAATCTTTGTCGTCGAACCGATGCTGTTGGAAATATTAATAGGGTTTTATTGCGTCGCGTCCATTATGGTCGTAAAAACCTATTCAAAGATCAGACTTGTAATAAAGCAGATTAGGGCAAAACAATAAATATCAAGATACGTCAATAATGAGATGACGGCTCAATAGATATCGATAGTTGCGGAAAAACCCTAATGGAAATCTTTTTCACAGAAAAGATGTGTATCGATTACACAGCCTCCTGCTCTGATACCAATTGAAGAGATTAAAAACCTTTAATCAAGGAAGATCGATTAGATCTTGAACAAGTATATAAATATAAAACTGTAAGAACGCAATAAAAAGAACAAGACAAGATTGAATCAAACGAGTCGAATGATTAAAACAAAATCCTCAGAAGAGCTCGATTAAGAACATCAACTGTAGAGGATTAGAAGGTTACAAGAACGATTAAAGAAACCTGTTATTCTCTAGAGTAATCGCTAATATCTTTTTAATCGTTTCTATCGTTGTAAATCCTTAACCTAATATGCATGCAAGCATTAACTTATATACAATGCATAAAAGGCTCACGGTTGGACAGGCCCAAACCGGAGTGTACATGGCTAAGCTATCGAGCCCAAAAGACGCAACATCAAAATGAACTTCAGCCCAACAAAATCTATTAGGATATTGCTCGCCATAGCTGCCTTTCATGACTATGAAATCTGGCAGATGGATGTCAAGACTGCCTTCCTTAACGGGAAGTTGGCTGAGGATGTTTACATGAGTCAGCCAGAGGGTTTTGTTGATGCAAAGTTTCCCAATAGAGTATGCAAGCTTGAGAAATCCATTTATGGATTGAAACAAGCATCTCGCAGCTGGAATCTTTGCTTCCATGAGAAAGTCAAAGAGTTTGGTTTCTCTAGAAGTGAAGATGAGTTTTGTGTGTATATCAAGGCTAGTGGGAGTATAGTAACTTTTCTGGTGTTATATGTCGATGACATATTACTCATTGGTAACGACGTTCCAACCTTGAATGAAGTTAAGTCTTGGCTTGGAAAGTGTTTTTCCATGAAAGACCTAGGAGAAGCCGCCTATATTCTTGGGATTAGAATATTGAGAGATAGAAAGAAGAGACTAATTGGACTTAGTCAAAGCACATAGTTGGATAAGGTACTAAAGAGGTTTAGTATGGAAAATTCCAAGAAGGGAGAGGTACCTATCCAGAGCAATACCAAATTGAGTAAGACTCAATGCCCGAGTACAGATGAGGAAATAGATGACATGAGTTGTGTACCTTATGCTTCCGCTGTCGGATCGATCATGTACGCTATGACATGTACTTGCCCTGATGTGTCATTTGCTTTGAGCATGGTCAGTCGCTATCAGGGAAACCCAGGTAGAGCTCATTGGATAGCCGTGAAGAATATACTCAAGTATTTGCGAAGAACGAAGGACTGGGTCCTTGTACTTGGTGGCAATGATACTTTGAGAGTAGATGGTTATAGTGATGCCAGCTTTCAGACGGATAGAGATAACTTCCGTTCTCAGTCAGGCTGGGTATTCTTATTAAATGGAGGAGCAGTTACTTGGAACAGTTCCAAGCAAGATACGGTGGCTGATTCTACTTGTGAATCAGAGTACATAGCAGCAAGTGAAGCGTCGAAAGAAGCAGCTTGGTTGAGGAACTTCATCGGGGATCTTGGAGTTGTTCCAACCATCCATGAGCCTATGGAACTGTTCTGCGATAATGAAGGAGCGGTTGCCTTGACAAAGGAACCGAGAGATCATGGTAAAACCAGACATATCGACAGAAAGTACCATTTCATCAGACATAGAGTAGAAGAAGGCCATCTTATAGTGAAGAGGGTGTCATCTGAAGATAACCCAGCAGATCCCCTCACAAAGGGTCTGAGTAGGGCTAAGCATATTCAGCATGCTCGGAGCATAGGACTGAAGGATGATATTAGTTTTAGTAGTTAGATTAGTTTTGTTTTGAAACTTGTAACAAAGTAAATGTAATTGACTTTTGGTGATTAAATAATAAAGTATTATTTATAAGTTTGGGTTCTACCTTTTGTCAATTATTGTGTTTCATTTTTGCATGTTTTACTTCCCAAATAATAAGATTATTCAAACTCCACAGTCGCTCATACTTTTGGAAGTAAGTAGTGAATCAAGACTGTCATGAACTGGATTGTAGATTGTCTAAGGATAGACATGGCAATAGATTTTGCTGCAACGTTCATGAGTACTCAGAAATTGAGATTTGAGTATTGGATAAACCGTCGTTTAGAGTATTACTTCATGGAGTTCATCACGAGTAATACTGAGACGATAATATCTTATAATCTTGAAACAAAGATATTAGAGTTGTAATTTGCAAGTCGGCTATGCATTGGTAATACGAAAACGCATCAGTAACTTGGTGTTATAAAACGTATTATCATGTATGGTTTGATGAGTAAAAGATACAAGCATATGAGTCAATGTTTATTCGTTCCTTTTTCCTTAATGGGAAAAAGCAATATCTGTGGGCCCCTCGATGATTTGGTGTTGACTTATGTGCTGGGCCCAGCCAGGACTAAATTGATGTGTTCAATTAGAAGTCCTACATCATCACTAATCAGGAATCGGGAAACATAGATTCTGGACAAAGAGGTTGATTGCATTCCATGTCTTTTGTCTAGGGATATCTAGCAGAACGAAGGATTATATGATCACTTATCTTAGGACACGTAACTGACTGGGTCAGAGTTCGGCAGCAGCTTTTTGGAAGCTACAATTGCTGGTCAAATTTAGAAGGCATACTAGCAATTATACTTACAGACTTATCCAAGTGGGAGAATGTTGGATTAGGTGTCTAAGCCCATAACTATAATTGGTATGTACTTGAATTGATAGCAGCACAGTCCTTTTGGGTTGCCCTCAAACCTAGCAACCGGACAAGGAAATTATGAAATGAGAGAAATTAATTTATTATAAGATGAATAAATTAATATAAATGAATTTATTAATATGTTAAAAGATTAATATATTAATAAGAAATCATTTTGTTTAATTAATTGTTAGCCAGAAATTAATTAGAATTAATTTCGGGGTTAAAAGAATTAATTATAAGGTGCAGGGACTAGTTTGCACTTATCTAATAGTTGAGTGGAAGGCTCTAGAACCCCCTTGGATAATGGTGGACGAAATCTTTAGGGGAAACCCTAATAATTTCGTCCATAGGGGCTTGCATAAGGCCCTTGGGTTTGCTTAGGCCCTAAGCAAAGGATAACTAGGGTTTCCCCTAAACCCTAGATCCCTCGGCTATATAAGGAGCCTCCTGGTTCATGTTTTGGTCACTCTTTTCTTTTGAAGAAACCCTAAGGGCCGAAATTTTGCATACTCCCTCTTCCCTCTCTCCTCTACTTTCCTTCTTGCTAGTTTGGGTGTGATTCCATTAGAGGCATTACACTTGTGGTGCTAAGCTTCCAAGAAGATCAAGATCAAGATCAAGGGAATCATCAATTGTTTACTATAACAATTGAAAGGTATGTAATTACTAAACCCTAGTTTGTAAATTTCGATTATAGCCTCTCTCCTCTAGGGTTCTTGTTTTGCAATTCAAAGTTGTATGTTCAATAGATAAAACATAGATCCAAAGTAGGTTGCATGTGAACTTAGGAATTGTTTTCTAGTTTATTTGTTTTACCTAAAACCCATCAAATAGGTGTCCCAACTCCCTCCAAAATCCAAAACACACCATCGGAGCATATCCTCGAGCGTTTGAATCGTCCGCTCACTTTGCCCGTCCGTCTCTGGGTGGTATGCGGTACTAAAATGCAGCCTCGTACCCAACTCCTCGTGAAACTTCTTCCAAAATCTGGAAGTAAATCGTACGTCTCGATCTGAAACAATCGACAGTGGAACCCCATGCCGCGATACCACCTCCATCACATACAACTCTGCTAAATTGCATCGACTCCTCTCGCAGTCCTTGGTAATTTGGTGATAAAATCCATGGTAATCTGTTCCCACTTCCACTCGGAAATCTCCAACGGTTGCAGCATACCATGCGGACGTTGGTGCTCGGCCTTAACCTGGCGACAAGTTAGGCACCTCTCGATGAACCATGCAACATCCCTCTTCATACAGGGCCACAAATACTCCTTCTTTAGGTCCAAATACATCTTAGTAGCCCCGGGATGGATTGACAACTTCGATCGATGCGCCTCTTCCATCAAAATGGTACGCGTCCCGCCCACAAATGGTACCCAACTCCGACCCTGAAATGTCATAAGTCCCCGACTATCAGTAACGAACTCCGATACCTGCCCGACAACCCGCTCTCGCATTCGGTTTTCTGGTCTCGCAGCCTCAGCCTGGGCTCATCGGATGGTGTCCAATACCGGAGTCATCACCGTCAACCTCATACAAACGTCTCGGATCGGGGCGATCTCCTTCCTACGGCTCAAAGCATTGGCTACGACATTAGCCTTGCCCGGGTGGTACAGGATCTCACAATCATAATCCTTCACCACATCCAACCATCTCCTCTGGTGCATATTCAGTTTTGGCTGATCCATCAAGTACTTCAGACTCTTGTGGTCCGTGTATATGGTACACCGAACCCCATATAGATAGTGCCGCCAGATCTTGAGGGCAAACACCACAGTCCCCGACTCCAGATCGTGGGTGGGATATCTCGAATCATGAGGCTTCAGCTGCCTCGATGCATACGCTATAACGTGCCCCCTCTGCATAAGCACTGCCCCTAACCCCGATATTGATGCATCATAATATACCACAAAATCATGCATCCCCTCCGAGACTGCGAGCACCGGGGCTTCACACAACTTCTAGCAAAGTGTCTCAAATGAGGACTGCTGCTCCGGACCCCATGAAAATGCAACACCCTTCCGGGTCATCTTGGTTAGTGGCACGACGATCTTTGAGAAATCCCAAATAAACCTTCGATAATAGCCGACCAATCCCAGAAAGCTCCTGATCTCAGTGGGTGATCTCGGCACCTCCCATCTCATCACCGCCTCAATCTTGGCCGGATCGACCAATATCTCTTTCTGGTTAACAAGATGCCCAAGGAATTGGACCTCTCGTAACCAGAAATCACACCTGGAGAATTTGGCATACAGCCTCTCCGATCCCAGAACTCCAAGGATCTCCCTCAAATGCTCCTCATGCTACTCTCTAGACCTCGAATATACCAAAATATCATCCATGAATATGATCACCGACCAATCCAGCATCAGCATGCACACCCTGTTCATGAGATCCATGAACGCAACTGGGGCATTGGTGAGCCCGAAAGGCATCACCACAAACTCGTAATGTCCATAACGAGTTCTGAATGCAGTCTTCTGGATATCTTCATTTCGAACCCTCATCTGATGATAACCCGACCTCAAGTCTATCTTGGAGAACCAAGATGCCCCCTGCAACTGATCGAACAGATCATCGATCCTAGGTCACGGATACCGGTTCTTGACCGTCAACTTGTTCAACTCCCAGTAATCAGTACACATTCGGTGTGAACCATCTTTCTTTTTGACAAAAAGGATCGGTGCTCCCTTCCCCAACAGCTCCTGAAGCTGCGAGGATAACTCCTACATCTCTGACGGCACGAGGCGATAAGGCGCCTTGGCGATAGGTGCTGCTCCCAGAATCAAATCAATACGGAACTCCAATTGTGTTTCCGGAGGCACAACCGACAGTTCCTCGGGAAAAACATCCGGGAACTCGCACACTATCGGAACCTCGTCAACCGAACTTGGCCTCGCTGCGGCCACTCATGTGTGTTGGATTAATGTCTAAGTCCATAACTATAATTGGTAAGACTTGACCCGACCCGGCATGGTCCATTTGGGTTGCATGGCATCATGCACTTGGATAGACTATAATGAGAGAAATAAGACACTTATGGTTATTAATATATTATAAGTTCTAGTATATTAATAATAAGAATAATGAGATTATTTAATTAGTATTGATCAAGAATTAATCTAGGATTAATTAAGTGATCAAAAGAAGACTAATTAAATATATGGGTTGATTGTGTAAATCATCCATACTTGTATAGTGGGCTAATGCTCCATGGATAATCAAGTTGGGCTAAAACCCATAGGATGGTCCATGGATGCTCCATGGTGTATTTGAACCCATGGATCCAAGGAAATGGAAAGTCATGACAATTAGGGTTTGCCCTAATTGTAACACTATATAAAGATCTTATTCTTGACAAAATTGGTGACTAGTATCATTCTAGAGAGGGCTAGCCAATTTCATGAAGTGTAGATTTCTCTCAAGTTAATCCATGTGTATTTGGTGTTGTGTGAACCATTTGAGGTGTCACACTTGGGGCACTAGGCACTCAAGCTTCATGAAGACTTTCTACACCAAAGAGGTATGTATTCTATCTTGCTATAGTCATTGTCTTGTATGCTAGATTAGGATAATACCTTGGAAGTTCTTATTTGCATGTATAATAGAGAAAACATAGATCCAAGGTATTTAGGGTTGCATGTACACTTAGGAGTGTTAGAATGCTCAAAACCCAACAGTGGTATCAGAGCATAGGCTTGTTTTCTTGTTATACCTGCAATAGAAGCTGAAAAAACGAATCTGGTGCTGTCTGATCATCAGACTCGGCGAGTCCATCAGGAGACTCGACAAGTCCATGCCTAAAAAGTGATGAATTCGATCCAGCTCGCCGAGTTTGTTCATGCACTCGACGAGTTGGACCCCCAGACAGCATATTTTCGAGTTTTTTTGGCTAGAAATGGACTAGGAACATTACCCTAAGTTGTTTTTGAACTTATAAACTTGTTTTTGATGTGGTAATGTTCATGCTAATCCATTTTCAAAGATAATTGTCAATAGATTCATGTTTTGTATTAGTTTAAGGTTTAGACTAATTACATGAAAAAGTTTGATTTGAATTATCTTGTTCTTATGAGTTGCTTAGGTTAATAGAAATGTTGAGTGAAATAGTTGTTTTCAATCCATTTTAATCTAAGAATTGAGTATAAAATGTGTTTGTGTAACTTGTCCTCAAGTTACATGAAGAGTCAAATTAAAGACTCATAAAACTCATAATAGTTGGCAATGGTTACAAAGTGAAGAGTCTTGTGTCATTGAATAACTTTTTATGACTCCATAACTTGTCCTCAAGTTATGGAAGTTCAAGAGTCACTTCATTAAGGAAAAAATATGTAACCATAATTAAATCCATAAGTTATAAAATAAAGAAAAAGTTAGTTCTTTTATTAGTTTAAAGTCTTCCATAACTTGTCCTCAAGTTATGGAACTTGAAGAGTTTTTGGATTAAAACTACTTTAAACACATAAGTTATGGAATTAATTAGTTTTGAATAGTTTCAAAACTTGCCCTCAAGTTTTGGAATTTGAAAAGTTTTCAAGTATGAATACTTTAATTCCAAGTTAGCCCTTAGAATTTTAAAAGTTAAAATTCAACCCTTATACTTTATAATATTATAAGTTAATAATATATATATGTATAAGAGTAAAGTCAGTCTTACCGCTAGTACGCCTCATTCACGAAGCCGGTCTATAAGGTGGGTATAAGGTTGTTGCCTATAAAATGGCAACTTAATGGGTGTCCACTCTCACCCACCGCTTGCTTGACTGGTGGAGGGTCGTTAGCCGAACGGGTTTGACTGGACTAGAATTCTCCCTTCATTAAAAGTATTAATGAAAAATACTAAGTAACTAAACTCTTAATAATACCCAATCTTAGTTACTTAGGAAAAATGTGAATAAGGTGCTAATCCATGAAATTACACTTTACACTTTGTCTAAGTCGTTAGTGGAGCGTGTGTGGTTAACCGACACACTAACTTGGACTTAACAAGGTAGGTAAAGGGTGACTTAATATTTATCATAGTATCGATGGAGCGTGTGTGGTTAACCGGCACATCGATTGAGGGGTAATTTATTAAGGGTACCAAGTGATTTGCATGGTTACTTCACACCTCGTTTTGTGATCCTCGGCATCCCAGTCACAAAACCTGGAGGGCACACTCGAGATTGAAACATGCCTTTGAAAAGTTCAATGAATCTCAAAGATCTAGGAGTTTCAAAACCAATTAAAACCTAATTATACATTTCGTTTATCTTGGTGGAAATTGGTGAATCGTCATTCACCTACCTTCAAATATTTTATAGCTTGGATTATGGCATACCTCTTCTAAGTTATAAAATAGTTTGTTGGGTCCTAGCCTTAATATTTCATATTGGGTGTCATATTAAGGACTTAAGATCAACTATCTTGAATATCTCCCAAAAGATGTCTGGTTTAGACATTTATGATCTTCCCAAATCTCTTGAAACAAGCTTTCCTAATGAAGATGATGTCCCAGGGATATCATACTTCTTTCTCCTCCTCCAATTATTCTCCCCAACCCACAAGTTCTTGAAAAGTTTAAGGTCACTCAAGCCCTATTGGCAAGGCAAGTTCTAGGTGTGGTCACGTCTTGGAGATGTAGTCACATATTGACAAGCCGGGAGAGTTGGGTGTCAAAGTCTTGAGAAAGTTGGTGGTTCAACTACTTTCTAAGTCACATAGTGAGTTCTTTTGGAACACCTATGAAACAGACTATGACAAGACCCTTAATGATCTTATCTAAGATCAACTTCCTAAAACCTTATGGACATTGACAATGATGACATTGGATATCCAGTAGAGCATTCTCTTCCCAATGGAAAGGGATCGGCCATAGTCAACTCGGTTGACCAAATGGTAAAGAGAAAAGCTAAGTCTGTGATATTCTCGTGTACCATTATCAAAGGGTCCATATGTTTATATTGCCAAAGAAAGGGGCATTGGTTGCGAAGCTGCCAAAATTTATCTAAGGATGTTAAAGTCAATAAGTTTGACTCTACTTCAGGTAAATTCCACTATCTAACTCTACTAAGTTTCTATTATGAGATTCTTGATACATGATGTGACTGGGTCACATGGTGATGTTTTAAGAATCAAAGAAAAGTGAAGAAACTTAAAGAAAGAATATGTTGAATCTAAAGGCGTAGATGGATTTCTATCGCATAGTTTGAAGATCGGATTCTTGAGCTACTTCTTAGGAGTTATGAGATATTGCTTAGGAATAGATAACAACAAGTTTTCATATGGATTGTAAGGATAAGTTTTCCGCAAAGTTTTAAAATAAAAGAAAATTTTTGATCTTATTTATTTTAAAAATATCCTTACAATGGCATTTGAGGAAAAATTGTTGCTTATATGATTCCATTAAGAGCAAGAGTGGAAATATGAAATTGATTCTTTCATTTGTGGTAATGTCTAAATTTACCAAATAAGGAAAGATTCTCATCACCCAAGTTTCAAGTGGACCGGAACTTGGAATCATGCAAGTTGTATAGCATGATGAATGAGAACTTTCAAGTTTTGGAAAATTAAGACTAATTACTTATTCACATGGATGTGTGAGTCAAGTAAAGGACTAAGGGATCGAGTACACATTCTTGTGCACTGATTAAGTCCACCACAAAAGGTTGATAAGACTATTCGTCATGATTTACTTAAGTTCAGTAAATATGATTATACTTACAAGCTTAAGTGTAATTCTGAGACATTGGAAAAAGATTCCAATGTATGGCAGAGCGAATAAGAAGAATCAATTTAGGCAGAAGGATAAAAGTTTCTCAAATCTGAAAAGATGGGAGAGTACTTTAGTATCAGCTTTTGTGATCATCTTAATGATTAAGAAACCATAGCACAATTAGTTCTCTAAGGAAATCTTAGTGCATTCTTATGACTAAGAAGAGGGATCTTGAATTGTTGAAAGGGTTAAATCAAGAAGATGAGTCATACTTCGTTCCAATACAAGTCTTAGAGTCATACTCCAAGATTGTAACTTGAGTGACATGTCTCAAAAGAAGGTTTAAAACACTTGTCAAATGTAAGAGTAAAAGTTTTCTACTCTTGTACATTTGAAATTGGTAAGTTGTGATGTTTTGGATAAAACAAAGACCAACTAAGGCCAATTGTGTGAAGTGTTTGTCTTGATTAGAATCCACACTATCTCTTGGATATTTGACAAGGGAGTCTTATAGGTCAAGAGGACAGTGGGAGTCTTAAAGGTCTTGAAAGTCTCAAGAGCTAATCAAGAAGAGAACCTGAAGTTCTTCACTAGCACACGACTTGAGGTTTATAACCTATCGTGTTGACATATTCTGTGCCCATTCCAGTAAAAGTTGGCTTTACATATGAGTTCTTAGAGTTCTCAATTTGTTGCACAACTACTTGGAAGCAATGGCAGGCCCTTGAGCTGCCAGGTGGCAAGAAATTAAGATTGAGTTCAGTCCATATGAGTTTGGATTTGTCATTATCCTTGTCTTGTGACTATGATTTTGACAATTCACATGGATAAGAACACATACACCAGTAAATCTAAGTGTCATAAGGTTTCTCTCCGATTCATGAAAATGATGGTGAGGAAACACTTTCACTAAGTAGATTTTAGCTAGATTGCAATTGTGATATTTGCATTCTCAAAGTCGTTAGTGGAGCGCGTGTGATTAACCGACACACTAATATGGACTTGTGAGAAGTGGCAAAAAGGTCTAACCATTATGATTACGGCATACCTCTTCATAATTGTTTAGACTCACAAGTGTGCTATCTAAGGGAAGGTGTATGATTTTGATAAAGTCTTATCAAAACAATCTAGTATCAGAAATCTGAACTTTGGTAAGAAAGTCAGCTGATTTCTGAGTACATGTCAAAGCTAGTGGGAGCATAAGTGTTATGCTAATAATCATCATGATAGTGGGAGCATGATAATTATGTTAAGTATTGCAAGCTAGCAATGTTAATTATAGAAAACAAAAGTTTCAATTGGGAAAAAGTTGTTTTGCTATAATTAAGGGAGAGGAAATTATGCTTCATCTCAAATCTATAAGCTTAGATCGTGAGGTTTTAATCATTTAGTCAAGGATATATATGAATTTCATGTTGGAATGGCTCAACATAAGGAAATTCTGTATATGGGTCCATTATTTGCATTCTAAAATTTGATTATGATTACGGCATCCCTTTTCATAATCTGAATTATGAGAATTTGGCAAATTGAAATGGACATATTATAGCAAAAGACTAGTTTAGTCTTTATGTGAGACATCATGAATCGTGTCCCATATGCTTCGGATATAGGATCGATTACATGTGCTATAATCATTCGTTCTAAAATTTTCCAAATGCCTAGGGCATTAAGAAGGGAAAAGGTTTAGAACTGGATATGACTAAAAGGATTAAACAATTGTCGAGGACAATCTAAGGTTTACCAAAGATTGGTTGCTCAAGGACAGTTGGAAGTATAGTGATAATTCTGGAAGGACCATATTGACATAATCTGTAAGGAGGCAACTCTAGTTCAGAAGTGATAGTCAAAATGGAATCTGGAAATGTTTCCAAGTTAGAATTTTCAATCTGTGTAAGATTAAGGAAACTTAATGCAAGAAGGATGTTTCCAAGGAACTGATCTCCTTTGGAATGCTCTGTAATGTTTGTTGTCAAGTCTTTATGACTTTGTGCATAATCATTACAAGAGGACCAATGCATATAAGTTTAGAATCTAACAGGTTTCAGTAAATGGCATGAATTTGGAATTCTTGCAATTGCGGTAAGGATTTGGGACTGTGAAAAGAGAATCATTGAAGTTATGTTCAATTGATCTAGTTCACAAAGTAAAGATCATAGACAAACATAGTATGCATACTTGGTGTGTGGCATGACTAGTGTTTAGAAAACATAATGTACATGCTTGGAGCATGGGACAACTATTGTTTTAAATTCAAGATTAAAGTTGATAGCTGAAACAGTATACAATGAATAATGTGTAATCATATGGTGATAAATAAAAGGTGTTTTATTTATGTTCAAAGGGTTGATACCATATTGGATTCAATTATTATTGTGTTTCATTTTGCATGTTTTGACTTCCCGAATAAACTGGGTTATTCTTCCGGAATGACTAAGTTATTCAAACCATCCACAGTCGGTCATATCTTGGAAGTAGATATGAATTAAGACTGCCATGATGGGTTGTAGAGGTCTAAGGTGTTGGACAAGGCTACAACAATTATGAGTGCTCATAAGTTCTGAGTATTGGATTCAACCCGCGCTCATTGGAATCACTTCATGGATTTTATCACGAGTGATCATGAGACGATAATATCTTATATTATTCAAACCTAGAGATATGAGTTGTTACTATGAGTTGATAGTACATTGATTGCATGAAAATGCATTTGGTAACTCGGTGCTATAAAACGTGCTTTTGTGTATGATTCAACAAGTAGAAGAACAAGCCATATGAGTCGAAGTTTATCCGTTCCTTTTACCTTCGGGATAAAAGCGATATCTGTGGGCCCCTCGATGATTTGATGATGACAAATGGAAGTGCTCGGCCGGGCCAGGACTGATTTGATTTGTTCAATTAGTCAGTCGTCATAAATCGGAAATCGGGAAACAACAAATGGACAGAGAGAATGATTATAATCCATGTCTCAGTCCATATGATATCTAGAATGGAGGAATATATGATCTCTTATCTAATGGACAAGTCACTGAAAAAGGTCAGAGTTCATCTACAAGGTCAGAGTTCGACAGAAGCTTTTGAGAGCTACGATTGCCAGTTGGTTCCTGAAGTCATACGCAATAATAGTTTTAGACTTATCCAAGTGGGAGACTGTTGGATTAATGTCTAAGTCCATAACTATAATTGGTAAGACTTGACCCGACCCGGCATGGTCCATTTGGGTTGCATGGCATCATGCACTTGGATAGACTATAATGAGAGAAATAAGACACTTATGGTTATTAATATATTATAAGTTCTAGTATATTAATAATAAGAATAATGAGATTATTTAATTAGTATTGATCAAGAATTAATCTAGGATTAATTAAGTGATCAAAAGAAGAGTAATTAAATATATGGGTTGATTGTGTAAATCATCCATACTTGTATAGTGGGCTAATGCTCCATGGATAATCAAGTTGGGCTAAAACCCATAGGATGGTCCATGGATGCTCCATGGTGTATTTGAACCCATGGATCCAAGGAAATGGAAAGTCATGACAATTAGGGTTTGCCCTAATTGTAACACTATATAAAGATCTTATTCTTGACAAAATTGGTGACTAGTATCATTCTAGAGAGGGCTAGCCAATTTCATGAAGTGTAGATTTCTCTCAAGTTAATCCATATGTATTTGGTGTTGTGTGAACCATTTGAGGTGTCACACTTGGGGCACTAGGCACTCAAGCTTCATGAAGACTTTCTACACCAAAGAGGTATGTATTCTATCTTGCTATAGTCATTGTCTTGTATGCTAGATTAGGATAATACCTTGGAAGTTCTTATTTGCATGTATATTAGAGAAAACATAGATCCAAGGTATTTAGGGTTGCATGTAAACTTAGGAGTGTTAGAATGCTCAAAACCCAACAATGTGTCCATCACATAGGCTATGAATCCACTGCAGCCCTGCTGCAAACTCTGTCTCGCCCTGGCAGCCGAACAAAACACTGACCCACACCGGGTCCCCTCGCCATACACAGTAAGCACTCCCCCACTAGGGTCTCGTATAGTCACCAGCTGTTTCTCGCAGTCAATGACCGCTCCAAACTTACTCAACCAGTCCATGCCCACGATGACATAGACATCTCCCATCGCGATAGGAACTAGATCTATAGGAAATTGACACCAAAAATCTCGAGCACACATCCTTGAATCACGTCGGTGGCATATACCGCTTTCTCATCAGCTATGGAAAGCCTCAGGGGTCGACTCATCACCTCTCGATCAATACTGATGTGCTGACTAAAAGCCAGAGATACAAAAGCCCGACTCGCACCCGAGTCAAATAACACCAAGGCAGGTACAGAATTCACAAGAAAAGTACCTACGCATATCATAATATAAGCACAACATCTCAGCATAAAAGTAAATACACGAAAGAATACATACCAGCCACGACATCGAGCGCCGCGCGGACCTCCTCCGCAGTGAACTGAAAAGCTCTCCCATGAGCCCTCGGAGCCTCGGCCATCACCGGTCGAGTCTCGGTAACCCTAGCAGCAGGCGCAGATCCCTGTGCTGATCCCTGGTGAAGGTGCTGACACTCGGCCTTCCGATGGCCGGTGTGGGTGCAATGGAAGCAAACCGTAAATCCCTTGGGGCAATCCTTGGCGATATGCCCCTCCTTGCCACATTTGTAGCAAGCACCCGATCGACAGGCCCCCTCATGACCCTTGTCGCACTTTCCGCAAGTGCGGCACTTCTGGCCACCCATCCTCAAATTGGCGGACTTGGTCCGCTTGGATGCCAGCTGAGACTGAGCTGGCCGCCGATCCATCCTCTGAGACTCGGCCTCCTCCCTGGCCTGAGTCTCCAACTCGATCTCCCTCTTTCGGGCATTTTCCTGGAGCTCAGCAAATGTCTGGTATGTCGAGTTCGATACGAACTCCCGAATGTACCTCCTCAGAATACCCAAATATCGGCTCATCCATGCCTGCTCAAAAGAAACCTGCTCAGGGCAGAACATCGCCCTCTCATGAAACTTTCGGGTGACCACAGCAACTGAATCATTACCCTGCTTGAGGGTCAAGAACTCCTGAATCAGTCGTTCCCTCTCCACCGGGGGAACATACTCATCTCTGAACATGGTGGTGAATCTCTCCCAAGTCACTGCTGAAATCTCTGCAAGAGTGAAGTTCGCCATCATGAACTTCCACTAATCCTTCGCTCCTAGGCGGAGCTGATTCAAAGCGAACCGTACCCTCAGATGCTCCGGACATGAACACGTATAGAAGCATCCCTCAATGTCAGCAATCCATCTCATCGCAACGATCGGGTCCTGCGTCCTATCAAACTTGGGTGGCTTCATGATGCTGAACTCCCGGAACAACAATGAGTCACCTCCCTGAGGTCTGGCAGCAGCCACAGCTGCTGTAGCTGCAGCGGCTACAGCCTCAGTCACCGCGGCGTACCGCTCATCAAAAGTCTCCAACAGCGTGGTCTTGATAGACCCAAAGATCTCCGGAATCTCAGCCTGAATTGCCGCAGCCATCTCATCGTGGATCATCTGACGAAGATCCTCGTCGATCACACCGCTCGTCCCAGGTCTGTGGCGTGTCCCAACCATAATGCCTCTCAAGTACAACATAAAAATGTCAGAGACTCGATCGAGCATACTCGCACTCGATAACGCAACCCTACTCGGACTCCGATACCCAAAGGATTCTTACTTGGGTTGCCCACTGATCTGGTGTCTTCAGTCGTATGGGCCCTATATTACTGATTACACCGCATCAGCATTCACCCCAAGTCCTCCTTCTTGGACCCCGGAACGCGAATACTCTATTCTTGCTATGCATAGGCTACCTACTTGCTCTCAAAGCATCTCTTAGCAGCAGGATTCCCCTAGACAAAGGCATCACAAATCAGGCCACTTTAGTCCTAATATGAATACCTAGTCTACTCTAGCATGCGTAACATATAATAGCATATCCCATAACACATATTGTAAGGGTATTTTGGGGATTTTACCATTCGGGCACTGGCTGACTGTACACACTGCTTCATCCTTGGTTATCGCAAAATCTCTTATAAAATTTTATGCTTTTTTTATTGAAAATTTTTCTCAAATCCCCGGTTTGAGTTCAGTTACGCCCGAAGGTGCACCCGAATCCCTCAAACCAAGGCTCTGATACCAACTTGTAACAACGTGAATTTTCAAAACAAAATTTTCATTTCCTAAAACATGTTTACATCCAAATCAATTCATAAAAATCCAATGTATCATATCATAATACAAAAACATATAAATCCCAAGATCATAAATCCTCTGTTAGTGTGTACAGATCATGTCGGCGCCTTCCCACGGTCCTCGCTAGTACCTGAAACACATAACACAACAACTATAAGCATATATGCTTAGTGAGTTCCCCAAAATACTACTTACACACATATGCCTTTCCAGGCCATGACCTTCCGGTCCATGTGTCTTAGGGGACTTCCGTCCCGACCCGGTAATTCTTCCGGTCCTACCCGCATCGACCTTCCGGTCCACATCACAATGCCTTCCGGCCCATGACATCAATGCCTTTCGGCCCATATCAAGCATAACATACATAGCACATACAAACGGTTAACTTAATTACATATAATGCATACAACTCATAACATATCCGACCTTCTGGTCACACATAGATACCCTTCCAGGTACAGTATAGTGAGAAGACTCACCTCGTAGGAAGTCTAGAATCTCACATGCTCACTATTTTTGAATCTCGAAACGAAGACCCAACCCCGCCTAATCATAACGAAATATCATTCTAATTAATATAGGCTTCCAAGACTAGGCTACACCCATTTCATTATCCCCTAGAGGGGTAAAAGACCATTTCACCCCTCCTTGACTCAAAGTCCACATGTTGACCAAAACCCTAAAAGTCAACAAAAGTCAAGATACCACAGTATGCGGGGCGTACCAGCTTCTGTACGCGGGGCGTACATCGATGAACCACAATCGGGGGTCGCAACCCCTTACGCTGCGCGTACTGGGAGTTACACCCAACGTAAATCCCAGATTCAGCCATACCATATTTCTTTGTCTGAAATGGTTCAGACGCTCCTTCAACTTCTAGATCTGGCTCTCTTTAAGTCTCCTAACCCATAAAGTCTGAACCTTTAAGCCTTGGCATGGCTGTAAAGGCTCCTACACCCTCTAATACCTTTCTTTTCACCTCCAAAGATCTAGTTCTCATGTATTGATAAATATTTACGTCAAAGATTACATTTTTATGAACATACAACTCAAACAGACCTGGAATATGATAGATCTAAGCCAATGGAGACTACTTGCTCATAAAGTCTCCATCTTTGGGACCAAAAACCCTAGAAATTGGTCCAAGAAGCATACGATAAGAACTACAAGGAAAGATTTGAACCTTTTACCTCAGGAAGAAGCTCCAACCTTTGTTATCCTCGGACCTACACTTGTCCACCAGCTTCTAGCCTCCACAATGGACTTCTCTTCTCTTTTGCTACCTTGAAATGACACCTTGAAGCTTAGAACACTCACACACAAGCTATAAACGATGGAACAACTCTCTTATGGTTTCTTTCTAAAGGATGGTGGCTGAGGGACAAAGCCATCTCATTCTTTTTATAGCCATCAAGCCAAATTAGGGTTTTGGTTCTGGACCGGTTATGCCCGGTGTAACCTTGGGTACGCACAGCGTACCCGGGTGACAACGCGTTCAAGAAGGCGCATGAGTACGCACAGCGTACTCTTTGTACGCCCAGCGTACTCGCCCAACGGCATCACCGTTGGTCCATGAATACCGTTGGTGCGTTGGTTTATCCGAACAACATCACTACAAATTTGTAGTGTCCATAACGGGTTTGGAAGGATGTCTTGGGAATATCCTCCTCTAGTACTCATAATTGGTGATATCCGGATCGTAGATCTATCTTCGAGAAGTAGTTTGCTCCTTGAAGTTGATCATATAGGTCGTCAATGCGGGGCAGAGGGTAATGATTTTTGACAGTAAGTTTGTTCAGTTCTCTGTAGTCAATGCACATATGGAATGATCCATCTCTCTTCTTTAGAAACAAGACCGGTGCTGACTGGAAAGTTGTTGCATCTCTGCTGGTAATCCTGGTAGTTCTTGCATCTCTGCTGGTGCCAGATGATAAGGCGATTTTGCTACTGGGGTAGCCCCTGGAACTAAGTCGATTCTGAACTCGACTTGGCGTTGCGGTGGTAATCCCGGTAGTTCGTCTGGAAAGATATCGGAATAGTCGCCTACTTCTTGAATGCTCTTAATGTCCTTTACTTCCTGACTCGTATCGACGATGTGTGCATGAAATGCATGATAATCCTTCCGCAAACACTTTCGAGCTTGGATGCACGAAATGATGCGAAGGTTTGTACTTGATTTGTCGCCATAAATCAATAATGTTTCGTCGTTAGGGAGATTAAGACGAACTGCTTCTCAAAGCACATGATGTCGGCGCGAAGAAGACTTAACCAATCCATGCCGACTATGACGTCGAAACTTTTAATTTGTACTGGCATGAGGTTTATTGGGAAAGAATGACCGTCTAAAGTTAATGTACAACCCATGTATATGCGGTTAGTGTTTTCCGTTTTTCCGTTTTCCATTTCTATAGTGAATGGTTTGTCTAACATGCTAGGTTTGTGTTTAAGTAAGTGAATACAATTTTGACTCACGAAGCTTCTCTCTGCTCCAGTATCGAATAGTATGCATGCATATGAATTATCGAGAAGAAATGTACCAGCAACTACTGTAGGATCAGCTACGGCTTCTTCGTGGCCTATAGCCAAAACTCGTCCCACCTTGCAGGTATTCGCTGCCTTCGGGCAGTTTCTTTTGTAGTGGCCCACCTCGCCACAACCGTAGCAAGCTTGGCCTACACCAGCGTTAGGAAGTTGAGTGATCGGCTTTACGAGGGCTTTGCAGAAACGGACAGTGTGTCCCTTTCTGTTGCCGTTGGAGCACTGCATTTCCCGACAAGGTCCATGGTGGTGGTAAGTGCATTTGGTGCACTTTGGAAGGCTACCCACATAAGGCTTTGTTGGGTAGAGATTTGTAGGAACGGTAGTAGGTACAGTAGCATCATTCACTGTAGCTAGTTGTTGTTTCTTCGAGGATTCTTGGGAAGACCCACTTTTCCCCTTATTCCATCCTCTCTTCTTGTTATTGTTGTTGTTGTTTCCCTTTTGTGGTTCTGGTGCAGAAATTGTTGAGTTCTGATGACTTCCGTGATCAATAAGAGATTGTGCCAGTTCTTTGGCACTTTCAAAAGTGTCAGGGTTTGAAGCTAACACGCTTGACTGAATTTGGGGCGACAGTCCCGAAATGTATCTCTCTATTTTCTTGCTCTCAGGAGGAATCATGTTTGGGCAAAGGATTGCCAGATCGCAGAATCTGTTGGTATAAGTTGTAATGTCGATACCAATCATTCCAAGAGTCCAGAGTTCGTGCTCGAGTTTTTGAATCTCTCCTCATGGACAATAGTCTCTCATCAGCATGATTTTTAAGCTCTCCCAGCTTATTGAATTCGCCACTATCAGAGTAAGTACCTTAACATGGCCATTCCACCAAGTTAAATCTCTATTAGTAAGCGTGTAAGTTGCAAACTTGACTATGCTGTGCTTGGTACATGAGCAGATTTCAAAGACTGATTCTGTCCTTTCGATCCACTGCCTCAAAATCATCACACCACCAGTTCCATTAAACATCTGGGGTTTGGCATTCATAAAGTCCTTATAGGTGCATTCTCAGGGTTGCCCATGACTCTCATCATGGTTGGAAGGAAGTGTGCCAATTCCCGAACCAGTAGTAACAGGGGTATTGATTTGTGACATGGCAGTCGCTACAGCTGCGGTGACTGTTGCTTGGAACATGGCAGCATCAAATTGAGGAGGTGGAGGCGGTGGTGGTATCGGTGCTTCCCCACCGTTGTTTCGTCTCGGGTTTCTATGCGGAGGCATCCTTCAACTATAGATTGAAAAGACAAAGGTAATAAAAATTCATAGCATAGAAAATGGATGTGCCTCATGAACTAAATCGCTATAGATCAACAACAGATGATAGTAGGAGTTTCAAAGATAGAAGAATGGAAGTTATTCGTTAATCCGAATATATTAAACAAACGTATGGTTTCTCCATAATATTTTAAGGATTGAACGAAATACACAATGTAGTAATAATAGCATGCCAATTATATTAATATAATAGTTGATACAACGATCATGAAAATTTGACCCCTATAAGGGTCTCCGGTTACAAAGTTAAAGAAAAATAAAACTTTTAGCCGAGGTCCTAACTTATAACAAAATTTGGGATTTGGCAAGCACTACTTGCGTCGTAGGTTGCGCTTGGAGCTTGACTCCGCATCCGATTGCTTTGATTCCATAAGACGCCTATCGAAGGCGGCTTGTTGTTCCCTCAATTCAGAGAGGCTTGCAATCATTTGCGCTTGGAATGCTTCTGTTTGGAGTTGGGCATTGTCCTGAGATCTGTCCAGCCTACGGATGTCGGAAGTATGAACCTATACTTCCACGTTGACTTCCCGAATCCGGCTAGCTTGAACTCCGGATTGGTAGGACTGGTTGGCTAGTTTGCCCACCATGACTGGGAATGCTCGATCGGATGAACCTCCGCCGCGGACATCCTAGAAGTCTCGACACATGCCGTAGGGAGGGTGTAGACTTTGTTGTTGGCTCCAATGGTGGAGGTGACTTCCCCAAACGGGAGTCGGTCCTTGAAAGTTTCTCATGAAGACGGGAGGTTGTGCGGGTGGTGGGTTGATTACTTCCGGTTCTGAGTCGGTACCGGAGTCCTCCTCTTCATCCAATTCTATGGGTTCTTCGTCCTCCTCGGGATCCTCTTCGATCCATCCCCCGTTTCCTTGGTTCGGATAGTAAGGGTCGTCGGGGTGGTGAAATCCAACCATTTGACTGTATGAGAATAGGGTTATAAGAATTGAATAAAATTTGGAACATGTAAGACTAAACATGTAAGTTAAACTAGTTTATGTAACAAATACTCCTGTAGTATTTAAATTCGTGTGTTTGATTCTTGTGATGTTATGGTAAGTTTTGACTTGTTGCTCACTACAAGCATTCCTCGATATACATTGGTCCGATCTCGGACAAATATAGTTTTGACTTGTGATGTTAGAAAGTATTCAATCTGTATGATTAGGAAACTTAATGCAAGAAGGATGTTTCCAAGGAGTTGATGTCCTTTTGAATACTCTGTAATGATTGTTGCCAAGTCTTTGTGAATTTGTGCATAATAATCACAAGAGGATCAATGCATATAAGTTTAGAATCTAACAAATTTCAGTAAATGGAATGAATTTGGAATTCTTGCATTTGCAGTAAGGAATTGGGACTGTGAAATGAGAATCATTGGAGTTATGTTCAATCGATCGAGTTCACAAAGTAAGGATCATAGACAAACATAGAGTGCATACTTGGTGTACGGAAAAGATATTGTTATAGAAAAACATAGTGTACATGCTTGGAGCATGGGACAAATAGTGTTTTTTAATTCATGTATAAAGTTAATAAAACTGAAACAATGAATAATGAGTAATTAGTATGGTGATATATAGAAAGTGTTTTATTTATATTCATAGGTTTTGATACCATATTAGATTCATTTATTCTTGTGTTTCAATTTGCATGTTTTGACTTGCATAATAGCTAGATTATTCTTCCGGAATGACTAAGTTATTCAAACCATCCACATTCGGTCATATGTTGGAAGTAGATATGAATCAAGACTGTCATGGGTTGGCTTGTAGAGGTCCAAGTTGGTGGACAAAGTTGTGCTACAACACTCATGAGTGCTCATAAGTTCTGAGTATTGGATTCAACTTGCGCTCATTTGAATCACTTCATGGATTTTATCACGAGGGATCATGAGACGATAATATCTTATATTCTTCAAACCTAGAGATATGAGTTGTTACTATGAGTTAATAGTACATTGATTGCATGAAAACGCATTGGTAACTCGATGTTATACAATGTGCCTTTGTGTATGATTCAACAAGTAACAGAACAAGCCATATGAGTCGAAGTTTATCCATTCCTTTTACCTTCGGGATAAAAGCGATATTTGTGGGCCCCTCGATGATTTAATGATGACACATGTGAGTGCTTGGCCAAGCCAGGACTGATTTGATTTGTTCAATCAGTCAGTCATCATGAATCGGAAATCGGGAAAAAAACAAATGGACAGAGAGAATGATTATAATCCATGTCTCAGTTATGATATCTAGAATGGAGGAATATATGATCCCTTATCTATTGGACAAGTTCGTTGACAAAGATCAGAGTTCGACAGCGGCTTTAAGAGCTACGATTGCCAGTTAGGTTTTGAAGTCATACTCAATAATAGTTTTAGACTTATCCAAGTGGGAGACTATTGGATTAATGTCAAAGTCCATAACTATATTTGGTATGTACTTGACCCGACCCGGCATGGTCCATTTGGGTTGCACTTCACCGACACACTTTATATGGATAATGTTATGAGAATAGTATACTTATGATTAATATTAATATATTATAAGTTCTAATATATTGTCACACCCCCAAACCGGAACGGCGGAAACGTTCGGGGGCGGATGACTTCATGTGGTAACGTAACAATTGAATACATAGTAAAGAAAGCAATATAACCATCATATATATAATTGAAAGTTTACGTTGTTAAAAGATACATGTTCAAAACCAATTACAATATGATGCCAAAATATGAATTTAAACTGGCGCCGTAACGTCCCTTCTTCAAAAGCTATTTGTTACCTGTAATTACTGAATCCCTGGGACATACAAGTAGTTTTGAAAGAGTAGATCAGCATTTAAGCTGGTGAGTTTCATAAGTATTAGATGACAACGTTTGTATGAAATGAAATGTTTTGTTTTTGTTTGTTTGTTCCTAGAAAATCCCATATTTTCTACTAGCATAAATGTAGCCTTCTATCAAGACCTATGTTTGTTTCTAGAAAATTTATGTTTTTCCGTATGTGGTTAGTGGTTTGGAAGTTCCAAAATTGTATCATAATAAGATTTTTCATGCCTAAAGTAGTTAATTTATGTACGTATAAAATTGCCAACACGTCTAAAAAACCCCGTAAATCAATGTATTTTTAATACTCCGTGTGAGTTTTATAACCATGCTATTTACTAGAAATGCCTATACACAACGTTCTTCAGGCATTGGAATGTTCTGACGTTTGTCACCCCAAATGGTGTACTGTAGCTAACAGTCAGGGCGCGGGGTTATCAATCCCGTATAAATCTATACACAAACACCATGCTCCCCCTCCAAGGGATTCTGGTATATAATACATGACATAAAATGTGTACTCGAACGTACGTGAATTTAATGTCTCACAAAACTAAGTATAAAAAAGATTTACATGTGAAAATGTTCGTGTGTTCTTGTATGTGAAAGTAACTTCTTGAAATAGTGTTTCTAGTATGTAAAAGTTGGTGATGTTCTCGTAAAACTATACACATTATAGTTTTCTAAAAGTGTGTCTCGTTTGTATTGTCAACCTTAGTGAAATGCTCCCTTGTTATGAAAAGTATAACTTTTGTAGTGCCAAAAATGGACACATATACATACAATATAAGCAGAGTAAGTGCGCTAATAAGTAGTGTAACTTTTGAAGCATTTACCGTTGAGATGGTTAGAGGTGAGAATAAGTGCGCTGATAATTTATTCCTAAGATGTACCCTTACCTTGAGTAATCATTCTGTCCTCATTAATCTAATGTCAGTTTCACTAAAGAGCTTTGAGGTTATCCTTGGTATATATCGATTGAGTTCCGATCGTGTTGATATGAGTTGTTATGAAAAACCTATTTTTCTCAATCTCCCCTCTGACCAGACTCTCATGATCCATAGCGATAAACCTAACTCTAACCTTCGTATCATTTCTTGCATCCAAGCTCAAAAGTTGCTTCGAAAGGAACTTCATGTATTCATAGCCCATGTAATCAGCGAGAAACAGACAGTTAAAGACCTCGAGAGCGTTCCCGAAGACTGTAATTTTCCTGATGTCTTTCTTGAAGAGCTCGCGAGAGTACCTTCCGAACGTCAAGTCAAGTCTCGTATCAACTTAACCCCTGGAGCTAGCCCTGTAGCCAAATTTCTGTATCGCTTTGCTCCAGCAGAAATACAAGAGTTATCCAGTCGGCTTAATGAATTAACCGTCAAAAACCAATATCCTCTTTCCCCAATTAGATGACTTCCTCGATCAAATTCAGCGAGCCAACTACTCCTCGAAGATAAACCTTAGGTCAAGACACCATCAGCTACAAGCTCGTGAGGACAATGTTTCTAAGTTAGCATTCAGGACTCGATATGATCACTATAAGATTGTAGTGATAATTTCCGGTCAAACCATTTTTCCCCGGTCATGTAGTAGACGATGAAGACATACGTGTGGAACCTCCTAAGGTTAAGGAAATAGAGAATTGGTCGGTACCGAAGACACCCATAGAAAACCTGTCAATTCTTGGGTTTCACCGGTTATTATCGCAGACCAATTTAGAAATGTTTTTCCAAAAATCACCAAACCCTTAACCACTCCGACACAGAAAGGTGTACCCTTTTTTTGGAGTAAAAAGTAAGATACGTCATTCCAAGCATTGAAGTAAGATTTATGCATCACACTTATTCTGTCCCTGCCAGAGGGAACAGATATTTTCGTTGTCCATTGCATTGCATTAAATTAGAATTTAGACTATGTAGTTAGGCAGTAAGGAAAAGTTATCGTTCACGCTTTCAGACAAACAAAAGGCACACAAAGTTAACTACATAACTCATGAATTGGAATTAGGAACAGCAGTTCCTGCACTGAAGAATTAGAGACATGATCTCTATGGAACCAAGTATGCGAATTTCACTGACCATAAGAGACTACAACATATCTTCGATCAGAGAAACATAAACATGAGGTGTCCTTAGCTGAAAGGAAAGCTCAGACAACGAGACTAAGACATTGAGAATGACCATCTAACCCCGTTCACTCGCTCAAACCTAAGAAGTCTAGTAAGAAACTCTTAGGATTGCTCCAGCAGCCCGAGATACCTGAATGGGAATAGGAGATGACTATTATAGATTCCATCGTCAAGTTACCCAGATTCCCAAGTAGGTACAATACCATTTGGAGTAATCGTCGATCCTTCGATAAAATCCGCTAACTTCTTTCTGATCATAGAATCATTCAAGATTGAAAGACTCATGTGAAACCACATCCAAGAAGTAGTTTGATTGCATGGTATACCTGCGTACATTATCTCTGATTGAGATAGCAGGTTTACCTCAAGGTTATGGCAAGTCTCTTCGGAAAACTCACGGAACCAAGTTAGACATGAGTACAACTTATCATCCCTAGATAATTGAACAGAGTGATAGAGTTAACTAAAAATCATGAAAGACATGCTGGGAGTATGTGTCATAGATTACAGAGTGACTTAGGATACTCATTTACCTTTGATCGGGCCTTTGTATAACAACAGTTATCGCACCAGTATTCAAACTACATCATTCAAAACCCTCTTCAGTCAAAAGTACAAATTCCCTCGTATTAGGTTGAGGAAATAGACACGCACCTAGCCAAGAATTGATTCCCTGGTAGCACCCTCACTGGTTTTGAAAAGAGTTACGCAGATAATCGCCGGAAAACCTCTGGAATTCAAAGTTGGAGACCATGTCCTATTGAAGGTCTCGCCCTGGAAAGATATGGTACGCTTCGGAAAGCATGAGAAAATTTATACGAGGTACATTGGACCCTTCGAGATCCTCGCCAGGATCAGTCCTGTGGCCTATAAACTTCGATTACCCATGAACTCAGCAACATGCATCCCTTCCTCCATGTTTCAAATCTCAAGAAGTGCTTATCTGATGAAACCCTAGTGATTCCCTTAGACGAGATCGAGATCAATGAAAACCTGAACTTAGTGGAGGAACCGATAAAAATCATGGATCGGGAGATCAAATGTATGAAACAAAGCCGCATCCTGATAAGTGAAGGTTTGCTGGAATGTCAAGTGGGGACCGGAATTCACTTGGGAGCGTGAAGACTTAATAAAACAGAACTATCTGCATCTCTTTCCAGATCCATGATATGTATCTTAGTTCTGATATGTATCCATGATATGTATCTTGTACATCAATTGTAACGCTTTTCGTAACCCTTTTGTGTTAATCCATTCGCCGTTTTCTTTTCGTTTCCGTTTACGTCATTTAATTAAGTCATTAATTTGAAATTATTATTATGACTTAATGGGTGTCCCAATGCCTTTAGAACTCATTTTAACACCCTATTCTAGTAATCGGAAAATTTTTAGAATTAACCATGTCGGGTTACGGCAACTTGATCGGGTGCGACCGAAAGCCCCGTCTAACGCCGGTATCGGGTAGAATTCCACTGTGTCCAAATCTTAGACACTATTTAAAGATGATTAAGCTTCCATTTGCATCTTTTGCTCTCTCTCACTACTCTCTCTCTAACCTCTCTCCTCAACCAAGATTCAATGTCCAAAAACATACAATTAAGGCTCCAAATCTTTGAGGTAACTTCTCTAACTTGTTGTTCAACCTCTTAGGCCTTCAAATTCGTGTTTAAAACTTGAAAAAGGACCATATTCATGTGTTTACGGCCCTGGAACATGCTTGGGCCGTAAACTCAAGTAAAATGGGTTTTTATGCCTTAAAACCCCTCCAAACCAATTTTGGGACTTAGATATTAATTAATGACATACCAATTCGGACATAGAACACCCTAAACATGGTTTTAAAGAGTAAACATGAGTTTACTACCCAAGAACATGCTTGGGTCGTAAACTCATCATTCATGGGTAGTAAACTCAAAAACAAGTGTTTAAAAGCCATTTAAACACACCATTAGCCTTGGAATAAATCCTAGAACCAACCACAATCAATTTCGGGGCCTTAAACATGATGAAATCCTTTCATTTGGGTGTTTACGTCTATAACTCCCCAAGAATAAGTTCCAGGGCCGTAAACTCATTATCACATGTTAAATGGTGCCCTAAACACATTCTATGGCTTGTAAAAATTGTTGGAATCACATGTGATTGTCCTAGCATCACCAAATAAATTAAGGAATGAGTATGGGGGAATTTACGGCCGTAAACTCCATGTTTACTGCCATAAACTCCAATAAATGGTCCTTAAGTGAGTTTAATCCATTCCAAGGCCCTAGATTTAATCCTAGCTAATTTTCCCAAGTGTTATCATGCCATTTAGCACCATAAAACCCCTAACCATGAGTTCACGGCCGTGAACTCATGTGGTTATGGTATTAGGGCCGAAAAGTCCATAAGGAGTTTACTCTTGAAGAGTAAACTCATTTCCTAAGTCCCACACGTCCGTAAATGTCACCCGGGTCACTCCAAACACTTGTTTTGAAGTGCTTTCGCTCATTGGAGTGTATTATCATATCTAATTAGTGAGTTAAAGTATAATTAGATACATTTGTATACCATTTCATATTACATAGGAACCTCGCGTGTTATCAAGCCCCGAACCAACGTTTAGCATCCAAACAGTTGCATTTTCTTGTCTGGTGAGTTCATACCCCTACCCTTTTTTTCACTGTTTTTCATTGTTTTCAGGGGGGAATACAAGAAAAGTACAAGGGATTACTTGTACTCAAAACTTGTTTTACATGTGTGTGTTTCATATCTCATATGCTTTTTAACACTGATTGTTATAACTGATAATCGTTTGAACATGCAGAGCACGTAAACATATATTTTTGAAATGGGTTATAAACTGTTATGTTTTATATATTTCACAAATGGTTTTCCATATTTTATCAGTTAAAAGCATGACATTTGAACCTTTAACATAAAAGTTAGTACACTGTTTTGTCCTCGGTAACACTCCACAGAGATACGCGAGTGGAGGATAATCATATTATTACTAGTAAATTTGTTAATCCTATATAGTTGGAGACACGTCCTCGGTGAACACTCCACAGAGATACGCGAATGGAGGACCGCACCCGTAACCAGAATCTCTTAGATAGGGAGCGTGACTTGAGTGAATAGATCTATACGGGGCTGACTATCCCACACCTGGCTGCTAGCTACAGCTGAACCGAAAGGTTCAAGGGTGACGAAAGTCATAAGGTGATGCGGATTACTTATTGCCATATCTAGTCTATCGTATGGTTATGGAACTCGCAATTAGGATAGCAGAGATTTACTTAATAGTAATAATGAATAAAGTAATTAATTTACTTTGTAAATATTACTTTTATATATGTGTTAAAACTAATACATTTTACAAGGATAACCAGGTTTTCAGTATACATCTTTCACGTTTGGTAACCAACATTCAGGAAAATATGGGATTTTCCTGGGGAACATTTGTACATAACCAGAAAAGTGTAACAAACTAGATACCTTTACATTTCACAAGGGTAAACATGTTTTCAGTGAACATATTTACATCACATTTTGGGATTTAATAACCAACTTTTAAGAAAATATGGGATTTTCTTGGTGTGTAACATTTTCATAAACGGAAAGGAACTTTTACATTTTTCACAAATCAAAACCGCTTATGAACTCAACAGCTTTATGCTGATTTTCAAACCGCTTGTATTCTCAGGTCCGCATTAGACAGGTACCCGATGATTCCTTTTGGCAAAGACGGAGGGCGAAGAAGGCTCGTGTCACTTTTGTTTATATGTACTATGTATCACACTTGTACAACTTTACTTTTGAAACAAATGTAAACTTTTATATATGTATTGTAATGGTTGTTTACTTTACTTACTATGTGCATTGGATTTGATACTCAACATGGAGTCAACCCCGGAAATGTTTCCGCCTTCGGTTTTCGGGGTGTGACAAATTGGTATCAAATCCCTTGTTTATAGTGAATAAAGTATACCAGACCTTACATGGTATAAGACTATAAACTCTAAGGGGACTAAGTGCTCTGAACTAAAAGTATACCTCAAAGTATAAGTATATTCAAAAGTATACAAGTATACCGAACCGTCGAAATTCGTAGCTACAAGAAGAACAAAACATATGTAAATTTGGTGTCATACGCTAAGGTTAAACCTGGGCAGTTATGTAGTCGTGTCTAGGATCAATATAGCCTGGCCAACTATATTCATTCGAGACATGGCCAACATGTGCTTGGGAGTGACTGCGGTATGCGGCATGCCTAAAACTTACCCTAATACCACAAACATCGAGCCAGTGTCATAGCGAATCATGAAATACTA
The DNA here is from genome assembly GCF_051521515.1 of Lactuca serriola. Lineage (NCBI taxonomy): Eukaryota > Viridiplantae > Streptophyta > Magnoliopsida > Asterales > Asteraceae > Lactuca > Lactuca serriola. Next base: position 82,124,781 of record NC_136409.1, read on the forward strand.
TGGGAGTATTTCACAGGCCAATCCTTTGTAGAAATCCTCGTTTATGCGTTGTTCCTTGATCATTCCTTTAGCGATAATTTATCTGCTTCGATAACTCTTCCTTACTTTATCGCTTATTCGGAATAAATAACTGTGATATCTCTTGATTCAATTCAGAGGACTTACCATCCTCTCTCATTCTTGATCTTATTAGATCAAGATGCCTCCAAGAAAAAGACCCAGCTCAAAGACCAACAACTCTCCGCCACCATACTCTTATTCGTTCGATCTCATCTTGTTTCAAACAGCAGTTACTACTGAAGTGACGGCTACAATAACGCTTTTGAATCCTGGTAAGTCTAGTGGACTGGGAAGTAGCATTTATCCCCAAAACCATGAAAATAATCAGGAACACCCGAATGAATGTGATAAGAGAAAGAAGGTTATCTGTAAAAAGCAAAACTGTCAGAGTTCACAAAGACCCTATAAGAGGCATGAAACCATGGCAGTTCAAACTGTCACTACCCCTGTTGCTACATCAACAGCTCAAACACCTATAAATGGGTATGCTGGCAACCTCCCTTGGTGCAACAGGTGGAGATACCACCATCGTATTCCAGGTCCATGATGTGAAAGGAATTGTATCAGATGTGGCAAGAAGGGCCACCTTACTCGAAGCTGCAGAACACCAGCCCAACTAATCAATCAAGCTTCTGAATCGAGTACTGATCAGGCCTGTTATGGTTGTGGAGAGATTGGGCATTTCAAGCGAAACTGCCCAAAAGTAACAACCACCAACAACACCAACAACGCTGAGATGGTCTTAGCTACGAAGGAGGAGGAGGCAGCCATTGATCCCACCATCGTCGCGGGTACATTTCTTCTCGACAATTCTTATACTCGCATCCTTTTCGAATCTAGTGCTAAGGAAAGTTTACTTGTCATTCATTCAAATATCTATGTAAACCAAGTCCACGTCTAATAACTGAAGCATTTACCGTCGAGATGGTTAGAGGTGAGAATAAGTGCGCGAATAATTTATTCCTAAGCTGTGCCCTTACCTTGAGTAATCATTCTGTCCTCATTAACCTAATGTCAGTTTCACTAAAGAGCTTTGAGGTTATCCTTGGTATATATCGATTGAGTTCCGATCGTGTTGATATGAGTTGTTATGAAAAAGCCATTTTTCTCAATCTCCCCTCTGACCAGACTCTCATGATCCATGGCGATAAACCTAACTCTAACCGTCGTATCATTTCCTACATCAAAGCTCAAAAGTTGCCCTGAAAGGAACGTCATGTATTCGTATCCCATGTAATCAGCGAGAAACAGGCAGTTAAAGACGTCGAGAGCGTTCCCGAGGACTGTAATTTTCCTGATGTCTTTCTTGAAGAGCTCGCGAGAGTTCCTTCCGAACGTCAAGTCAAGTCTCGTATCAACTTAACCCCTGGAGCTACCCCTGTAGCCAAATTTCCGTATCGCTTTGCTCCAGCAGAAATACAAGACTTATCCAATCGGCCTAATGAATTAACCGTCAAAAACTGATATCCTCTTTCCCCAATTAGATGACTTCCTCGATCAATTTCAGGGAGCCAGCTACTCCTCGAAGATAAACCTTAGGTCAAGACACCATAAGCTACAAGCTCGCGAGGACAATGTTTCTAAGTTAGTATTTAGGACTCGATATGATCATTATAAGATTGTAGTGACAATTTCCGGTCAAACCATTTTTCCCTGGTCATGTAGTTAACGATGAAGACATACGTGTGGAACCTCCTAAGGTTAAGGCAATAGAGAATTGGTCAGTACCGAAGACACCCATAGAAAGCCTGTCAATTCTTGGGTTTCACCGGTTATTATCGCAGACCCATTCAGAAAAAAATTTCCAAATATCACCAAACCCTTAACCACTCCAAAATAGAAAGGTGTACCCTTTTGTTGGATTAAAAAGCAAGATACATCATTCCAAGCATTGAAGTAAGACTTATGCATCACACTTATTCTGTCCCTGCCAGAGGGAACAGAGAATTTTGTTGTCCATAGCATTGCGTTCAGTTAGAGTTTACACTATGTACTTAGGCAGGAAGGAAAAGTTATCGTTCACGCTTTGAGACAAACAAAAGGCACACAAAGTTAACTACACAAGTCACAAATTGGAATTAGGAACAACAGTTCCTGCACTGAAGAATTAGAGACATGATCTCTATGGAACCAAGTATGCGAATTTCACTGACCATAAGAGACTACAACATATCTTCGATCAGAGAAACATAAACATGAGGTGTCCTTAGCTGAAAGGAAAGCTCAGACAGCGAGACTAAGATATTGACATTGACCATCTAACCCCGTTCACTCGCTCAGACCTGAGAATTCTAGTTAGAAACTCTTAGGATTGCTCTAGCAGCCCGAGATACCTGAATGGGAATAGGAGATGACTATTATAGATTCCATCGTCAAGTTACCCAGATTCCCGAGTAGGTACAATACCATTTGGAGTAATCATCGATCCTTCGATAAAATCTGCTAACTTCTTTCTGATCAGAGAATCATTCAAGATGGAAAGACTCACGTGAACCCACATCCAAGAAGTAGTTTGATTGGTTCTAAAAAAACATCGATGTTATTTCCCAGGTATCCCGATATTAAAATCGAAAGAATAATAAACTTTCTTTTCAGACACAACCATGGAGGAAGTTTGTGTACGAGAGTTAAAACTGGACACACACTATATGGCCTATTTCCTTCGTTGACATCAACCCATGAAAAAATACTCCAAGTTGTATATTTCTTGGATCTTTGGCAATTTTAGAGAACTTTTCATGGATGTGGTACGCCATGCCAATGAATCTACGGGGTGACATAAGACACCCTCTATTATTTTCCTTGTCGGGTTCCATCTTAAATCTTTAGAGATACTTTGGATCTTAAAAAATCATTGGAGTTTTGGTATGATTGGAAAATACCACATCACTTTGGCTGGAAAGTTTTTATAGACTTTCTTTGTCTTGTCATCCATGTAACACCGTAAATTTCAAAACAAATTTTCATTTAAAAATAATCGTTAATTCTTAGAAACACTTTTCTTAAAATTCCAGTCATAATCAAATTACAAAAACATAACTCCATTTTCACTTGCTTAGTGAGTCCCCAAAAATACCACACATAACACATATTAGCCACTTGAGGCTATAACTCTGTGGGTCTGTGGACCCTAATCTATGAACCCTCTGGTTCTAACTCTGTGAACCTTCCGGTTGTAACTCTGGGAACCTTCCGATTCTAACTCTGCAAACATGCACAAGATAAATCACATAGAAATAATGCAGTAAAACACATAACATACATAGCATACAAATACTCTGTCACATTCCTCTGGTTACGTACTCAAGCTAAAGTATAGTGAGAAGACTCACCTGGCAAGCAGAAAGCAGATATCCCCACACTTGAATCTCGAACTCGCCACCGCCTAACACATAAGGCAAATACTCTCATGAATATAACTCTCCAGACTAGATTCAACCCTCTCTTGGCACCCTCTTAAGGGTAAAAGTCCATTTTACTCCTCTCTTGGCCCAAAGGCCACATCGCTGACCAAACCCTAAAAGTCAACAAAAGTCAACGGTCAACTTTGACCAGACTCGGCAAGTGCACTAGGGCGACTCGGCGAGTCTACACGTGTCCACTGAGTCCCTTGGATCTTGTCTTGACACGTCGAGTATTTCTCTGACTCGGCGAGTTTCACCTGGCATAAATCGCGGGGCCACCATGACTCAACTCGCCGAGTCTCAAGAACAACTTGGCGAGTTCCGGCTTGACCCAGTCCCCCCGGACTCTCCCTGACTCACTGAGTCGACCCCTCAACTCGACAAGACCACTCGCTGAGTGGTTACGGGCAAACTTCATGCTACTCGCCGAGTCTGTTCTTCAGACTCGGTGAGTCCATGCCATGCATAACTCAAACTCACTTCTAAGGTCAGATCTGTTCCATACAATCATAGATCTGACCTCCCCAGGCATGATAATCACGTAAAGTCCAAACCTTGGTGCTCAAACAACAACTATTTGCTCCTAGATGATGTTTTAGCCCCATATCTCATAACTCTAGGTCAAAACTCCCATGAATCCTCATCAAGCTTAAGGAATAAAGCTTCTTTGGACCTCTATGGATCTCATCCCAAGCCTCATCAGAAATAGGGACGAAATGGACAACAAATCTAACCAACAAAGGGGTCAAGAAACCCTAACGCCCATGTTTATCATGACAACAGAAAACAAAGCCAAAATATACCTCCAAGATGATGCTTTGAGCTCCAAAATCGAAGGATGTCCACCTCCCTTGCATCCTCTTTCCTAGAATCTCCTTTGCCTTGCCAAACAAAGCTTCAAAGCTCAACAATGGCCTCTTCTCTCTCCCAAAATGCTCAAAATCTCTTTAGGGTTTATCTCTCGAGTTGGTGGCCGCAAATGACGGCCATAAGCCCCTTTAAATATGTCTCAAACCCTTGAAATTAGGGTTTCATTAAACAGCGTGGACTCGCCAAGTCCAGACGCGAACCCGCGCACAAAATCGTGATCCTGCTCGGCGAGTTTGGACTCCAACTCGCCGAGTCTCCTCACAGTCACCCAAAAATAAAAGAATAAAATAATACATGGGAATCTAGGGTGTTACAATCCTCCCCCACTAGAATTAGACTTCGCCCTCGATGTCTCACTCTGTAAATAACTCCGGATGCTGCTCATGCATCTCACGCTCCGGCTCCCAAGCTAACTCTGACCCTTTCCGATGCTGCCACTGGATCTGCACCAGTGGCACCTCTTTATTCCTCAGAACCTTAGTCCTTCGATCTCTGACCGCCGCTGGTTTCTCAGCATAATTCAGGCTCGCATCCACTAGAATATCCTCTAGTGGCACTACTGCTGACTCGTCGGCTACGCACTTTCGCAACTGCGACACGTTGGAAGTGTCGTGAATCTTACCCAACTCTGCTGGCAACTCCAAACGATAGACTACCCTGCCTACCCTCGTGACCAACCTGAATGGACCAATATATAGGGTCCCCAACTTGTCCCTCTTCCTGAATCGAATCACTCCTTTCCAAGGAGAGACCTTCAGGAGCACAAGGTCGCCGATCTGGAACTCGAGCTCGGACCGGCGCTTGTCCGCATAACTCTTCTGACGACTCTGAGCGGTCAATAACCTCCGCTTGACCTGCTGAATCTGCGCAGTTGTTTGCAGCCCAATCTCCGTACTAACCAGAACACGCTGCCCGACCTCTCCCCAGCAAATGGGGGTCCGACACCACCTCCCATACAACAGCTCAAAGGGTGGCATACCAATGCTCGAATGATGGTTGTCGATATGGGAAAACTCAACCAAGGGTAAATACGTGTCGCAACTCCCTCCGAAATCTAATACACATGCCCGAAGCATATCTTCGAGCGTCTGAATCGTTCGCTCGCTCTGAAGTGTCCTCAGACATCACCATGATAAGCTCTAGCTCATTTCTCATATCCCTCTTCGAGACTGAGCACCAAGTCAGCTTTTGACTCCACAGCTGAGCCTCCAAAGGTCACCCATATCATGATCGAAATATCCCACTAACTTCCTCCCCATGACCACTATCCCGGCCCAATGACACGCAAGACATGAAATTCTGTTTTCCTTATGCGAGAAAAATACAATCCAACCGAGGATCGTCTCAACTCTGATCTCTGGTGTCTGCTGCGCATATCCCTTGCGCATCTCGCCGCATCTCCCGACAGAGACGGAGACCCCAGTCTCGCCCCCGGTTCAACACCTATGCTCCAAAAACTCAATACTAGGGCTACTCAAGCCCAAAACTCTTCCACATCATACACTGATCGGAGAACACTCCATCATCACATTCTCTTGCCATCTAGTGAGTACTATGGCTCCCCGCTACATCATGATGATCTCTCAATGACTAGCGTGTACTACGTCTCCCCGCAGTGTCACAACACTCTCTGACTAGTGAGTACTACGGCTCCCCGCAGTATCACAACACCCTCTAACAAGTGAGTACTAAGGCTCCCCGCAGTATCACAACACCCTCTGACTAGTGATTACTACGGCCCCCCGTAGTATCACAACACTCTCTGACTAGTCAGTACTACGGCTCCCCGTAGTATCACAACACCCTCTGACTAGTCAGTACTACGGCTCCCCAGAGTATCACAACACCCTCTGACTAGTGAGTACTACGGCTCCCCACAATATCACAACACTCTCTACCTCCACTAACTCCTGCTCCGTAGACTATCATAGGTAGCTACGCATACTGGACTCGAATATGCATCACAAACTCTGGAGGCAATCGACATAGCAAAATGCCTACCCTTGCGGAGATCCACTCTCTTAAATAATCCCTCTAGATGCCAATACTCGATGGGCTCCCACTAGATCCATAGATACTTGATATACCACAAGTCGTCTCAACTCAAGATTCACGAATAACTCCGAAATCAAGATATCATACCCGGATACCTCGGAACACCCCAACAGAACATCACAAGATCCTGCCACAACCACTGATCTCATGCCCCAAGCATCATATAGATACAATAATACATTTCCTCTGAACCCCATAATTAGATCTTCATTTTTCCCAAATTGCAACTTCGGTGTATCCAATTACTCAATTGGAATACGAGAAAATGCTAACTCTACGGAATACGTTGATAATTCTCCCAAACCCTTTTTCCTACCGCTCAAAATCCAAGCAAGAATACGCATACCGACCCGGGAGTTGGCTGCCCAATCATTCTCTACCTACTTGCAACAACACTGACCACTACCAGGTTCCTGACCATTAACCAGCTGCCGTGGAGACATTCATCCTTCTCAAACAAGTACTTCGTACATTAACACACTCTGACCCCTTTCCTCGATCACCAACATCTCTGGTCTCATGAATTCTTACCGCAGATCTCTATACTCCACTTATAACCGCTCTTGACAAATCTCTGCTTTCTTCCATACGGTACCCGGTTCTCCCCAACTCAGGGTTCGAACCATCACAAATTGGCACACAACCATCCCACAAACTATTTTCACCAGCAAAATCGCACCTGCCCCAGGAAAGTGCTACACAACGCCCGATAGTCCCCTTTAAGGAAATCAATCGACCTCATATACTCTGAACCTCAGATGAAATCCTCAAGAACTTCCCATCACGACTGCCTTTAGTCGCTCCAAGTCTCGTACCAATCCAATACCAAACAACTCAACTGCCCAATAACATCACTGACTCATACACTGAACCACAAAATCATCGTACCCCCCACCTCAACTCATCAACCAACGTTCCAACACATGGATCATCCCAAGAACAGGGACCCACTCCCATATTCCATACCCACATAGATAGAAAACCCACTGCACTACTAAACTCGACTGAACCCCCCACTGATACCACTACAATACACCCTACTAAACTCAAATAGCTGTAATGTGGTCCTCGAATATCTCCGTCCCAACTAACTATCTGTTCATGATAAATCACTGCCTTGCGGCACACATGCTACCTGATACTCTGGTGGAAAATCATCATCATTTACTACCTGCAGGGTTTACCTCCAAACCCAAAACATAAACATCATGCTTCTCATGTTTTGCACACGAACATAATTAGCACCACCCAGATCAGAGAAGGTGACATCTCCTCTATTGACTGATTGCTCAACTCAGACCGAAATTTTCCCCTCTCTCTGACTCCTTACTAAAATACTCTGAGAGGCTCTCGATCTCCCTCTCAAGGGACGCCTCTTCGAACTCAATCATGACCGGATAACCGGAGAACCACAAGCATCTTTCACTACGAACCATGGTACTCATTCCATGACATCTCTTCTCAATATGCTCCAGTGTATGGTACCCGAACCATAACATCACTCCTCAATCCACTCCGATGTATGGTACCCGAACCATAACATCACTCCTCAATCCGCTCCGATGTATGGTACGCGAACCATAACATCACTCCTCAATCCGCTTCGAAGTATGGTACCCGAACCATAACATCACTCCTTAATCTGCTCCGATGTATGGTACCCGAACCATAACATCAGTCCTTAATCTGCTCTGATGTATGGTACCCGAACCATAACATCACTCCTTAATCTACTCCGATGTATGGTATTCGAACCATAACATCACTCCTTAATCGGCTCCGATGTGTGGTACCCGAACCATAACATCACTCCTTAATCCGCTCCGATGTATGGTACTCGAACCATAACATCACTCCTTAATCCGCTCCTTAGAACCTCTAGAATACTCCCTGTATCAAGTATGGGTCCTCTGCTTTCAGTAGTACGGGCCCATACTACCTGCCACATCTACACATACTTTCCATACGGACTATCCCGGAGCTCCTAAGTAGCTGCTCGACCTGCTCTTTCACCAATCCCATCGCGCGTGCTCGCTCCCCAGCGAAATTCTCCACCCTGCCAGCGCACTCATCTGGCTAAGGTTACTCCCTAGGCTTTTCCTAGATTCCCACACTTCTCTGCCATCAGCTGCTGAAGAGCTCTTAATGATGCCAACCGTCTACCTCCTGAATATCGTCATATTCACTTAGTAGCTGACTCCCATCATCGAGTGAAAGACCCTGTAAAATGGTTTGGTCTAGGCATAGTCGTAGATAGCAGTAGATATGTAATTGTTCGTGTTTTGTGTTGTGTTTACGGTCAGAATGGGTTTATGGCCGTAAACTCTTTACGGCCGTAAACACCTTACGGTCTCTAGTCAGGTCTTTAAATAGCGAGTTGTGCAGTCATTATGGGTTGTTGATGCTCTCGTATACTTCCAAGTTGTATCAGACGTTTTATTGTATTAAAGCGTATGCAAGCTTGGTCTTTTGCTCTTTAATTGTTTATTAATTCGTGTTTGCATCTGTTATTATCTTTGATCATTGGTAGATCTAATTTTCGGGACTTTACAATTGGTATCAGAGCAAGACCAGTGTCAAAGGCGTTCAACAGCTGCGTTTTCAACTAAATCGACATTCACTGCAGTATAGAGAGATTTATTTCAGTCGAAATCAAAGTTTCTAGAAGTTTACGGCCTTAGTTTACGGCCGTAAACTCCTCTTCACGGCCTCAACTGCATTCTTCGAAAACGATAGTTTTTCACATCATTCAAGCCTTCATAATCACATATTAGTTCTGGGATTTAATTGAGTTGTGTTTTAAAAATAAAAATCGAACTTTTTATTTGAATTTCATTGACCATAAACTAAAGCATTCACGAAAAATTGATTTTCTGTTAATCGAAGTTTACACCATTATTTTTCGGAGTTTAAATCAATAAGTATACTTGGACCGTAAACTCGAGTTTACGGCCTACGAGTTGACGGCTTAAGAGTTTACGGCTAAGTCAGTTAATTTTATAAATTGAAATTAATTCTTGAGTTAGTTTTAAAAACAAAATAATTTTTGACCGTAAACTCCAGTTTACGGCCGGGAGTTTACTGCCTAAGCTTACACGAGAAAAAAAAATTAAAAAAATAAATTTACAGCCTTAAAATTTTTTAGTAATAATTTTTAAAAATATGGATACACAAAATTCAACTCAATACCAAGAGCTTGATGCTGTGATGGGTACAACCACACGAATTCCAAGACTTATGTCAGCTGATGGTTTCCCCGAGTGGAAATATAGAATTGAGAAGTATATAAAGATGAAAGACTTTAAGATTTGGAAATGTGTTTTAAAGGATCCAGTCAGAATCACCACTACAGTTGGGGGAAAGGTGGTCGACAAGGCAATCGAAAACTACACTGATGAAGACTTTGAGAGTGTGGAAGAACAAGAAAAGGCATTGGCCATTTTGACTATGGCTTTATCTCCAGACATTGCTCAAGGATTCAGAGAGTATACTTCTGCCAAAGCTCTGTGGGAAGCTCTTATTGAAGTATATGAAGGAAATGAAGACATGCGGGAAAGTCGCCAAGATATGCTGAGACAACGCTTCAATATGTTTAATTATGTTCCTGGAGAGACTCTCGAAGCTCAATTGCAGAGATTTACAACTCTCAACACTGAGATGACTGTGGCAGGGATTTTCTATACAAAGTCAGAAATTAATAAGAAGCTACTAAATGCACTCCCAAAATCTTGGGACATGAATGTAGCAGTAATCAAGAAGACTAAGGATCTTAATCGCCTTTCCCTAGCTGAAGTGATGGCTGTCATCAAAGCGTGTGATATTGATGACAAGCAGGGAGAGATCAATCATGTGAACTCATACTCATATGCCAATCTTGGCATTTCAGCTAATAATGCTCTCTCTTCTTTCTCCTATACTTCTGCAGGTTCATCTTCCTCTGCACCGGTCATTCCTTACCCACAAGGCTAGCCTATTACATCTACCCAAAATGTTTCATCCTCTAATGTGGCTTCTTCACCAAAGGGAAAGGAGGGTGATGAAAACCTTGTCTTTGCAGCAGGGCTTGTGAATTGCTACAATGCTCTTGTAGCTGGGGAACTTCCTCCTCAGTTGTCATTTGCAGATCTTGATCAAATCCATCCAGAGGATGTTGAGGAAATGGACATCATATGGCAAATTTCCATGGCTGTATTTAGGGCAAAACAGTTTGCCAAAAAGACAGGGAAGAATAATTGGGGAATGAGTGCTGACAAGAAGGTTGGATTCAACAAAGGAAAGCTTTGATGTTTCAATTGCCACGAGCCAGGGAATTTTGCTCGTGATTGCCCACACCCTGATAGGATTGGTCAAGCAAACAATGAAAAGGCTATGGTTGCACAATAATTTGACTAGGATGATCAAATACAAGCTCTAAATTTGTCTGGACTAGAAAATGCTCATCTAGCACAAGTGAGGGATGACGCTCAAGCAAGGACTGCAGCAGCTGAAGACAACATGATGAAACTACAATTTGGCTTGATGGTATCCTCCTCCCATGAACCTAATTCATCCAAGGTAAGTCTTCCATCATGCTCTAAGGCTTGTATAGATTATGTGAAAACTTTACAGGATAAAATTGAGACATTAGGTGATGAAGTAGAAAATCTTAGGATTCTTCGTGAACTCAATGAAAAATTAATAAGAGACGTAGAATACCTTAGATATGAAGGGTACCGACTTCGAAAAGGACAAAAACCACTTAAAGCTCAACTAGAATAAAAAATTAAAGACTTTAGGAGACTCCAGGAAGACTACAACAACAAATGTGAAAATTACAATTATGTAGTCAAACAAAATGCTGAGCTTGTAGCTGAAGTTGAATCCTTGAAAGGAAACTTTGAGACCGCCAAACTTGATGTCAGAAAATATGATTTCTCAATTGAGGTGGTTGCAAATATGATAGACCAAAGTATGCAGTTTAAAAGAAATCAATCAAAAGGTCTAGGGTATAAACTTGTACCTCCTCCTTTCAATCATTCATACGTGTCCAAGCCCTTGTCCAAAGAAGAGATTGCCAATGAATCATTTATGATTTATGGCAAGCCCTCCGGTTTTGTTTCGGGAGGATTTATTAATGTTGAAAGTACTAACATTTCTACTTCTCCTGCAGATCAATCCTTGAATCAGTCAAAGCACAAAGTTGAAGGATGTGTTTCTGAAAATAAAATCGAGTCCAAATCTGAAGCTTTTATTTTAAATAAAGACAATTCTTTGTTAAATGTTTTAAGTGACAATTTTTCTTGTGGTGTTTTTAATTATTCTGATACAGTAGCTGCTACCTCTGATACAGTTTTGAATGTTTCTAATATGTCTGATAAATCTTTGAACAATTTGGTTGACAATTTAAACGTCTGTGATAAAAAAGTTGAAATACCATTAGTCTCACAACCGTCAATAAATATAGCACCCTCACTTGCCTCACAACTTGATAATATTGCATGTTTTTGTGAGACAAGCAAGGGTGTTTGTGGGGAAAACAAATCTGACAAATGCAGCACAAGTTCTAACAATAACTATCAGATTTGTTTTAATTGTGGCACTAAGGGTCATATTGCTAGAAATTGTCTTAATCGAATGTTTGTGAGTTATAATCTTCCAAGAGGAGAGAACGAATTCAGAGGAAGATCTTTAAATAGAAATTCCTCTAGAAGTCGCTCTTGAAATGATTATTGGGTAGATAAAAGAAATAGAAAAAGGGATATCTTTCACAGTCATAAAAGGTTTTTTAATCACCTTGCCCTGAACAGTCTGCCAAAAAGGAGCATAGCCATGCAAAGGTCAAGCTCATCCCAAAGCAATAATGGATCTTCAACCAATTTTGGTAGAAGTAACACATGCTTTAAGCAGATCGTCAGACATAAAATGACAAAGTTGATTGAATTTTTCAAAAAAGCTAATTATATATGGAAACCCAAATCTTCTCCCAATACATCATCTGTATCCTCCGAGAAGTTCATGTGCAATAAATCTGAAAAAGCATCGGGATCACCCAGGAAGATCATGACCTGGGTGCCCAAATCTAATTAAACCCGCCCATTTTGCAGGGGCAGTTGTGGGGAAATGTCGTCAGACCATGGTTCGTCGACAGCGGTTGTTCCCGACACATGACAGGAGACATCACCCAATTGAACGACATTCAATCATTTAATGGGGGATACGTCTCTTTTGCGGGTGGAGATGGAGGACAAATTACACAAAAGGGCACGGTATCAAATGGAGTTTTGAGTTTTGAAAATGTGAATTTCGCTCTAGAGCTAAAACACAGCCTGCTAAGTGTTTCGCAGATCTGTGACAAAGGCTATTCTACGCATTTCACTGACAAGGAATGCATGATCTTAAAGCCAGGTTTTGTCATCCCTGAAGAATGGATTCTCGTAAAGTCAAAAAGGGATGGAAATGCTTATATTATTGATATGAATACTAATCTCCCAAAGCAAGTTACTTGTTTGTTCTCCAAGATCTCTGAGCAAACCGCAATGTTATGGCACCGAAGATTAGGTCACGCCAATGCCAAAAATCTCAATCGTCTTGCAAAGAATGAGATGGTCCGTGGATTACCTGTCAATGACTTTATCACGTTTGAGAAATGTGTGTCTTGTGCTCAAGGAAAGCATCATCGAAAGCCACATTTACCGAAGGAAGTTAACTCAATAAGTCAGGTTCTACAACTTCTTCACATGGACCTATTTGGTCCAGTGAATGTGCTAAGCATCAATAGGAGTTCCTACTGTCTAGTTGTGATTGATGATTTTTCTCGTTTTACGTGGGTTTTCTTTCTATCCAACAAAGCTGGCGTCGCTGAATTGATCAAGAGGTTCATTATACTTATTGAGAATCAGACCAATCATAGGGTGAAGGCTCTTTGCACTGATAATGGAACGAAATTCAAGAATTCTGTTCTCAATCACTTCTGTTCTGGGAAGGGGATCCTACATCAATTTAGTTCCGCTCACACACCTCAACAAAATGGTGTTGCTGAGAGGCGAAACAGAACACTTAAGGATGCAGGAAGGACTATGTTGTGTGACTCCAAGCTCCCTGTTTTCTTTTGGGCAGAGGCAATAAACACTGCATGTTATGTTCAAAATCGAGTACTCATCAACAAAGCTCAAATGAAAAATCCATATGAAATTTACTATGGTCACAAACCGTCAGTTAGTCATTTTCGAGTATTTGGCTGTCCTTGCACCCTTCTTCACCTAGATGCCAATCCGAAGTTTAATGCCAAAGCTGATGACTGCTATTTTGTTGGGTATGTTGCACGTACCGCTTATAGAGTCTACAACAAGAAAACCAAACAGATTGTGGAATCCTATGACGTGCGTTGGTTGGAAGAGAATGAGACAGACGCAAGAGTGGGTCCGGACTGGTTATTTGATTACACGTCACTTTTCAAATCCTTAAACGTGTACTCAAATGATGTCTCAAGAACTGATTCGCATTTGAAGAGTATCTCTGAAGATGAAGTCGAAGAAGTTGTATACAAACCTGTATCTAAAACATCCAATTCACTGAAAGGAAAGTCTAAAGCTTCAACCGAATGGGGTCCTCCGACTCGCACAAAGGAGAATCTTCTGCTCCATTTGAGGGGGAGTCTTCTGCTTCATCTGAGGGGGAGCCGTCTGCTGAAATTGAAGGGGAGTCTTCTACAACATCTTTCAATAAGTCTTCTACTACTTCTCAAGGGAGGCCGTTATTGGAACATGTCAATCCTCAATCTGACCACATTGATTCTTCGGATGTTGAATCAAGACCTCCCACATTATTAGAGAAAGAGTTCATTCCAAATGATGCTTCTGCTGTCTCTTCAACCCTGATGGAATTACTCTTTCCTGACCTTATTGCAGATGAGTATGTTGCAGAACCATCTAGTTCTACTCAACAAGCAAATGAAGGAGGTCTTAACATTCACACTCTACCTGTCTCCATCAATGACATCAGCCAAGACATACCCTCTAGGATTCAACGAGATCATCCGCTCGAGAACGTTATCGGCCAGCTAGATAGTGGCGTTAAAACCAGAAGTCAAAATGGAGACGTGAATACATGTCTGTATTCTTATTTTATCTCTCAAATTGAGCCCAAGAATGTAGAAATGGCTCTAAATGAACATAGATGGGTGGATGCGATGCATGAAGAATTGCATCAATTTGAAAAACTAGGTGTTTGGAAGTTAGTTGAGTTACCAAAGGGCAAAAAGTCTCTTGACACACGGTGGGTTTATCGTAACAAGCAGGATGATTCAGGGGTCATTGTCCGAAACAAGGCCAGACTGGTAGTTCGCGGGTTTCGACAAGTCGAGGGTCTTGACTACACTGAGGTTTATGCTCCTGTAGCTCGCTTGGAGGCCATTCGTATCTTCTTGGCGTACGCTTCGTATATGAACTTCACTGTTTTTTAAATGGATGTCAAGACTGCCTTCTTGTATGGCAAGATGAAGGAAGAAATCTACGTTGATCAACCTCCAGGGTTTGTCGACCCGAAGTTTCCTAATCATGTCTACAAGTTGGATAAAGCGTTGTATGGGCTGCATCAGGCTCCTAGAGCATGGTATGCAACTCTAACAAAGCATTTGCTCGAACATGGCTATACATGTGGTACTATCGATCAAACATTGTTTATAAAGCATGTCGACAAGGACCAGATACTTGTTCAAATATACGTCGACAACATAATCTTTGGTTCAACAAGCCAACAACTTTGCAAGGAGTTCGAAAGTGTAATGAAGAAAAGATTTGAAATGAGTTCTTTGGGAGAAATGACCATGCTTTTGGGGCTTCAGGTTAAACAGAATTCAACCGGCATCCTTCTTCATCAGGCCAAGTGCGTGGATGATATTCTTGAGAAGTTCGCACTTCATGATGCTAAATCTGCCTCAACACCGTTGGCTGAACGACCCCTCCTGACTCCAGATCCAGAAGGCGAACCCGTAGATCAAACTCTTTATCGATCGATGATCGGATCCCTAATGTATCTTACTGCAAGTCGACCAGACATTATGTTCGCAGTTTGTCAATGTGCACGCTATCAGGCTAATCCTAAACTCTCTCATCTTATTGCTGTTAAAAGAATTTTTCAATATATCAAAGGAAGCCCTAAATTGGGTCTTTGGTATCCAAAGAATTCTGAATTTAATCTTTATGCTTTTACTGACACTAATTATGGAGGTTGTGAGCTTGATAGGAAATCAACTTCAGGAGGATGTCAATACCTAGGTGACAGACTAGTTTCATGGCAATGCAAGAAGCAGCACACTGTCTCGACTTCGACAGCAGAGGCAGAATATGTGGCAGCATCAGCTTGTTGTTCTCAAGTTATTTGGATCCAACATCAGCTGTTGGACTACGGTTTGAATTACTCAGAAACCCCTATCTATTGTGATAATGAGGCTGCCATACAAATTGCTAAGAACCCAGTCCAACACTCTAAAACCAAGCACATCGATATTAAAATTCACTTTATCAGAGACTGTTATGAACGATCTTTAATTCGAATCGAACAAGTCCACACTGATAACAATGTGGCTGACTTGTTCACAAAACCTTTTAACAAAGCTAGTTTTGATGTGCTTGTGGGATTTCTGAAAATGATACGTTTTGAGGATTAAGTTTTTTTCTTTTCTTTTCTTTTTCTTTGTTTGTTTTTAGTTTTTTTTTTAATTTTTAATTTTATTTTATTCTTGGTCTTCTTAGTCTATTTTCAAATTTTACTAAGTTTGTCTTCAATTTTTGTTAGGTATGTTTAAATTTGTGCACTTTTCTTTTGTTTAAAATTCTCAACCATGCACAAATTTAGGGGGAGAAAGAAAATCCAAAAACAACAAAAATTACAAAAATCCAAAAATAGTGTCATTTCAGTAAAGAATCCAAAATAGGGTTATTTCAAATCAGAAATTTAAAAATTTCGTTTGTTAGCAGCCTTCGTTGTAAGTACTGTGATGGGAAATGATATTAATAAGTGATAAAGGACGACCTGAATCGGCGTAACGTACCTAAGTTGAATCGTCTACGCTCTGCGCTCGATGTGCTGGTAGGCGCGAAAGATTTTAAAAAGGGGACTTGACTAGGAAAGTTGAACCTAATGAATTTAAGGACTCGACAAATTTTGACCTAGTTAGATCCGTTTAATCTGACATCACGACGCTCAGATAGGTTGAGCAGGGAGATAAACACGAGAATCTACTCATCACAATAATTGAACCCGTACTTGGAATCGTGGCTTAACTTTTCCTCGATGTGCGGATTCTGTCCTTAATTTCGGTTGGATGGGGCGACTGGTAAATTCCGATAAATTAGGTCTGTAGAAAATCGTTTTCTTTCTTTCTTTCTGTTAGTCATATGTTGTCTCCTTTGCGCGACTTCTAATCCGACCTGGTACACAACATATGCAACTCCATTTCTCTGTAGGAAATATATATGTGCTTGAAATATATGTGTGAAATATATGTGTGAAAAACTTCTCATCTGTTAGCCACATGCTGTCTCCTTTGCGGGACTTCTAATCCAACCTGGTACACAGCATATGCAACCTTCTTCTTCTCAACCCCTCTGAAGTAGGTAGAAATAGAGTTTTGTATCTCTTCTCTCTCTGAATGGTTGTCTGCTCACTCGGTGTAAGGAGTACTCTGGAAGTTCTTGATGGCTGGGGCATATCAGGAAGCGGGAAACACGTTCCAGTACACCTAAAAATTGAACTCATACAGATTGTCTGTAGATCTCGCTGCTCAATTTAGGTGGACAACAATATCCCTGGTTGTAGTCAATTAAATGGTCATAAGGTAATTTCATGTAAGATTTAGGAGTTATAATAATTACCAAAAATTTACAATTAGGTATATGCCCAAATCATGTCATTGGTAAAAGGTCCAAAATGTCACAAATCCTTCGCGTTTAAGTGGACCACAATACTGACAATCGGTCAGACGAAGATGTGAAAATAAGGGTACCGACAAGTAGAATAAGACCGTCCAATAACTTTGATCCAAGCATCACAAAAGAAGTGGTAGTTAAAGTGTTTCTTAATTTATTTGACGTTGATTTTTTTTTATTTTTTATTTTATTTTTAATTTTACTTTTAATTTTATTTTTATTTAATTTTTTCAACTTAAAATTTTATATTAATTTTATTTTACTTTTATTTTTCTAGCATTTAAAAATTATGGTGTGTTAGCTTTTATTTTAAAAGTTTTTTTTAAAATTAAATTAATCCTCAAAAGGTTTTATTTTTATTAATTGGCGAAAAATTAGAAAGACTGGGTAGCTATCAGGCAGGAGGGTAAGAAAGGTGGAAAGGTAAAAAGATAAAAAGGGGGAGTTCACGGCCGGAATCTCCCCACTCAACAGTTTCCGGCCGCAAACCACTCCCAAAAGCTCTCAAGGTGTCAAAAAAATTTTCTTCAATTTTCAGAAAAACGAGTATATCATCGTGAAGGTAGCATCGTGTAGATCTTGAATATATATTTTGTTTCACGGAATCACATCGCATTTTGTTTAAAAATTAAATAAACTCAAGTCGAGGAGTTTACGGCCGTAAGCTTAGGCCGTAAACTCTGAAACTTGATGATTTGGATTCGAAACTATTTTATTATGATGCTATTTCTCGTTATGTTCACGACTATGTGCTTTTCGTTCGTCATTTCAAAGAGAAAGACCAATTTTTAGCCTTTTTTCGGTGTAGACATTCATAGGCCGTAAACTCCCAGTTTACGGCCTGTGAATTCGAGTGTAATTATTCTGGACTGTTTGAAATATCTCTATGATAATTGTGCATCGTGTTTTCGAAGTAATTTCTAGGCCGTAAACTGGAGTTTACGGCCCAAGAACAATTGTCGATTCAAGCTGTTATTTTGACTGGGTAACGATTGCATGTTTTCCTCGCTTAAACCGTGAACCAAAATTTTTTTTAGGGTTCCTTAGGCCGTAAACAAGAGTTTACGGCCCAAGAACCAAAATTGTCAAAAGGTTTAATTTTTTTCAGTAAACATACATCATTAATAAATAATTTTTATTTTGATCAAAATTTTATTGTCATATTTTTTTGTCAAAATAACTTTTATTATTGGTGTCGGTTTCTTACAGGTTGCGTGCAGGAAAATGGCAAATCTCAAGTTTGCAGACATGCACAATCTGGCGATAGTTCTTGCTGATCCACCTGTTGTTCATTCCGATATGCTTTCAATGATTCACAGGTTGCGTGAATGCTGTGTTGCATCAGCATTGACAGTCAATCCGGTGATCTATCAGAACATCGTTCGTGAGTTTTGGGAGACGGCAAGGACGCAGATGGATGATGATGGAAATTTCACAGTCGCGGCGAAGGTGCAAGGACGAGATATTGTAATCGATGAAAGTTTTGTTCGAAACGCGTTGCTGATTGATGATCAACCTAACTATCCGACGGAAATTGGCATAGAAGATGTTCAGAGAATACTACGACGGATGAGTTATGAAGGAACCTACCCGCCAACGTTGAAAAAGCTGCTTCATCCGTATTGGAGATTTCTGGCTCATGTGTTCGTAAGTTGCATATCCGGTAGAAGGAGTGGGGCTAATGAAATTTCTCAACGCACAACTGGTGCATTGGTATCTTTGGCCTCTGGAATTCATTTCAATTTCTCAAAGTTCATCCTAGAGGAATTTGTCATAAACATCCGGGCTTCTACAAGGGATACCTTTCTCCAATATCCCCGCTTCATTCAATTGTTTGTCGAGATGCAGTTTCCTGAGGTTAGAAAGTCAGGAGACACCTTGGATATGAAATCTTTGGGTCCATACACTGTGGGACTCATTAAGCAAAACCGAAGAGGAAAATTTGTCTTTCGAGGGCGTTATCGATTGGAAAAATTCGGAAAGTTTACAGAATTGGATGAGACGCCAGTGTCATACGAATCATCAGAACCGACTTCTTCTGAGAAAACGTCTACTGAGGGTTCGACTCCAGCAAACTTTGTGATAGACGTGACTCAAGATGATGAAGATTCACCAACTCAGAGAGATCAAAGTACTTCTAGTCATGAACATGAGTCGAATGAAAGACAGGATGAAAGGGAAATAGGTATCGGTGATGATGGACATGACTCATTTGAAGATCTTGATCTTACGGGGTTTGATAATGATGATATTGCGGCTTCTTTAGTTAGTAGTGCTAATGTTGTGTCCTACGAGATATTTGACACGATTTTTCAAAATGTCGATGATAGTGTTTTGCCGTCAACTGAGATGAGAAAATCGAGCGAAACTCTTACTCCAACTTCCGAGCAGATGGTGTCAACTTCAATTCCAATGGAGGTAGTTGTGGGATGTTCCCCTCCCGTGTCTATTTCTCCTACATCTGAACCATTTGTTAGTGTAATACCTCCACAGGCTGACCAACCTCAATCTAAGAGGAGAAGACTTGATGAAAGACAATCCGAGCTAATTACTAGTTTGGTCAGTGGTCTTCCTACACCACCAATTACTACTGCTACAACACGACTTTCCGCAACAAAGATTTTTGCAACTGGACCTAGTTCAGTTTTTGATGTTGGTGGCCCTTCAGCTCCGCCTGGTTTTCCTGTTCCAAGATTCAATAGGGATTCCGCTTCTGAGAGACTAGCTTTGCATATGGCAGAAGAACAGCTTCGTTCGCCTAGTCCTCAAGGAAAGAACATTTCTATGAGTGAAGGGGGTGCTCCTGATGATGATTCATCTATTGATAGTTTACGAAAGGAGATCTCTGTATTAAGTTAGAAGAACATAGAGCTTGACATTCAAGTAGCTGAACTTCGTGCTCAGAACATTGAGCTTCGTACCCAGGTGTCTAAACTTCAGTCAGATAGAACTTATCTTGGCGGACAACTTGCAGAAGTTAAAAAGGATAGGAAAGTAAAAAATAAGCAGATTTCTGACCTTCAAGAACATTTCAATCTGCTGACCTCAA
This sequence comes from Lactuca serriola, assembly GCF_051521515.1. Lineage (NCBI taxonomy): Eukaryota > Viridiplantae > Streptophyta > Magnoliopsida > Asterales > Asteraceae > Lactuca > Lactuca serriola. Next base: position 82,145,126 of record NC_136409.1, read on the forward strand.
GCTACTTCGAATTGAAAAAGAAACTGGAGGATGATTTTGGTGAGAAGTATAAAACAAGCGTAGAAGAACAAAGAATAAATTTACATGTGCAAGCGTATCCAGTAGATGTGCCAGCTGGTCAATCTTCTGGTTCTGCTAAATGTATTGGAGCTGTTCCTCCTATGGCTTCTCATATTCAGGAGATCATTCGGAAAAATCAAGAAGATGATACTGAAAGGGGGCAGTTATTATTCAAACGAAATGTTACTCAGAGCAATTATAAAGGGGAATCCTTGATCACTGTCACTGATCTTGAAATTGTTCGGTTCAGGGATACTTTTGGAGATCGATCGGGTGTAGCTGCTTGGGGATTTCATGATCCTCTTCGACTTTGGATTATTATTCGCAAGAGCGGTAATTCAGAGTTGTATAAGGATATTCGTGCTTTTAGTTCATTGAAAAGGGTTGATCTTGCGGAGTTATCACAAGCTCCTTTTATCAATCTATTAAACAATCCTTAAGTTTCGCAGTTCAAATTCTTTCTAGATGAGCAAGTAAAGAAGGGATTTCCTACAATGCCAACTGCTGAGTCAGTCATTCTGGAACATCCAGATGTGTTTGAAGCTTCTTCTGATAAACCTCTACAGTTGGTTATGTGGCCACCCACGACTCAAGTTAAACAATTTCCCATTGTTCAAGGTTATAAAGATGGATCGCTCGGTTCTATGGAGTGCTGGGTTTATGATGAAAGTACTTGTGGTGCAGTCATTAAGCTCAAGAATGGGTGCATATGGTTGTATGATCGAAGAGACCTTCTGCAGTTCAGGAAATGGGATATTCATTATCTGAGCAATTTTCAAATCATAGTGGTTGAAGATATCTATGAGCAAGGAGCCAAGGCGTATACCAGGATGGTTGCTAAGATTTTGAGCAAAAAGATGTGGAATGGCGCTATGGGCCAAATGGATGTCATGCTGGTAAAGAAAGGAATGGGGCCGAGCAAGTCCAAACCAAGGGGAGATTGAAAGACCCTGTAAAATGGTTTGGTCTAGGCATAGTCGTAGATAGCAGTAGATATGTAATTGTTCGTGTTTTGTGTTGTGTTTACGGTCAGAATGGGTTTACAGCCGTAAACTCTTTATGGTCGTAAACACCTTACGGTCTCTAGTCAGGTCTTTAAATAGCGAGTTGTGTCAGTCATTATGGGTTGTTGATGCACTCGTATACTTCCAAGTTGTATCAGACGTTTTATTGTATTAAAGCGTATGCAAGCTTGGTCTTTTGCTCTTTAATTGTTTATTAATTCGTGTTTGCATCTGTTATTATCTTTGATCATTGGTAGATCTAATTTTCGGGACTTTACATCGAGAGTTCCACAAAGCACGAAGCAAGCAGCATTCGGGCATTGAAGCGTCCCCTTCAGCATGAAAAACCTCCTTAGGTTATTATCCACTCACCTTCCTCATTCGTGATGGATATCACTGAACGCTAACAACTCCGCCCCACGTGGGCATCTGGCTACCCTTTCGGCAAGCTCCTCATATGCTCATATAGATACCTCTTCCATATTACTTCCCTGCACAAATCCCCTAAAAATTTCCTGCTGGACACCCTCGCTCAGCACATACTCAAAAGCACATCACATATATCACCAACCCTAGGCTAAGGCATCACAAATCAGGCCACTCTAGTCCTAAAATATGAATTGCCTAGCCTGCCTCTAGCATGCACACTATCTCATAAAATATATCACAAATATCTCATAACACAAAATAAGGGTGTTTTGGGAAATGCTTATTCTCTTTATAAAAACACATTTCTTTTTGAAAAATTTTCTTAAATCCTCAGTTTGAGTCCAGATTTACCCGAAGGTGCATCTGAATCCCTCAAACCAATGCTCTGAAACCAACTTGTAACACCGTAAATTTCAAAACAATTTTTCATTTAAAAGTAATCGTTAATTCTTAAAAGCACTTTTGTTAAAATTCCAGTCATAATCGAATTACAAAAACATAACTCCATTTTCACTTGCTTAATAAACTAGGATCCTCAAAACATGATTCTTTCTCTGGTGTGTACAATCGAGCCGGTGCCGTCCCGTGATCCTGAGAGAAACCTGAAACACATAACACAAAACACTATAAGCACGAAGCTTAGTGGGTCCCCCAAAATACTACGCATAACGCATATTAGCCACTCGAGGCTATAACTCTGTGGGTCCGTGGACCCTACTCTATAAACCCTCTGGTTCTAACTCTTGGAACCTTCCGGATCTAACTCTGTAAACATGCACAACATAAATCACATAGAAATAATGCAGTACAACACATAACATACATAGCATACAAATACTCTGTCACATAACTCTGGTTACCTACTCAAGGTAAAGTTTAGTGAGAAGACTCACTTGGCAAGCAGAAAGAAGATATCCCCACACTTGAAGCTCGAACTCGCCACCGCCTAGCACATAAGGCAAATACTCTCATGAATATAACTCTCGAGACTAGATTCAACCTTCTCTTGGCACCCTCTTAGGGGTAAAAGACCATTTTACCCCTCTCTTGTCCCAAAGGCCACATCGCTGACCAAACCCTAAAAGTCAACAAAAGTCAACGGTCAACTTTTACCGGACTCGGTGAGTGCACTAAGGTGACTCGACGAGTCTACATGTGTCCACTGACTCATTTGGATCCTCTCTTGACACGTCGAGTATTTCTCTGACTCGATGAGTTTCACCTGGCATAAATCGCGGGGCCACCACGACTCAACTTGCCGAGTCTCAAGAACAACTCGGCGAGTTCCGGCTTGACTCAGTCCCCCCTGACTCTCCCTGACTCACTGAGTCAACCCCTGAACTCGACAAGACCACTCGCTGAGTGGTTACGGGCAAACTTCATGCTACTCGCCGAGTCTGTTCTTCAGATTCGGCGAGTCCATGCCATGCATAACTCAAACTCACTTCTGAGGTCAGATCTGTTCCATACAATCATAGATCTGGCCTCCCCAGGCATGATAATCACGTAAAGTCCAAACCTTGGTGCTCAAACAACAACTATTTGCTCCTAGATGATGTTTTAGCCCCATATCTCATAACTCTAGGTCAAAACTCCCATGAATCCTCATAAAGCTTAAGGAATAAAGCTTCTCTGGACCTCTATGGATCGCATCCCAAGCCTCATCACAAATAGGGACGAAATGGACAACAAATCTAACCAACAAAGGGGTCAAGAAACCCTAACCCCCATATTTATCATGACAACAGAAAAGGAAGCGAAAATATACCTCCAAGATGATGCTCTGAGCTCCAAAATCGAAGGATGTCCACCTCCCTTGCCTCCTCTTAGCTAGAATCTCCTTTGCCATCCCAAACAAAGCTTCAAAGGTCAACAATGGCCTCTTCTCTCTCCCAAAACACTCAAAATCTCTTTAGGGTCTCTCTCTCGGGTTGGTGGCCGCAAATGACAGCCATAAGCCCCTTTAAATAGGTCTCAAACCCTGGAAATTAGGGTTTCATCAAACATCGTGGACTCGCCGAGTCCAGACGCGAACCCATGCACAAAACCGCGATCCTACTCGGCGAGTTTGGACTCCAACTCGCCGAGTCTCCTCACACTCACCCAAAAATAAAAGAATAAAATAATACATGGGAATCTGGGGTTTACGATCCTCCCCCAGTAGAATTAGACTTCGCCATTTCTGAAGCAAAATTAGTATTGTCACTAAACTCATTTCTTGCATTAACAGGCTTCAAGGCACTTGTAGATAGATCATCATTTTCACGATATTCATTACAGTTTGGGCAGGCTTCATGAACACCATTTCTAAATAAATGGAGCTTCACTTCCTCCAATGTAAAACTTAAGTGGTTTACAGATATTTTACAAGGGCATGGCATTTTAATACGTTGCCCATCAACTCCTGGGTCAATTTTCCTCATCTTGCGAATGTTGAGTATTATGTAATCAATAAACGTTGATGCTCATTTCAAATAAGGTTCAGTGTTCCTCTTGATTCCCATCAAATATTTTTCCATCGTTAGATTACAATCGAACTAATAGAAAATGTGAAAACTAGGGTTTGAAACAAGTGATTACCTTAATCTCTTTGCTGCGTATTAAATTCGAGAAAATAAAACCCTTGTCAATAATTAATCTAGTACACTTTAATTAATTAATAAAGTGTGTTTTAAAAGGAATAAAATATAGATTAGGTCTAATAATATTAATTGGTCTTATTTAATTCCTAGGCATTGTTTTTGAATTTTTTTACAATATGCCTACACTTATAGGCACCATTATATCAGAACCCATCGCCATGGCGTTTGAATTCCCAGATCATCTTCTCTCTGTATTTGGTCTAAAGAAATTAAAATAGTTCTGATCAATTTACCAAGAAACACAATAATTTGACAATCTTCATCCCAATCAGATAACACAAATCGATGGTTGCATCCACCTCAAGAATAATGGCAACAAGATTACAACCAAGAACATCGCTCTATGAAGTACCGAAAGATGCTTTTACAAAGATAATGGTGCTTCTGCGGAGCAACTCATCTATTGATGTCATCAAATGTAGGACTATGTAAGTTTCTTTGACAACCTTTGTATTATATGATTCAATTTTCTGCGTACATTAAGCATTTGAATTTTAATTTGTGTAAAAACTATGCATTTGAGTTTTATTTAAATGCATGTACATTACGTAGTTCCATAACCTACAAAGATTGATGTAAGATGGATGAGCTGTATAGGACAATGGAGATTGATAGTTTAACGACGTGAAGGTTTTGGGGGAGGATTTACCGAAATGCAGTGCCTAGAGGAACCCTAACATTAAATTTGTTGTTGGAATGGTACCCTGTTTAATGTATGTTATTCTACATTATTTGTTGATTTCTTTTCACTGGTCTTAATTTATTATACATGTTTGGTAGTGTCTTTCAAAACAAGTATTTTTATCTTGGTGATGATGCTGGAAAACAGATGCTTAAAGAGGCATCTAGGGAAAGACAAAGAGATGCTACATTTTCCATGGGAGTGCTTATGTTGGCAGAGGGCCAACATATGAAAAAACAAGCCATGTAGTTGTTGAGTGATGCGTTCGCCTATTCATCACCAAGAACTCAGATTGTCAAACAAACCATCAGGACGGTTGAATGCCTTTTGGCTAGGGACATGAGGAAAATCAGATTCCATGGTTGCTTTCTCATATGTGTACATCATCTCTTTGGAAGGGATCAAGGTTTCCTCACAAGAACCAAATGGCTATTTGAGTGTGATGTTTGTTTGTGGGAAGCATGTTTCATGAGATTCAGTAGGATTTTGGGAAGGAGTATGGGGATAGGGTTAGGATTTAAGTTGTTGGACAATGTTTATTTAAAACCAATTCTTTTTGTGTTTATTTTGAATGTATAAAAATTGTAATATACTATGTTTTGTGGTAATCAGTCATACTTTGTTGGTTATATTCATATTGTTGTTTTTGGTAATTAATATTACATATTAATCCATATAATAGTTACAATATCTGTTTCGGAATTTAGCTAGACATATACATATAATTAAGTATAGACTTTCGTTTAATTTGTGACTCTATATAGTTACTATGTGGGTTTGATCATTAATTAGACAACACAGTTATAACAACTTATTTGTTAGTTTTGAAAAGTTTGGGGGAAATTTAAAACTCCAAAACTTATATGGGGTAAAACGAAATGTTTACCCTTAACAAAGCTAATAGGGGTGAAAAGTGAAAATTCCTAAACTTCAGGGGGTATAAAGAAAAAATTACAGAGACCCTTATTTGTTTGTGTTTAATTTAGAAGTCATACAGGTGACACTTGTAAGCCTTAATCAACTACAAAACATTTTCAGACAAAACTTAAGTATAAAAATACAGTTATTAAAATATATGGTTTTTGTTTGCCACAAACTAGGGTTTTAAAGGCAACGGTCTGAATTTAGGGTTTGTTCTCTATCGTCAGTACGCACACATGGTTGGGAAATACTTGCATTTATTATTACCTAGCAGGGTTCATAACCCACAACACTAAAGTTTACAAACAAGGTTTAAAAATAATATGGTTGTACGTGTTGGACACAGACTACGGTATAGAAAGCAACTATCCGAGTCTAGGATTTGTTCTCTATCATGCTTATCTACACATACTTGACAAATAATACCTAATTTCTCATTTAGATAGGTTTTGTTAGCCACATTTCTAAACTTTAGAAACAAATTTTAGGGTACGTACATTGTACACACGTGTTGGCCATAAAGATATCGACTAGGGTACTTATAGAAATGGTCCTAAATTAGAGTATGATCTCTATCATGATTACTATACATAACTATGCATAGTCTTATAATTTCATAACCTTCATCCTCCAGCTTCTTTTTGATGTTGTCTTCACCAATCAAATTATGTTACTCTATTTTTGTGCTGGTAGCTATAGATCGACGTGACAATCCAATTTATTGGATTCATTGATATATGTTAATTAATATTCATCATTACATCTCTCCATCATCAAAATACATACTGATGGTGTCCCATGAACATCAATCTTGCTAATTCCTGTATTCATGAATGGGGGTTTACGGTTTAGGGGTTAGGGTAAATTTAGGGTTTATTAGGTTTAGACTTTCACATTTTTTAAATACATTTTCATATTAACTATAGCTTTAGAAAATGTAAATATTTTATAAAATTAATATCTTTTTTTAAATGTAGATCTATTAATTATATATTATTATATTACAATGTTAATATTTGTAAAGGAGGTAATTGTTAATTATGCCTTGGAGCCAAAATTTGGACGAAAATTTTGAATTCAACAATAATTGACTATTTCGTTTCCTAATTTTACGATCGTCAACCTATTATATCATCAGTTAGAGATGAAAACTTCAACTTTGTTCACTTTCTCCGCCAAAGAATTCAAGAACACTCTTCAAAATTGCACGCGTCAACCAAAGTTTCATGTTTTTTCGACGAATTTAAATTCAGCACTCCATGCCGATCATGAACCTACTTATTATTTATTCTTAAACAAGATTTTGTCAGAAGCTTTTTATACCATTACCAGATATTCGATCCTTTCCTAAAACCCTAACAAAAGAGTCTTATTTTGTTTTAGTAATCTATCTTGTCAATAATCATGTAACCTTTAGCCGATAATGTACACATTACAATATATGAGGATCAGGACAATCACTCAGAGGAGGAAGTTGATGATGAGGCTGGAAACAATGACATAGGGGTGACAAATGTAGTTAAGAGAGGAGTAACCAGGCTACATAAGTTTCAAAATGAGCATGGTAAAGGAGTAAAGATACCTCTCACAATCAATGACATGGGTAGGATATCAGGGACAAACCGAGTAGTGTTTGCTAGTTTTTTTGGAGACCTAGTTCGTCAGCGTACAGGTTTAAAAGTTGTATCCTAGAAGAAAATGGAGTTACCACCAAGAGACGACATATGGAGTGAAATCATGGTATTGAACACATTATATAATGTTGTCCTTAATTATGCATATATTCATTTTCATTATGTCCAACTACTAACAACATTATGTTAAATCTTGCAGCGATATTTTGATCTTGACAACACATTTAGAAAGTCAATAATGCATTGTCTTGGTTACAGAAGGAAACTTTGAGAAAGATATATTTTGCCCAACAAAGAAACATCTACAACACCTAAGCCAACGAATGAAGTCCCTGCAAAGTGTACATCAATTGTTGATGACTCACATTGGGCCGCTTTTGTAACACACAAAACTCTGAGGCATACAAGGCTTAATTCATTTCTAAAGATTTGATTATTTTTATTCCATATATATATATATATATATATATATATATATATATATATCAAAATATTGTGTTGGCATGTAAATAGTGTACTTTTGATTTTCCAATGTGGTTAGGCGAACTTAGAAGCAACAAAAAAAGCGTGTGACAAGACTGTTTATAAAGATACGATGGGAAGAGGTGCATACATACGTGTGTAATAGAAGATGGTAACAAAAATCGTTCTTTTTAGTTAATAGCAACATAGATTCATTTATGTTGGTTTCAATTTATTAATTTTCTATTTAATGATTACAAGATCGAAGCCAAAGAAATCGAACCAGAAGAAGAACCCTCGCTCTATATGATGTGGTTGAAGGGGAGGCTAAACATTGACGAAAATTTTCAAAATGATGAGCTTAGAGATTAAATAGTAAGATTGACTGTAAATTTTGATTCGATTTCAACGATGTTTAATTATATGTAAATACTTTAATATTTCCTTACATTGTGTAGAAGCCAACTGACGATCAGATCAAATACATGACCCTACATGTTGACCATAGCACTGATGCCATGACAATTGTGTTTGGAAAGGACAACGGAGGTTATGCAAAAGGAGTGGGAAGTCGAGTGACCTACAACAAGTATTTTTTGATCTTCCTTGAACCAAGTCATCAGACGCAAGAGTTGCATTACTTGAATGCCAACTTGAAATTGAGAGACGGGAGAATGAAAACGAGAGATGTGAACATGAAGCGAGTGATAGACAAGAGTGTGAAGAAAAAGAAAAAGAAATCAAGGACTTGAACTCCAACATGGCACAAACATATGGAATGGTTTCTCTTTTGGTGAGTCAACTAGTTTCCTAAAGGGTGAAGCTAAATCCAAATGGACATGTAACATCATTAGTAAGTATTAAACCTTTTTCAATTACATGCTTTTATTTAATTATTTCTACCTTTCATAGGAAGTTCAAATATATACATAACTTTTCTCACATGTTTTATATAAACATACGAAATTCAGAAGTCTATGATAGGTATACATACGTTGGAACAACAAAAAAATGTTAGATTAGTGTCTAAGTCCATAACTATAATTGGTATGTACTTGACTCGACTCGGCATGGTCCATTTGGGTTGCATGGCATCGGAACATTTGGATAGACCGTTTGTGAAAAAAAGACATTTGTGACATATTAATATATTATATGTTCTAATATATTAATATGAAAGCATGTTATTTAATTAGTATTGATAAAGAATTAATTTGTACTTAATTTAGTAATCAAAAGAGACTAATTAAATATATGGGGATTGATTGTGTAAATCATTAATTCTTATATATGTGAGATTATGATCCAAGATTCCTTATGTTGGGTTTAACCCATGTGGTGACCTATGGATACTCCATGGAGGTTAAAACCCATGGAGCATAAGGAATGGCTAAAGTCAAGAGTTACATGGTGTAACCCTAATAGTCACACTATATAAAGACCCCTTTAGCTCAAGAAATTGGCACTAGTGATACATATATGAGGGCAAGCCGATTTGAGCAAAAAGTGTCTTCTTCTCATGGTTATTCCAAGTGTTGATGATGTTGTATGAACCATTTCAGGTGTCACACTTGGGGCACTAAGCTCTCGAGCTTCATGGAGTCAAGTCACATCAAGAGGTATGTATTCTAACTTGTTATATTACCGAAGTATTAAAAGATTGTATGCTAGATAGGGTAATACCTTAGAATATTCATATTTTCATGTATAATAGAGAAAACATAGATCCAAGGTATTTAGGGTTGCATGTACACTTAGGAGTGTTAGAATGCTCAAAACCCAATAGTGGTATCAAAGACATGGAATATTTTCTGTTATATTGATGCAAATGTTTTATTTGCAAAGTTGATTAAAAAAAGAAAAAAAAAACATGACATTTGTCAAATTTTAAGATAATTACTTGTTTTTGTGTAAAACTAATTATTTGTAAAATTTGAATCATTTGCTATTTGAGTTAAATTAGGTCAAATTTAGTAAAATATAAAATGATATGATTATTTTATTAGTTTTAAAAGTTTGATCTAAAGAGTTTTTTGAATCCTCCATAAGTTATGGATATGAAAAGGTTTTAAAAAATTGATTCAAAGTTTTTTATGGATTTACAAAAATTGGTGTTAACGTTTTTAAATAATTACATAACTTGTTCTTAAGTTATGGAACATGAAAAGTTTCATCATTAAACAAACATTAAACTCCATAAGTTATGGAATCCAAAAGTTTTTTGTGTTACCTTGTTTTATGAGTTATTTTTTAGATTAATGAAAGATATGTGTTAGTTGTTTTCAATCCAAATTAATCTAAAAGTTGTTCATAAAATGTGTTTTTTGTAACTTGTCCTAAAGTTATATGAAAAGTCATATTTATGAATCTTAAAAAGTCATAAAAATGCCTTAGGTTACAAAAACTGAAGAGTCTTTTCTTATAAATAGTTTTTATGGCTCCATAACTTGTCCTCAAATTATTGTTGTCCAAGAGTCTCTTCATTAAAAGTTTTAAAGCTTTAATTAAAACTCATAAGTTTTGAAAATCCAAGAGTTTTGAATAGTTTCAAAACTTGCCCTCATGTTTTGGAATTTGAAAAGTTTTCTTTAATGAATACTTTAATTCCAAATTAAACCCTTAGAATTTTAAAAGATAAAATTCAACCCTTATACTTTATAATATTATAAGTTAATAATATTTATATATATATATATGTACAAGAGCAAGTCATCTTACCGTTAGTAGGCCTCATTCACGAAGCCGGTCTGTAAGGGGGGTATAATGTTACTACCTATAAAATGGCAGTTTAATGGGTGTCTACTCTCACCCACCGCTTCCTTGGCCGGTGGAGGGTCATTAGCCGAACGGGTAGGACAAGGACTATAATTCTCCCTTCATTAAAAGTATTAATGATAAATACCAAGTAACTAAACTCTTATTAATACCCAGTATTAGTTACTTAGGAAAATGTGAATTTGGTGCTAACCCATTAAATAACACTTTGCACTTTGCTTAAGTCAGTTAGTGGAGTGTGTGTGGTTAACCGACACACTAGCTTGATTTAACAAGGTAGACAAAGGGTAAATTAATGTTTATCATAGTATCGGTGGAGCGTGTGTGGTTAACCGGCACATCGATTGAGGGGTAAATATTAAGGGTACCAAGTATATTTGCATGGTTATTCACACCTTGTTTTGTGATCCTCGGCATCCCAGTCACAAAACCAGAAGGGCACACTCGAGATTGAAACATGCCTTTGAAAAGTTCAATGAATCTCAAAAGAATCTAGGAGTTTCAAAACCAATTAAAACCTAATAATACATTTCGTTTATCTTGGTGGAAATTGGTGAATCGTCATTCACCTACCTTCAAATATTGTATACCTTGGATTACGGCATCCCTCTTCCAAGTTATAAAATAGTTTGCTGGGTCCTAGCCTTATAATTTCATATTGGGTGTTATATTAACGACTTTAGATCAACTATCTTGAATATCTCCCAAAAGATGTTTAGTTCAGACATCTATGATCTTCCCAAATCCCTTGGAACTTCACTTCGTCCACCTCTTCCAATTATTCTCCCTAACCCACAAGTTCAAGGTCACTCAAGCCCGTCACACCCCAAAACCATGAACGGCGGTAAGGTTCTAAGGCGAAGGACGTCATGTACAGTATCACAACAATGAATAGTAGTAAACAAGAAACAACATCATCCATTGCATTAATAATATAATTTCATACATGTGTGTTCTGTCAAGTTATATAGACACCAAAATATACATATCAAAATAAAAGATGAGTCTTGAACGAACTGCATCTTCTCAAAAGCCTGGCACCTGTACCTATCTATTGGTGACCTTAGAATACAAGTTATTTTGAAAGCGAGTATCAGCTTAAAGCTGGTGAGATCATAAGTATATGAATGTCTATATTTGTATGAAAGCATTTGTAAGATGTTTTGTAAAATGTTTTGTGAAATGTTTGAATTCTCCTAGAAAACCCTATGTTTCCTGCTAACTGTAGCCTTCTACCAAGGCATCTAGTGTCTGTGCGTGTGTCTCTTGTTAGAGTGTGTGTTTTCCCAATTCTGACTATCATTAACCAAAAAATATAGTTTTTACATTACCGTGCATCGTGTGAATATTCACGAAGAGAATGTAATAGGAAAATATTATAGTACCATAGTATTTGTATAAGTGACTACCGTTGTACTTACTACCTTAAAACAAAAGGTGCTCAAGGAAAACTCCATAAGGAAAACTCTAGTAAAACGCCGATGTAAGGTGCCGTAAGAAATGACATTTGGCACCCGTAGACTTGCAAGTCCCACTGTAGCGAGCAGCACGGTGTAGGGTAGTCAATCCAGTACAGATCTATATGAAAACTCATACGCTCCCCAAATAAGGATATTGGGGATACAAGAACGGTCATGGCAGTAAGTACCATGACTCGTCTAATGGTTCACATAATTGTATGAATCTATATGTAATGAATGTATTATCTGTAAGTGTACTCTTTCGCTGTCTAGCCTGTATGTACTGTATTGTTCTACGTGTGCTAGTTGTAATGTATGTTCTCTCTCTATCTAGCATGTATAGTAATGTACTGACTCATGAACGAACTGACTCATTGTATGTATCATTGTTCTAGTAATAGTATTAGTATCCTCCTGTGCTACCCCTATGGTAACTTACTAGTGATGTAACTGGTACGTATGAACATGGAAGTATACCCATGCTACTCAAGGGTATTGAATGGACTGGAAGAACATTTATGACTATATATGTACACATGATATATAACTAATAGTTAAACGACCTTCGGATGGATACTCGATATCTTACCAGACCACATCCCAACATGGAAAAGGAAATAAAGCGAGCTGGCCTTCCTAATCCTTTTAAACATTGCTTATATAACTATACATACATAGGCATGCATTTGATAATAAGTATAACAGATCTTAAGTAAACGTATTTGATAAGTATAAGAATTTGTAAAACAGTTTGAAACAAAACAGTTTGAACAATAAGAAAATCACTAGTTTTGTAGTTATTAACCACATGTGATTGATGTAATAACTATAAGTATTTAACTTGTATCCCCCCATAAAGCATTTAAAAACATTTAAACCATTGATTAAGGGGTATGAACTCACCTGTAGTGAGTGGTACAGATGAACTGAAGATGTTGGATTGCTAGGTGTTAAGTGAAATCTTGAACACACTCTATGATCCTAGTTAACATATAATATCACCTATATGTATCCAATTAGTGTTTAAACAACTAATAAACAAAGTCAAGACATCCTAGGACATGATAAACACCTTATACAAGTGTTACAAGTCTCAAGGATTGCATTTAAGTGTTGTAGGGAAAGGCTAGTGTGTTTGGGGTTCAAGGAAAACTCCATAAGGGAGTTTACGGTTTTGTGGTCATAAGCAAAAGGGTTTACGGTCGTAAACCCTTGGGTTTACGATCGTAAGCTCCTCCCCTTGGTGACCATTTGTTATTTGAACCCTTCTAAGCTAATCCAATCATTCCTACTTAATGTTTAGGCCTTAGAAAGTGTTTTGTGGCATCAATACACTCTTAAATGGAGTTTACGGTCCATGGACCATTTCTCCATGAATTTACTGTCGTAAACTCCTATGGAACATGGTTTTATGGTGTTTTCAAGTTCTAAACACTTCAAGGTAATAGCCTAGGTTAGATTCTAGGCAAAAGGAAGGAGTATGGGGCATTTATACACCTTTTGGGCTGTTTACGGTTTTGGGAGATGTTCAAACCGTAAACACATTTAAATGTGAGATTTTTGCGCTTTTTGTGTGATAAACTCATCAAGGGTGGATCTAGACAAGTCCCTAAGGCATTGTGAAGCATCTAGCACCCTAAGGCACCTTACTTGGTGTTTATGGTTTTGGGAGCCTCCTAAAATCGTGAACACCTTGTTCTTGTTGTTCTTGAGGCATTTACTTGATATTAAGATGTATGACAAGCTTTAAAAGACTCTAGGATAGAAGTACTTACTTTGTGGAAGCTTGTAATGAACTAAAAGTCCAAGAACACTAGTGTGTGTTCTTGGTGTTTTGGAAATCTAATCAAAACATGAAATTTGATGGATTAAAGGATGTATAATCACTAGTTGTTGTGATCTAACAACAAATCAAGCCAATAAGTACTTACGTTTTAGGGAAATCGAGTGAAAACCGGGATGATAGTTGAGAGTGTTTGGAGTTTACTCTTTAGGTTGAAAATGAGAAGTGATGTGTTTTGGGGAGTAAACTCATGCTTAAGCATGGGTTTACGGTTTTTGGGGTACTTTACGGCCCAAACATAAAAGTTTGGCCGTGAACTTCTAAGCCACGTGGTATTCGCGGTTTTGAAATTTCAAGACCCGAGACGGCACATCCTTTCAACCGTTCGTCTAAAGAATAATTACTATAATAGTCAAACAAAGCATAAATTTGTTAAAAAAACAAATAGAACTAAAATTGACTTATAATATGAAGTGATTGACTTTTAGGGTTTGACCGAATGAAAATTTCGGACTGTCACATCATCCCCCTGTTAAAGTGAATTCCGTCCCGAAATTAATGTCTAAGAAAATAAAGTATTTACAGATAACTAAACAAATAGAAGAGGATATTTCAGTTTCATCTAATCCTCATGCTCCCAAGTGAAATCCAGTCCTCGGTTGGCGTTCCAGCAAACCTTCACAATTGGGATGCGGCTTTGTTTCGTTTGCTTGACCTTTTGGTCCATGATCTCTACTGCTTCCTCCACAATGTTGAGGCTCTCGTTGATCTCGATCTCGTCGAGTGGAATAACAAGAGTCTCGTCGGACAGACACTTTTTCAAGTTCGATACGTGGAAGGTAGAATGTACATTACTGAGTTCGTGCGATAAGTTAAGTTTGTAAACTACAGGGTCGATTCCGGAGCGAATCTCGAAAGGGCCAATGTACCTTGGATTTAGCTTTCCACGCTTTCTGAAGCATATCAAACCCTTCCAGGGTGAGACGTTCAATAGAACACGGTCACCAACCTGGAATTCCAACAGTTTCCTACGTTTATCAGCGTAGCTTTTTTGTCGGTCTCTGGAGGCTTTCAATCGTTCACGGATCTGAACGATCTTCTCCGTCGTTTCCCGTATGATTTCCTGCCTTTGAGAGTGATTTCAGGAACTCGTCCTTTAGCTAACTGGGTATCACCCACCTTAGCCCAGCACAGAGGGGATCTGCACTTTCGGCCATAGAGGTCCTCGAATGGAGCAGCCTTTATGCTCGTGTGATAACTGTTGTTGTAGGAAAATTCGACAACGGGTAAATGAGTATCCCATGCTTTCCGTAAGTCTATCACACAGGCTCACAACATATCTTCCAATGTTTGGATAGTTCTCTCACTTTGCCCGTCGGTCTGTGGATGGTAGGCTGTACTCATGTCCAACCTAGTTCCTAGGGAACTTTGTAACGAATGCTAGAACCTCGAAGTGAATCTACTATCTCTATCCAAGATAATGGATAAGGGAACACCGTGCAGTCTTACAATCTCCCTACTGTAAGTTCTTGTGAGTTTCTCCATCTTGTCTGTTTCTTTGATCGGCAGGAAGTGTGCAGACTTGGTCAGTCTATCGACGATGACCCATATGAAATCAAGTCCACCCGTCGTCTGGGGCAACTTGGTTATGAAATCCATAGTTATTCGTTCCCACTTCCATTCCAGTATCTCAGGCTGTTGTAGTAGACCGGAGGGTTTCTGGTATTCGACCTTGGCCTTTGCGCAAGTAAGGCATTTACTCATGAAGGTAGCAATCTGTGCTTTCAAGTTAGGCCACCAGTATAGCATTTTGAGATCCAGATACACCTTATCTGAACCGGGGTGCACGGAATAACGAGTGTTGTGCGCCTCGTTCATGACCAAGTCTCTGAAACCACCGAGTTTCGGGGTCCGAATCCGGTCTGTGAAATAATAAGCTCCGCCACCCTTAACCTCCAAGTTCTTACCCATCCCTCTTAGGGATTCACCCGTTAGATTTTCAGGCCTCAAAGCATCAAGCTGAGCTGCCTTAATTTGTGTGGACAAGTGTGAATGTATAGTCATAGTCAATGATTTGACTCTACGACCAGAATATTCCTTTCGAATCAGGGCGTCAGCTACTACGTTGGCTTTACCCGGATGATAATGAATTTTGCATTCGTACTCACTGGGTAGCTCGACCCACCGTCGTTGTCTCATGTTGAGCTCCTTCTAGTCGAATATGTGTTGTAAGCTCTTGTGGTCTATAAAGATAGTGCTTTTCGTTCCTTACAAGTAATGTCTCCAGATCTTCAGAGGAAACACAACTGCTCCTAGTTCAAGATCGTGGGTCGTGTAATTGACCTCATGTATCTTTAGCTGTCTTGAGGTATAGGCGATCACCTTACCTCACTGCATCAGAACACATCCGAGTCCTAGAATGGACGCATCGCAATAGACAACGAAGTCTTCTATTCCTTCAGGTAGGGATAGTATTGGTGCGGTGCACAAGGCTCGTTTGATTGTTTGAAACGCTCTTTCCAGCTTCTCCTCCCAGTCAAAGGCCACGCCCTTTTGGGTCAGTGTTGTAAGAGGTTTCGCTATGCGGTAGAAGTTCTGAATGAACCTGCGATAGTAGCCAGCGAGGCCTAGAAATTAACGAATTTTTGTAGGCGTCTTCGGTGCTGACCAGTTCTCAATGGCCTTGATTTTGGAAGGGTCCACATGTATTCCTTCTTCGCTAACCACGTGCCCTATGAATTCGACTCGTCGAATCCAAAATTTGCATTTCGAGAACATCACGTAGAGTTTCTCCGAACGTAATGTTTCGAGGACTTGTCGCAGATCTTGACTATGCTTCTCCTTACTTCGAGAGTAGATAAGTATGTCATTGATGAAGACGATGACGAACTGATCCAAGTAAGGATGACACACCCTATTCATTAAGTCCATGAATACTTCGGGCGTGTTTGTCAAATCAAACGGCATCACTACGAATTCGTTGTGCCCATAACGACTTTAGAAGGTTGTCTTTGGAACATCCTCCCGTAGCACTCGTAGTTGGTGACATCTGGATCTCAAGTCGATTTTTGAAAGGAAGTTCGCCCCTTGAAGTTGGTCAAATAAATTGTCGATATGAGGCAACGGATAACGATTTTTGATGGTTAGCTTGTTGAGCTCCCTATAGTCGATGGACATACGAAACGACCCGTCTTTCTTCTTGACGAACAAGACTGGAGCTCCCCAGGGTGAGAAGCTTGGTCTTATAAAGACATTTTCTGAGAAGTTCGTTAAGTTGACCAGACAGTTCTTGCATCTCCGTAGGTGCTAGACGATAGGGTGAGTTCGGTACTCGGGTAGCCCCTGGTACTATGTCGATTCGGAACTTGACTTGACGTTGCGGAGGTAATCCTGGGAGTTCTTATGGAAAGATGTCGGGAAAGTCGCGTACTACGGGAATGTTCTGAATGTCCTTCGTTTCTTGACTCACATTGACCACATGAGCAAGCAATGCATGACATTCCTTCCGCAAGAATTTCTGAGCTTGGATGCTCGAGATGATATGAAGGTTCGTGCCGGGTTTGTCACCATAAACTACTAGGGTTTCGCCAGACAGCAGATTAAGGTGAACAGCCTTTTCGTAACACATGATATCGGCACGATGAAGACTCAACCAATCCATGCCGATAATGACGTTGTAACTTTTAATTGAGACCGACATGAGATCGATAGAAACTAAATGGTTATCTAATGTTAGGGTACACCCTATGAACATACTGCTAGTGCTCTTTGTCTTTCAATTAGCCATTTCTACAGTGAACAGTTCATTAAGTGCTCGTGATTTTTTCGTAAGTAAATGAGCAAAATTTTGGTTCACGGAACTCCTCTCCGCTCCACTATCAAAGAGAATGCATGCATAAAATTTATCGAGGAGGAACGTACCAGTGACCACTGTGGGGTCGGCAACCGCTTCCTCATGGCCTATGGCATGAAATCTTGCCGCTCCACCGGAAAACCCTGCCTTCGGGCAGTTTCTCTTGAAGTGGCCTACCTCGCCACATCCGTAGAAAGTTTGGCCCACTCCAGCACCGGGGGCTTGATTAATTGGCTACACCGGAGCTTTACAGAAACGGGTTGTGTGCCCCTTCACGTTGCAGTTCAGACATTGCATTTCCCGTCAGGCGCCAACGTGATGGAAGTTGCACTTGTTGCACTTAGGTAAACTTCCAGCATACTGCTTTACCGGAGCAGCAGCGGCAGGTGCTATCACAGCATGTACTGCCATGTCTTGCTGCTTTTTGGCAGCCTTTTCCTTCTTCTTGTCATCCCAAAACTTATGCTTGGAGTTAGCAGTTCTTGCAGGTTCTGAGATGGCCAGGGTAGTTGTTGCGGCCAGGGTACGAAACCCATGATCTATGAGCCACTGTGCCAATCTCTTGGCACTATCAAATGTAGTGTGGTGTGATGCCAAAACATTTCCCTAGTATGGGGGCACCAGTCCCCATATGTATCTCTCGATCTTCTTTCCCTCTGAAGGAATCATGTTGGGACAAAGGGCCACCAGTTCACAGAACCTGGCTGTGTAGGCGACTACGTTGGAGCCCTTCATGGTTAGGCTCCATAGCACTTCCTCCAGCTTTTGGATCTCGCCCCTCGGGCAGTACTCCTCAATAATGAGGTCTATCAAAGTTTCCCAGCCCATAGCATTAGCCACTATAAGAGATAGTGACTTAACATGGTGTCACACCCCCGAACCAGACGGCGGAAACGTCCGGGGGCTGTCGTGACTCAATTGAATACCATAACATTGAATATATATGAAACATAACAACATTCGTCACCATTCATTAATATAGTACAACCAGTAGCGTTTACATGTCATACATTGTTTAAACATTACATTCCCAAAAATTAAATTGTTCGGTTCGTACATAAATAAACTGCAAGCCGTCACTGAATATGATTTCCTTTGATTCACTGGTTCCCTGAGAATACAAGTATTTTGAAAAACGTCAACATATGAAATGTTGGTGAGTTCATAAGTAGTGTTTGAAATCCAATGTCTGTATTGTTTGAAAACCACCAGAAAATCCGATATTTTCTGAAAAGAAAAAAGCTTTTGAAAACGTTTGTGAAGATCCATAGGTATGCTTGTTTGTTTCTATACTTGTAAAAAAAAATGTTCATTGAAGTTGTATGCATTTCAAATCTGTATGTATTGAAAACCCTAGGAAAACCCGATGTTCTCCTAGTTGCTTGAATTACATGAAGTTACATTGAAACCATTGCATAGCGTATAGTGTCAGTCCCAGGCGACGTTGGAAAGTTCTTGAGCATGATTATTTACTACAAACCCGCATTACACAAACGCCCAGTTTATAGCTATACTAACGATCCCGAAGGCGTCGTCCGTACTAATCACGTTATCCAATCGCCCTGACTAGGTGTAGTCCCACATCTGAAGAGAAAGAGGTCACGAAGACACCGGTGACTCCATTAACCGGTTGGGGATAAAAATGTACGAGGGGTCCCCGACCCGCCTCGCATAAAATGTAGACTTTACTAGCTATACCAAAGGACCCTTGGGGACCAGTAGTATACAAGCCATTGAAAGTCCATTTACGTTGTGTCGGATCGGTAAAACCCAACACTCCGTAAAAAAAATGTCTTCGGGCCTTAAGATCAGGTCATTGGGCTAGCTAGGCTCAACGAACAAGATTTTACACTTTTGGGGCCCAAAGATGGTGCGTAGACGTCTGTGCACACTCGCATGTATAATGTATTACCAAACGTTACTTGTATGAATCGTAGTGTCGTAGTGTTAGTAGTTGTAGGTTTCTATTGGCTCGAGACCGAGCCAATTCGTTTAACAACGACTTTTGGTATTGTAATGTATTGTATTTCGTCGATAGTCGCGGTGCCATTATTTGATCAAATTGCGTATATTGAATTAGCCTTGAAATATTTCTGTTTTCAGCCCCTCATTATTTGTAAAATTTACATTTTCAACCCTTTTATTGAATATTTCCTGGTTTGGTCCTTAAATTAATTTTCTTGATATTTTAACACCAAAAATTATTGAAATTAATATTTTTCAGCATATTTTTCATAGAAAACAGTTTAAGTCCCTGAAAATGTAGTTTTCTTGGTTTTAATCCCTTCTTTTCGCAACTTTGACAATTTTGGCCCAAATTGGAAATTTTTTGCAACTTTGGTCCTTTTTAAATTTAAAAAGCATTTTAAACCTTTGAAAAGGACTTGGATCACTTATGGTCCACTGTTTTACAGAAAATCACAGTTTTGGCCCTCCAAAACAGAAAAATTCGCATAATGGGCCTCCTTGGGCCGAAAATGTCATTTTTAGCCCATTAAGCTTGGAATTTATGTTTTTAATCCCCTAAATGAGTATATTTCCAGAAATTGATTTATGGAAACTGTTTTGGCACACTTCATCCTTCAGAATTCGTGATATGCCCATTTGGACCCTTAATTTTGTATTTTTCACATTTTAGGTCCAAAATTTGTGTTTTTAACCCAAAGAAAATTGTTATTAAACCACTCAACCATTTTTCTTGAAACACTTTGTATTTAGAAATATACTTGAAGCTAAAATCATTTAACACAAGATATATCTCGGTTTTGAGGGGTTTTATGGCTAGATCCAACATTAAAACACACAAATGCATACATATAAGCATGGAAATCATACAAGGCATACAAAACACATATAGATCTACACTTTCACTTGTATTCCCCCCCCCCACAAAACTCATAAAAATAGAAAATAGGGGGTATGAAGCTCACCTTGGGTGTGGTTTCGGTTTTTGGAAGAAAAGATGGAGGAAACTTGATGATTTTTGGCCTTAGCACCTTTCCTTGGTAGATCTCGAGTTTGAGATGGTTCTAGGGTGCAAGATCACGATTTTTGCATAGATTAGGAAAGGATTTTGATGACAAAAGAATCTAAACCATAGATCCAAGTATAATCTTACCTTAGATGATGATTAACTTGCAAGATCCTCTTGAAAGCTCCTAATTTTCGAGATTTTTGGAGAGGGGAGGAAGGAGATGTTCTTCAAGATTTAGAGAGAGTAGAATAGATTTTTGTGAGTGTGTGTGTGTGTTGTGTTTGGCCGAGAGTGAGAGAGGAGAGAAGAAAGAAGTGATCTTGATATGATGCTTGCTTGGAAACATGAGTTATGTGCATGGAAATCCAACATATAAAAGTGAGGTGGCAACCCAAGGTCAACTCTCCCTTTTTCCTTGGGCTTGGGCCGAGAATGGGGAGAGAAGAAAGGATTTTTGGGCTTTTTGCCCCTAAGCCCAATATTAGAAGTAGCTTGGGTGTTTATTGGCCTTATAAAATAAAATTGTGATTTTTATGCTTTAATAAACTAGATTAGGTTAATCATGGATCAAAGCTTTCAATTCATTTCATTTTAGGCCCAACATGGCCCAAAATGTTGAATTAAATAAATGTGGGTCCAATTTGGATCCAATTAGGGTTCTAGGCCCTTGATAGTCAAATTGGAAGCTTATTGGTCCATTAGGCCCAATAAGGATGTTCTAGTCCAAAATGGACCTAAATGAGGACTTCTAGTGTTCCCACTTGATTGATGACTATTTGTAGTACTTGTATGATGTATTTGATTGAAGTTTTTGATTCACATTAACTTGAATGTATAGATTACATGACACAAAATTTCCAGTTGTGACATCATCCCCCCGTTAGAGGGAATTTCGTCCCGAAATTCTGTTTCAAAGCTAGATTTGATAATGCTAGAATAGGTGAGGGTACTTTTGCTTCATTTGATCCTCACGTTCCCACGTGAATTCTGGTCCACGCTTTGCGTTCCACCGTACCTTCACGATCGGGATGCGACTCTGCTTAGTACGCTTCACCTCCCTGTCCATGATTTCGATTGGTTCTTCGACGAACAGGAGATTCTCATTGATTTCGATTTCGTCAAGAGGAATGACAAGGGTTTCATCTGATAGGCACTTTTTCAGGTTAGAGACATGAAACACGGGGTGTACACCATTTAGCTCCGCGGGTAGTTGTAGTCTGTATGCCACTGGGCCTATTCGGGCGACGATTTCGAAAGGTCCAATGTATCGCGGGTTCAGCTTTCCCCGTTTTCCGAAACGTATAACCCCTTTCCAGGGTGAGACTTTCAACAATACTTGGTCACCGACCTGGAATTCTAAGGGTTTTCGCCGTTTATCGGCGTAGCTCTTTTGTCTGTCACGCAACGCTTGCAATCGAGCTCTGATCTGAACGATGTTTTCTGTGGTTTCGCGAATAATCTCCGATCCTGTTAGTGCCCTGTCCGACGTATGCGTTCTTGCTAGCTGGGTGTCACCTACTTCAGCCCAACATAACGGTGATCTACATTTACGCCCGTACAGTGCTTCGAAAGGGGCCACCTTGATGCTCGAATGATAACTATTGTTATATGAGAATTCGATCAACGGCAGGTGGGTATCCCAAGACTTTCCAAAGTCTATTACACATGCACGAAGCATGTCTTCAAGCGTCTGAATGGTTCGTTCGCTTTGACCGTCCGTTTGTGGGTGATACGCGGTGCTCATATCGAGATGAGTTCCCATTGCCTTGTGGAGTGATTGCCAAAAGCGTGATGTGAATCTACTATCCCTATCTGAGATGATAGATTTTGGCACTCCATGTAGCCTTACGATTTCTCGTAGGTACAAACGCGTCAGTCTCTCCATCTTTTAGGATTCTTTGATTGGCAGGAAATGGGCAGATTTCGTCAGTCGGTCGATTATTACCCATATGGTGTCCAATCCGTCCGACGTCTTGGGCAGCTTGGTCACGAAGTCCATAGAAATCCCCTCCCATTTCCACTCAGGGACTGCCGGTTGCTGTAACAATCCGGAAGGTTTCTGGTACTCCACTTTTACTTTGGCGCACGTAAGGCACTTACTAACATAGGTCGCGATTTCTGCCTTCATGTTAGGCCACCAATAGTGTTGTTTAATGTCCAAATACATCTTGTCCGAACCAGGGAGAATGGAGTATCGTGTCTTGTGGGCTTCCTTCATAACGGTCTCTCTAAATCCTCCGATTTTTGGGACCCAAATACGGTTCATGAAGTAGTATACCCCATTCTCCTTGACTTCTAGGTTCTTCTCCATCCCGCGTAATGCCTCGCTAGTTCTATTTTCCGCTTTCATAGCCTCTGCCTGAACTGATGCAATTTGAGTGGCCAGATGAGACAGAATGGTTATCGAGTGCATTTTCGTACGGCGATTAGAGTACTCCTTCCGACTTAATGCATCAGCTACCACGTTGGCCTTGCCTGGATGGTACTTGATCTCGCATTCGTAGTCGTTCAGCAATTCCACCCATCTTCGTTGTCTCATGTTCAGCTCCTTCTGATTCAAGATGTGCTGGAGGCTCTTGTGGTCCGTGAAGATGGTGCACTTTGTACCGTACAGGTAGTGCCTCCAAATTTTTAGGGCGAAGACCACGGCTCCCAGTTCTAGGTCATGGGTCGTGTAATTTACTTCGTGCGTCTTTAGTTAGCGGGACGCATATGCTATCACTCTTCCACGTTGCATGAGAACGCAACCTAAGCCCTAATTTGACGCGTCACAGTAGACTACAAAATCTTCCGTTCCTGCGGGTAGAGATAGCACAGGTGCGCTACAGAGAGCTTGCTTCAAGGTTCGAAACGCAATTTCTTGTCATTCTGTCCACTTGAATGGCACGCCCTTTTGCGTGAGCAAGGTAAGCGGCTTGGCGATCTTAGAGAAGTTTTGGATGAATCTCCTATAGTAACCTGCTAGGCCTAAGAACTGACGAATTTCGGTGGGCGTAGTCGGAGTTGCCCATCCTTCCACAGCTTTGACCTTAGAAGGATCCACATGAATTCCGTCTTGGCTTACTACGTGGCCTAGGAAATTCACACTCCGGAGCCAGAACTCGCACTTGGAGAGTTTGGCGTACAGCTTTTCCGTTCGCAGAGTCTCTAAGATTTGTCGGAGATGTTGGCCATGCTCCTCTTTGTTTCGAGAATAGACGAGGATGTCGTCGATAAACACAATGACGAAGTTGTCCAAGAACGGTCGACAGATTCGATTCATTAGGTCCATAAATGCGGCGGGTGCATTTGTTAGACCGAAGGGCATTACGACGAATTCATAATGTCCGTAGCGGGTTCGGAAAGCGGTTTTAGGAATATCTTCTTCTCGGACTTTGAGTTGATGGTATCCGGACCGTAAATCTATTTTAGAAAAATAACTAGCTCCTTGGAGCTGGTCGAATAGATCATCGATTCGTGGGAGTGGGTAGCGGTTTTTAACAGTGAGTTTATTTAACTCTCTGTAATCGATGCACATTCTGAAAGATCCGTCCTTCTTTTTGACAAAGAGCACCGGAGCTCCCCATGGCGAGTAGCTAGGTCGGATAAATCCCTTGTCCAGAAGCTCACTGAGTTGGCTGGACAATTCCTGCATTTCAGCAGGAGCCAATCGATATGGTGATTTAGCAAGAGGAGTTGCTCCTGGAACGAGGTCGATTCGGAACTCAACCTGTCTCTCTGGGGGTACTCCTGGAAGATCTTCGGGAAACACGTCCGGAAATTCACATGCTACTGGAATGTCTTGGATGTTAGTTTCTTCTTTGGTCTTGTCCACTATGTGAGCCAAGAATGCCAAATTGTTCTTTCACAAGTGTTTTTGTGCTTTGATGCACGAGATGAGGCGAAGATTCGTACTGGGTTTGTCTCCGTAAATTACTAGGGTTTCGTGATTTGGGAGACGAAGGCGAACGGCCTTCTCGTGGCACATAATCTCAGCATGGTGGGGGCATAACCAATCCATGCCGATAATCACGTCGAAACTCCTAATTGATACTGGCATCAGATCTATTCGTAAGACGTGTTGGTTGAGGGTTAGGGTACATCCGATGTAGATCTCCCTAATGGATTCGGTTTTCCCATTGGCCATTTCCACCGTATAGGTTTCATTTAGCTTCTGGGGTTGTTGTTTTAATAAATGTTTAAACTTCTCGCTTACGAAACTTCGCTCCGCTCCGGTATCAAATAAGATGCATGCATAAGTGTGGTTTAGGAGAAACGTACCGGTCACAACTGCGGGGTCCTGAACTGCATCACTCTGACCCATAGTCAGCATTCTTCCTGCTCCTCTGTTTCCTGAGTTGTTGTTGTTAGGGCAATCCCGACGGAAGTGTCCCGTCCTTCCGCACCCGAAACAGGTGTGGCTAAGCCCTGTATTGTTGCTACCGGCATTTGTGTTGTTGTTATTGCGGGCGTTGTTGTTGTTCTGGTTGTTTCCCTGACTCTGGTTCTGAGAAGGATAAGTCCTGCAGAACCTTGCAGTGTGTCCCCTTCGGTTGCAACTGGTGCAATGGAACTTCCTACATTCTCCTTGGTGATGGAAACCGCACTTGTTGCATTTGGGAAGATTACCGGAATAGGATCTTGAAGCATTTGAAGCAGCTGAGGCTGGAGCATGTGGTGTGGCTGGAACCGGCGCAGTGACAGCGTTGACTGCCACTGTTTGCTACTTTTTAGAGGTCTCGGGGCCCTGACGCCCCTTTCTCTTGTTGTTCCGCCCTTTCTTGCCATCATCGTCCTTTTTCTTCTCAGTCTCCACTGGCTTCTCGCCCTTTTTGTGGTTATGATCATATAGCCTCTTTGCCAATCTCTTTGCACTGTCAAACGTTTCAGGGTTCGCAGCTATCACATTCCCTTGAATGGGGGATGTTAGTCCCCAGATGAATCGTTCAATCTTCTTTCCTTCTGATGTAATCATACCCGGGCACAACAGAGATAGTTCGCTAAATCTCGATATGTAAGCATCGATGTTCCCATTCTACACTGTGAGATTCCATAGTTCCTGTTCCATCTTCTGTATTTCGCCTCGGGGGCAGTACTCAGCCTTTAACATCTCTTTCGTTTCTGCCCATGGAATAGAGTTGGCGACAGGGAGCGTCATAGCTTCTACGTGTCCATTCCACCAAGTGAGTGCTTGGTCCACAAAAGTGCAGGCCGCGAACTTCACCTTCATCTGCTCGGGGCACTCGCATATCTCGAATACCGACTCTACCTTCTCGATCCATCGCTTTAGGGCGATCACTCCTCCAGTGCCGTTGAAAGTTCGGGGTTTAGCGTTCGCAAAGTCCTTGTAGGTGCACGTTTTAGTGGGTCCTTGGTTCGTCCCGTTGTTCGAACTTCCGGATCCTTGCCCGTTACCTCCTCCGTTGTTCCCTCGGTGAAGTTGTGCCATAGCTGCTGTGACCGCAGCAGACACGGCTGCCTGGAAAGCAGTGGAGTCAACTTCGGGCGGGGTTGGTTCGGGATTTCCGCGAGTAGCTGGGCGAGGCATCTTTCTGTCATGAAACGGAAAGATGTTGAGTGTACGTGGTTTCTGTGAGGTTGCGACCCTACTAACTAGGTGTATGATACGAACCTAAACATTACTACCATCGAGCATACAGTCATAACGTCTCAACACATAACAACCGAGAATATTATAGCAAAACACACAAAAGTTTATTAATATTATCCGTGTTTAGTACAAGAAAATTTGCTCGTAAGAGCATACATAAGTAACACTAATCCGACAGCATAACGGCTCCATGAGTAGTGTAGTCACTTAAACATAGAGCCGGAGTACATAACATAGTTCCTAATGATCTACTACGATGAGTCTATCCCTAACCGCGATGAGCTGCGTCAGGAGGTGGTGCCGAGGATGTGGATGCTCCCTGAAGACGAGCCACTAGGCGTTCTGCGTCCTGAAGTCGAGACTCCCACCTCACCTGCCTCATGTGAAACTCCCGGAGGACGTCACGCGTCTCCTATTCCGCACGCTCGACCCTAGTCCACAACTGGCGTACTTGATCAACGGTGCCCTGAGCAAGGTCGCCGGTGTCCCGTAATCGTCTCACCATGACCGGTAGTGCTCGGTCGGCCGGTCCTCCGTCCCTCAGGTCGAAGAACTCACGTGACATGCCAAACGGGGGTCGCTGTCCCTGATGTCTGCTCCATCTCCAGAGATCAATGCCCCAAGGAGGGGTAGGTCTAGTGGGGCCCACACGGTAAGCAGGCACCCTGATCGGGTAAGGGGGGTCGATGACCTCGGACTCTGCGTCCGAGTCACCCCCTTCGCTGTCATCAAGCTCCTCTCCGAAAGGTTCTTCGTCTTCTTCGGGTTCGGCAGGCTCGCCCTCGACTTCTGCCTCCGGTTCCCCGTCAGATTCCTCTTCAAGGTCCTCCTCAGGTTCCTCTTCAGGCTCTTCCTCAGGTTCCTCCTCCTCTAGCCACCCGTTGTTTCCCTGATTAGGGAAGTAGGGGTCTCCAGGGTGATGAAAACCAGCCATGCTGTCTGCGCGAGTACGTAAATATGCTAACATTATTCCTAGGGTACTATGACTATTATACAGACTAAGAAAACATTCTCTTTTTGGGTGATAAAGGGTATAGTTTTAGGTTCCCTAGCTATCTCGATCTCATCAAGACGTGTGTTAGTTTTACCTTGGAGAGAATGTAGTTGATCAGGCTACATTCACTCCTTGGTATCACTAAGAACAGTCCCGAATTAACCGAGATACTAGTGTTATTGTGTTTGATTCAGCGTTAGGTCCTTATCCCTAATGCAAGCAAGTGTGTTTTATTTACTTGTTTTGTTCAGAGTTATGTTAGTCCCTCTTTTTGGTTTATAGTTGCATATCAATGTGTGGCTCGACATGCTAGTTCACTATAAACAAAGCTCTGATACCAACCTGTCACACCCCCGAACCAGACGGCGGAAACGTCCGGGGGCTGTCGTGACTCAATTGAATACCATAACATTGAATATATATGAAACATAACAACATTCGTCACCATTCATTAATATAGTACAACCAGTAGCGTTTACATGTCATACATTGTTTAAACATTACATTCCCAAAAATTAAATTGTTCGGTTCGTACATAAATAAACTGCAAGCCGTCACTGAATATGATTTCCTTTGATTCACTGGTTCCCTGAGAATACAAGTATTTTGAAAAACGTCAACATATGAAATGTTGGTGAGTTCATAAGTAGTGTTTGAAATCCAATGTTTGTATTGTTTGAAAACCACCAGAAAATCCGATATTTTCTGAAAAGAAAAAAGCTTTTGAAAACATTTGTGAAGATCCATAGGTATGCTTGTTTGTTTCTATACTTGTAAAAAAAATGTTCATTGAAGTTGTATGCATTTAAAATCTGTATGTATTGAAAACCCTAGGAAAACCCGATGTTCTCCTAGTTCCTTGAATTACATGAAGTTACATTGAAACCATTGCATAGCGTATAGTGTCAGTCCCAGGCGACGTTGGAAAGTTCTTGAGCATGATTATTTACTACAAACCCGCATTACACAAACGCCCAGTTTATAGCTATACTAACGATCCCGAAGGCGTCGTCCGTTCTAATCACGTTATCCAATCGCCCTGACTAGGTGTAGTCCCACATCCGAAGAGAAAGAGGTCACGAAGACCCCGGTGACTCCATTAACCGGTTGGGGATAAAAATGTACAAGGGGTCCCCGACCCGCCTCGCATAAAATGTAGACTTTAGTAGCTATACCAAAGGACCCTTGGGGACCAGTAGTATACAAGCCATTGAGAGTCCATTTACGTTGTGTCGGATCGGTAAAACCCAACACTCCGTAAAAAAAATGTCTTCGTGCCTTAAGATCAGGTCATTGGGCTAGCTAGGCTCAACGAACAAGATTTTACACTTTTGGGGCCCAAAGATGGTGCGTAGACGTCTGTGCACACTCGCATGTATAATGTATTACCAAACGTTACTTGTATGAATCGTAGTGTCGTAGTGTTAGTAGTTGTAGGTTTCTATTGGCTCGAGACCGAGCCAATTCGTTTAACAACGACTTTTGGTATTGTAATGTATTGTATTTCGTCGATAGTCGCGGTGCCATTATTTGATCAAATTGCGTATATTGAATTAGCCTTGAAATATTTCTGTTTTCAGCCCCTCATTATTTGTAAAATTTACATTTTCAACCCTTTTATTGAATATTTCCCGGTTTGGTCCTTAAATTAATTTTCTTGATATTTTCACACCAAAAATTATTGAAATTAATATTTTTCAGCATATTTTTCATAGAAAACAGTTTAAGTCCCTGAAAATGCAGTTTTCTCGGTTTTAATCCCTTCTTTTCGCAACTTTGACAATTTTGGCCCAAATTGGAAAATTTTTGCAACTTTGGTCCTTTTTAAATTTAAAAAGCATTTTAAACCTTTGAAAAGGACTTGGATCACTTATGGTCCACTGGTTTACAGAAAATCACAGTTTTGGCCCTCCAAAACAGAAAAATTCGCATAATGGGCCTCCTTGGGCCGAAAATGTCATTTTTAGCCCATTAAGCTTGGAATTTATGTTTTAATCCCCTAAATGAGTATATTTCCAGAAATTGATTTATGGAAACTGTTTTGGCACACTTCATCCATCAGAATTCGTGATATGCCCATTTGGACCCTTAATTTTGTATTTTTCACATTTTAGGTCCAAAATTTGTGTTTTTAACCCAAAGAAAATTGTTATTAAACCACTGAACCATTTTTCTTGAAACACTTTGTATTTAGAAATATACTTGAAGCTAAAATCATTTAACACAAGATATATCTCGGTTTTGAGGGGTTTTATGGCTAGATCCAACATTAAAACACACAAATGCATACATATAAGCATGGAAATCATACAAGGCATACAAAACACATATAGATCGACACTTTCACTTGTATTCCCCCCCCACAAAACTCATAAAAACAGAAAATAGGGGGTATGAAGCTCACCTTGGGTGTGGTTTCGGTTTTTGGAAGAAAAGATGGAGGAAACTTGATGATTTTTGGCCTTAGCACCTTTCCTTGGTAGATCTCGAGTTTGAGATGGTTCTAGGGTGCAAGATCACGATTTTTGCATAGATTAGGAAAGGATTTTGATGACAAAAGAATCTAAACCATAGATCCAAGTATAATCTTACCTTAGATGATGATTAACTTGCAAGATCCTCTTGAAAGCTCCTAATTTTCGAGATTTTTGGAGAGGGGAGGAAGGAGATGTTCTTCAAGATTTAGAGAGAGTAGAATAGATTTTTGTGAGTGTGTGTGTGTTGTGTTTGGCCGAGAGTGAGAGAGGAGAGAAGAAAGAAGTGATCTTGATATGATGCTTGCTTGGAAACATGAGTTATGTGCATAGAAATCCAACATATAAAAGTGAGGTGGCAACCCAAGGTCAACTCTCCCTTTTTCCTTGGGCTTGGGCCGAGAATGGGGAGAGAAGAAAGGATTTTTGGGCTTTTTGCCCCTAAGCCCAATATTAGAAGTAGCTTGGGTGTTTATTGGCCTTATAAAATAAAATTGTGATTTTTATGCTTTAATAAACTAGATTAGGTTAATCATGGATCAAAGCTTTCAATTCATTTCATTTTAGGCCCAACATGGCCCAAAATGTTGAATTAAATAAATGTGGGTCCAATTTGGATCCAATTAGGGTTCTAGGCCCTTGATAGTCAAATTGGAAGCTTATTGGTCCATTAGGCCCAATAAGGATGTTCTAGTCCAAAATGGACCTAAATGAGGACTTCTAGTGTTCCCACTTGATTGATGACTATTTGTAGTACTTGTATGATGTATTTGATTGAAGTTTTTGATTCACATTAACTTGAATGTATAGATTACATGACACAAAATTTCCAGTTGTGACACATGGCCGTTCCACCATGTTAGGGCTTTAGTTTCGAAGGTGCAAGCAGCGTACTGCACCTTGCTCTCCTCGGAACAAGGGTAGATTTCGAAAACCGATTCAGTTTTCTCGAACCATTGCGAGAGGGCAATGACTCCGCCAGTCCCTTTGAAGGACAATGGCTTGCAGTTGGTGTAGTCCTTATATGAGCACTCTCTCGAGCGCACATGAGCTTCAACCTGGATAGACTGAATAGGGGTTCCTACTCCAGTGGAACCAGATGAATGATACTGAGCCATAGTTGTAGCCACAGCTGCAGCTATAGCAGCATTTAAGGCTGTCATGTCAAACTGAGGAGTATGTGGTTGAGGAGGTGGAGGAGGTGGTGTTTCATTATTCAGGTTTCTCCTTGGATTTCTGCGAGGCAGCCCCTTTCATCTATAGTTTATGAGGATGAAAAAATTAATAAGATTTCAATGGAAGATTTGATGAGAATGACTCATGGACTAATTCTCCATAGCCCAACGATACGATTGAATGGAAATCTAGAACTAATAGATGATCACATTTGCATAATAATTCCCATAAGATTAGGTACCTGTCAATATTACTGGAATTACAGATGTAACAAGTTCGGGAAAAACGGCCAACATAAATAGGCCTTACATCAATGAAAATGGGAAAATTTTGACAGAATTACAAACTAACCAAGACCTACCAGGCCTACAATTTACAAGATAGAGAATTAGACCAGAGTTTTTTACATAACTAGGTTATATCCAAAAGAGAGAAGTTGATGAGAATATAACGACGACGAGAACTACCAGAGTGAGTCCTTGATCCCGACAGAAGATGTTCTATGTCCCTCATACACCTATCAGCCCTAGCTTGCTGAGCTCGAAGTTCTCTGACTTCAGCTCGTGTTTCAGTGAGTTCCTTCTAAAGAGCTGCATTGTAAACCAGATCCCTTTCATGAGCAGACTCTAGTTGGCGAATGCGGATAGTGTTAACACCAGTGTTGGCATCAATCTCCAAGACTCGATTGATAGTTGATTGACCACTATCGTGTTCCAAGAAATCCTACGAACCATGATGGGTAGGACTTTGTCAGCAGAACCTCCATTAGTGAGGTTGTAGAAACTTTTGTCTCCATTGTAGGGAATGGGTTGACCCTATTCATGGCTCCATGTATTCAAGTTTGTTGCTCACAGAGGTGTGGGTCCTTGAAATGTTGGACGAGGGTCAGGGTTTTGATCAGTTGGGGGCAGGTTGTTGATTTCTGGCTCTGAGTCAGAACCATCAGAAAAGCCTTCAGATTCATGATCATCCAAAGGAATTCGGTGATCATCTTCAGGTTCATCTTCTAGCCATCCTGCATTTCCATGGTTGGGATAGTACGGGTCTCCGGGAATGTGGAATCCAACCATTTAATCTACGCGAGAAGGGAGGTATAAGAATCGAACACATAATTAACTTATAGTAATGCAAAATACTCATATAGTATTTTAAGTTTCGGTTCTATTGTTCTCATTGTGGTATTGTGGTTAAGTTTTTAGACTTGTTGCAACCTCACAACCACACTTAGGCACATGCTAGTCAACCCTCGGATAATATAGTTGATCAGGCTATATCTTCCCAGTTTTTACCATATGTCTCTAAGTCTAATTGTGTTGCCCAACAATCATAATACTTTTGTACTGTCTTAGTGACATTGATTTTAGTATGAATGCAGGCACGTATACTTAATTAAATATTTTAATATTTCAAGTATAAACTCTTGGTCAGAGTATTTTAATCCCAATGTATTTATAGTTAGTATATCTTTTTTGGGTTGATTTACTCAATTCACACCCCGAAACCATGAACGGCGGAAACGCTCTAGGGCGGAGGACGTCATGTACAGTATCGCAACAATGAATAGTAGTAAAAAAACAACAACATCATCCATTGCATTAATAAAATAATTTCATACATGTGTGTTCTGTCAAGTTATATAGACACCGAAATATACATATCAAAATAAAAGATGAGTCTTGAACGAACTCCATCTTCTCAAAAGCCTGGCACCTGTACCTGTCTGTTGGTGACCTGAGAATACAAGTTATTTTGAAAGCGAGTATCAACTTAAAGCTGGTGAGATCAGAAGTATATTAATGTCTATGATTGTATGAAAGCATTTGTAAGATGTTTTGTACAATGTTTTGTAAAATTTTTGAACTCTCCTAGAAAAACCTATGTTTCCTACTAATTGTAGCCTTCTACCAAGGCATCTAGTGTCTGTGTGTGTGTCTCTTGTTAGAGTGTGTGTTTTCCTAATTCTGACTATCATTAACCCAAAAATATAGTTTTTACATTACCGTGCATCGTGTGAATATTCACGAAGTGAATGTGTCACACCCCGAAAACCAAAGGCGGAAACGTTCCCGGGGTTGACTCCATGTTGTGTATCAAATCCAATGTACATAGTAATCAAAGTAAACAACCATTACATTACATATATCTGAAAGTTTACATTTGGTTCAAAAGTAAATTGTACAAAAGTTATACATATATCATATAAACAAAACGAGACGAGTCTTCACAGCACTCCGTCTTCACCAAAAGATATCGCCGGGTACCTGTCTAACTTGGACCTGAGAATACAAGTAGTTTGAAAATCAGCATAAAGCTGGTGAGTTCATAAGCGGCTTTGTTTTGTGAAAATGTATCGGTTTCCTTTAGTTTTCCGAAAAGGTTTGTTATCCAAGAAAATCCCATATTTTCTTATGTAAAGTTAGTTTAGTTATCTTTCATTACAGTTCTGTTACACGTTATAAGTTAACCCCAGGAAAATCCCATATTTTCCTAAATACAAGATTGATTAAATAACACAGAGTATAGTTTAATACACAAAACTATATTTTGAAAATCATAGGATTACTATCCCGAACCAAATGCCCTAATATACACAAATTGTAGATAGAAAGTAGTTTGAAAACCTTGGGACTAACATCCCGAACCAGTTACAAGATAGTTTGATAAAGACCATGGGATCACTATCCCGAAACTAGATATAAGATAGATTGATAAAATCATGGGATTATCATCTCGTATAAGATTTTGTTTCAAAACCATGGGATTACCATCCCGAACAAGATATAGACACATGACCATGGGATTACTGTCCCGAACGAGATATAGTCACAAGATCATGGGATCATCATCCCGAACGAGATATGGATTCTAAACAAAATCCTAGCCGTGAATAAGTTTATATTAATACATATTGTGAGTCGGGTAACCATGCTGATACGACAACGAGACCTCCTTGACGTTAGTCAGACGTCGGACGATATATAGAATTTGTCACCCCAGGCATGCCCGCCTAACTGTAGCTAGCAGTTAAGGTGTGGGATTGTCAGTCCTGAATAGACGAGCGACCCTTTCGAAACCAAGGATAACAACATGAATGAAACTCGGTCATTTCATGTTAAACATAGCATCAAAGTATTTTTGTAGACAGTTTTCCCCCTTTTTAAACCGAATGGAACGGAATAGTGATGGGTTTTGGTCATAAGACATCCTATGTGCTCATACAAACCCTAATGCTTGGATCTAGGTTTCTCTATTGTACATGCTTTGAATCCAAGACTATAAACCCTAATTCTAGCATATGGAAATCAATATTAACATATAATTAGGTTTAAGATCATACCTTGATTGTTATATAGTAATAACAATCCAATTCCTGCTTGAATTGACTTTGGAAGGCTTAGAGTCACAAGTGTCACTCCTCTAATGGCTTACAAACACCATAAGCAAGTGGAGAAGGTATAAAGAGAGAGAAGAGAGATGTTAGAATTCGTCCCTAGGACTTGTTGGGTTCAAGTGTCCGAATTCTGAGGCCTTAGGGGTCTTTATATAGGATTGGGATTAGGGTTTCATTCCTTATCCTTATCTAGTTACTTGCCCATCAAGCAACCATAAGATAAGTCTTAGAAAAACCCTTATCTCTTGGCCTTGGACGATTTTAAGGATATCCTTATCCTTGAATTCGTCCATCCTTTAACAAGGATAACCATTGCCCTATTTTGCAACTATCACATAATTACAATTCGGCCCCTCTAGTTTAATTAATTACACTTGATCACAAAATTAATTCTTAATTAATTATTGACCAATATTAATTAAACAAATATGATTTCTCCTTTAATATATTATTCTTATAACATATTAATAAATCATAATAACCTCTCTCTCTAATTATTTCTCCAATCAAGTTGTTTTGGTGAAGGCAACCCAAAAGGACCATGCACCATCGGGTCAAGTACATACCAAAATAGTTATGGACTTAGACACTAATCCAACAAATAGTCCTCCGGACTGAGGATTCAATATATAGGTACGAAGTTAGTGTTATCTATCTCATCGGTTAGTCATCCCGACGGTACACATTTCGATTACATACGAAGGATTGAGTTTAGAAAATGTTTGAATAGATAGATAACAGGTTTCCCTCTTTTTGTGCTAAATTAGAAAAGAGTTGCAGGTATAAGAATTATCAAAGAGAAATATACCTGCGGCGGCAGAGGGATCAGTGGTTGTAGCTGTCTTGGGGCAATTCCTTTTGAAGTGCCCAGCTTCACCACAATTGTAACAGGCCGGACTAATTTCCGCTCCGGATGATTGGTTCGCTGATTTGGCTGGTTTTCTGCAGGTTCGAGCAAGGTGGCCCTTATTGCCACAATTGTCGCAGATCCTTTCGCGACATGGACCAGGAATGCGGTGGTGGTAGTTGCACTTACCACACCAACGAAGGGGACCAGTGTATCCACTGGTGGGAGTTTGGGCTGTGGAACCAACAGCTGAAACAGCAACAGGGGCAGTAGCAGCATGGACTGCTACCGTTTGCTGTTTCTTAGAAGACCCTTGCATACTCTGGGCCTTCCGCTTGTTCCAGGATTTATTTTTGCTTCTGCCTCCACTGGTGACTGGCTCGGGGGTGGTAGCTTCTTCATCAGAGTTGTCTTCGTGATCGATCAAGATTTTCGCAAGACATTTGGCACTGTCATATGTGTCTAGCTTCGCAGCCAAGACATTCCCCTTTGTTGGCTGGGTTAACCCCCAGATGAACCTCTCTATCTTTTTACTCTCCGGGGTAACCATTCACGGACAAAGTAACGCCAGATCGTCAAATCTTGAGGTATAAGCAGCTATGTCGGAACCCTTCATCTTAAGGTTCCAAAGTTCGTGTTCTAGCTTCTGAAGTTCGCCCCGAGGGCAATACTCTGCGAGAAGAAGCTCCTTCATAGCTTCCCAACCCATAGCATTGGCTACAAGTAAAGTTAAGGATTTGACTAAGCCGTTCCACCAAGTCAGGGCTTTGTCTAGGAAGGTGCAGGCAGCAAACTTGACTCTATCAGACTCCGAACAGCCACATATTTCAAAGATTGATTCGATTCTCTCGAACCATCGGGTTAAGGCAATGACACCCCCTGTGCCATCGAAGAATGTCAGTTTTGCGTTCATGAAGTCTTTATAGGAACCCCCTTTTTGGTGTCCCTGGCTATCATCTGGGTTTTGGGTTTCACCTCCCGAACCCCTAGAGTTCAGTTGAGGTAAGAGAGCTGATATGGTAGCGGAAATGGTTGCCTGAAGTGTTTCCAAATCAATTTGTATAGGAGGTGGTGGCGGAGGAGGATTGTTGTTGTTCGTTGAGCTGGGTCTCTTTCTTGGAGGCATCTTGATCTAAAAAGATCAGGAAAGAGAGGATCATAAGTCCTCTGAATTGAATCAAGAGATATGGGACAGGAGATATCTCATCAAGACAATATATAACATCATACTAAGCGAATAAGCATAAAGGAGTTATCAAGACAAAACATTTTATCGCTAGAGGAATGATCAAGGAATAATGCGTATACGAGGATTTCTACAAAGGATCGGCTCGAGAAATACTCCCATAGTATTTCATGGTTCGCTGCAGCGCCGATTTGTTGTTTGGGATATTGGGTAAGTTTTAGGTATGCCGCATACCACAGTCACTCCCAAGCACATGTTGGCCGTGTCTCGAATGAATATAGTTGGCCAGGCTATATTGACCCTAGACACGACTACATAACTGCTCAGGTCTAACCGCAGCGTACAACACCCATTTACTTATGTTTTGTTCTACTTATAGTTACGGATTTCGACGACACGTCATACTTAAATACTTTTGAAAATACTTATATTTTGTAGGATACTTTTAGTTCAGAGCACTTAGGCCCCTTAACGTTTATAGTTTTATACCGTGTAAGGTTTGGTATACTCTGTTCACTATAAACAAGGGCTCTGATACCAATCTGTCACACCCCGAAAACCAAAGGCGGAAACGTTCCTGGGGTTGACTCCATGTTGTGTATCAAATCCAATGTACATAGTAATCACAGTAAACAACCATTACATTACATATATCTGAAAGTTTACATTTGGTTCAAAAGTAAATTGTACAAAAGTTATACATATATCATATAAACAAAACGAGACGAGTCTTCAGAGCACTCCGTCTTCACCAAAAGATATCGCCGGGTACCTGTCTAACTTGGACCTGAGAATACAAGCAGTTTGAAAATCAGCATAAAGCTGGTGAGTTCATAAGCGGCTTTGTTTTGTGAAAATGTATCGGTTTCCTTTAGTTTTCCGAAAAGGTTTGTTATC
Organism: Lactuca serriola; assembly: GCF_051521515.1. NCBI lineage: Eukaryota > Viridiplantae > Streptophyta > Magnoliopsida > Asterales > Asteraceae > Lactuca > Lactuca serriola. Next base: position 82,182,360 of record NC_136409.1, read on the forward strand.
CAAGAAAATCCCATATTTTCTTATGTAAAGTTAGTTTAGTTATCTTTCATTACAGTTCTGTTACACGTTATAAGTTAACCCCAGGAAAATCCCATATTTTCCTAAATACAAGATTGATTAAATAACACAGAGTATAGTTTAATACACAAAACTATATTTTGAAAATCATAGGATTACTATCCCGAATACGATATGAAATGCCCTAATATACACAAACTGTAGATAGAAAGTAGTTTGAAAACCTTGGGACTAACATCCCGAACCAGTTACAAGATAGTTTGATAAAGACCATGGGATCACTATCCCGAAACTAGATATAAGATAGATTGATAAAATCATGGGATTATCATCCCGTATAAGATTTAGTTTCAAAACCATGGGATTAGCATCCCGAACAAGATATAGACACAGGACCATGGGATTACTGTCCCGAACGAGATATAGACACAAGATCATGGGATCATCATCCCGAACGAGATATGGATTCTAAACAAAATCCTAGCTGTGAATAAGTTTATATTAATACGTATTGTGAGTCGGGTAAACATGCTGATACGACAACGAGACCTCCTTGACGTTAGTCAGACGTCAGACGATATATAAAATTTGTCACCCCAGGCGTGCCCGCCTAACTGTAGCTAGCAGTTAAGGTGTGGGATTGTCAGTCCCGAATAGATCTATTCACAAATTCCTCGCTCTCCCTCCAGGAGATTCTGGTTACACTTCCAGGGAGGATTTACTGATCATCCATAAAGGGTAGTGACTATCTCACAAACTAGTATTAAACTATTCACAGGATTCTCATACGATATCGAACTCACAAGGATCTTAAGACATGATACAGTGAAAATAGATACATACAAGAAACTATCTGGCAATACATTCAAATGATACGGAGATAAACTGAATCAGGCATAGTTTATCTAGTAACTTTATACAGGTATCAATACATGATATAAAGAGAAATATAGAACCCCAAATTATTCCCATAATAATTTGATTAGTTTGGTTATTTTCTTAACTAAAATCCATTTAGTTGAAATTGATAAATCATTCCTTATGCTCAACATAATACATAAGGAGTAAAAGAGTTTATAAGTTTGCCAGATATTATTTGAAATACATCAATGTTATAATTCGAAAACAGTTATAGTTTGCTTGTATTCCCCCCCCCCCCCTAAAAACATTGAAAAACACGGAAAAAGGCGTAGGGGTATGAACTCACCGGACGAGAAATGTGTCGATTTGGACTTTAAGAGTTGATCTGGGGCTTGTAAATACACGAGGTTCCTAATTATAATGTAAAGATACACATTTGTATCTAATTAGGACTTATATTGGTTATTTGATAAGGACAACTGTTTCTAGTCGCGAAAACACTCCGATACAAGTGTTTGGAGGGACCCGGGTGGCGTTTAAGGACGTGAAATGACACTAGGGACTTGGGACTTGAGTTTACTCCCCATGAGTAAACTAATATAAGAGTTTTTGGTCTAAAACACCCATTCCCCATGAGTTTACGGCTGTAAATTCATGGTGGGGTGAGTTATGGCACAAAATGGCTTCAAACACTTAGGGGATAATTTCTAGGCTTGGTTTAAGGACTTGGAATGATTTTAAAACATCAAATAGACCCATTTAAGGGAGTTTACGGCCTAGCATAGGCTCCTGGCCGGAAACTCCTAAATACCTAAGAAAAATTGTGTTTTTGGTTTCCAAACAAATCACATGTGATTGCTAGAATTATTCAAAGGCCTAACATGAGTTTTTATGTGACATTTGAGGGGTTTCTGGAGTTTACGGCCTAAGAGACCCCCCTCATGGCCGTAAACTCTTCTATAGGGTGATACAAGATGTTTTAAGGCTAAAAACTTGCATGGAAGGGCTTCTAAAATTCATCTAAGGGCTTTAGGGGTGTTTAGTTGGCATTCTAACACCATGAATCAAGGAGTTTACGGCCCAAGCACAAGTCTTGGCCGTAAACTCATAGAAATCCATCAAATAATGTGTTTAAGGTCCTTAAACTATTTTTGGTTGGTCCTACGATTTATTCCAAGGCTTTTGGTGGTGTTGGATGGCTTTCTAACACCTTGAAATTGAATTTATGCCATGTTTTAAGGAGTTTACGGCCCAAGCACATGCCTTGGACGTAAACTCACATAAGTCCCCCAAAAATCATGTTTCAAGTGTCCAAATGCTAAAACCAATATTCCATAATTCATATCTAAGCCTTATTTGTGTTTTGGAAGGGTTTAAGGTCAAGTAAACCCCAATAATATGAGTTTACGGCCGAAGCTTGTGCCTTGGCCATAAACTCCTTCAAAGCCTTCAAAATTCATGTTTTAAATGTTCTATGTCCATATCATGAAGTCCTTTAGCCATATCTAGAGTCCAATTGAGTTTAGGAAGGGATTTAAGGGCTAAAAACCCTTCAACTTGGTGTTTACGGCCTAGGTAGCTTCCTGGGCCGTAAACTCATATATTGTGTCCCATTTCATGATTAAATCTCGAATTTGGAAGCCAAATATGCTATAGATTAAGGCTAGGAAGGTACCTTAGGGATTTGAGGCCTTAAAATTGAGTTTTGGACCCTTAAACTTTGGATTTAGGAGAGAGGTTAGAGAGAGAGTAGAGAGAGAGTAGAGAGAGAAGGAAAAAGCTTCAAATGAAAGGTTTAACACGTTTATATAGTTCCTAAAACTTGGACACGGTGGAATTCTACCCGATACCGGCCTTAAACGATGCTTTAAGTCGCACCCGATTAAGTTTCCGTCACCCGGCAGGGACGTTTCTGAAACTTATGAAATAAATGTTTTGGGTTAATTTCATGTGTTCCTAAGGGTTTGGACACTCATTGGATGACAATAAACATATATTTTTAATTAACTAAACCCAAAAACGATATCAGGACATTTCGATCTACGACGAGTTATACAGGTAGAATGGGTTTTCGGCGATGAACAACTTCGGGTTGTTACATAATGTAATGGGAAAATATTATAGTACCTGTGACAACCCAAAATTTCCATTCAGTCAAACCCTAAAAGTCAACCACTTTGTATGATAAGTCAATGTCATTATTTCTTATTTTTAAGAAATAAAAAGTTCGTTTGATTATTTTAATATTATTTTTAAATGAACGGGTGAAAGAAAGTGTCGTCTCAGGTTTTGAATTTTAAAAACCGCAAACACCTCGCGTCTTAGAAATTCCCGACCAAACTTGTATGTTTTGGGTGAAAAATCACCCAAAAACCATGAACTCATACCTATGTATGAGTTTACTCCCCAAAAAGTCTAGTCATTTGTGTTTACTCCCCAAGTTCACAAAAGAGTAAACTCCAAAAACTCTTTCAAGTATCATCCTAGTTTTGATTCCAAATCTTCAATCCTTTAAGTGTTCTAACCATTTCAAGTTAGTAAAACACTTAATCTAGTGTTTATACATCTAATCATCCACTCATATATGTATTTTGTCTAGATTTCCAAAACACCAAGAACATACACTAAGTGTTCTTGGCCTTTTATCTCAAATCAAGCCTTCTAATAGTAAGTGCTTCCATCCTTGAGTGATTTTAAGCTAGTATTACATTTAAAAATCAAGAAATTATGTCAAGAACACACTATTAGAGGTGTTCACGGTCCAAGAATGCTCTTGCACCGAAAACACCATAAATGGCACCAAAATGTGCCTAAGCACCTAATCTAAGTCCTAGTTGATGTATAAACCATCCGTGACATGTTTAAACCTTTCCTTATTGTGTTTAAGCCCTGAAAAACATCAAAGACCATCAATCATAGGTGTTTATGGTTTGGGGATCTCCCAAAACCGTAAACACCCTAAAGGGTGTTTAAGTTGGTCATTTTCCTTCCTTAGGCTTAGAAACAAGCATATACACTTACCTAATTGTGTTAAGGACTTGAAAACATGGCAATACACTTTTCCAGGAGGGTTTACGGTAGTAAACCCAAAGGGAAATGTTCATGAGACCGTAAACTCCTCCAAGGAGTGTTTTTGATGCCCTTGTCCCTTCCAAAGGCCAAATCACTTAGTAGAAATGCTTCAATAGGCTTGTTAAACCACAAAACAACACATGGTCATTAGGACTAGAGTTTACGACCATAAACTCTAGAGTTTACTGTTGTAAACTCCCTAGGTCTTGAGCATCAAAACCGTAAACTCCAAGGGAGTTTACCCTTGGACTCCAAACATACTAGCTTTGCCCTACCAACACTAGGATGCAATCCTTGTGATCTTTAACAGTTGAAACAAAGTGTTTTCATGTTCTAGGGTGTCGCAACTTAATTTATTAGTTAGAAATTGGCTAATTAGTTATATATATATATATGTATATATATATATATATATATATATATATATATATATATATATATATATGTTCATTATATGATAACTAGGCTCGTGCGTGTGTACAAGTCTTCATTTGTCACTGGCACCGTACCCGACACTTCAATCCAATCCACTCACCACAAGTGAGTTCATACCCCTTTAACTAACCTTTGAAATACTTTTAAATGTTCTAAATGCTTTATTGGGGGGGGGGGAATACAAGTTGAATATTTGTAGTTATTACATCAATCACATGTGATTAATAACTGCAAAACCAATGATTTTATTACTATTCAAACTGTTTATCAAACAGTTTTACTTCAAACTGCTTTACAAAAGCTTTTACTTATCAAATGCTTTTACTTAAACTTTGTTATACTTATGATAAATTGCATGCCCATATATGTATAGTTATATAAGCAATGTTTAAAAGGCTTAGGAAGGTCGTCCGCCTTATTTCCTTTTCCTCGATTTGGATGTGGTCTGGTGGGATATCGGGTACCCGTACGAAGGTCGTTTCAATATTAATTATATATCATTTGTACATATATAGTCATAAAAGTTCTTCCATATTCATGCATACTAGTTACATCATTAGTAAGTTACCATCGGGGTAACACATGACCATACTTATACTATTACTAGATCAATGAGTCAGTTCATTCATGAGTCAGTACGTATTACTATGAGGACATATACATTACATTACTAAGAAGAACATATACAACTAAACTAGAAGGAGAACATATACAACTATACTAGAAGGAGAGCATATACAACTATACTGGAAGGAGAACATATACAACTATATTAGAAAGACAACATATACAACTATACTAGAAAGAGAACATATACAACGATACTAGAACGAGTAACAATACATTACATATACATGAATACGTTAACAATTGTGATCCACTGTATCGGAGCATGACTTCAATGTCATGGCCCGAGTTGTAGGCAGAGTCTCTTGGAGGGAGAGCGTGAGTTTGCGTATAGATCTATACTGGATTGACTATCCTACACCTTCTTGCCTGCCACAGCCGGACCTGCAGGTATGCGGGTGCCAAACATCATTTCTTTTTACGAACTACATTAGTCGTTGTTACCCAGTCGATATTATGGTACAATTAATCACATGAGACCTTAATATAAATCCGGTTTAAGGTAGTTAGTACACCAGTAGTTCCTATAATACAACACTACAGTACCACAATAATTTACCCTTTACATATATTTAGTGATTATTTCACTTAAACATTAATGTGCAACTATATTTTGTTAATGATAGTTACACTTGGGAAATTACACACTTTTATATCAAGAGAACATACAAAACAGTTACGCCTTGGTAGAAGGCTACTTTAAAAGAAAATATTGGTTTTTCTGAGAGATTCAAACTTTTACAAACACTTACAAACATTCACATACCATTTACAAACACATACCTAAAACCATGTTCAAACGTTTTGATACAAACACCGACACTAAAATACTTTTGAACTCACCAGCTTAATGCTGATAAACTCTTTCAAAATAACTTGTATTCTCAGGTCGACGGTAGAAGGCAATGGATGATGTTGTTTGCTTATTTACTGTTATACTGTGTTGTGATACTTTACATGACGTCCTCCGCCCCAGAACGTTTCCGCCATTCTTGGTTTTAGGGGTGTGACAGATTGGTATCAGAGCATTGTTTATAGTGAATTGAGTGTATCAACCCATAAAAGATATACTAACTATAAATCCATTTGGGATTAAAACACTCTTTAAAACACTTTGACCAAGAGTCAATACTTTAAATATTAAAATATTTAATTAAGTATACTAGTCTGCATTCATACTAAAATCAGTGTCACAACGACAAGAACAAAAGTATTGCGATTGTTAAATATCACAAGTGAGCTCGGGGATGTATGGCCAGTCCTGGAAATGGCATAGCCTGATCAACTATGTTGGTTCGAGGAGTGATTAGCATATGCCCTAGAATGGTTCTGATATTTTAACAAGTCTAAAAACTTACCAACAATACCACAAGGAGAACAGTAGAACCTAAACTTAAAATACTATAGGGGTATTTCTTGATACTACAAGCTATTTATACACTAGATTCTTATACCTTTCTTCTCGCGTAGATTAAATGGTTGGATTCCATCATGGCGACCCATACTTTCCAAATGACGGCAATGTTGGGTGGATCGAAGAAGAGCCAGAAGATGAGCATCCAATCCCTTTGGATGATCACTTCGCAGAAGGCTTTTCTGATGGATCTGACTGTGAGCCTGAAGTCAACAACCTACCGCCAGTAGCTCAAGTCCCAAACAACAACCCCCGACCAGCTTTCCAAGGTCCTACACCTTTGTAGGCAACCAACTTGAATCACTGGAGTGATGAACAGGGTGAACCCTTACCTTACTTTGGGGACCAAAGCTTTTACAACCTCAGCGAAGGTGGCTCTGCGGATCGAGCTCTGCCCGTCATTATCCACAGGATAGCTCGTAATAGTGAACAAGGTCGAGCAGCCATCGACCGAGTCATGGAGATTGATGCCAACTCTGGTGTCAACACAGTCCGCATCCGCCGTCTAGAAGAAGAAATGGAAAGGACCAGGAGGACCAACGAGACCCTGAAGCAACATCTGGCTGCCTCCCGAGCCGAAGTCATGGAACTTCGAGCCCGTCAAAGAGCTCACGAGCGACACCTTCAAGAGGTTTTTTGTCAAGTGACAGACCTCAGGATTCGCCTGAGGAATTCCCATCGCTGTTAGAAGATGCCTAGTACATCTTTGTCTTTTGGTTAAGGATCAACATTTAGTATCTGTGCTCTAAGTACCACTTGTCTGTAAAATATTCCTAACTTTCAGTACTCTAATTAGGAATCTAGGAACTGTCAAACTTTCCGTATGGTATGATGTAAGACCTACTGTTAGGTTGATTTTCCCTGAACTTATTACATCAGTAATACCACTATTATTGACAATTACCTAATATGTGGCAAAAATCTGTACGCTTGTGTTTTCCTACTAATCTTCCTTGTTGTGATCTCAAACACTCATTCATCTGTTGGGCTATGGTTAGTTAGTCCATGTGTCACTCTCACCCCACTTACGATTGGTTCTTACCATTTTGTTTATCTTTATAAACTTATAGCTGAAAGATGCCTCCTCGCAAATCTCCCAGGAATAACCCTGCACCTCCACCGCCTCCTCCTCCTCCGGTCATCGATACTGCAGCCTTGAATGCTGTCGTAGCTGTAGCAGTGGCAACTGCCATGGCTCAGTATCACTCTATTGATGCCAGCAGAGGTGGAACCCCTTTTGACTCTATTCCTGCTGAAATCCATGTACGCTCGAGAGAGTGCTCCTACAAGGATTTCACCAACTGCAAGCCGAAGTCCTTTTAGGGAACCGGCGGAGTCATTGCCCTCTCGCAATGGTTCGAGAAGACTGAATCTGTCTTTAAAATTTGTTCATTCCCTGCTACGAGCAAAGTCAAATATGCCGCATGCACCTTTGAAGGAAAAGCCCTGACATGGTGGAGCGGCCACGTTAAAGAGCTAACTCTAGTAGTGGCGAATGACATGGGTTGGGAAACCATGAAGGACCTCATGATTGAGGAATACTGCCTAAGGGGCGAAATCCAGAAATTGGAATAGGAGCTTTGGAGCCTAACCATGAAGGGCACCTATGTAGTCGCATATACCGCCAGATTCAGCGAACTGGTGGCTCTCTGCCCCAAAATGGTTCCCACTGAGGGGAAAAAGATCGAGAGGTACATATGGGGGCTAGGGCCTCCATATCAGGGGAATGTCCTATCATCAAACCCTGCTACCTTCGATAGTGCCAAGCGACTGGAACAACGACTCATTGACCATGGAGTCAAAACCTCTCCAATAACAACAACCCTAGCCATCCCGGAACCCTCCAAACCCGTTGACACTATGCGGAAGTTCTGGGAGGAGAAGAAAAAACAACGAGCTGCCCAAAAAGCAGCAAATTGTGGTAGTTCATGTCTCAATAACCCCTGCTGCTGCTACTGCTCCGGTGGGGCAGTATGCTGGAAATTTGCCTAAGTGCGGGAAATGCAATTACCACCACAAAGACCCCTGCCGTGAAATGCAGCGCTCTAACTGCAACAGGAAAGGACACACAGTCCGTTTCTGTAAATCTCCGGCAAGGCCGATTACCCAAGTCCCCGGCTCTGGCGTGAGCCAGACCTGCTATGGATGTGGCGAGGCGGGCCACTATAAGAGGGACTGCCCCAAAGCGAAGAATGCTGGCAGAGCAGGGAGAGTACTAGCAATAGGCCATGGGGAAGCAGTTGCTGACCCGATGGTGGTGACTGGTACGTTCCTCCTCGATAACTCATATGCATGCATTTTGTTCGATAGTGGAGCGGAGCGAAGCTTCGTGAACCCTAAATTTGCTCGCATGCTTAAACAAAAACCACACACACTTAAAGAACAATTCACAGTAGAAATGGCTAATGGAAAAACTGAAAGCACGAATAGGATATACTTAGGATGTACCCTAACTCTAGATAACCATTCATTCCCAATCGACCTTATGCCGGTCTCGATTAAAAGCTTCGACGTTATCATCGACATGGATTGGTTAAGCCTTCATCGCGCCGACATCATGTGCTATTTTAAAGCAGTCCGTCTAAACCTCCCGTCTAATGAAACTCTTATCATCTACGATGACAAACCTGGTGCGAGTCTTTGTATAATATCAAGTATTCAAGCACAAAAGTATCTACATAAAGAATACCATGCATTCCTTTCTCACGTCGTCGATACGAGCCTCAGAACGAAAGAACTAAAGAACATTCCAGTAGTGAGCGAATTTCCCGACATTTTCCAAGAAAAGCTACCAGGATTACCTCTGCAACGACAGGTCGAGTTCATAATCGACTTGGTACCAGGAGCTACCCCAGTAGCCAAGTCGCCCTACCGATTAGCACCAGCAAAGATGCAGGAACTATCTAGTCAACTTAACGAACTGCTCAACAAGGGCTTTATAAGACCGAGTTTCTCGCCTTGGGGAGCACCGGTCTTGTTCGTTAAGAAGAAAGACGGATCATTCTGTATGTGTATCGACAATAGAGTGATGGGTTTTTGAGCATTCTAACACTTCCTAAGTGTACATGCAACCCTAATAACCTTGGATCTATGTTTGTCTAATTATCATGCAAAGTTGAATTCCAAGGTTATATTCCTATCTAGCATACATGGGGAAACAATTTTAACTTGAATCATAGATAGAATAACTTACCTTGTTGTTGCTTGTGTTCCTTGAAACCTTATGAGCCTAGCACCCCAAGTGTGATGCCTCAAATGCTTCACACAACACCAAATGCTCTTGGAAAGACTCTTGAGATAATACACACTTCTTAAAATCGGCCAAGCCCTCTAGTTTCTTAGTGTAGTCGATTTTGGTGGAGAATGGTATCCTTATATAGTGTTGACACATCTAGGGTTACACCATGTAAACCCTAATGTGTCATGACTCTTCATTTCCATGACCCATGGGTTTGTAACTCCCATGGAGCATCCATGGAGCATCCTATGGGTAGAACCCAACTTGATAATCCATGGAGCCTCTTAGCCCACTATACAAGATATGGATGATTTACATAATGAACCCATATATTTAATTAGTTCTCTTTTGACCACTTAATTAATTCTAAATTAATTATTGATCAAACTAATCAAATAATATTATTAATATATTAGAACTTATAATATATTAATAATCTCCAAGTGTTATTTCTCTCATTTAGTCTATCCAATTGCATGGTGCCATGCAACCCAAATGGACCATGCCGGTTCGGGTCAAGTACACATCCGAAATAGTTGTGGACTTAGACACCTTATCCAACAGTCTCCCACTTGGATAAGTCTCATAACTATATCTCTAGTACTTCAGGAACCGACCTGCAATCGTAGCTCTTTCAAGGTTTCTCGGAACTGAGAAGATGATGATACGCCATTTAAGATAAGTGATCATATAATCCTCTGTTCTAGATATCAGCCGGACAAATACATGGAACATTTGTCTTGCTTATTGTCCAGCATTTGTTTCCGATTTCCGATTTGTTTGACAAAGAACTCAATTGAACACATCAACTTAGTTCTGACCGGGCCGGGTACATGGGTCAAAACAAAATCATCGAAGGGCCCAAATATCAGCTTCTAATCCAAGAAGGAGCAGATAAACTTCGACTCATATGTTTGTTCTACCACTCATTGAATTACACACAAGAGCACGATTTATAACATCGAGTTACCAATGCGTTTTCTCGTACAATCAATGCGTAACCAACTTGTAAGTAACAAATCATATCTCTAGGTTTGAAGATTTATACGATATTACCGTCTCACGATCACTCGAGATAGAATTCCATGAAGTGATTCCAGTGAGCGTGGGTTGAGTCCAATGCTCAGAACTTATGAGCACTCATGATTGCTGTAGCCTTGTCTAAGACCTCTACAACCAAACATGACAGTCTTGATTCATACCTACTTCCAACATATGACTGACTGTGGAGGTTTGAATAATATGTGATACCAAACAAAATTATTCTGGAAGTCAAAACATGCAAAAGAAATATAGTAAACGATCGACAAGAGATAGCAACACCTTACTCATAAATAAAACATTTTTATTCATCATCAAATGTCAATTACACTTTACAAATTTCGAGGTTATCTAACTACTAAATCTAATCTCATCATTCAGCCCTATGCTCCGAGCATGCTGAAGATGCCTAATCCGAGTCAGTCCCTTTGTGAGGGGATCTGCCGGATTCTCATCTGATGATACCCTCTTTGCCACGAGGAGTCCTTCTTCGATCCGATGTCTGATGAAATGGTATTTTTTGTCAAAACAAAATCATCGAAGGGCCCAAATATCAGCTTCTAATCCAAGAAGGAGCAGATAAACTTCGACTCATATGTTTGTTCTACCAATCATTGAATTACACACAAGAGCACGATTTATAACATCGAGTTACCAATGCGTTTTCTCGTACAATCAATGCGTAACCAACTTGTAAGTAACAAATCATATCTCTAGGTTTGAAGATTTATACGATATTACCGTCTCACGATCACTCGAGATAGAATTCCATGAAGTGATTCCAGTGAGCGTGGGTTGAGTCCAATGCTCAGAACTTATGAGCACTCATGATTGCTGTAGCCTTGTCTAAGACCTCTACAACCAAACATGACAGTCTTGATTCATACCTACTTCCAACATATGACTGACTGTGGAGGTTTGAATAATATGTGATACCAAACAAAATTATTCTGGAAGTCAAAACATGCAAAAGAAATATAGTAAACGATCGACAAGAGATAGCAACACCTTACTCATAAATAAAACATTTTTATTCATCATCAAATGTCAATTACACTTTACAAATTTCGAGGTTATCTAACTACTAAATCTAATATCATCATTCAGCCCTATGCTCCGAGCATGCTGAAGATGCCTAATCCGAGTCAGTCCCTTTGTGAGGGGATCTGCCGGATTCTCATCTGATGATACCCTCTTTGCCACGAGGAGTCCTTCTTCGATCCGATGTCTGATGAAATGGTATTTTTTGTCGATGTGTCTGGATCTCCCGTGATCCCTTGGTTCCTTGGCTAAGGCAACAGCACTTTCACTATCACAGAAAATTTCCATTGGCTCTTTAATAGCTGGTACAACTCCAAGGTCTCCAATGAAGTTCTTCAGCCACATTGCCTCCTTTGCCGCCTCGCTAGCTGCAATATACTCTGATTCACAAGTAGAATCAGCCACTATTTCTTGCTTGGAACTCTTCCAAGAAATTGCTCCTCCATTCAGGGTAAAGACCCAGCCCGACTGAGAGCGGAAATTATCCCTATCAGTCTGGAAGCTAGCATCACTATACCCTACTACTCTCAAGTCATCACTCCCACCGAAGGTAAGGACCCAGTCCTTAGTCCTCCGTAGGTACTTGAGGATATTCTTTACCGCAGTCCAGTGTGCCTTGCCAGGGTTCGCCTGATACCTGCTAACCATGCTCAGGGCATAGGCTACATCGGGTCGAGTACACGTCATAGCATACATGATCGATCCTACAGCCGAAGCATAAGGTGTTCGACTCATTTCTGCTATCTCAGCCTCAGTGCTAGGGCTTTGTGTCTTACTCAATCTGGTGTTACTCTGGATGGGTAACTCTCCTTTCTTGGAATCCTGCATGCTGAATCTCTTCAACACCTTATCCAAGTAGGTACTCTGACTAAGTCCAATTAGTCTTTTACTCCGATCTCTCAAGATCCTTATCCCTAAAATATAGGCAGCTTCACCAAGGTCCTTCATAGCAAAACACTTCCCAAGCCAGGACTTTACTTCCTGTAGGGTTGGAATGTCGTTTCCTATGAGTAGTATGTAATCCACATACAATACCAAAAAGCTAACTATACTCCCACTAGCCTTGACATACACACAAGACTCATCTTCACTCCTAGAAAAGCCAAATTCCTTGACCTTCTCATCAAAGCAAAGATTCTATCTGCGAGGTGCTTGCTTCAATCCATAAATGGACTTCTCAATCTTACACACTCTATTAGGGTACTTGTTGCTGACAAAACCCTCTGGCTGACTCATGTAAACATCTTCAGCCAACTTTCCATTAAGGAAAGCGTTTTTGACATCCATCTGCCATATTTCATAGTCATGAAATGCAGCTATGGCTAACAGAACCCGAATAGACTTAATCTTGGCTACCGGAGAAAAGGTCTCATCATAATCCACTCCAGGAATTTGAGAGAAGCCCTTTGCAGCTAGTCTAGCCTTATAAGTGTGTACTTTACCATCCATGTCGGTCTTCTTCTTGAAGACCCATTTTCACCCTACTGTCTTATGACCAGGTACATTTTCAACCAAGTTCCAAACTTGATTGTCATACATGGATTGTATCTCGCTATCCATAGCCTCTTTCCATTTAGCAGACTCGGGGCCTGCCATGGCTTCCTCGTAGCTGTTAGGGTCATCTTGACCTACTAGTGTCCCATCACTAATAAGTGTCTCACCTTCTGCAGTAATATGAAATCCATAGTAATGCTCAGGTGCACTCCTAACTCTCGTGGAACGCCTCAGAGGTACAGGTTTGTCAATTGGCTCAACATGAGTTTCCTCCTCAAGTTGAGGGCTAGAGTTTGAAGTTCCTTCACCACTTGATTCTTGAATTTCTTCAAGATCAATTTGCCTCCCACTGTCTCCTTGGCTTATAAACTCTCTTTCTCGAAAGACTCCTCTTCTTGCTACAAAGACCACATTGTCACTAGGTCTGTAGAAGAGGTAACCAAAGGATCGATGTGGGTAACCGATGAAAATACACCTCTCGCTTCGAGGTTCGAGCTTATCATGAGTCTCGCGTCTCACAAAAGCCTCGCAACCCCAAATCTTGATGTAGTCTAGTTTAGGTACTTTACCAGTCCACATCTCGTGAGGAGTTTTGGTAACTTTCTTTGTAGGGACTAGATTAAGAATATGGGCTGCAGTCTCTAAGGCATACCCCCAGAATGAGATTGGTAGTGTAGCTCGACTCATCATGGAACGAACCATATCTAACAAGGTTCGATTACGCCTCTCAGCCACACCATTCAACTGTGGTGTCCTGGGAGGTGTCAATTGTGAGACTATCCCACATTCCTTTAGATAGTCAAGGAACTCTGAACTAAGATACTCACCACCACGATCGGATCGAAGCATCTTAATGTTCCTGCCCAATTGATTCTCGACTTCCTGTTTAAATTCCTTAAACCTTTCGAAAGTCTCTGACTTATGCTTGATCAAGTAGTCATATCCATATCTACTATAATCATCATTAAAAGTCAAATAATAACGATTAGCATCCCTTGTGGCATGTTTGAATGGTCCACACACATCCGTGTCTATAAGGTCCAACAAACCTTCACCCATTTCACACGAGCCTGTGAAGGGTGACTTTGTCATTTTTCCAAGTAAGCATGATTCGCAACTATCATCTGACTTTAGGTCAAACGACTCCAAGACTCCATCCTTTTGGAGTTGGCCTATGCGTTTCTTGCTTATATGTCCAAGACGACAATGCCATAATGATGCTTTATCCAAGTTATTATTATTCATAGAATCAATACACGAAACATTATTTCCTAAGTTATCTACAACAGACACAACTTCATACACACCATCACAAGGTAATGCTTTAAAATAAAGAACATTATTAAAGAAAGCATCAATAGAACCAATTTCATTATTAAACGAAAAGGTAAACCCTTGTTTGTACAAAGCATGAAAGGAAATAATATTTCTTTTCATTCCTGGCGAGTAAAAACATTTATTCAAATCTAAACTAAACCCACTACTTAGCGATAAAGTATAAACTCCAATCTTGGTGACAGGTGAAGCTTTCCTATTCCCCATGATCAAGTTTATTCTTCCTTGCTCCACATCCTCACTTCTTCTTAGTCCCTGCAAGTCACAACAAATATGAATACCACAACCGGTATCAAGGACTCAAGAATTAGAATGGGGTGAGTTATTAGAAATGATAGTGTAAATACCTGCATGGTTGGGTTTGACTTTCCCATCCTTCACATCCTGCTGGTACTTTGGGCAGTTCCGCTTCCAATGAGCCTTTTCATGGCAATAGAAGCATTCAGCCTCTTTTGGGTCAGAAGAAGGAGTAATGAAACCTTTCTTGGTTCCGCTCGAGGAAGAGTCATCAAGGGTCCGAGCCTTGGTACCCTTCGAAGATCTTTTTCTCTTCCTCCCTCGACTTTTCCCGATTGCCAAAACCGGAGTTGAGTTTGGAGTAGGAGTGATAGCAACCAACTTCCCGTTAAGACCTGATTTTGCGGTCTTGAGAAGTCCCTGAAGTTTGCTGAGGGTGACTTCTTCCTTGTTCATGTGATATGTCATGCGGAATTGATCATAGCACGATGGTAAGGAGTGCAAAATGATATCTATTGCAAGATCCTCCGGGAAGTTCACATTAAGCTTCAGCAAACGATCCACATACCTTTGCATTTTCTACATGTGGCTCGTGACGGATTCCCCGTCGTTCATCATGGTTGTTATCATGGAGCAGATGATTTCATACCTCTCTTGTCTTGCACTTTGATGGTATCTTTCCATCAAATCTTGGTGCATTTCATAAGGGTAGAAATCCTCATAAGACTTTTGGAGTTCCGCTGTCATCGTGGCCATCATGATGCAAGCCACTTTCATAGCATCCCTCTCATGTGCCCGAAAGTCAGCGATCTCCTGAGGAGTTGCAGTGGTCTCATCAATCTCCTTAAGCTCCTTGTCAAGGACATATTCTTTGTCCTCGTAGCGGGTAATCATCCTGATGTTTCTGATCCACTCATTGAAGTTGGATCCATCAAAGGTGACTTTCCCACACAAGTTCATAAGGGTAAAGGAGCCATTAGGATTAGAGCTAGAAGCATTATTGAAAGACATCTAAAGAAAAGAGAACAAGATTAGTTTAGATATAAGAAAGTCCTTAATAAAACACCCAAATGTAATATTAAGGCTAGGATCCAATGACAATATAATATAACTTAGAAGAGGTATGCCGTAATCTAAGCTATATCATATTTGAAAGGTAGGTGAATGACGATTCACCAATTTCCACCACGAAAACCGCAATATTTTAGTATTAGGTTTTTGAATGGTTTTTAGAAATTCCTAGATTCTTTGAGATTCAATGAACTTTTCAAAGGCATGTTTCAATCTCGAGTGTGCCCTCCAAGTTTTGTGACTGGGATACCGAGGATCACAAAATGAGGTGTGAAGTAACCATGCAAATCACTTGGTACCCTTAAAGTTTATCACTCAATCGATGTGCCGGTAAACCACACACGCTCCATCGATACTATAATAAACCCTAAGTCACCCTTTACCTACCTTGTTAAGTCCAAGTTAGTGTGCCGGTTAACCACACACGCTCCACCAACGACTTAATCAAAGTGTAAAGTGTAATTTCATGGAATAGCACCTTATTCACATTTTTCCTAAAGTAACTAAGATTGGGAATTTAATAAAACATTTAGTTACTTTATAATATTCATCATACTTTGAATGAGAATTTGTAAGTCCTTGTCTTACCCGTTCGGCTAACCACCCTCCACCGGTCAAGCAAACGGTGGGTGAGAGTGGACACCCATTAAGTCACCATTTTATAGGCAACAACCTTATACCCACCTTATAGACCGGCTTCGTGAATGAGGCGTACTAGCGGTAAGACGACTTTGTTCTTATACATATATATATAATTATTAAATCATAATAATATCAGTATAAGGGTTGAATTTTAACTTTTAAAATTCTAAGGGTTGGAACTAAAGTTTTAACTTAACTTTACTTGTTCCAAAACTTGAGGGCAAGTTTTGTAAACTTAAAACTTTTCATTTCTTGTAACTTATGAGTTTAATAGAGTAATAAAATGAGGACTTTTCATTTTTCCTAACTCTAGTGTTCTTTTAATGGTTCTTAAATCCAAGAGACTTTTGGTTTTCCATAACTTGAGGACAAGTTATGGACTCCATTAAAACACATTATGATCATGAATTAATCTACCACATAGGTTACAAATAATTCCTATGATCATCTAAACATCATAAGAACAAGAATATGAATATGAACACCTTCAAGAATCAAAATCACATTTAATCTTTGTAATTTTGATAACTAGTTGTTGTAAATGAGTTAGAAAAGATATTACACCTTCTAAAACAAGTTTTCAAGTACCAAAACAATTTAGGGTAATGTTTCTAATCCATTTCCAGCAACTGAAGTCGAAATTCTGCACTCTGTCGACCCTACTCGCCGAGTGCATAAACCTACTCGCCGAGTAGGTTGAAGATACAAGTGAACTCGACGAGTCCTCCCCATGGACTCGCCGAGTCCATCAGTCAGACAGCAAGAATTTCTACTTTCTTCAACTTTTAAGCACAAATAACAAACAAACAAGCCTAGGTTCTGATACCACTGATGGGTTTTTGAGCATTCTAACACTTCCTAAGTGTACATGCAACCCTAATAACCTTGGATCTATGTTTGTCTAATTATCATGCAAAGTTGAATTCCAAGGTTATATTCCTATCTAGCATGCATGGGGAAACAATTTTAACTTGAATCATAGATAGAATAACTTACCTTGTTGTTGCTTGTGTTCCTTGAAACCTTATGAGCCTAGCACCCCAAGTGTGATGCCTCAAATGCTTCACACAACACCAAATGCTCTTGGAAAGACTCTTGAGATAATACACACTTCTTAAAATCGGCCAAGCCCTCTAGTTTCTTAGTGTAGCCGATTTTGGTGGAGAATGGTATCCTTATATAGTGTTGACACATCTAGGGTTACACCATGTAAACCCTAATGTGTCATGACTCTTCATTTCCATGACCCATGTGTTTGTAACTCCCATGGAGCATCCTATGGGTAGAACCCAACTTGATAATCCATGGAGCCTCTTAGCCCACTATACAAGATATGGATGATTTACATAATCAACCCATATATTTAATTAGTTCTCTTTTGACCACTTAATTAATTCTAAATTAATTATTGATCAAACTAATCAAATAATATTATTAATATATTAGAACTTATAATATATTAATAATCTCCAAGTGTTATTTCTCTCATTTAGTCTATCCAATTGCATGGTGCCATGCAACCCAAATGGACCATGTCGGGTCGGGTCAAGTACACACCCGAAATAGTTGTGGACTTAGACACCTTATCCAACACAGAGAACTCAGCGAACTAACGGTCAAGAATCGTTACCCTCTGGCTCGCATAGAAGATTTATTTGACTAACTGCAAGGGGCAAACTACTTTTCCAAAATTGATCTAAGATCCGGATATCACCAGTTACGAGTGCTAGAGGAGGATGTTCCAAAGACAGCCTCCAAACTCGTTACGGAGACTACGAGTTCGTGGTGATGCCATTCGGATTGACCAATGCGCCTGCAGTATTCATGGATCTGATGAATAGAGTATTCCGACCTTACTTGGATTAGTTCGTTATTGTCTTCATCGATGACATCCTAATCTACTGCCGAAGTAAGGAAGAGCATGGAGATCATCTGTGACAAGTTCTAAGAACTTTACGGACGGAGAAGCTCTATGCGAAGTTCTCTAAATGTGAATTTTGGATCTGAAGAGTCGAATTCTTAGGACACGTGGTAAGTGAAGAGGGAATCCACATGGACCCATGCAAAATTAAGCCCATTGAGAACTGGTCAGCACCGAAGACGCCTACAGAAATTCGTCAGTTTCTAGGTCTCGCTGGCTACTACCGCAGGTTCATAAAAGACTTCTCCCGAATTGCGAAACCTCTTACAACACTGACTCAGAAAGGCGTGGCCTTTGACTAGGAAGGGAAACAGGAGAAAGCGTTCCAAATGCGCAAGCGAGCTTTGTGCACCGCACCAATACTATCCCTCCCCGAAGGGATAGAAGACTTCGTAGTCTATTGCGATGCATCGAATCAAGGGCTCAGGTGTGTTCTGATGCAGCTAGGTAAGGTCATCGCCTACGCCTCGAGACAGTTGAAGACACACAAAGTTAACTACACGACCCACAATCTTGAGCTAGCAGCAGTTGTGTTTTCTCTGAAGATCTGGGGACATTACTTGTATGGAATGAAAAACACTATCTTTACCGACCACAAGAGTTTACAACACATATTCGATCAGAAGGAGCTCAACATGAGACAATGACGGTGGGTTGAGCTACTCAGTGACTACAAATGTGAAATTCGTTATCATCCGGGTAAAGCCAACGTAGTAGCAGACGCCCTAAGTCGGAAGGAATATTCTAGTCGAAGAATCAAGTCATTAACAATAACCATCCATTCACACTTGTCTAAGCAAATTCAGGCGGCCAGGTTGAAGCCATGAAACCTAAAAACGTGACGAGTGAATCTGTTAGAGGAATGGATAAAAATTTAGAAGCCAAGGGTGGCGGAGCCTTATAAAAATTTAGAAGCCAAGGGTGGTTTCCGAGACATGGTCATGACCGAGGCGCACAACACTCGGTATTCCGTCCACCTAGGTTCAGATAAGATGTATATGGATCTTAAAAAGTTATACTGGTGGCCTAATATGAAAGCAAAGATTGCTGCCTTCGTAAGTAAATGCCTTACTTGCGCAAAGGTTAAGGTCGAGTACCAGAAACCCTCCGGTTTACTACAACAACCAGAAATTCCAGAATGGAAGTGGGAGCGGATCACTATGGATTTCATAACCAAGTTGCCCAAGACAACGAGTGGACTTGATACCATATGGGTCATCGTCGATAGAGTGACCAAGTCTGCATAGTTCTTGCCTATCAAAGAAACTGACAAGATGGAGAAGCTTACGAGAACATACATAAGGGAAATCGTACGACTACATGGTGTACCTATATCCATCATCTCCGATAGAGATAGCAGGTTCACCTCAAGATTCTGGCAATCGCTACAACATTCCCTGGGAACAAGGTTGGACATGAGCACAGCCTACCATCCACAGACCGACGGACAAAGTGAGAGGACCATCCAAACACAGGAAGATATGTTGAGAGCCTATGTGATTAACTTTGGAAAGGCATGGGATACTCGTTTACCCCTTGTCGAGTTTCCCTACAATAACAATTATCACACGAGCATCAAGGCTGCTCCATTTGAAGCCCTCTATAGCTGAAAGTGCAGATCCCCTCTGTGCTGGGCTGAGGTGGGTGATACCCAATTAGCTAGGGGACAAGTTTCTGACAGTACTCTCACAGGCCCAGCAATCATTCGGGAAACGACAGAGAAGATCATTCAGATCCGTGAATGATTGAAAGACTCTAGAGGCCGACAGAAGAGCTACGCTGATAAGCGAAGGAAACCTTTGGAATTCCAGGTGGGAGACCGAGTCCTTCTTAAAGTCTCACCCTGGAAGGGCTTGATACGCTTCGGTAAGCGTGGAAAGCTTAATCTGAGATATATAGGGCCCTTCGAGACTATCGCAAGAATCGGCCTAGAAGCTTACAAAATCAATCTACCTGACGAACTTCGTAACGTACATTCTACATTCCACGTGTCTAATTTGAAAAAGTGTCTGTCTGACGAGACTCTTGTAATCCCACTCGACGAGATCGAGATCAATGAGAGCCTCAAGTTCGTGGAAGAACCAGTAGAGATCATGGACCGAGAAGTCAAGCAGACGAAGCAAAGTCGTATCTCGATTGTGAAGGTTCGTTGGAACGCCAAGCGAGGACCGGAATTCACTTGGGAGTGTGAGGATCAGGTGGAACTGAAATACCCTCATCTTTTCGCTTAGTTATTTGTAACTACTTTATTTGTTTAGACTTTAATTTCAGGACGAAATTCCCTTTAATAGGGGGATGATGTGACAACCCGAAATTCCATTCAGTCAAACCCTAAAAGTCAACCAATTTGTATCATAAGTCAATGTCATTATTTCTTATTTTTAAGAAATATAAAGTTCGTTTGATTATTTTAATATTATTTTTAAACGAACGAGTGAAAGAAAGTGTCGTCTCAGGTTTTGAATTTTAAAAACCGCAAACACCTCGCGTCCTAGAAATTCCCGACCAAACTTTTATGTTTTGGGTGAAAAATCACCCAAAAACCATGAACTCATACCTATGTATGAGTTTACTCCCCAAAAAGTCTAGTCATTTGTGTTTACTCCCCAAGTTCATAAAAGAGTAAACTCCAAAAACTCTTTCAAGTATCATCCTAGTTTTGATTCCAAATCTTCAATCTTGTAAGTGTTCTAACCATTTCAAGTTAGTAAAACACTTAATCTAGTGTTTATACATCTAATCATCTAAGTGTTCTTGGCCTTTTAGCTCAAATCAAGCCTTCTAATAGTAAGTGCTTCCATCCTTGAGTGATTTTAAGCTAGTATTACATTTAAACATCAAGAAATTATGTCAAGAACACAAGATTAGAGGTGTTCATGGTCCAAGAATGTTCTTGGGCCGTAAACACCATAAATGGCACCAAAGTGTGCCTAAGCCCCTAATCTAAGTCCTAGTTGATGTATAAACCATCCTTGACATGTTTAAACCTTTCCTTATTGTGTTTAAGCCTTGAAAAACATCAAACAACATCAATCATAGGTCCCAAAACCGTAAACACCCTAAAGGGTGTTTAAGTTGGTCATTTTCCTTCCTTAGGCTTAGAAACTAGCATATACACTTACCTAATTGTGTTAAGGACTTGAAAACATGGAAATACCCTTTTCCATAAGGGTTTATGGTAGTAAACCCAAAGGGAAATGTTCATGAGACCGTAAACTCCTCCAAGGAGTGTTTTTGATGCCCTAGTCCCTTCCAAAGGCCAAATCACTTAGTAGAAATGCTTCAATAGGCTTGTTAAACAACAAAACGACACATGGTCATTAGGACTAGAGTTTACGATCGTAAAATCTAGATTTTACTGTCATAAACTCCCTAGGTCCTGAGAATCAAAACCGTAAACTCCAAGGGAGTTTACCCTTGGACTCCAAACACACTAGCTTTGCCCTACCAACACTCGGATGCAATCCTTGTGATCTTTAACACTTGAAAAAAAGTGTTTTCATGTTCTAGGGTGTCCCAACTTAATTTATTAGTTATGAATTGGCTAATTAGTTATATATATGTTCATTATATGATAACTAGGCTCGTGCGTGTGTACAAGTCTTCATTTGTCACCTAGCATCGTACCCGACACTTCAATCCAATCCACTCACCACAAGTGAGTTCATACCCCTTTAACTAACCTTTGAAATACTTTTAAATGTTTTAAATGCTTTAATAGGGGGGGAATACAAGTTGAATACTTGTAGTTATTACATCAATCACATGTGATTAGTAACAACAAAACCAATGATTTTATTACTATTCAAAGTGTTTATCAACCTGTTTTACTTCAAATTGCTTTACAAACTCTTTTACTTATCAAATGCTTTTACTTAAGCTTTGTTATAATTATTATAAATTTCATGCCCATATATGTATAGTTATATAAGCAATGTTTAAAAGGCATAGGAAGGTCGTCCTCCTTATTTCCTTTTCCTCGATTTGGATGTGGTCTGGTGGGATATCGGATAGCCGTCTGAAGGTCGATTCAATATTAAATATATATCATCTATACATATATAGTCATAAATGTTCTTCCATATTCATGCGTACTAGTTACATCATTAGTAAGTTACCATCGGGGTAACACAGGACCATACTTATACTATTGCTAGATAAATGAGTCAGTTCATTCATGAGTCAGTACGTACTACTGTGAGAACATATACATTACATTACTAAGAAGAACATATACAACTATACTAGAAGGAGAACATATACAACTATACTAAAAGGAGAACATATACAACTATACTGGAAGGAGAACATATACAACTATACTAGAAAGAGAACATAAACTATACTAGAAAGAGAACATATAACTATACTTTAAAGAGAACATATACAACAATACTAGAATGAGTAACAATACATTACATATACATGAATACATTAACAATTGTGATCCACTGTATCGGAGCATGACTTCAATGTCATGGCCCGAGTTGTAGCCAGAGTCTCTTGGAGGGAAAGCGTGAGTTTATGTATAGGTATATACTGGATTGACTATCCTGCACCTTGCTGCTAGCTACAGCCGGACCTGCAGGTCTGCGGGTACCAAACGTCATTTCTTTTTACGACCTACATTAGTCGTTGTTACCCAGTCGATAGTATGGTACAATTAATCATAAGATACCTTAATATAAATCCAGTTTAAGGTAGTTAGTACACCAGTAGTTCCTATAATACAACACTACAGTACCACAATAATTTACCCTTTACATATATTTAGTGATTATTTCACTTAAACATTAATGTGCAACTATATTTTGTAAATGATAGTTACACTTAGGAAATTACACACTTTTACAATAAACGAACATACAAAACAGTTATGCCTTGGTAGAAGGCAACTTTAATAGAAAATATAGTTTTTTTTGAGAGATTCAAACTTTTACAAACACTTACAAACATTCACATACCTTTTACAAACTCATACCTACAACCATGTTCAAACGTTTTGATACAAACACCGAGACTAAAATACTTATGAACTCACCAGCTTAATGATGATAAACTCTTTCAAAATAACTTGTATTCTCAGGTCGACAGTAGACAGGTACCGAGGCCAGCTTTTGAGAAGATGGAGCGCATCCAAGACTCATCTTATTATTTTGATTTACTTTTTGGTGTCTATAACTGTACAGAACATGTGACAACCCGAAGTTTGTTCATCACTGTAACCCATTCCATCCATAAAATTTGTCTCATTCGAATTGTTTCCATTTAAGTTTTAAATTAAGTCATTATTGTTGAGATTTAGGTTATGACTTAATGGATGTCTAAACATGTTTAGAACTCATTTTAACACTCCATATTAGTAATCGGAAACATGTTAATTTCAACCATATCGGATTACGACATCTTAATCGGGTGCGACCAAAAGCCATGTCTAACGTCGGTATCGGGTAGAATTTCATCGTGTCCAAAACTTAGAACATATTTAAAGGGGATTAAACTACCATTTGAAGCTTTTTCTCCTTCTCACTACCCTCTCTCTCTCTCTAACCACTCTCCTCAAACCAAAGAACTAGGTCCAAAAACTCCAATTTAAGGCTTCAAATCTTTGAGGTAACTTCCCTAACTCATAGTATAGCACCATTAGCCTTCAAATCCGAGTTTAATCTATGAAAATGAACCTCAAACATGAGTTTACGGCCAAGGAGCATGCTTGGGCCGTAAATACCTAATAAGAGGGTTTTGCTGCCTTTAAACCCCTCCAAACCAATTTTGGGACTTAGATACGACTATAGGGCTTACCATTTCGGACTTAGAACACCTTAAACATGAATTTTGAGGAGTAAACATGAGTTTACTGCCCAAGATCATGCTTGGGCCGTAAACTCATCATTCATGGAGAGTAAACTCATTTCAAGTGCTTAAAATGCCATTTAAACACACCATTAGCCTTGGAATAAATCCTAGAACCAACCAAAATTAGTTTGGGGACCTTAAAACATGTTAGAACACTCCCCTAAGGAGTTTACGGTGATGAGGTAGAGTCATGGGCCATAAACTCCAAAAACCATGTCAAAAGTCACTCTAAATTCCATATAAGGCTTGTAGAATTAATTGGAATCACATGTGATTGATTAAGGACCCAAAACATCAAGGATTTAGTGTGAGGGGGATTTTACGGCCGTAAACTCCATGTTTACTTCCGTAAACTCCAATAAATGGTTCCTAAATGAGTTTAATTCATCCCAATGCCCTAGATGTAATCCTAGCTAATTTATCCATGTGATATGAAGCCATTTAACAACCAAAAGTACCCTACCATGGGTTTACGGCCATAAACTCATGGTTAATATGTCATTAGGGCCGAAAACTCTAGTAAGAGTTTACTCTTGAAGAGTAAACTCCATATCCAAGCCTTATGTGTCTTCAAATGCCACTCGAGTCCTTCCAAACACTTGTAAGGGAGTGTTTCCGCAACTAGAAGTGTTTGTCCCTAACAAATAAATAATTTAAGTCCTAATTAGATACAAATGTGTATCTTTTCTTTATACATAGGAACCTCGTGCGTTTGCAAACCCATAACTGACATTTAGGATCCAAGCAGACAAATTCCTCATCCGGTGAGTTCATACCCCTACCCTTTTTCAATGCTTTTAGAATGTTTTCAGTGGGGGGGGGGATACAAGCAAAATAGAAATGTTTTCAAAACCTTAAATTGATGTATTTCAATAAATATCTGGCAAACTTATAAATATCTTTACCCCTTATGTATTATGCTGAGCATAAGGGATGTTTTATTAATTACAACTATATGGATTTCAGTAAAAGAAACAATCAAACTAATCAAATGATTATGGGAATAATTTGGGGATTTCATAAATTATGTCTGATTCAGTTTATCTCTGTTTAAGTTCAGAATATATATTGCCAGATAATTTCATTGTATATAACTTTATTCATTGTATTATGTTTCATATCGTTTAGTATGTTTGATATCGTTTGAGAATACCGTGAATAATTTAGTACTAGTTTGTGAGATTTGTCATTACCCTTTTTGGGTTATTAGTAAATCCTCCCCGGAAGTGTAACCAGAGTCTCCTGGAGGGAGAGCGTGGAATTTGTGAATAGATCTATTCGGGACTGATAATCCCACACCTTAACTGCTAGCTACAGTTAGGATGGCACGCCTGGGGTGACAAATTCTGGATATCGTCTAACGTCTGACAAGCGTCAAGGAGGTCACGTTGTTGTATCAGCATGGTTACCCGACTCACAATACGTATTAATATAAGTTCATTCATGACTTTGGTTTAGGATTTGATTTTGTATGAATCTTCTATCTTTAAATCTTATATCTAGTACGGGATGGTAATCCCTTGGTTTTTAGTCTATAGGTTTCATATCTAGTGAAGGATGTTATTCCTATGGTTAGAATCTATATCTACTTTGGGATAGTAATCCCATGGTTTTATCAAACTATCTTATGTCTAATTCGGGATAGTAATCCCATGGTTTTCAATATATAGTTTTATGTTTTAAACTATACACTGTAATATTCAACTAAACTTTACTTTTAGGAAAATAAGGGTTTTTTCCTGGGATAATTGAATTGTACATAACTGAAAAGTATGATAAACAGAAAACTAAACTGTACTTATAAGAAAATATGGGATTTTCTTGGATAACAACCCTTTTCAAGAAACTAAAGGAAACTTGTACATTTTTCAGAAAAACAAACATCTTATGAACTCACCAGCTTTATGTTGATTTTCAAACCGCTTGTATTCTCAGGTCCACATTAGACAGGTACCCGATGATCTCTTTTTGCGAAGACGGAGTGCGCAGAAGACTCGTCTTCACTTTTGTTCATATATACATATGTATAACACTTGTACAATTTACTTTTGAACAAATGTAAACTTTTATATATAATGTAATGGTTGTTTACTTTGCTTACTATGTACATTGGATTTGATACTCAAAGTGGAGTGAACCGCGAAAATGTTTCCGCCTTTGGTTTTCAGGGTGTGACAGATTGGTATCAAAGCCCTTGTTTATAGTTAACTGAGTATACAAGACCTTACATGGTATAAGACTATAAACATTAAGGGGCCTAAGTGCTCTGAACTAAAAGTATACCTTAAAATATAAGTATTTTCAAAAGTATACAAGTATATCGAACCGTCGAGATCCGTAACTACAAATAGAACAAAACATAAGTAAATGGGTGTTATATGCTGCGGTTAAACCTGGGCAGTTATGTAGTCGTGTCTAGGATCAATATAGCATGGCCAATTATATTCATTCCATACACGGCCAACATGTGTTTGGGGGTGACTGTGGTGTGCGGCATGCCTAAAACTTACCCTAATATCCCAAACATCGAACTGTGGTCGTAGCAAATCATGAAATACTATGGGAGTGTTTCTCGAGCCAATCCTTGTTAGAAATCCTCAATCGAGCATTGTTCCTTGATCATTTCTTTAGCGATAAATTATCTGTTTTGCTAACTCCTTCCTGTTTTATCGCTTATTCGGAGAACATAACTGTCATATCTCTTGATTCAATTTAGAGGACTTATCATCCTCTCCTTCCTGATCTTATTAGATCAAGATGCCTCCAAGAAAGAGACCCAACTCAAAGACCAACAACAACCCTCCTCCGCCACCACCTTCTCTTCAAATCGATCTAGCGACCCTTCAAACACTTTTTACTGCCGCAGTGACAACAACCATGTCACAAAAGAACCCCAGTAGTTCAGGAGGTGGTCCCCGGCCCCAAAACCCAGAAGATAACAAGGGACACCGAAAAGAGGGTTCCTATAAAGATTTCATGAACACGAAACCCACATTCGGTGATGGCACTGGAGGTGTCATTTCCCTCACCCGATGGTTCGAGAAAATCGAATCAATCTTTGAAATATGTGCCTGTTTTGAATTTGACAAAGTAAAGTTTGTCGCCTGCACCTTCCTTGACAAAGCCCTGAATTGGTGGAACAGCCGAGTCAAATCCTTAACTCTACCTGTAGCAAATGATATGGGTTGGGAAGTTATGAAGGAGCTTTTGCTTGTAGAGTATTGCCCTCGGGGTGAAATGCATAAATTAGACCATGAAATATGGAATCTAAAGATGCAAGGTTCCGACATAGCCACCTAAACTTCAAGGTTTGACGAATTGGCGCTACTCTGCCCGGGACTGGTTACCCCGGAGAGTAAGAAGATAGAGAGATTTTTCTGGGGGTTGACCCAGCCAACAAAAGGAAATGTCTTAGCTGCGAGATCGGATACTTACGACAGCGCCAAATGCCTTGCGCAAATTCTGATTGACCACGAAGATAACCCTGATGAGGAGGCCGCCGCTCCGGAGCTAACTAAGAGTAGTGGTTGAAGTAAAAAGAAATTCTGGAACAAGCGAAAGGCACAAAGAACACAGGGATCTTCTAAGAAACAGCAAACAATAGCAGTCCATGCTGCTACTGTCCGTACTGCCATCACAGCCATTGGATCTACAACTCAGACTCCTACCTGTGGATATACCGGTACCCTTCCTTGGTGCGATAAATGTAGCTATCATCATCGAACTCCTGGTCCATGTCGTGAAAGATTCTGTGATAATTGTGGCAAGAAGGGCCACCTTACTCGAACCAGCATAGGACCAGCCAAATCAACAAACCAATAATCTGGAGCAGGTGTCAGTCGAGCATGCTACGGTTGCGGCGAAGTAGGGCATTTCTGTTGGATTAATGTCTAAGTCCATAACTATATTTGGTAAGACTTGACCCGACCCGGCATGGTCCATTTGGGTTGCATACCATCATGCACTTGGATGAGAGAAATAAGACACTTATGGTTATTAATATATTATAAGTTCTAGTATATTAATAATAAGAATAATAAGATTATTTAATTAGTATTGATCAAGAATTAATCTAGGATTAATTAAGTGATCAAAAGAAGACTAATTAAATATATGGGTTGATTGTGTAAATCATCCATACTTGTATAGTGGGCTAATGCTCCATGGATAATCAAGTTGGGCTAAAACCCATAGGATGGTCCATGGATGCTCCATGGTGTATTTGAACCCATGGATCCAAGGAAATGGAAAGTCATGAAAATTAGGGTTTGCCCTAATTGTAACACTATATAAAGATCTTATTCTTGACAAAATTGGTGACTAGTATCATTCTAGAGAGGGCTAGCCAATTTCATGAAGTGTAGATTTCTCTCAAGTTAATCCATGTGTATTTGGTGTTGTGTGAACCATTTGAGGTGTCACACTTGGGGCACTAGGCACTCAAGCTTCATGAAGACTTTCTACACCAAAGAGGTATGTATTCTATCTTGCTATAGTCATTGTCTTGTATGCTAGATTAGGATAATACCTTGGAAGTTCTTATTTGCATGTATAATAGAGAAAACATAGATCCAAGGTATTTAGGGTTGCATGTACACTTAGGAGTGTTAGAATGCTCAAAACCCAATAGTGGTATCAGAGCATAGGCTTGTTTTCTTGTTATACCTGCAATAGAAGCTGAAAAAACGAATCTGGTGCTGTCTGATCATCAGACTCGGCGAGTCCATCAGGAGACTCGACAAGTCCATGCCTAAAAAGTGATGAATTCGATCCAGCTCGCCGAGTTTGTTCATGCACTCGACGAGTTGGACCCCCAGACAGCATATTTTCGAGTTTTTTGGCTAGAAATGGACTAGGAACATTACCCTAAGTTGTTTTTGAACTTATAAACTTGTTTTTGATGTGGTAATGTTCATGCTAATCCATTTTCAAAGATAATTATCAATAGATTCATGTTTTGTATTAGTTTAAGGTTTAGACTAATTACATGAAAAAGTTTGACTTGAATTATCTTGTTCTTATGAGTTGCTTAGATTAATAGAAATGTTGAGTGAAATAGTTGTTTTCAATCCATTTTAATCTAAGAGTTGAGTATAAAATGTGTTTGTGTAACTTGTCCTCAACTTACATGAAGAGTCACATTAAAGACTCATAAAATTCATAAGAGTTGGCAATGGTTACAAAATGAAGAGTCTCGTGTCATTGAATAATTTTTTATGACTCCATAACTTGTCCTCAAGTTATGGAAGTTCAAGAGTCACTTCATTAAAGAAAAATATGTAACCATAATTAAATCCATAAGTTATAAAATAAAGAAAAAGTTAGTTCTTTTATTAGTTTAAAGTCTTCCATAACTTGTCCTCAAGTTATGGAACTCGAAGAGTTTTTGGATTAAAACTACTTTAAACACACAAGTTATGGAATTAATTAGTTTTGAATAGTTTCAAAACTTGCCCTCAAGTTTTGGAATTTGAAAAGTTTTCAAGTATGAATACTTTAATTCCAAGTTAGCCCTTAGAATTTTAAAAGTTAAAATTCAACCCTTATACTTTATAATATTCTAAGTTAATAATATATATATGTATAAGAGTAAAGTCAGTCTTACCGCTAGTACGCCTCATTCACGAAGCCGGTCTATAAGGTGGGTATAAGGTTGTTGCCTATAAAATGGCAACTTAATGGGTGTCCACTCTCACCCACCGCTTGCTTGACTGGTGGAGGGTCGTTAGCCGAACGGGTTTGACAGGACTAGAATTCTCCCTTCATTAAAAGTATTAATGATAATACTAAGTAACTAAAGTCTTAATAATACCCAATCTTAGTTACTTAGGAAAAATGTGAATAAGGTGCTAATCCATGAAATTACACATTGCACTTTGTTTAAGTCGTTAGTGGAGCGTGTGTGGTTAACCGGCACACTAACTTGGACTTAACAAGGTAGGTAAAGGGTGACTTAATATTTATCATAGTATCGATGGAGCGTGTGTGGTTAACCGGCACATCGATTGAGGGGTAATTTATTAAGGGTACCAAGTGATTTGCATGGTTACTTCACACCTCGTTTTGTGATCCTCGACATCCCAGTCACAAAACTTGGAGGGCACACTCGAGATTGAAACATGCCTTTGAAAAGTTCAATGAATCTCAAAGATCTAGGAGTTTCAAAACCAATTAAAACCTAATAATACATTTCGTTTATCTTGGTGGAAATTGGTGAATCGTCATTCACCTACCTTCAAATATTTTATAGCTTGGATTACGGCATACCTCTTCTAAGTTATAAAGTAGTTTGTTGGGTCCTAGCCTTAATATTTCATATTGGGTGTCATATTAAGGACTTAAAATCAACTATCTTGAATATCTCCCAAAAGATGTCTGGTTTAGACACCTATGATCTTCCGAATCTCTTGAAACAAGGTTTCCTAATGAAGATGATGTCCCAGGGATATCATACTTCTTTCTCCTCCTCCAATTATTCTCCCTAACCCAGAAGTTCTTGAAAAGTTTAAGGTCACTCAAGCCCTATTGGCAAGGCAAGGTCAAGGTGTGGTCACATCTTGGAGATGTAGTCACATATTGACAAGCCGGGAGAGTTGGGTGTCAAAGTCTTGAGAAAGTTGGTGGTTCAATCACCTTCTAAGTCACATAGTGAGTTCCTTTAGGACACCTATGAAACAGACTATGACAAGACCCTTAATGATCTTATCTGTTTGCTAAGATCAACTTCCTAAAAACTTTATGGACATTGACAATAGTGACACAGGAAATCCAGAAAAGCATTCTCTTCCCAATGGAAAGGGATCGGCCATAGTCAACTCGGTTGACCAAATGGTAAAGAGAAAAGCTAAGTCTGTGATAGTCCTGTGTACCATTATCAAAGGGTCCATATGTTTGTATTGCCAAAGAAAGGGGCATTGGTTGCGAAGCTGCCAAAATTTACCTAAGGATGTTAAAGTCAATAAGTTTGACTCTACTTCAGGTAAATTCCACTATCTAACTCTGTTAAGTTTCTATTCTGAGATTCTTGATACATGATGTGACTGGGTCACATGGTGATGTTTTAAGAATGAAAGAAAAGTGAAGAAACTTAAAGAAAGAATATGTTGAATCTGATGGCGTAGATGGATTTCTATCGCATAGTTTGACGATCGGATTCTTGAGCTACTTCTCAGGAGTTATGAGATATTGCTTAGGAATAGATAACAACAAGTTTTCATATGGATTGTAAGGATAAGTTTTTTTTCTGCAAAGTTTTAAAATAAAAGAAAATTTTTGATTTTATTTATTTTAAAATATCCTTACAATGGAATTTGAGGAAAAATTGTTGCTTATATGATTCCATTAAGAGCAAGAGTGGAAATATGAAATTGATTCTTTCATTTGTGGTAATGTCTAGATTTACCAAATAAGGAAAGATTCTCATCACCCAAGTTTCAATTGGACCGGAACTTGGAATCATGCAAGTTGTATAGCATGATGAATGAGAACTTTCAAGTTTTGGAAAATTAAGACTAATTACTTGTTCACATGGATGTGTGAGTCAAGTAAAGGACTAAGGGATCGAGTACACATTCTTGTGCACTGGTCAAGTCCACCACAAAAAGATTGATAAAACTATTCGTCATAGTTTACTAAAGCTCAGTAAATATGATTATACTTACAAGCTTAAGTGTAACTCTGAGACATTGGAAAAAGGTTCCAATGTACAGCAGAGCGAATAAGAAGAATCAAATTAGGCAGAAGGATAAAAGTTTCTCAAATCTGAAAAGATGGGAGAGTACTTTAGTATCCGTTTTGTGATCATCTTAATGATTAAGAAACCATACCACAATTAGTTCTCTAAGGAAATCTTAGTGCATTCTTATGACTAAGAAGAGGGATCTTGAATTGTTGAAATGGTTAAATCAAGAAGATGAGTCATACTTCGTTCCAATACAAGTCTTAGAGTCATACTCCAAGATTGTAACTTGAGTGACATGTCTCAAAAAGAAGGTTTAAAACATTTGTCAAATGTAAGAGTAAAAGTTTTCTACTCTTGTACATTTGAAATTGGTAAGTTGTGATGTTTTGGATAAAACAAAGACCAACTAAGGCCAATTGTGTGAAGTGTTTGTCTTGATTAGAATCCACACTATCTCTTGGACATTTGACAAGGGAGTCTTATAGGTCAAGAGGACAGTGGGAGTCTTAAAGGTCTTGAAAGTCTCAAGAACTAATCAAGAATAAAACCTGAAGTTCTTCACTAGCACACGACTTGAGGTTTATAACCTATCGTGTTGACTTATTCTGTGCCCATTCCAGTTAAAGTTGGCTTTGCATATGAGTTCTTAGAGTTCTCAATTGGTTGCACAACAACTTGGAAGCAATGGTAGGCCCTTGAGCTGCCAGGTGGCAAGAAATTAAGATTGAGTTCAGTCCATATGAGTTTGGATTTGTCATTATCCTTGTCTTGTGACTATGATTTTGACAATTCACATGGATAAGAACACATACACCAGTAAATCTAAGTGTCATAAGGTTTCTCTCCGATTCATGAAAATGATGGTGAGGAAACACTTTCACTAAGTAGATTTTAGCTCGATAGCAATTGTGATATTTGCATTCTCAAAGTCGTTAGTGGAGCGCATGTGGTTAACCGGCACACTAATATGGACTTGTGAGAAGTGGCAAAAAGGTCTAAACATTATGATTACGGCATCCCTCTTCATAATTGTTTAGATACACAAGTGTGCTATCTAAAGGAAGGTGTATGATTTTGATAAAGTCTTATCAAAACAATCTAGTATCAGAAATCTGAACTTTGGTAAGAAAGTCAATGAAGTATTGATTTCTAGAAGTCCAGTTGGTTTCTGAGTACATGTCAAAGCTAGTGGGAGCATAAGTGTTATGCTAATAATCATCATGTTAGTGGGAGCATGATAATTATGATAAGTATTGCAAGTTAGCAATGTTAATTATAGAAAACAAAAGGTTTCAATTGGGAAAAGTTGTTTTGCTATAATTAAGGGAGAGGAAATTATACTTCATCTCAAATCTATAAGCTTAGATCGTGAGGTTTTAATCATTTAGTCAAGGAAATATATATGAATTTCATGTTGGAATGGCTCAACATAAGGAAATTCTGTATATGGGTCCATTATTTGCGTTCTAAAATTCGATTATGATTACGGCATCCCTTTTCATAATCTGAATTATGAGAACTTGGCAAATTGAAATGGAAATGTTATAGCAAAAGACTGGTTTAGTCTTTATGTGAGACATCATGAATCGTGTCCCATATGCTTCGGATATAGGATCGATTACATGTGCTATAATCATCCGTTCTAAAATTTTCCAAATGCCTGGGGCATTAAGAAGGGAAAAGGTTTAGAACTGGATATGACTAAAAGGATTAAACAATTTTCGAGGACAATCTAAGGTTTACCAAAGATTGGTTACTCAAGGACAATTGGAAGTATAGTGATAATTCTGGAAGGATCATATTGACATAATCTGTAAGGAGGCAACTCTTGTTCAGAAGTGATAGTCAAAATGGAATATGGAAATGTTTCAAAGTCAGAATTTTCAATCTGTTTAAGATTAGGAAACTTAATGCAAGAAGGATATTTCCAAGGAGTTGATCTCCTTTGGAATGCTTTGTAATGATTGTTGTCAAGTCTTTCTGATTTTGTACATAATCATTACAAGTAGATCAATGCATATAAGTTTAGAATCTAACAGATTTCAGTAAATGGCATGAATTTGTAATTCTTGCATTTGCAGTAAGGATTTGGGAGTGTGAAAAGAGAATCATTGAAGTTATGTTTAATTGATCTAGTTCACAAAGTAAAGATCATAGACAAACATAGTATGCATACTTGTTGTGTGGCATGACTAGTGTTTAAGAAAACATAGTGTACATGCTTGGAGCATGGGACAACTATTGTTTTAAATTCAAGAATAAAGTTGATAGCTGAAACAGTATACAATGAATAATGTGTAATCATATGGTGATAAATAAAAGGTGTTTTATTTATGTTCAAAGAGTTGATACCATATTGGATTCAATTATTATTGTGTTTCACTTTGCACGTTTTGACTTCCCGAATAAACTGGGTTATTCTTCCGGAATGACTAAGTTATTCAAACCATCCACATTCGGTCATATGTTGGAAGTAGATATGAATTAAGACTGTCATGGGTTGGCTTGTAGAAGTCTAAGGTGTTGGACAGAGGGCTACAACACTCATGAGTGCTCATAAGTTCTGAGTATTGGATTCAACCCGCGCTCATTGGAATCACTTCATGGATTTTATCACGAGTGATCATGAGACGATAATATCTTATATTCTTCAAACCTAGAGATATGAGTTGTTACTATGAGTTGATAGTACATTGATAGCACGAAAATGCATTTGGTAACTCGGTGCTATAAAACGTGCCTTTGTGTATGATTCAACAAGTAGTAGAACAAGCCATATGAGTCGAAGTTTATCCATTCCTTTTACCTTCGGGATAAAAGCAATATCTGTGGGCCCCTCGATGATTTGATGATGACAAATGGAAGTGCTCGGCCGGGCCAGGACTGATTTGATTTGTTCAATTAGGCAGTCGTCATAAATCGGAAATCGGGAAACAACAAATGGACAGAGAGAATGATTATAATCCATGTCTCAGTCCATATGATATCTAGAATGGAGGAATATATGATCCCTTATCTAATGGACAAGTCACTGACAAAGGTCAGAGTTCATCTACAAGGTCAGAGTTCGACAGAAGCTTTTGAGAGCTGCGATTGCCGGTTGGTTCCTGAAGTCATACGCAATAATAGTTTTAGACTTATCCAAGTGGGAGACTGTTGGATTAATGTCTAAGTCCATAACTATATTTGGTAAGACTTGACCCGACCCGCATGGTCCATTTGGGTTGCATACCATCATGCACTTGGATGAGAGAAATAAGACACTTATGGTTATTAATATATTATAAGTTCTAGTATATTAATAATAAGAATAATAAGATTATTTAATTAGTATTGATCAAGAATTAATCTAGGATTAATTAAGTGATCAAAAGAAGACTAATTAAATATATGGGTTGATTGTGTAAATCATCCATACTTGTATAGTGGGCTAATTCTCCATGGATAATCAAGTTGGGCTAAAACCCATAGGATGGTCCATGGATGCTCCATGGTGTATTTGTACCCATGGATCCAAGGAAATGGAAAGTCATGACAATTAGGGTTTACCCTAATTGTAACACTATATAAAGATCTTATTCTTGACAAAATTGGCAACTAGAATGTGACTAGAATCACACTAGTGTGTGTGAAGAAAGGGCTAGCCGATTTTGATAAGTGTAGAATTCTCTCAAGTCATTCCAAGTGTTTTGATGATTGTGATTCCATTTGAGGTGTCACATTTGGGGCACTAGGCAATCAAGCTTCATGAAGACTTTCTACATCAAAGAGGTATGTATTCTATCTTGCTATAGTTATTGTTTTGTATGCTAGACTAGGATAATACCTTGGAAGTTCTTATTTGCATGTATAATAGAGAAAACATAGATCCAAGGTATTTAGGGTTGCATGTACACTTAGGAGTGTTAGAATGCTAAAAACCCAACAATTTCAAGAGAAGTTGCCCTAAAGTAGCGGCAGCTGGCGACGCTATAAGAGTCCTAGCTATAGGACAAGGTGGGGCAGTCGCCGATCCTACCATTACCACAGGTATATATATTCTTCCTTGACAGCTCTTATACTCACAATCCTTTTTGATTATATGGTCGAAAGAAAATTTGTTATCCATTCAATTAAAACATCATGTTAACCTTAGTCCCCCATTAGTAACCGAAATGTCAACCGTCGAGGTGTCTAACAACGACAAAGAGATCATTAACGATATAATTGTGGGTTGAACTCTTATCCTTAGCAATCATTCTTTTCCTATCGAGCTTATGCTGATTTTGCAATTAAGAACTTTGAAATATTCATTGGCATGGATTGATTGAGTCTCAATCGTGCTGATATCCTTGTTCCGAAAAATCTATCTATCGCAGCCTTCCCCTGGCCAAACTCTCAACATCGGAGACGATAAACTTAGTTCCAGTTGTTGTACCATTTCATATGTCAAAAGCCCGAAGGGCTTCTCAAAGGAATGTGCCATAATTTCATAGCCTAATTGACCATTGAGAAACAGGAAGTGCATCCCCGAAGTCTACAATTTTCCTGGCGTCTTTCCCCGAAGAGCTTCCAGGAATTCCTCCCGAGTGTGAAGTCGAGTTTCGCATTGACCTTATTCCTGGAACTACCCTCATAGTCAAACCCCCATGTCAATTAGCGTTAGCAACAATGCAAGAGTTATTTAGTCAGAGAACCAACCTTCGTATCATTTCATGCATTGAGGCTTAAAAAGTTTTCTTGATAGGAGTGCCATGCATTCCTCGTCCGTGTGATCATCGGGAAACGAGAAGTCTACAGCTCTTTCTCTAATGTCTTTCCCGAAGAATTCCCAAGAATTCCTTATGAACGTCTAGTCAGGTCTCGCAACTGCATAATCCCTAGGACTACCTCGTAACCAAACCACAGTACAGATGACGTGTCCAAGACAGTGACCAAGGCTTGATATGATCACTACGAGTTAGTAGTGGTGCCCTTCGGTCAAACCATTTTCCTTTGGTCATGTAGTAGACAATGAAGACATACGTGTGGAATCCCCGTAAGATCAAGAAAATAGAGAAGTAGTCGGCACCGAAGATACCCATAGAAACCCATCAATTCTTGGGTCTCGCTGGCTACTATTGCAGGTTCATCCAGAAATTTTCCTGAATCGCCAAAACCCTAACCATTCTGACACAAAAATGTGTACCCTCTTGTTGGATGTCTTACTCTGGAAAGACATAGTATGCCTTGGGAAGTGCGGAAAACCTATCTCGTGGTACATTAGACCCTTCGAGATCCTCGTTAGGAATCGATTCTGTAGCCCTCTCCGAGCTATCTTCAGAACTCAGCAACAACCATCTGGTATTCCACGTCTCTATTCATAAGAAATGCCTACTCGACGAAACCCTAGTAATCCCCTTCAATGTGACCGAAAGCAGCGAAAATCTGAAACTCATGGAGAAATCAATCGAAACCATAGATCGAGAGATTAATCATATGAAACAAAACCGTATCCCAATAACGAAGGTTCGCCGGAATGCCATACGAAGACACGAATTTATTAGGAACGTAAAGATCCATTAAAATAGAAGTATATGTACCTCTTTCAAAATCCTTGATTCGCATTTAAAGTTTGAATTTCGGGATGAAATTCCCTCTAATGGGGGGATAATGTGACAACCCGAAGTTTGTCCATCACCGTAACCCATTCCGTCCATAAAATTCATCTCTTTCGAATTTTTTCCATTTAAGTTTTAAATTAAGTCATTATTTTTGAGATTTATATTATGACTTAATGGATGTCTAAACATGTTTAGAACTCACTTTAACACTCCATATTAGTAATCAGAAACATTTTAATTTCAACCATATCGGATTACGACATCTTAATCGGGTGCGACCAAAAGCCACATTTAACGTCGGTATTGGGTAGAATTTCACCGTGTCCAAAACTTAGAACATATTTAAAGGGGATTAAACTTCCATTTGAAGCTTTTTCTCCTTCTCACTACTCTCTCACTAACCTCTCTCCTCAAACCAAAGAACTAGGTCCAAAAACTCCAATTTAAGGCTTCAAATCTTTGAGGTAACTTCCCTAACTCATAGTATAGCACCATTAGCCTTCAAATCCGATTTTAATCTATGAAAATGAACCTCAAACATGAGTTTACGGCCAAGGAGCATGCTTGGGTCGTAAACACCTAATAAGAGGGTTTTTATGCATTTAAACCCCTCCAAACCAATTTTGGGACTTAGATACGACTATAGGGCTTACCATTTCGGACTTAGAACACCCTAAACATGAATTTTGAGGAGTAAACATGAGGTTACTGCCCAAGATTATGCTTGGACCGTAAACTCATCATTCATGGAGAGTAAACTCATTTCAAGTGTTTAAAATGCCATTTAAACACACCATTAGCCTTGGAATAAATCCTAGAACCAACCAAAATTAGTTTGGGGACCTTAAAACTGTTGGATATAGTGTCTAAGTCCATAACTATATTTGGTATGTACTTGACCCGACCCGGCATGGTCCATTTGGGTTGCACTTCACCCGAACAATTTATGGATAATATTTGAGAATAGTACAAGTTGTGATTTATTAATATCTTATAAGTTCTAATATATTAATATAAGATCATATTATTTAATTAGTAGTGATCTATAATTAATCTTGGATTAATTTAGTGATCAAAGATATTACTAATTAAATATGGGCTTTTATATTTATATAGTGTGGGCTTATGCTTATTTGGAATGGGCTAGGCTTGGATGGAGAAGTCCATGGAGCTTTAACCCATGGATCTCATGGAAATGAAGAGACATGGGTATTAGGGTTTACATGGATGTAACCCTAATCCACCACACTATATAAAGGAGGCTTTGGCTCTTGAAATCAATCTAGTTGTATCTAGTGAACACTAGTTGACACATGTTGAGGTGAGGGCCGATTTCAAGAGAAGTGTGACTATTCTCTCAAAGTTCCAAGTTTGTGGTGATTTGTGACTTTCATTTGAGGCATCCACATTATTGGTGCTAGGCTCTAAAACTCCAAGGAATCAACTACAACTACAAGGTAAGTGTTTCTACTAGCTTTATTTGATTCAAGTTCCCCATGCCATGCTAGTTAGGATATAAGCCTTGGAAAAATAATTATTTGCATGTATCTTAGACAAACATAGATCCAAGGTTTATTAGGGTTGCATGTACACTTAGGAAGTGTTAGAATGCTCAAAACCCATCAGTGGTATCAGAGACTAGGCTTGTTTGTTTGATACTTGTTGCAATATGCTGGAAAAAGTCGAAATCTTGTTGTCTGACTGATGGACTCGCCGAGTCCATGGGGGGACTCGCCGAGTCCACTTGTATCTTCAACCTACTCGTCGAGTAGGTTCGTGCACTCGGCGAGTAGGGTCGA
Source organism: Lactuca serriola (assembly GCF_051521515.1). Lineage (NCBI taxonomy): Eukaryota > Viridiplantae > Streptophyta > Magnoliopsida > Asterales > Asteraceae > Lactuca > Lactuca serriola. The sequence continues at coordinate 82,221,725 of NC_136409.1, forward strand.
CAGAGTGCAGTTTTTCGACTTTAGTTGCTAGAAATGGATTAGAAACATTACCCTAAACTGTTTTGGTACTTGAAAACTTGTTTTAGAAGGTGTAATGTCTTTTCTAACTCATTTACAACAACTAGTTATCAAAATTACAAAGATTAAGTGTGATTTTGATATATGAAAGTGTTCATGTTCATGATCTTGTTCTTATGATGTTTAGATGATCATAGGAATTATTTGTAACCTATGTGGTAGATTAATTATTGATCATAATGTTATTTAATGGAGTCCATAACTTGTCCTCAAGTTATGGAAAACCAAAAGTCTCTTGGATTGAAAACCAGTAAAAGAACACAAGAGTTAGAAAAATGAAGAGTCTTCATTTTATTACTCTATTAAACTCATAAGTTACAAGATATGAAAAGTTTTGAAAGTTTACAAAACTTGCCCTCAAGTTTTGGAACAAGTAAAGTAAAGTTAAAACTTTAGTTCCAACCCTTAGAATTTTAAAAGTTAAAATTCAACCCTTATACTTATATTATTATGATTTAATAATTATATATATGTATAAGAACAAAGTCGTCTTACCGCTAGTACGCCTCATTCACCAAGCCAGTCTATAAGGTGGGTATAAGGTTGTTGCCTATAAAATGGTGACTTAATGGGTGTCCACTCTCACCCACCGCTTGCTTGACTGGTGGAGGGTCGTTAGCCGAACGGGTCAGACAAGGACTTATAAATTCTCATTCAAAGTATGATTAATATTATAAAGTAACTAAATGTTTTATTAAATTCCCAATCTTAGTTACTTTAGGAAAAATGTGAATAAGGTGCTAATCCATGAAATTACACTTTACACTTTGTTTAAGTCGTTGGTGGAGCGTGTGTGTTTAACCGGCACACTAACTTGGACTTAACAAGGTAGGTAAAGGGTGACTTAGTGTTTATTATAGTATCGATGGAGCGTGTGTGGTTTACCGGCACATCGATTGAGTGATAAACCTTAAGGGTACCAAGTGATTTGCATGGTTACTTCACACCTCGTTTTGTGATCCTCGGCATCCCAGTCACAAAACCTGGAGGGCACACTCGAGATTGAAACATGCCTTTGAAAAGTTCATTGAATCTCAAAGAATCTAGGAGTTTCTAAGAACCAATCAAAACCTAATACTTAAATATTTCGGTTTTCGTGGTGGAAATTGGTGAATCGTCATTCACCTACCTTTCAAATATGGTATAGCTTAGATTACGGCATACCTCTTCTAAGTTATATTATATTGTGATTGGATCATAGCCTTAATATTACATTTGGGTGTTTTATTAAGGACTCTCTTATATCTAAACTAATCTTGTTCTCTTCTCTTTAGATGTCTTCCAACAATGCTTCTGGCTCTAATCCTAATGGCTCCTTTACCCTTATGAACTTGTGTGGGAAAGTCACCTTTGATGGATCCAACTTCAATGAGTGGATCAGAAACATCAGGATGATTACCCGCTACGAGGACAAAGAATATGTCCTTGACAAGGAGCTTAAGGAGATTAATGAGACCACTGCAACTCCTCAGGAGATCGCTGACTTTCGGGCACATGAAAGGGATGCTACAAAAGTGGCTTGCATCATGATGGCCACGATGACAGCGGAACTCCAAAAGTCTTATGAGGATTTCTACCCTTATGAAATGCACCAAGATTTGATGGAAAGATACCATCAAAGTGCAAGACAAGAGAGGTATGAAATCATTTGCTCCATGATAACAACCATGATGAAGGACGGGGAATCCGTCACGAGCCACATGCAGAAAATGCAAAGGTATGTGGATCGTTTGCTGAAGCTTAATGTGAACTTCCCGGAGGATCTTGCAATAGATATCATTTTGCACTCCTTACCATCGTGCTATGATCAATTCCGCATGACATATCACATGAACAAGGAAGAAGTCACCCTCAGCAAACTTCAGGGACTTCTCAAGACCGCAAAATCAGGTCTTAACGGGAAGTTGGTTGCTATCACTCCTACTCCAAACTCAACTCCGGTTTTGGCAATCGGGAAAAGTCGAGGGAGGAAGAGAAAAAGATCTTCGAAGGGTACCAAGGCTCGGACCCTTGATGACTCTTCCTCGAGCGGAACCAAGAAAGGTTTCATTACTCCTTCTTCTGACCCAAAAGAGGCTGAATGCTTCTATTGCCATGAAAAGGCTCATTGGAAGCGGAACTGCCCAAAGTACCAGCAGGATGTGAAGGATGGGAAAGTCAAACCCAACCATGCAGGTATTTACACTATCATTTCTAATAACTCACCCCATTCTAATTCTTGAGTCCTTGATACCGGTTGTGGTATTCATATTTGTTGTGACTTGCAGGGACTAAGAAGAAGTGAGAATGTGGAGCAAGGAAGAATAAACTTGATCATGGGGAATAGGAAAGTTTCACCTGTCACCAAGATTGGAGTTTATACTTTATCGCTATGTAGTGGGTTTAATTTAGAATTGAATAAATGTTGTTATTCGCCAGGAATGGCAAGAAATATTATTTCCTTTCATGCTTTGTACAAACAAGGGTTTACCTTTTCATTTAATAATGAAGTTGGTTCTATTGATGCTTTCTATAATAATGTCTTTTATTTTAAAGCATTACCTTGTGATGGTGTGTATGAAGCTGTATCTGTTGTAGATAACTTAGGAAATAATGTTTTGTGTATTGATTCTACTAAAAATAATAACTTGGATAAAGCATCATTATGGCATTGTCGTCTTGGACATATAAGCAAGAAACGCATAGGCCAACTCCAAAATGATGGAGTCTTGGAGTCGTTTGACCTAAAATCAGATGATAGTTGCGAATCATGCTTACTTGGAAAAATGACAAAGTCACCTTTCACAGGCTCGTGTGAGAGGGGTGAAGGTTTGTTGGACCTTATATACACGGATGTGTGTGGACCATTCAAACATGCCACAAGGGATGCTAATCGTTATTATTTGACTTTTACTGATGATTACAGTAGATATGGATATGTCTACTTAATCAAGCATAAGTCAGAGACTTTCGAGAGGTTTAAGGAATTTAAACAGGAAGTCGAGAATCAATTGGGCAGGAACATTAAGATGCTTCGATCCGACCGAGGAGGTGAGTATCTTAGTTCAGAGTTCCTCGACTATCTTAGGGAATGTAGGATTGTCTCACAATTAACACCTCCCAGGACACCACATTTGAATGGTGTGGCTGAGAGGCGTAATCGAACCTTGTTGGATATGGTTCGTTCCATGATGTGTCGAGCTACGCTACCAATCTCATTCTGGGGGTATGCCTTAGAGACTGCCGCCCATATTCTTAATCTTGTCCCTACAAAGAAAGTTGCCAAAACTCCTCACGAGATGTGGACTGGCAAAGTACCTAAGCTAGACCACATCAAGATTTGGGGTTGCGAGGCTTTCGTGAGACGCGAGACTCATGATAAGCTCGAACCTCGAAGCGAGATGTGTATTTTCATCGGCTACCCACAGCAATCCTTTGGTTACCTCTTCTACAGACCTAGTGACAATGTGGTCTTTGTAGCAAGAAGAGGAGTTTTTCGAGAGAGAGAATTTATAAGCCAAGGAGACAGTGGGAGGCAAATTGATCTTGAAGAAATTCAAGAATCAAGCGGTGAAGGAACTTCGAACACTAGCCCTCAACTTGAGGAGGAAACTCCTGTTGAGCCAGTTGATGAGCCTGTACCTCTGAGGCATTCCACGAGAGTTAGGAATGCACCTGAGCATTATTATGGCTTCCATATTACTGCGGAAGGTGAGACACTTATTAGTGATGAGACACTAGTAGGTCTGGATGAACCTAAAAGCTACACGGAAGCCATGGCAGGCCCTGAGGCTGCTAAATGGAAACAGGCCATGGATAGTGAGATACAATCCATGTATGACAATCAAGTCTGGAACTTGGTTGAGAATGTACCTGGTCATAAGACTGTAGGGTGCAAATGGGTCTTTAAGAAGAAGACCGACATGGATGGTAAAGTACACACTTATAGGGCGAGACTGGTTGCAAAGGGCTTCTCTCAAATTCCTGGAGTAGACTATGATGAGACCTTTTCTCCAGTAGCCAAGATTAAGTCTATTCGGGTTCTATTAGCCATAGCTGCATTTCATGACTATGAAATATGGCAAATGGATGTCAAATCCGCTCTCCTTAATGGAAAGTTGGCTGAAGATGTTTACATGAGTCAGCCAGAGGGTTTTGTCAACAACGAGTACCCTAATAGAGTGTGTAAGCTCGAGAAGTCCATTTATGGATTGAAACAGGCACCTCGTAGGTGGAATCTTTGCTTTGATGAGAAAGTCAAGGAATTTGGGTTTTCGAGGAGTGAAGATGAATCTTGCGTCTATATCAAGGCTAGTGGGAGCATAGTCAGTTTTTTGGTACTGTATGTGGATGACATACTACTCATAGGAAATGACATTCCAACCCTGCAGGAAGTAAAGTCCTGGCTTGGGAAGTGTTTCGCTATGAAGGACCTTGGTGAAGCTGCCTATATCCTAGGGATAAAGATTTTGAGAAACAGGAGTAAAAGGCTAATTGGACTTAGCCAAAGTACCTACTTGGACAAAGTGTTGAAAAGATTCAACATGCATAACTCCAAGAAAGGTGAGTTACCCATTCAGTGTAACGCCAGATTGAGTAAGACACAAAGCCCTAGTACTGAGGCTGAGATAGCAGAAATGAGTCGATTTCCTTATGCTTCAGCTGTAGGATCAATCATGTATGCTATGACGTGCACTCGACCTGATGTAGCCTTTGCTTTGAGCATGGTTAGCAGGTATCAGGCAAACCCTGGCAAGGAACACTGGACAGCGGTAATGAATATCCTCAAGTACCTGCGAAGGACTAAGGACTGGGTCCTTACCTTCGGTGGGAGTGATGACTTGAGAGTTGTAGGGTATAGTGATGCTAGCTTTGTGACAACCCGAAATTTCCATTTGTACGAACATCATCTATTCAATAGAAGCTAGTTCAGTTTCAGTGATTTTCAAGCTTTTCCGAACAAGTTTGTGTACTTTAGGGTTGATGTTTTAGGTGATATCAGGAGAGTCGATGCTCCTGGTTTTGTGAAATTTGGGCATTTCAAGTTTCATAATGTTACAGTCCGGTATCAGGAATAAAAATATTTTCTGCCAAAATATTCCAGGACTATAAATAGTTTTCTGAATTAAATTAATTCATTATTCACATTTCCAAATAGAGAAAAGCCATATTCTCTCTGACGGATCTTTGGGTTTTCATCCCATATTGTGAGTTTACTTTTCTATATGTGTTTCAATACTTGTTAGGTGCTTATTAACATCAATAACATGGTTAGATTTCAAGATCCGGGAGTTTACCGCCCAAGAACGTTCTTGGGGAGTAAACTCCAAAATGGAACATTATGGCTTCCTAGTCCCGATTCCTTGTTAGACAACTTGTTTAGGGGTTAGTGTATAATCATTAGGGACTAAAAAGCAACCAAGAACCACAAGTCATTGGAGTTTACGGCCAAGGAACTTCCTTGGGCCGTAAACCCCTTTTCAAGGGCATTTAGTGCCCTAAACTTCCCCAAATGCTTAAGGACTTTAACCCTCAATTACTTGTGCTTATTTAGGACTTCAAAACACTTCAAAATCACAAGTTTATAGGAGTTTACGGCCAAGAACCTCTCTTGGGCCGTAAACCCCTTTTCCAAAGGCTAAATGCACCACAAACACACCTCAGGCCTTAAGACAATTTACCTTGAACACATGAGACTTGAATGGAGAGTTAAGCACATAATAATCACTCCTTGAAAGGAGTTTACGGCCAAGGAACATATCTTGGGCCGTAAACTCCAAGTGAAGGCACAAAAGTGTGCCTCTTGTCCCCATTAGCCTTAGATAAATTCATGGAAGCCATCCTTGATGTTTTAGTGCCTCAAAACAATTAAAAGCCGTCACCCCATAGGAGTTTACGGCTGTAAACTCTAGGGTGAATGGACTTTTGGCCGTAAACTCCCCTATGGAGTATTCTAGAGCCTTAAACTACTTCATGTGTTATTCCAACAAAGCTAGGAGTGTACTAGGATCAAGATAGCACCATAAAACACCCAAAACCACCATTTGAGGAGTTCACGGCCATAAACCTATGAGTTTACGGCCGTAAACTCCAAAGTGTGGGGTTTGTTGGGTGGTGAACTCCTATGCAAGGCCATTTGATGTTTCAAACCCTTTTGCCTTGTCCCGTAGCAACTTAGATGCAACCATTTGGACCTTAAGCACTCATAAAAGTGTTTACAGGTTTCCTAGGTGTCTTAACTTATTTATTTGAGTTATTATTTGTCTAATTAGTTATATATATGCTTATTATATGATAACTAGGCTCGTGCGTGTAAACAAGTCTCCGTTTGCCACCTAGCACGGTATCCGACACTGCAATTCAAACGACTCACCACAAGTGAGTTCATACCCCTTGAATCAACCTTTGAAATGATTTTAAATGTTTTAAATACTTTATGGGGGGATACAAGTCAAATACTTATAGTTATTGTTTCAATCACATGTGATTGCATTTAATCACATGTGATTAATAACTAGGAAAACAACGATTTTTACCACTGTTCAACTGTTTATCAAACCGCTTTACTTTGAAATGTTTTACAAACTCTTTGACTATCCAAACTTATTTATAGACTGTGATTCAAACAAATGCTTCTTATACTTAAACTGTTTTATCAACTTATGCCTTCAAATTGTTTTATAGATCGACATCAAGTCGATCTTCTCTTGAAATTATATTTATGCTTCAAATGTTTTATGAGAACTTATTTATGCTTTTATATATCCAATTGCATGCCCATATATGTATAGATATATAAATAATGTTTAAAGGGCTTAGGAAGGCCATCCGTCCTATTTCCTTTTTCTCGATTTGGATGTGGTCTGGTGGGATTTCGGGTGACCATCCGAAGGTCGTTTCCATATTACTTATATATCAAATATACGTGTATAGACATAAAAGTACATCCATATTCATACTTATCAGTACATCATTAGTTAGTTACCATCGGGGTAACACATGATCATACATATACAGATATACTAGAAACAAGTACATATACAGATATACTAGAAACAAGTACATATACAGATATACTAGAAACAAGTGCATATACAGATATACTAGAAACAAGTACATATACAGATATACTAGAAACAAGTACATATATAGATATACTAGAAACAAGTACATATACAGTTATACTAGAAACAAGTACATATACAGCTATACTAGAAACGAGAAACATTACATATACGAGAATACATTAACAATTGTGATCCACTGTATCGGTGCATGCCTTAAATGTCATGTCCCGAGTTGTAGCCAGAATTCTCTCGGGGGGAGGGCGTGAGTTTGCGTATAGATCTATACTGGATTGACTATCCTACACCTTGCTGCTAGCTACAGCCGGACCTGCAGGTCTGCGGGTGCTAAACGTCATTTCTTTTATTACTACCATTCATTATCTCGTTGTTACCAGTCGATAGCATGGTGCAATTTATCACATTATACCTTAGTATAAATCCGGTTTAAGGTAGTAGTAAATAGTACAGCAATAGTTCTTATTATACAAAACTACAGTACTACAATGATTTACCCATTACATATTTTAGTGATGACCTCGCTTAAGCATTAATGTACATACTATATTTTATCAAATGATAGTTACACTTGGGAAATCACATACTTTTACAATGAGCGAGTATACAAACATCTAAGCCTTGGTAGAAGGTTACTTTAATAGAAAATATAGGTTTTTCTGAGAGATTCAAACTTTTACAAACACTTTCAAACATTTACTTAAATTTTTAAAAACTTATACATTGAGACAGGTTCAAACGTTTTTACAAGAAACATTGACACTAAAATACTTATGAACTCACCAGCTTAATGCTGATAAACTCTTTCAAAATAACTTGTATTCTCAGGTCATCAGTAGACAGGTACCGAGGCCAGCTTTTGAGAAGATGGAGTGCATTCAAGACTCATCTCATATTATTTTGTTATACATTCTTTTGGTGTCTATATCTATACAGAACACACTTGTATTAAAATTATATATTTAATGCAATGGATGATGTTGTTTACTTATTTACATTTACTGTGTTGTGATACTATACATGACGTCCTCCGCCCCAGAACGTTTCCGCCGTTCTTGGTTTTGGGGTGTGATAGATTGGTATCAGAGCATTGTTTATAGTGAATCAAGTATATCAACCCATAAAAGATATACTAATCTATAAACCCAAATAGGATTAAAACACTCTGACCAAGAGCCTATACTTTAAATAATAAAATATTTAATTAAGTATACTAGTCTGCATTCATGCTAAAATCAGTGTCACAATGACAAGAACAAAAGTATTACGATTGTTGAATGTCACAAGTGAGCTCGGGGATGTATAGTCAGTCCTGGGAATGGCATAGCCTGATCAACTATGCTGGTCCTAGGAGTGATTAGCATATGCCCTAGAATGGTTGTGATATGTTAACAAGTCTAAAAACTTACCAACAATACCACAAGAAGATCAGTAGAACTCAAACTAAAATACTATAGGTGTATTTTGTGCTACTAGTTACACGTATACTATATTCTTATACCTCTCTTCTCGCGTAGATCTAAATGGCTGGATTCCATCATGGCGACCCGTACTTTCCCAATGAAGGCAATGCAGGGTGGATCGATGAAGACCCCGAAGATGAGCATCCAATCCCTTTGGATGATCACCTCGCAGAAGGCTTTTCGGATGGATCCGACTCCGAGCCTGAAGTGAACAACCTACCGCTTGTAGGTCAAGCCCCGAACAACAACCCTCGACCAGCGTTTCCAGGTCCTACTCCCATGTAGGCAAACGACTTAAATCGCTGGAGTGATGAGCAGGGTCAGCCCTTACCATACTTTGGGGACCGGACCTTTTACAACATCGGCGATGGTGGCTCTGCTGACAGAGTTATGCCGGTAATCATCCATAGAATAGCTCGTAATGTCGAGCAAGGTCGAGCAGCCATCGACCGGGTCATGGAGGTTGATGCCAATTCAGGTGTCAATACAGTCCGCGTCCGCCATCTTGAAGAAGACATGGAACGGACCCGGAGAACCAACGAAACTCTGCAGCAACAGCTGGCTGCCTCCCGTGCTGAAGTCTTAGAACTTCGAGCTCGTCAAAGAGCTCAGGACCGACACCTTCAAGAGGTGTTTTGCCAAGTGTCTGACCTCAGGGCTCGCCCGAGGAATTCCCATCGCCATTAGATGATGTCTAGAACATCTCTATCTTTTGATTCAGGGATAGCCTTGAACTTATGTGCTCTAAGTAGCACTTGTCTGTAAAATATTCCTAACTTTCGATACTCTAATTAGGAATCTAGGACTGTTAGTCTTGTCCTTATGGTATGATGTAAGACCTACTGTTAGGTCGATTTTCCTTGAACTTATTACATCAGTAATACCCGTACTATTGAAATCTATCTAATCTGTGGGAAAAATTTGTACACTTGTGTATTCCTACTAATATTTCTTATTGTGATTTCAAACACTCATTCAAACTGTTGGGCTATGGTTAGTTAGTCCATGAGTCACTCTCACGTTGCTTACAAATTGATACTTACCATCTTTCTTATCTTTATAAACTTATAGCTGACGGATGCCTCCTCGCAAATCTCCCAGGAATAGGAATAATCCTGCACCTCCACCGCCTCCACCACCTGCAGTCATCGATACTGCAGCCCTGAATGATGCAGTAGCTGCAGCAGTGGCAACTGCCATGGCTCAGTATCACTCATCGGATGCTAGCAGAGGTGGAACCCCTGTTGAATCTATTCCAGTCGAAATCCCTGTGCGCTCTAGGGAGTGCTCTTACAAGGATTTCACAAACTGCAAGCCAAAGCCTTTCTATGGCACCGGCGGAGTCATTGCTCTCTCGCAATGGTTCGAGAAGACTGAATCAGTCTTCGAAATCTGTTCGTGCCCTGCTGCATTTAAAGTGAAATATGCCGCATGCACCTTTGAGGGTAAAGCCCTAACGTGGTGGAACGGCCACGTCAAAGCCCTAACTCTCGTCGTGGCTAACGACATGGGCTGGGCAACAATGAAGGACCTCATGACTGAGGAATACTGCCCGAGGGGCGAAGTCCAGAAGTTAGAACATGAACTCTGGAATCTGACCATGAAGGGCACCGATGTGATCGCCTACACTGCCCGCTTTAGCGAACTGGTGGCCCTATGCCCCAATATGGTTCCCACTGAAGGGAAGAAGATTGAACGGTATGTATGGGGGCTAATGCCTCCGTACCAGGGGAATGTCTTAGCATCCAACCCCGCTACCTTCGACAGTGCCAAGCGATTGGCACAAAGACTCATTGATCATGGAGTCAAGACCCCTGCAACCACAACCACCCTAGCCATCCCAGAACCCTCTAAACCCGCTGGAACCAAGCGGAAGTTTTGGGATGAGAAGAAGAGGCAACGAGCTTCAAAGAAACAGCAAATCGTGGCAGTACATGCTGCGGTAACCCCTACTGGTGTTACTGCTCCGGGGAAGCAGTATTCTGGAAGTTTGTCGAAGTGCAACAAATGCAACTTCCACCACACGGCGCCTACCGTGAAATGCAGTGTACTAACAGCCACAGAAAAGGACACACTGTCCGATTCTGTAAGTTCCCGGCGCAACCGATCTCCCAAGTTCCTGGCTCAGGCGCGAGCCCAACTTGCTATGGATGTGGCGAAACAGGCCACTTTAAAAGGGACTGCCCCAAGGCGAGGAATGTAGGAGGAGCAGGGAGGGTACTAGCTATAGGCCACGGGGAAGCAGTTGCTGACCCGACAGTGGTGACTGGTACGTTCCTCCTTGATAACTCCTATGCATGCATTTTGTTCGATAGTGGAGTGGAGCGAAGCTTCGTAAACCACAAATTTGCTCGCATGCTTAAGCAACAACCACACGCACTTAATGAACAATTCACAGTAGAAATGGCCAATGGGAAAACTGAAAGTACTAATAGCATATACTTAGGTTGTCTTCTAACCTTAGATAACCATTCATTCCCAATCGACCTTATGCCGGTCTCAATAAAAAGTTTCGACGTTATTATTGGCATGGATTGGTTAAGTCTTCATCGCGCCGACATCATGTGCTACGAGAAAGCAGTCCGTCTAAACCTCCCGTCTAACGAAACTCTTATAGTCTACGACGACAAACCTGGTGCGAGTCTTCGCATTATATCTAGTATTCAAGCACAGAAATACCTGCGCAAAGAATACCACGCATTCCTTGCTCACGTCGTCGACACGAACCTAGAAACGAAAGAACTACAGAACATCCCAGTAGTGAGCGACTTCCCCGACATTTTCCCAGAAGAGTTACCCGGATTACCTCCGCAACGACAAGTCGAGTTCAGAATCGACTTAGTCCCAGGAGCTACCCCAGTAGCCAAGTCGCCCTACCGTTTAGCACCAGCCGAGATGCAAGAACTCTCTGGTCAACTTAACGAACTCCTCAGTAAGGGCTTTATAAGACCAAGTTTCTCACCTTGGGGAGCACCGGTCTTGTTCGTTAAGAAGAAAGACGGATCATTCCGTATGTGTATTGACTACAGAGAACTCAACAAATTGACGATCAGAAATCGTTATCCTCTGCCACGCATAGACGATCTATTCGACTGTGACAACCCCAAATCTAATTCCGTTACAAATCCCATTTTCACTAACGGAACGTGTCACTATACGTTATTTTGTGTAATATTTGGAATCGTCAATATCCGAATATCTAAATTTATGCATGGCTTAATATTACCATAAGAAATATAACTCATATGTGTTAACCCTGTTTAACCTAATAGAGTTGTATTACCTTTTCAACCACTTCACCCAGGTAAAAAGTTTTAACCCAGTTAACTTTAAACATCGGGTAGCCGTGTATCGGGTGCGATACCCGAGACATATGCAATGGGTGTGCACAACATTTGAGCACTTATTTACCACACATCCACTTTCTCTCTCTACTTTCTCTCTCTAGACTCGAAATCGGCCCCGATTCCGCTAAATTCCGACTTCCAAACGTAAGTACTCATCCTCTATCTTAATCTAGTCATGCTTCATTGAATTTAGGGGCCAAAATCATAGGAATCAAGGACCATAAAGGAGTTTACGGCCTAAGAAGCTCCTTAGGCCGTAAACCCCCAAAACCATGCCAAAGATCAAGTTTTTCCTTCTTTTAAGCTAGTATACTAATTAAGGCATATATCTAGAAGATTTTGGGCACTAAAACACAAGGATTTGACATGTAAAAAGGAGTTTACGGCCCAAGCTTGTGCTTAGGCCGTAAACACCTCAAACACCACCCTAAATCTATGTTTAAAGCCCCAAAAACACTTCTAGGATGTTTGGTAAATTAGACTTGACTCCAAGGAACACTTAAATGCATCAAACAACTCCATTTAAGGACAAAATGAGGAGTTTACGGCCTAGCTTAAGCTTGGGCCGTAAACACCCAAAAATTTGTGTCAAACAAGTCCCTAAACTACTCAAGTGCATGTAAGGAATTTATCTAAGGCCATTGGAGGGATGTTGTACCATTAAACTTCACATTTGGATACAAAATGAAGAGTTTACGGCCAAGGATGTTCTTGGGCCGTAAACTCCCCTAAAATTCATGCCAAATTGTTCCAAAGTCACTATAGGGCCTTCTAGGATTTATCTAAGGCATATAAGACCATGTTGTACAAGTAAAACCTACATCTTGAAGGATCTATAGGAGTTTACGGCCCAAGAACAAGTCTTGGCCATAAACTCCCCAAAAATGTCACAAATTATGATGTTTAATCCTTCCCTTTGGTCCAAAACACACACCACTAAATTAAGGAAGTGAATTAAGGCCCAAAACATACATTTTGGAGTGTCACAAGAGTTTACGGCCAAGCCTAGGGGGCTTACGGCCGTAAACTCCCAAAAGATGGCATTTTAGGCCATAAACTCTAAGAGAGTGAGCTCTTGGACCCTCCCGTAAATCATTCATGGCCTTGTACCACTCCCGGGAACCCTTTCTAGGCCTTAAAACCCCGAAAACGATGCTAGAATGTCCAAATACTATAATGAAAAGCATAAGATGATTAACTTCTTGTAAAATACATATTTCATATGACATTAGGGTCCTAAAAGGTGCTCAAGTGGTTATTTGGTACCAAACGCTCAATCGACACTTTTACCCGATTTACCCGATTCACCCGATTTCCGCGATTTCAGGTGAGTTCATACCCCTTTAATGAACCTTTCAAATGTTTTAAATGTTTTAGGGGGGAGATACAAGTCGATTATAAATGTTTATGTAAAGTTTATAGAACGATTTCCGCGTTACAAGGGTGAATCACATGTGATTCACTACCCTTAGTTCAAATCACATGTGATTTGTCCCTATGCCTTAAAAACGGGTTTTACCCTTCTCAAACTATTTTTAAACAGTGAATCAGAATTTAAATGTTCTTTTGGAAGAATACTTTTATTTAATCATTTTACTTATAAAATGTAACCACTCTGATATATTTATATAACTAAGACTTGGAGGACTTAGGACCGATATCTCGCCTTATTTCCTGTTCTTGTTTGATTGTGGGCTTAGGGTAGTGGTTATCCGTCCGACTGTCGTTGATTTCTTAGTTATATATCTGTATATCAGTATGGGATACAAATGTTACTGCTTTCACTTAACGATAAAGTCACTGACGTGCTAAGAACCATCCCCACTAAGATAACCATAATAGGTATGGTTACGATTGCTACAGCTACTACTCGCTAAAGTTATTACTATCTACACTATAATACTCACTATTACTAGACGATACACTAGTAAGAGAATACACTATGATCAATACTAAGAGATTACTACACTATAACAATAGAGAAAACACTAAACAAACAATAATACACTAACCCGCTACGAGGTACTCTATTCGCTATCCACTACGCCCGGAGTTTTCCAGCAGGAAGACGACTCTACATGTATAGATCTATACGGGGCAGACGCTATTACATCCCGACTGTTAATCTCAGTCCGCGTCGTACAGGCCCAGGGATGCCACTACTTCACTATATTGTGCATGACTGGGAAGGTCATGGGATTTTCTATTATGCTCACTATTAGTAAACAAGGAATACACTATAACTACTCTAAAATACTACACTAAATGTTATACTATATCCCGAAGTAAGTAAGTATCTATCACTAAAGGAAGCTTGCACCTCTATCATTGAATTCAGGCTTAACCTAATCTATCACATTTGTTATTTGGAGATTTGCCAATATACTTTACTATAAACGGTTTCAAAGAAATGAAGAAATGTATACTTTTCACAGATTGTTACTTACAATACATTTTCTGGAAAAATATGGAATTTTTCTAAGTTTCTACTAATTATGAATATAAATGATACATTCTTTTTGCACTAATACTTCGTATACAAAAACTCACACTAAACTCTTATGAACTCACCAGCTTTATGCTGACAATCGTTTTCAAAATAACTTGTATCTTCAGGTCAAAGATAGACAGGTACAGACACGACATTTTTGGAGAAGGTGGAGCACACAAGACCCATCTCTTATTTTTGATTTACTTTTGGGTGATTGTTAAACATTACAAAACACACTTGTAATTAAATTCACAATGTAATGTTATGGTTGTATGTTTCTTGTTTCTACTATTATGCAATTGTGATGATACTGTTCACTACGTCATCCACCCCGAAACGTATTCCGCCATTATCGGTTTTGGGGTGTGACATCGACCAACTGCAAGGGGCGAACTATTTTTCCAAGATTGATCTGAGATCCGGATATCACTAGTTACGAGTGCTAGAGGAGGATGTGCCGAACACAACCTTCCAAACTCGTTACGGACACTACAAGTTCGTGGTGATGCCATTCGGATTGACCAATGCGCCCGCAGTCTTCATGGATCTAATGAATAGAGTATGCCGACCTTACATAGATCAGTTCGTCATCGTTTTCGTCGACGACATCCTGATCTACTCCCGAAGTAAGAAAGAGCATGGTGATCATCTGCGACAAGTTCTAGAGACATTACGAAAGGAGAAACTTTATGCGAAGTTCTCGAAATGTGAATTTTGGATCCGAAGAGTCAAATTCTTAGGACATGTGGTAAGAGAAGAGGGAATCCACGTGGACCCATCCAAAATAAAAGCCATTGAGAACTGGTCAGCACCAAAGACGCCTACAGAAATTCGTCAATTTCTAGGTCTCGCTGGCTACTACTGCAGGTTCATTCAGAACTTCTCACGAATAGCGAAACCTCTTACGACCCTGACCCAGAAAGGCGTGGCCTTTGACTGGGAAGAGAAGCAAGAAAGAGCATTCCAAACGCTCAAACGAGCCTTGTGCACCGCACCAATACTATCCCTTCCAGAAGGAATAGAAGACTTCGTAGTCTATTGTGATGCATCCAATCAAGGACTCGGATGTGTTCTGATGCAGCGAGGTAAGGTCATAGCCTACGCCTCGAGACAGTTGAAGACACACGAGGTTAACTACACAACCCACGATCTTGAACTAGGAGCAGTAGTGTTTGCTCTGAAGATCTGGAGACATTACTTGTATGGAACGAAGAGCACTATCTTTACCGACCACAAGAGTTTACAACACATTTTCGATCAGAAGGAGCTCAACATGAGACAACGACGGTGGGTCGAGCTACTCAGTGACTACGAATGCGATATTCGTTATCATCCGGGTAAAGCCAACGTAGTAGCAGACGCCCTAAGTCGGAAGGAATATTCTGGTCGCAAGGTCAAGTCATTATCAATAACCATCCATTCACACCTGACTAAGCAAATTCAGGTGGCTCAACTTGAGGCTATGAAACCTGAAAATGTGTCGAGTGAATCCCTTAAGGGAATGGACAAGAACTTCGAAGCCAAGGGTGACGGAGCTTTATATTTCATGAACCGGATCTGGACACCGAAACACGGTGGTTTCCGAGACTTGGTCATGACCGAGGCGCACAACACTCGGTATTCCGTCCACCTAGGTTCAGATAAGATGTATCTGTATCTTAAAAAGCTATACTGGTGGCCTAATATGAAAGCAGAGATTGCTACCTTCGTGAGTAAATGCCTTACTTGCGCAAAGGTTAAGGTCGAGTACCAGAAGCCCTCTGGTTTACTGCAACAACCAGAGATTCCAGAATGGAAGTGGGAGCGGATCACTATGGATTTCATAACCAAGTTGCCCAAGACAACGGGTGGACTTGACACCATATGGGTCATCGTTGATAGGTTGACCAAGTCTGCACACTTCCTGCCTATCAAAGAAACCGACAAGATGGAGAAACTTACGAGAACATACATTAGGCAAATTGTACGGTTGCATGGTGTACCTATTTCCATTATCTCCGATAGAGATAGTAGGTTCACCTCAAGATTTTGGCAAGCACTACAACATTCCCTAGGAACAAGGCTGGACATGAGCACAACCTAGCATCCACAGACCGACGGACGGAGTGAGAGGACCATCCAAACACTGGAAGATATGTTGCGAGCCTGTATGATTGATTTTGGGAAGGCATGGGATATTCATTTAACCCTTGTCGAATTTTCCTACAATAACAGTTATCACACAAGCATCAAGGCTGCTCCATTCGAAGCTCTCTACGGCCGAAAGTGCAGATCCCCTTTGTGCTGGGCTGAGGTGGGTGATACCCAATTAGCAAGAGGGCAAGCTTCCGACAGTACTCTCACTGGTCCGAAAATCATTCGGGAAACGACAGAGAAAATCGTTCAGATCCGTGAACGATTGAAAGCCTCTAGAGACCGACAGAAGAGCTACGCCGATAAACGAAGAAAACCTTTGGAATTTCAGGTGGGAGACCGAGTCCTTCTCAAGGTCTCACCCTGGAAAGGCTTGATACGCTTCGGCAAGCGTGGGAAGCTTAATCCGAGGTACATAGGGCCTTTCGAGATTCTTGCCAGAGTCGGCCCCGTAGCCTACAAACTCGACCTACCCGACACACTTCGTAACGTACATTCTACATTCCACGTATCTAACTTGAAAAAGTGTTTGTCCGACAAGACTCTCGTAATCCCACTCGACGAGATCGAGATCAACGAGAGCCTCAACTTCGTGGAAGAACCTGTAGAGATCATGGACCGTGAGGTCAAGCAGACGAAACAAAGTCGTATCCCTATCGTGAAGGTTCGCTGGAACGCCAAGCGAGGACCGGAATTCACTTGGGAACGCGAGGATCAGATGAAGTTGAAATACCCTCATCTTTTCGCTTAATTGTTTGTAACTTTTATTTGCTTAAATTCTAATTTCGAGACGAAATTCCCTCTAACAGGGGGATGATGTGACAACCCGAAATTTCCATTTGTACGAACATCATCTATTCAATAGAAGCTAGTTCAGTTTCAGTGATTTTCAAGCTTTTCCGAACAAGTTTGTGTACTTTAGGGTTTATGTTTTAGGTGATATCAGGAGTGTGGATGCTCCTGGTTTTGTGAAATTTGGGCATTTCAAGTTTCATAATGTTACAGTCCGGTATCAGGAATAAAAATATTTTCTGCCAAAATATTCCAGGACTATAAATAGTTTTCTGAATTAAATTAATTTATTATTCACACTTCCAAATAGAGAAAAGCCATATTCTTTCTGACAAATCTTCGGGTTTTCATCCCATATTGTGAGTTTACTTTTCTATATGTGTTTCAATACTTGTTAGGTGCTTATTAACATCAATAGCATGCTTAGATTTCAAGATCCGGGAGTTTACCGCCCAACAACGTTCTTGGGGAGTAAACTCCAAAATGGAACATTATGGCTTCCTAGTCCCGATTCCTTGTTAGACAACTTGTTTAGGGGTTAGTGTATAATCATTAGGGACTAAAAAGCAACCAAGAACCACAAGTCATTGGAGTTTACGGCCAAGGAACTTCCTTGGGCCGTAAACCCCTTTTCAAGGGCATTTAGTGCCCTAAACTTCCCCAAATGCTTAAGGACTTTAACCCTCAATTACTTGTGCTTATTTAGGACTTCAAAACACTTCAAAATCACAAGTTTATAGGAGTTTACGGCCAAGAACCTCTCTTGGGCCGTAAACCCCTTTTCCAAAGGCTAAATGCACCACAAACACACCTTAGGCCTTAAGACAATTTACCTTGAACACATGAGACTTGAATGGAGAGTTAAGCACATAATAATCACTCCTTGAAAGGAGTTTACGGCCAAGGAACATATCTTGGGCCGTAAACTCCAAGTGAAGGCACAAAAGTGTGCCTCTTGTCCCCATTAGCCTTAGATAAATTCATGGAAGCCATCCTTGATGTTTTAGTGCCTCAAAACAATTAAAAGCCGTCACCCCATAGGAGTTTACGGCTGTAAACTCTAGGGTGAATGGACTTTTGGCCGTAAACTCCCCTATGGAGTATTCTAGAGCCTTAAACTACTTCATGTGTTATTCCAACAAAGCTAGGAGTGTACTAGGATCAAGATAGCACCATAAAACACCCAAAACCACCATTTGAGGAGTTCACGGCCATAAACCTATGAGTTTACGGCCGTAAACTCCAAAGTGTGGGGTTTGTTGGGTGGTGAACTCCTATGCAAGGCCATTTGATGTTTCAAACCCTTTTGCCTTGTCCCGTAGCAACTTAGATGCAACCATTTGGACCTTAAGCACTCATAAAAGTGTTTACAGGTTTCCTAGGTGTCTTAACTTATTTATTTGAGTTATTATTTGTCTAATTAGTTATATATATGCTTATTATATGATAACTAGGCTCGTGCGTGTAAACAAGTCTCCGTTTGCCACCTAGCACGGTATCCGACACTGCAATTCAAACGACTCACCACGAGTGAGTTCATACCCCTTGAATCAACCTTTGAAATGATTTTAAATGTTTTAAATACTTTATGGGGGGGGATACAAGTCAAATACTTATAGTTATTGTTTCAATCACATGTGATTGCATTTAATCACATGTGATTAATAACTAGGAAAACAACGATTTTTACCACTGTTCAACTGTTTATCAAACCGCTTTACTTTGAAATGTTTTACAAACTCTTTTACTATCCAAACTTATTTATAGACTGTGATTCAAACAAATGCTTCTTATACTTAAACTGTTTTATCAACTTATGCCTTCAAATTGTTTTATAGATCGACATCAAGTCGATCTTCTCTTGAAATTATATTTATGCTTCAAATGTTTTATGAAAACTTATTTATGCTTTTATATATCCAATTGCATGCCCATATATGTATAGATATATAAATAATGTTTAAAGGGCTTAGGAAGGCCATCCGCCCTATTTCCTTTTTCTCGATTTGGATGTGGTCTGGTGGGATTTCGGGTGACCATCCGAAGGTCGTTTCCATATTACTTATATATCAAATATATGTGTATAGACATAAAAGTACATCCATATTCATACTTATCAGTACATCATTAGTTAGTTACCATCGGGGTAACACAGGATCATACATATACATATATACTAGAAACAAGTACATATACAGATATACTAGAAACAAGTACATATACAGATATACTAGAAACAAGTGCATATACAGATATGCTACAAACAAGTACATATACAGATATACTAGAAACAAGTACATATACAGATATACTAGAAACAAGTACATATACAGTTATACTAGAAACAAGTACATATACAGCTATACTAGAAACGAGAAACATTACATATACGAGAATACATTAACAATTGTGATCCACTGTATCGGTGCATGCCTTAAATGTCATGTCCCGAGTTGTAGCCAGAATTCTCTCGGAGGGAGGGTGTGAGTTTGCGTATAGATCTATACTGGATTGACTATCCTACACCTTGCTGCTAGCTACAGCCGGACCTGCAGGTCTGCGGGTGCCAAACGTCATTTCTTTTATTATGACCATTCATTATGTCGTTGTTACCAGTCGATAGCATGGTGCAATTTATCACATTATACCTTAATATAAATCCGGTTTAAGGTAGTAGTAAATAGTACAGCAATAGTTCTTATTATACAAAACTACAGTACTACAATGATTTACCCATTACATATTTTAGTGATGACCTCACTTAAGCATTAATGTACATACTATATTTTATCAAATGATAGTTACACTTGGGAAATCACATACTTTTACAATGAGCGAGTATACAAACATCTAAGCCTTGGTAGAAGGTTACTTTAATAGAAAATATAGGTTTTTCTGAGAGATTCAAACTTTTACAAACACTTTCAAACATTTACTTACATTTTTACAAACTTATACATTGAGACAGGTTCAAACGTTTTTACAAGAAACATTGACACTAAAATACTTATGAACTCACCAGCTTAATGCTGATAAACTCTTTCAAAATAACTTGTATTCTCAGGTCATCAGTAGACAGGTACCGAGGCCAGCTTTTGAGAAGATGGAGTGCATTCAAGACTCATCTCATATTATTTTGTTATACATTCTTTTGGTGTCTATATCTGTACAGAACACACTTGTATTAAAATTATATATTTAATGCAATGGATGATGTTGTTTACTTATTTACATTTACTGTGTTGTGATACTATACATGACGTCCTCCGCCCCAGAACGTTTCCGCCGTTCTTGGTTTTGGGGTGTGACAAGCTTCCAGACTGATAGGGATAATTTCCGCTCTCAGTCAGGCTGGGTCTTTACCCTAAACGGAGGAGCAATCTCTTGGAAGAGTTCCAAGCAGGAGACAGTGGCTGATTCCACTTGTGAATCAGAGTATATAACGGCAAGCGAGGCAGCAAAGGAGGCGATATGGCTAAAGAACTTCATCGGAGACCTTGGAGTTGTACCAGCTATAAAAGAGCCAATGGAGATTTTTTGTGATAGCAATAGTGCGGTTGCCTTAGCCAAGGAACCAAGGGATCACGGGAGATCCAGACACATCGACAGAAAATACCATTTTATCAGACATCAAATTGAAGAAGGACTCCTCGTGGCGAAGAGGGTATCATCGGATGAGAACCCAGCAAATCCCCTCACGAAGGGACTGAGTAGGGTTAAGCAACTCCAGCATGCTCGGAGCATAGGGCTGAAGGATGATATAAGTTTTAGTAGTTAGATAACCCGGAAATTTGTAAAGTGTAATTGACATTTGATGATGAATAAAAGGTGTTTTATTTATGAGTAAAGTGTTACTATCTCTTGTCGATCTTTTACTATATTTCTTTTGCATGTTTTGACTTCCAGAATAATTTTTTGTTTGGTATAACATATTATTCAATCCTCCACAGTCGGTCATATGTCAGAAGTAGGTATGAATCAAGACTGTCATGATGGGTTGTAGAGGTCTAAGGTGTTGGACAAGGCTACAACAATCATGAGTGCTCATAAGTTCTGAGCATTGGACTCAATCCACGCTCACTGGAATCACTTCATGGAATTTTATCTCGAGTGATCATGAGACGGTAATATCATATAAGTCTTCAAACCTAGAGATATGATTTGTTACTTACGAGTTGGTTATGCATTGATTGTACGTAAACGCATTGGTAACTCGATGTTATAAAACGTGCCTTTGTGTGTAATTCAATGAGTGGTAGAACAAACATATGAGTCGAAGTTTATCTGTTCCTTCTTGGATTAGAAGCTGATATATCTGGGCCCCACGATGATTTTTTTGACCTATATACCGGGCCCGGTCAGAACTAAATTGATGTGTTCAGTTAAGTTCTATGTCAAACAAATCGGAAATCGGGAAACAAATGCTGGACAATAAGCAAGACAATGTTCCATGTGTTTGTCCGGCTGATATCTAGAACAGAGGATTATATGATCACTTATCTAAATGGCGCGTTCTAGTTCAACAGAGATTAAAGAGCTACGAGTGCTGATCGGTTCCTGAAGTTATACTTGCAAATATAGTTACTAGACTTATCCAAGTGGGAGACTGTTGGATATAGTGTCTAAGTCCATAACTATATTTGGTATGTACTTGACCCGACCCGGCATGGTTCATTTGGGTTGCACTTCACCCAACCAATTTATGGATAATATTTGAGAATAGTACAAGTTGTGATTTATTAATATATTATAAGTTCTAATATATTAATATAAGATCATATTATTTAATTAGTAGTGATCTATAATTAATCTAGGATTAATTTAGTGATCAAAGATATTACTAATTAAATATGGGCTTTTATATTTATATAGTGTGGGCTTATGCTTATTTGGAATGGGCTAGGCTTGGATGGAGAAGTCCATGGATACTCCATGGAGCTTTAACCCATGGATCTCATGGAAATGAAGAGACATGGGTATTAGGGTTTACATGGATGTAACCCTAATCCACCACACTATATAAAGGAGGCTTTGGCTCTTGAAATCAATCTAGTTGTATCTAGTGAACACTAGTTGACACATGTTGAGGTGAGGGCTGATTTCAAGAGAAGTGTGACTATTCTCTCAAAGTTCCAAGTTTGTGGTGATTTGTGACTTTCATTTGAGGCATCCACATTATTGGTGCTAGGCTCTAAAACTCCAAGGAATCAACTACAACTACAAGGTAAGTGTTTCTACTAGCTTTATTTGATTCAAGTTCCCCATGCCATGCTAGTTAGGATATAAGCCTTGGAAAAATAATTATTTGCATGTATCTTAGACAAACATAGATCCAAGGTTTATTAGGGTTTCATGTACACTTAGGAAGTGGTAGAATGCTCAAAACCCATCAAAAACATGTTAGAACACTCCCCTAAGGAGTTCACGGTGATGA
Source organism: Lactuca serriola (assembly GCF_051521515.1). Classification (NCBI taxonomy): domain Eukaryota; kingdom Viridiplantae; phylum Streptophyta; class Magnoliopsida; order Asterales; family Asteraceae; genus Lactuca; species Lactuca serriola. Next base: position 82,244,524 of record NC_136409.1, read on the forward strand.
GGTGGAGTCATGGGCCGTAAACTCCAAAAACCATGTCAAAAGTCACTCTAAATTCCATACAAGGCTTGTAGAATTAATTGGAATCACATGTGATTGATTAAGGACCCAAAACATCAAGGATTTAGTGTGAGGGGGAGTTTATGGCCGTAAACTCCCTGTTTACTGCCGTAAACTCCAATAAATGGTTCCTAAATAAGTTTAATTCATCCCAATGCCCTAGATGTAATCCTAGCTAATTTATCCATGTGATATGAAGCCATTTAGCAACCAAAAGTACCCTACCATGAGTTTACGGACATAAAATCATGGGTAATATGTCATTAGGGCCGAAAACTCTAGTAAGAGTTTACTCTTGAAGAGTAAACTCCATATCCAAGCCTTATGTGTCTTCAAATGCCACTCGGGTCCTTCCAAACACTTGTAAGGGAGTGTTTCCGCAACTAGAAGTGTTTGTCCCTAACAAATAAATAATTTAGGTCCTAATTAGATACAAATGTGTATCTTTTCTTTATACATAGAAACCTCGTGCGTTTGCAAACCTATAACTGACATTTAGGATCCAAGCAGACAAATTCCTCATCCGGTGAGTTCATACCCCTACCCTTTTTCAATGGTTTTACAATGTTTTCAGGGGGGGGGAATACAAGCAAAATAGAAATGTTTTCAAAACCTTAAATTGATGTATTTCAATAAATATCTGGCAAACTTATAAATATCTTTACCCCTTATGTATTATGCTGAGCATAAGGGATGTTTTATTAACTACAACTATATGGATTTCAGTAAAGGAAACAATCATACTAATCAAATTGTTATGGGAATAATTTGGGGATCTTTAGTTCTTGTTCAAATGCGTACTGATATATATAAAGTTATTAGATAAACTATGTCTGATTCAGTTTATCTCTGTTTAAGTTCAGAATATATTGCCAGATAATTTCATTGTATATAACGGTATTCATTGTATTATGTTTCATATTGTTTAGTATGTTTGATATCGTTTGAGAATACCGTGAATAATTTAGTACTAGTCTGTGAGATTTGTCATTACCCTTTTTGGGTTATTAGTAAATCCTCCCCGGAAGTGTAACCAGAGTCTCCTGGAGGGAGAGCGTGGAATTTGTGAATAAATCTATTCGGGACTGACAATCCCACGCCTTAACTGCTAGCTACAGTTAGGCGGGCACGCCTGGGGTGACAAATTCTGGATATTGTCCGACGTCTGACAATCGTCAAGGACGTCTCGTTGTTGTATCAGCATGGTTACCCGACTCAAAATATGTATTAATATAACTTCATTCATGACTTTGGTTTAGGATTTGATTTTATATGAATCTTCTATCTTTAGATCTTATATCTAGTACAGGATGGTAATCCCATGGTTTTAATCTATAGGTTTCATATCTAGTGCAGGATGTTATTCTTATGGTTAGAATCTACATCTACTTTGGGATAGTAATCCCATGGTTTTATCAAACTATCTTATATCTAGTTCGGGATAGTAATCCCATGGTTTTATCAAATTATCTTATATCTAATTCTGGATAGTAATCCCACAGTTTTCAATATATAGTTTTATGTTTTAAACTATACACTGTGATATTCAACTAAACTTTACTTTTAGGAAAATAAGGGTTTTTTCCTGGGATAATTGAACTGTACATAACTAAAAAGCATGATAAATAGAAAACTAAACTATACTTATAAGAAAATATGGGATTTTCTTGGATAACAAACCTTTTCAAGAAACTAAAGGAAACTTGTACATTTTTCAGAAAAACAAACATCTTATGAACTCACCAGCTTTATGCTGATTTTCAAACCGCTTGTATTCTCAGGTCCACATTAGACAGGTACCCGATGATCTCTTTTGGCGATGACGGAGTGCGCAGAAGACTCGTCTTCAATTCTGTTCATATATACATATGTATAACACTTGTACAATTTACTTTTGAACAAATGTAAACTTTTATATGTAATGTAATGGTTGTTTAATTTGCTTACTATGTATATTGGATTTGATACGCAACCTGGAGTCAACCCCGAAAATGTTTCCGCCTTTGGTTTTTGGGGTGTGATAGAACACGCTTGTATTAAAATTATATATTTAATGCAATGGATGATGTTGTTTGCTTAGTTACTGTTATACTGTGTTGTGATACTTTACATGACGTCCTCCACCCTAGAACGTTTCCGCCGCTCTTGGTTTTGGGGTGTGACCGTACCGTAGTATTTGTAATAAGCGACTACCGTTGTGATCGACCAGTATCCTGCTACCGACTCTAGTAAAACTACGATGTAAGACGCCGTAAGAAATGACATTTGGCACCCGTAGACTTGTATGTCCCACTCTAGCGAGCAACAAGGTGTAGGATAGTCAATCCAGTATATATATATATATATATATATATATATATATATATATATATATATATATATATATATATATATATATATATATATATGCAAACTCATACGCTCCCCAATTCAGGAGATTCAGGATACAAAAACGGTCATGGCAGGAAGTGCCATGACCCGTCTAATGATTCACATAACTGCATGAATATATATGTAATGAATGTATTATCTGTAAGTATACTCGTTCTCTGTCTAGCCTGTGTGTATTGTATCGTTCTGCGTGTGCTAGCTGTAATGTAGGTGCTCTCTCTATCTAGCATGTATAGTAATGTACTAACTCATTAATTAACTAACTCATTGTATGTTTCATTATTCTAGTAACAGTATTAGTATCCTCCTGTGTTACCCCTATGATAACTTACTAGTGATGTAACTGGTACGTATGAACATGGAAGTATACCCTTGCTACCCAAGGGTATACAATGGACTAGAAGAACCTTTATGACTATATATGTACACATGATATATAACTAATAGTTAAACGACCTTCCGACGGATATCCGATATCTTACCAGACCACATCCCAACGGGGAAAAGGAAATAAAGCGAGTTGGCCTTCCTAAGCCTTTTAAACATTGCTTATATAACTATACATACATAGGCATGCATTTGATAATAAGTATAACAAAGCTTAGGTAAACATATTTGATAAGTATAAGAATTTGTAAAATAGTTTGAAGCAAAACAGTTTGATAAACTGTTTGAACTGTAAGAAAATCACTAGTTTTGTAGTTATTAACCACATGTGATTGATGTCATAACTATATGTATTTAACTTGTATCCCCCCCCATAAAGCATTTAAAAACATTTAAACCATTGATTAAAGGGTATGAACTCACCCGTAGTGAGTGGTACGGATGAACTGAAGATGTAGGATTTCTAGGTGTTAAGTGAAATCTTGAACACACTCTATGATCCTATTTAATATATAATATCACATATATGTATCCAATTAGTGTTTAAACAACTAGTAAACAAAGTCAAGACATCCTAGCACATGCTAAACATCTTATACAAGTGTTACAAGTCTCAAGGATTGCATCTAAGTGTTGTACGGGAAAGGCTAGTGTGTTTGGGGTTCAAGGAAAACTCCATTAGGGAGTTTACGATTTTGTAGACATACGCAAAACGGTTTATAGTTGTAAACCCTTGGGTTTACGGTCGTAAGCTCACCCCCTTGGTGACCATTTGTTGTTTGAAGCCTTCTAATCCAATCCAAGCATTCCTACTTCATGTTTAAGCCTTAGGAAGTGTTTTGTGGCATCAATACACTCCTAAATGGAGTTTACAGTCCATGGACGATTTCTCCATGAGTTCACTACCATAAAATCCTATGGAACATGGTTTTATGATGTTTTCAAGTTCTAAAGATTTCAAGGTAATAACCTAGGTTAGATTTTAGGCAAAAGGAAGGAGTATGGGGCATTTATACACCTTCTGGGGTGTTTACGGTTTTGGGAGGTCCCCAAAACCATAAACACATATCAATGTAAAATTTTTGTGCTTTTTTTGTGATAAACTCATCAAAGATGGATCTAGACAAGTCCTTAAGGCATTGTGAAGCATCTAGGCATCCTAAGGCACCTTACTTGGTGTTTATGGTTTTGGGAGCCTCCTAAAATCGTGAACACCTTGTTCTTGTTGTTCTTGAGGCATTTACTTGATATTAAGATGTATGACAAGCTTTAAAAGACTCTAGGATAGAAGTCCTTACTTTCTGGAAGCTTGTAATGAACTAAAAGTCCAAGAACACTAGTGTGTGTTCTTGGTGTTTTGGAAATCTAATCAAAACATGAAATTTGATGGATTAAAGGATGTATAATCACTAGTTGTTGTGATCTAACAACAAATCAAGCCAATAAGTACTTACGTTTTAGGGAAATCGAGTGAAAACCGGGATGATAGTTGAGAGTGTTTGGAGTTTACTCTTTAGGTTGACAATCAGAAGTGATGTGTTTTGGGGAGTAAACTCATTCTTAAGCATGGGTTTACGGTTTTTAGGGTACTTTACAGCCCAAACATAAAAGTTTGGCCGTGAACTTCTAAGCTACGTGGTATTCGTGGTTTTGAAATTTCAAGACCCGAGACGGCACATCCTTTCACCCGTTCGTTTAAAGAATAATTATTATAATAGTCAAACGAACCTTAAATTTGTTAAAAAACCAAATAGAACTGAAATTGACTTATAATATGAAGTGATTGACTTTTAGGTTTGACCGAATGAAAATTTTGGATTGTTACAAGCCCTATTTGCAAGGAAAGGTCTATGTGTGATACCATCTTGGAGATGTAGTCACATATTGACATGCCAGGAGAGTTGGGTGTCAAAGTCTTGAGAAATTTAGTGGTTCAATCACTTTCTAAGTTACATAGTGAGTTCGTTTGGGACTCCTATGAAACAGACTATGACGAGACCCTTAATGATCTTATCTATTTGCTTGGTGCTGCTAAATCAACAAAGATTTGGTAGGTCAGTAAAGAAAATTTAATTAGAAGATCGACTTCCCAAAACTTTACGGACATTGACAATGAAGACACTAGAAATCCAGAAAAAGCATTCTCTTCCCAATGGAAAGGGATCGGCCATAGTCAACTTGGTTGACCAAATAGAAAGAGAAAGGCTAAGTCTGTGATAGTCCCATGTACCATTACCAAAGGGTCCATATGTTATATTGCCAAAAGGAAAGGACATTGGTTGTGAAGGTGCCAAATTTACCTGAAAGATCATAAGGCTGGTAAAGTCAATAAGTTTGACTCAACTTCAGGTAAAGTCCACTATCTAACTCGATTAAGTTTCTATTAAGAGATTCTTATTACATGATGTGATTGGGTCAAATGTTGATGTTTTAAGAAACAAAGGAAAAGTGAAGGAAACTTAAAGAAAGAGTATGTTGAATCTGACCGCGAAGATGGATTTCTATCGCTTGATTGAAGATTAGATTCTTGAGATACTTCTTAGGAGTTATAATAGATTGCTAGTAAACATGTAATAACATAGTTTTCATTTCAAGTTACATTATAAGGGAAAAGTTTTTTCCACATTTTAAATAAATAAAAGTTTGTTTTACTTTATTTTATCTCCTTACAATTACATTCATGAAAACTTGATGTTTGTATGTTTTATAGCAATATTGGAAATATGGATTTGATTCTTTCATTTGTGGTATTATCATAATTTACCAAATAAGGGAAGATTCTCATCACCCAAGTTTCAGTTGGATAGAAACTTGGAATCATGCAAGTTGTATTGTGGGATGAATGAGAATTTTCATCTTTGGGAAATTAAGACTACGTCCTTGTTCACATGTATGTGTGAGTTAAGTGAAGGACTAAAGGATTAGGTACACTTTGTTGTGCACTAGTCAAAGTCAACTACAAAGGATCAATAAGAATATTCATCATGATTTACTAAAGTTTAGTAAATATGGTTATGCTTACAAGTTTAAGTGTAATTCTAAAAGATTGGAAAAGTTTCAATATATGGTAGAATGAATAAGAAGAATCAAATAAGCCAGAAAGATAAAAGTTTCTCCAATCTGAAGAGATGGGAGAGTACTTGTGTATCTTGTTTTATGACTATCTTAGTGATTATGAAACCATATCACAATTGATCCTCTAAGGACACCTTAGTGCATTTGTTTGCCTAAGGAGAGGAATCGTGAATTGTTGAAATGGTTAAATTAAAAGATAAATCGTACTTCGTTCCAAAAACAAATCCTGGAGTTATACTCCTAGATTGTAACTTGAGTGACATGGTCTTTAGAAAGTTTTTAACACTTGTCAAATGTAGAGTAAGATGTTTCTTATTCTTGTTCATTTGAGATTTGTAAGTTGTGTTGTTTTGGATAAGACAAAGACCAACTAAGATCAATTGTGATAAGTGTTTAACTTGATAAGAATCCGCACTAAATCTTAAATATTTGTTTTGTCAAGGGATGGTTCTTGACAAAGAGAATCTTATATGTCAAGAGGACAATGGGATTACTGAAATAATTTCAAGAACTAATGAAGAGTATTGTTAATCACTAGCCCATGACATTCTGTTCATCTGTGTTTGGATTTGCCACTGACCCTGTCTTGTGATTATGGTTATGACAAATTCACATGGATATGAACTCTTACACCACATAAAATCTAAAGTGTCATAAGGTCTCTCTCCGATTCATGAAAATGATGATGAGGAAACGCTTTCACTAAGTAGATTTTAAGTAGATATCAATTGTAATCTTTGCATTCTCAAAGTCGTTAGTGGAGCGCGTATGGTTAGCCGGCACACTAACATAGACTTGTGAGAAATGGCAAATGTCTAAACAATTGAGACTATGATTACGGCATCCCTTTTCATAGTTCTAAAATTGTTTAGACACACCTGTGAGCTATCTAAGAGAGGTGTATGATATTGATAAAGTTGTCTCAAGGCAATCTAGTATTAGATATCTGAAGTTTGGTAAGAAAGTCAATAAAGTATTGACTTCTAGAGGTCCAGCTGTTTTCTGGATACATGTGAAAGCTAGTGGGAGCATAAGTGTTATGTTACTAATCATCATGTTAGTGGGAGCATGTTAATTATGGTAAGTATTGCAAGTTAGCAATGTTAATTATAGAAAACAAAAGTTTCAATTTGTGAGGTGGTAGGGGTTGAAAAAGTTGTTTTGCTATAATTAAGGGAGAGGAAATTATACTTCATCTCAATTATAAAAATCTTAGATTGAGTTTATAATCATTGTAAAGATCTTATATTGAGATTTTAATCACCTTTAGTCAAGAATATATATATGAATTTCATGTTGGATTGGTTCAACATAAGAAAAATTCTATATATTGCGTTCTCAAAATTCGATTATGATTAGAGCATCCCTTTTCATAGTCAAATTTTGAGAATATGGAAAACAAAAATTATTATGGCAAAAGACTGGTCTAGAACCATGTCTTTCTGTGAAACATCATGAATTGTGTCCCATTTACTTTGGGTAAAAGATCAATTGCATGTGCTATAATATTTATCCTTTCTAAATTCTTTCAAATGCTTAGGGCATTAAGAATGGAAAAGTCTAGAACTAGATATGACTAAAATGATTAAGCAATTGTCAAGAACAATCTATGGTTTACCAAAGATTGGTTGCTCACGGACAGTTGGAAGTATAGTGTTAATTTTGGAAGGACCATGTTGACATATTCTGAAAAGAGACAACTCTTATTCAGAAGTGATAGTCAAAATGGGAATATGGGAAGGTGGAACTTGTTCAATAAATCTGTGTAAGTTTAGGAAACTTAATGCAAGAAGGATGTTTCCATTGAGTTGATCTCCATTGGAATGCTCTATAATGTTTGTTGTCAAGTCTTTGTGACTTTGTGCATAATCATTACAAGAGGATCAATGCATATAAGTTTAGAATCTAACATATTTCGACAAATGGCATGAATTTGGAATTCTTGCATTTGCGGTAGGAACTTTGGACTGTGAAATGAGAATCATTGTAGTTATGTTCAATCAATCTATTTCACAAAGTAAAGATCATAGAAAAACATAGTGTGCATATTTGGTGTACGGCAAAGCTATTGTTTAGAAAAACATAGTGTACATGCTCGAAGCATGGGACAACTAGTGTTTTTTAATTCAAGAAGAAAGTTGATAGTTGAAACAGTATGCAATGAATAATGTGTAATCATATGGTGATAAATAAATGGTGTTTTATTTATATTCATAAGTTCTGAGACCATATTGGATTCAATTATTCTTGTGTTTCGTTTTGCATGTTTTGACTTCCAGAATAACTAGGTCGTTCTTCCTGAATGACTAAGTTATTCAAACTCTCAACAGTCAGTCATACTTTGGAAGTAGGTATTGATTTAAGACTGTCATGAATTTGGCTTGTATGATTTGTCTAAGCTGCTTTAGACATAGCAATGGTTGCTACAACATTCATGAGTGCTCATAAGTTCTAAGAATTGGATTAAACCCACGCTCATTTGATTCACTCCATGGATTTTATCACTCGTTAATCATGAGACGATAATATCTTATATTCTTCAAACATAGAGATATGAGTTGTTTAATATGAGTTGGTTATACATTGATTGTACGAAAACGCATTGGTAACTCAATGTTATAAAACGTGCCTTTATGTATGATTCAACAAGTAGTCAGTACAAGCATAGGAGTCGAAGTTTATCCCTTCCTTTTACCCTCAAAGGGATAAAAGCGATATATGTGGGCCCCTTGATGATTTAGTGATGAAAAAATGTAAGTGCTTAGCCGGGCTTGGACGGATTTGATTTGTTCAATTACTCAGTCATCATGAATCGGAAATCAGGAAACAACAAATGGACAGAGAGAATGATTATAATCCATGTCTCAGTCCATATGATATCCAGAATGGAGGAATATATGATCCATTATCTAATGGACAAGTCATTGACAAAGGTCAGAGTTCATTGGCAAGGTCAGAGTTCATTGGCAAGCTCAGAGTTCGATAGAAGCTTTTTAGAGCTACAATTGCTAGTTAGGGTTTGAAGTCATACTCAATAATAGTTTTAGATTTATCCAAATGGCATACTGTTGGATTAGTATCTAAGTCCATAACTAAAATTCATATGTACTTGACCCGACTCGGCATGGTCCACTTGGGTTGCATGGCATCGGAACATTTGGATAGACCGTTTGCGAGAAAAAGACATTTGTGATATATTAATATATTATAATTTCTAATAGATTAATATGAAAGCATGTTATTTAATTAGTATTGATCAAGAATTAATGTGGACTTAATATAGTCATCAAAAGAGACTAATTAAATATATGGGGATTGATTGTGTAAATTATTAATTCTTATATATGTGGGCTTATGATCCAAGATTCCTTATGTTGGGTTTAAAGCATGTGGTGACCTATGGATACTCCATGGAGGTTAATACCCATGGAGCATAAGGAATGGGTAAAGTCATGAGTTACATGGTGTAACCCTAATAGTCACACTATATAAAGACCCCTTTAGCTCAAGAAATTGGCACTAGTGATACATATATGAGGGCAAGCCGATTTGAGCATAAAGTGTATTCTTCTCATGGTTATTCCAAGTGTTGATGATGTTGTGTGAACCATTTGAGGTGTCGCACTTGGGGAACTAGGCTCTCGAGCTTCATGGAGTCAAGTCACATCGAGAGGTATGTATTCTAACTTGTTATATTACCAAGTATTAAAAGATTGTATGCTAGATAAGGTAATACCTTGGAATATTCATATTTGCATGTATAATAGAGAAAACATAGATCCAAGGTATTTAGGGTTGCATGTACACTGAGGAGTGTTAGAATGCTCAAAACCCAACAAAAAACACGTCTCTAAGTTCATACTCTCACTCGTAACATAATCTGTCTCTAATAGTAACGCCAAATGTATGTATATCCATCAAAATGTTCATATATTATTTACTTTGACTCCATTCTGTTGCCTATATGCCAATATTGGTTATTTGATAGAAAATTAGGAGTAAACTATGGCACAACAGTATAACACAAATGATTGATATTGGAAAAGTATAAATCACAAATGGAAACCAAATGCTTCATCACAAACCACTCCCAAAAACCTGCTATAGAGTGTCAATTGAAGAATTGTTGGTGGATGCAGCAAGAATACCAGACATGGGAAATAACAGTTTCAAAACCGTTAAGGAAACAGTAAGTTGTTTTGTGGCATGGCCAAGAGATCATGTTATTTTAATTAATCAAGAAAAGATACACATATGTATATATTTTATCAACCTACATCTATATTCTAATCCTTCATGATTTATTTAATGTTCAATACTGAAGGATGGTCAGAAAACAACTATATATATATATATATATATATATATATATATATATATATATATCTGTATAGAGTTAGGTTATTTTGTTTTCACTATCTATTGTGTGAATGTATGATTGATTCTGGACCAATTATTTTAGTTATTTTAAGAAAATAATTAATACAAATTACATGTTGAAGATATAATGGATATTAATTACATCTTCAGCATTTTCTATGCATTAATTACTTTCTTAAAATAACTAAAATGATTGGTCCATAATTAATCATACATGCACACAATAGATAGTGAAAACATTTGAACCTAAGTCTATATATATATATATATATATATATATATATATATATATATATATATATATAATCATTTTTATCACACAAATAATGGATTTTGTTAGAGTAACCAAATATATCAAATGCCACACAATCGTTGTGTCACCATTGCTTAGTTGTAAGTCACTAAATCCCCCGAAAAAACCAATGGTGTTGTCACCAAATATATAAAATGCTACACAAACATCATATTCATATGACAATTGGATGGACTAATGTCACTGAAAACACATTTTTTTCAAGATTATTAATATATTTCACCAATCTTTTTAATACCTGATGCCACTCATTGCTTAATTGTAAGTGATGAAATCCCCCAAAAAAATCAATGGTTGTGTCACCAAAGACACAAAAGGCTACAAAAACATCATATTCATGTGGTTATTATATGGACTAATTTCATTCAAAATTCACTTTTTCAAGATTATGAATACATTTGGCCACTTTTTTTAACACCATAGGCCACTTATTTCTTAATTCTATGTGACAAAATCCCCCAAAATAACCAATGGGTGTTTCACCAAATATGCGTAAGGCTACACAAACATCATATTCATGTGTGGCAATTAGATGGACTAACATAACACAAAATACACTTTTTCATGACTTTTGAAACCATTTAGTCTCGCATTTTATTCCTTTCGCCACTCTTTTTAAATGGATACAACCACTAACGCGCAATGTGACCATATGTACTTTATCTCAGTCGACCTTCAGTCATACATGTAGTGAAAAAGTTTATGTATCTGTATACATATAGTCACTCATTTTTCGTGTGGCGGAAGCACATTTTTGTATGAGTGAACCATACCCAAAGGGTGAAGTACCAGTAGATCTAACGAAATAATGAATTTGAGTTGTTAATAGAAACGTCCTTATGAATGACAGAAAGTGAACATATTAAATCAATACACAACTAGATCAACAAAACTTCCAAAGTTATCCAGAATTGCCGCAAAAATCTTGGTCGGATGAATCCAAATACCAACCCTTCCAACATGACATTCAAAAATATTGATTCTACATAGAACAAAAGCCACACCTGGAAAACTAAACAACACCGCTCTAACATCCCAATTCCCAACAACCAAGGACAACTGCCAAACCCAAGCCAACTATGAACAATACTTACATAACCAATAATTGACGGTACCCACACCTAGAAACCAAAATATACAACATATAGATTTTGTCGATAGCTTGACGTATTTATTAAACTTCAACTGATAATGCTTGAAACTTTCGAAGTACCTCAGCTATTAACGATGAACGAAATGACCAACGATCGAGAAATCATGACAAGTAATTCAATAACCCAATACACTATTGAACAAAAAGCCATATGGAACTAAATATGTAACATCCGGAATTTTAGGGACATTATTCTGTATGTTAATCTTGAGATGGAAGGAGGGACTCGACGAGTTGAGGGACCAACTCGTCGAGTCGAGTCGAGCTGATCGCATGGATTTAATGAGTGGACTCGACGAGTCAGAGGAGGGACTCACCGAGTAGGTACTGGGTAGAGGAACCCTAATTGTCCGGGTTTGTGACCTATTGAAAGGCCCTTATGGCCCTCATTTGCGGCCACACTTTCCCTTGAGAGCCTAAGAGCAACCCTTAAACCGTTCTAACCTTGGTGAAGTGAGTGTATGATCATTTTGGGCAATCTTGGTGCATTTCTATGAAGAAGGATGAAGAGCTTCATGATGGGCAACAAAGGAAGGTAGTGGATCTGTGGTATTGAGTGTTTCAGCTGCTAACAGAAGGTACAAAGTCCTCATCTTGCTCATTTGTTGTGCTAGATCTCATTTTGGGTGTTTTAGGGCTTTGCTTCCATCCTTTTGAATCTATGAGTTGAATGAGACATGGTTTGAGGTTGGATACCTCTGATCTGGACCTCCTAAGGTCCTTAGAGTCTAGGTGTCCCAGCTTTAGTCGTTCAAATGAGGGTTGATGAGCAAAATCCTTCATCAAAGGCATATATTAGCATTTTGGAGCAATAACCTCATGTATGAACGTAAAGATCGAAGCTTTACGTGATTATTGAGCCTTGGGATGATACATCTAGTGTTTGGAGTGATAGATCTAATTGAAATCGTCTGAATGAACATTTGGTCTGAATGAACTCGCCGATTCGATGAGCCGACTCGACGAGTTGGTTAGGGTTTGTCCCGAAGAACTGAATCATGCGATAGCTCGACGAGTTGGGAGTTACCTCGACGAGCTGACTTGGACTGTCACGAGACTTCTGAGGAAAATAAGTGAACTTGATGAATCGCAAGGGTGCACTCGGCGAGTCGGGTCAAACATGGATTGTTTACTTGCGTTTGACTTTTGTTGACTTTGGGGCTTTGGTCAACATGAGTAGTAGAGACCACGGAGCGGTAAAATGGTCTTTTATCCACTTTAAATAGTGAAAGAGATGAAGAATAGCCTTCGGTCATTAGATTTGTGATTAGAGTATCACTTAGAGATATTCATCCCTTGTGTTAGGCGGAGGCTAGTTCGAGATTCGGGAGCGATGTCTTTACTTGCTACATGGCAGGTGAATCTTCTCACTATACATTACCTTCAGTGGTAGTTATGTGTGATCGTAATGTCTGATGTGCTTACATTGAGCATTATGTTATCATGTTGTATGTGGTATGCTATGCATTATGACTTTGTGATTTATGTTTTATGGAGTTTATAGTCCGGACCGAAGGGTCCAACGATCCGTGAGGTCGGAAGGCTCACAACCAGACTGGACCGGAGAGTCCAACGAGCTAGATAGGACCGGAAGGTCCAACGAGCTATGGGGCTGGAGGGTCCCGCTGAGACACATTGACCGTAGGGTCTTACAGAATATAGCCTCGAGTGGCAAATTCTTGTGCGTGGTATTTTGGGAACTCACTAAGCTTTGTGCTTACCGTGTATGTGTTATGTGTTTCAGGTTTCTTAGGATCTCGGGACGGCACTAGCTTGATTGTGCACACCAGAGAAAGAATTATGAGGATCATGGATTATTAATGGAGTTCTGTTTTGTAAATTGAATAAACGAGATTTTTATACAATATGTTATGAAAAGTATGAGATTTTTAAATGAAAATTTTGTTTGAAAATTCACAGTGTTACAAGTTGGTATCAGAGCCTTGGTTTGAGGGATTCAGATGCACCTTCGGTTAAATCTGGACTCAAACTGGGGATTTGAGAAAAAAAATTCAAAGAAATGGTTTTGCTAAATACGAACGAGAGTTTCAAAGGGAAAACGAGAAAGAGCAGTGTGTACAATCAGCCAGAGCCCGAACGGTGATTTCCTAAAATACCCTTAATTTGTATTATGAGATGTTTATGAGGTATTATGCATGCTAGAGATAGGCTAGGTATTTCATATTTTAGGACTATAGTGACCTGATTTGTGATGCCTTAGCCTAGGAGTTGTTATCTGTGATGTGTTTTCGAGTATGCGTTGAGTAAGAGTATCCAACATGAATTTTTTTTAGACAGAGAATTGAGTAGAGGAGTCAGCTAGGAGAGATACCTAGATGAACATTTGTGGAGTCTTCTGAGAGAGTAGTCAGATGCCCGCAAGGGGGTGAAGTCGCTTTAGTTCGGTGGTATCTGTGACAACCCGAAATTTCCATTCTGAACAAACCATATCAAGCCAATAGAAGTTAGAACAGTTTCAATGAAATTCCAGACTTCGGGTTTAAGTTTGGCAGTTTTCAGGATTTACACATAAGGAGATATCAGGAGAATGGATACATTAAGGTTTTGTGCAACACTGTTATTCCAATACTCTAGGATATTAGAGTTCATTCCGGGAATAAAATATTTTCTGCCCAAAAATCTCAGGACTATATATAGAAATCTGAACCAAATAATTCATTAGTTACATTTCCAATTAGAGAAAAGCCAAATTCTCTCACACGGATCTTCGGGTTTTTATCCCAAATCGTGAGTACCTTTCTCTAGTTGTATTATATGGCTTATAATGTGCTTAATAACATCAATTTCATAACAAAACAACTAGATTCGGGAGTTTACTGCCGAAGAACACCTTGGGGAGTAAAATCCTAAAAAGATGCGTAGTCCTTCCCCCGTAATTTGTAACTTCCTTAGGCTTGTATGCTAGTGAGGATATGACTAGAAAACATCAAAATCGGACCAAAACCCCAAGATTTGGCAAATTACCGCCCAAGAACACTTGGGGAGTAAACTCCATTTTAAGGGCAAAGTGTGTCCCAATGACCCCAAAGCTTTAGAACTCAAACTAGAAGCCTTCATTACAATGTTTAATCCTCAAAACAATTAAGAATCAAGGGTGAAAGTGAGTTCACGGCCAAGGAAGTTATTGGGTCGTGAACTCCATTTTAGGTTGCCAAAATGCCTTAAAAACCCTCCTTAAGCCAAGAGACTAAAAGCGACATGTACCTAAATGAGTTTAGGACAAGCTAACACACTTAGAACACCAAGAGTAAGGTGTTCATGACCCAAAAGATTCTAGGGCCGTGAACTCCATAAAATGGTGCCAAATGGTGCCATAAACTCTTCTATAGCCTAGTACAAAAGCCTAGTTTTAATCCTAGTGAAATTAAGGACTTGAAAACACCTTAAACATCCTCCCAAGGGAGATTACGGCTGTAATCTCCAAGGGATATGGTCCCAAGGCCGTAAACTCCTAAAAGGAGTTATATTATGCCCTAAACTCTTCCATAGACCAAGCCATTAAATAGAAATGCTTCTTAGAGTCTTGTAGAGCATCCAACACAACATGGTCACCTAAGTATGAGCTTACGGTCGTAAACTCATGAGTTTACGACCGTAAACACATTTGGTAGTGTTATTAGGGCCGTGAACTTCATGGTGGAGTTTTCCTTGAGCCCTACACAGAATAGCTTCCCCTACAAACACTTAGATGCAATCCTAGAGGCTAATAACACTTGATAAAGGTGTTTAGCATGTCCTAGGGTCTCTTGACTTGTTTATTAGTTGTTTATAGACTAATTTGTTACATATATGTGAAATTATATGTTAACTAGGATCATAGAGTGTGTTCAAGACTTCACTTGACACCTAGAAGTCCTACCTCTTCAGTTCATCCGTATCACCCACAACAGGTGAGTTCATACCCCTTAATCAATGATTTAAATGTTTTTAAATGTTTTATGGGGGGGATACAAGTAGAATCATGCTAGTTATTATATCAATCACATGTGATTAATAAGCAGCATATAAATGATTTGCTACACATTAGCTCTTTTACCAAACTATTGTTATTTAAAGGATTTTCATATACGTTTTATATGTTTAAAACTCCTTATTTAATTGTTCATTATACATTGTATGTTTCATTTCAAACTCATTTACAATTGTGTTTCAAACAAATGTTTCTTTGTATTTTAAACCATTTTGTTAGATAAATACTTCCAACCCATCTTATAGATTGACATCAAGTCGATCTTTTCTTAGATAATAATCTTGTTCAAAATGTTTTAGAAAACTTATTTTATGATTTTATATTGTCCATTGCATGCCTATATATGTATGGTTATATAAGAAATGTTTAAAGAACTTAGGAAGGCTATTCACCCTATTTCCTTTTCGCGCTTGAAGGTCGTTTAAATATTAGTTATATATCATGTGTACATATATAGTCATAAAGGTTCTTCCAGTTCAGGTCAATACCCTTGGGTAGCAAGGGTACACATCCATGTCCATCCGTACCAGTTACATTACCAGTAAGCTACCGTATGGGTAGTTTAGGAAGATACTAGGACTATTATTAGAACACGATATCATACAATGAGTCAGTTCATTCATGAGTCAATACTTGCTAGATAGAGAGACATACGTTACAACTAGTACACACAGTACATTACTATACATGCTAGATAGAGAGAGAACACATGTTACAGCTAGCACACGCAGAACATTACAGTACATTACTATAGTATTACATAGATATGTTTTACATGATTACGCTTACATGTGTACGTTTACATATATTCGTTTACATGAGTGCGGTTACATATACTTTGATAGGACAGACATCATTAGGTGCTATAGCATAGAACAAGTTCAGGATATAACTTTACCGATGAATCACAACGCATTGTGGTAGTTATATCGGCTATACATGATCATAGTAATGTGGATGTTCAAGGCTTGCATACAGGCAGGCGTCGTGTAAAGGTCCCAAAATCCCTTTGACAGGGGAGCATTTAGCCTGGGGTCTAGCCATCACATTAGGCCTTATCCCTCAAATAAGGCAATAGGAGTATGGAGGTAGTCACTTATTACAAATACTACAGTACATACGAGATTACCCTAGACTTAAGGTAATTAGTACGGTTGTAGTTCGACACTACACCATAGTAGTATATATTTTTCCCATTAACATTCACTTTGTGAATTTTCACACGATGCATGGTAATGTAGAAACTATATTTTTGGATAATGATAGTCAGATTTGGGAAAATACATGCTCTTACAAGAGACACACACAGACACTTGATGCCTTGGTAGAAGGATGCAATTAGTAGGAAACATAGGGCTTCCTAGGATCATACAAAACATTTTCATACTTATACGAGCTTTCTTTCAAAACAATGTCAAGTCTTTAATTACAAGTTTTACAAATTAAGACACTAAAATACTTATGATCTCACCAGCTTTAAAGACGATACTCGCTTTCAAAATAACTTGTATCCTCAGGTCAACCATAGACAGGTACCGATGCAAGGTTCAGAGAAGATGGTGCTCGTTCAAGACGCATCTTTCATTTTGAATTATTCTTTAGTTTCTATTATAATTTGACAGAACACACTTGTATTAAAATTACATTATTAATGCAATGGATGATGTTGTTGCTTGTTTACTACTTTTCATTGTTGTGATACTATACATGACATCATCTGCGCCAAAACGTTTCCGACGTTCTTGGTTTTGGGGTGTAACAGATTGGTATCAGAGCATTGTTTATAGTGAATTAAGTATATCAACCCATAAAAGATATACTAACTATAAATACACAAGGGATTAAAAATACTTTGACCAAGAGTTTATACTTTAAATAATAAAATATTTAAGTAAGTATACGTGCTGCATTCATACTAAAATCAGTGTCGCTAGGACAGTACAAAAGAATTACGATTGTTGGGCAACGCAAGTGGACTTAGAGACATATAGTCAAAACTTGGAAGATATAGCCTGATCAACTATATTATCCGAGGGTTGACTAGCATGTGCCTAAGTGTAGTTGTGTGGCTGCAACAATGCTAAAATCTTACCAACCCTACCACAATGAGAACAGTAGAACATAACATTAAATTTAAAATACCGTAGGGGTATTTTGTGTTACTATAAGTACATTATACTTGAGAACTAAAATGGGACCTTCATTACTAAGTTGATAATTGCTAAGTATACACTAAGGATATATGTAATTAGGATGTTATAGACTTAGAATTTGTGAAATTTTACTTTACCCCTATTATGTCTCAATATGGAGTTAAGGTCACTTATTCGAAGGCCTATCCTGTTTTGATTACATATAACTGGTATGCACTTCACAAATAGCGATGTAACTGATGAAGATTTTCTAAATAATTATCTAGATAGTTCATCTAATAATTATTTTCTTACCCCAATTCTCGCGTAGATAACATGGTTGGACTCCATCCCCATGGCAACCAGTACCTCCTGAATGAGGTCATTGCTGGATGGTTTGGAGAAGAGCCAGAGAATGATCATCGTATCTCTGTGAATGATCACCATGATGAAGACCTTTCGTACGATGCTAACTCCGAACCCGAGGTTGAGAACCTACCTCAAGTAGCTCCCTTTTCCAATTCCTAACCCTCGTCCGACTTTTCATGGCCCGACGCCTGTGTGGGTGGAATGCTTGGAAACATGGAGCGAAGGACAAGATCTGCCCATGCCATTTAATGGTGACCGAAGCTTTTATGACCTAAGCAATGGGGGCTCAGCAGACAGAACCTTGCTAATCTTTGTCCGCAGGGTGGCCCGAAATGAGATTCAAGGCAGGACAGCCCTACATCAGATTACCGAAGTTGTCGTCGATGCAAGAATGCATACCCTTCGCACCATTCGTCTAGAAGATGCTCGTGAGAGATCAGAGAGAAACCATGAAACCCTGCTGCAAGCACTGGCTAAATCATGAGCCAAAGTCATAGAGCTCCGAGTACGCCAAAAGGTGTACGAAAGACATCTACTTGACATGGAATGTCAACTGGCTGAACTGAGAGTTCACCAGAGGGATGACCGTCGCCAATAGTAGACGCTTTACTTTATTTTCCTTGTTAAAAAGTATCGTTTTCTGTCTATGCCCGATGTGGCATTTTCTATGAAACTATCTTGTACTGTAAGTACTTTTGGTTAGGTCTTTATGCTGTCAAAAACTATCTTCTCTGGATATGATGTAAGACCTTTACAAGGTCATTTTCCCGAATCTTTACGTCGTGAATATCAAAGATATTGACAGCAGGCCAACTTTTGTGTCACTCTTTATTTAAGTACTCTTATCATACTTTCATGGGAGTCTATCTGAAACATGTTGTAGTCAAGTCATTGGACTATAGTAATTTAGCTCCTGAGACATCTCCAAGTCTCTTTTAGTGGTTGGATCATGTTATTCACCAACCAACGATACCTCGGCTTGAACGACAAACGTCTTGAGACTAGTGTTCAATCTTACTTCCACTTATCACTAGGACTGCATCATAGGGATGTAGGTCAACCCTTCATAAACACACTTCAACTCAGTACTAGGACTGCATCATAGAGATGTAGGTCAAACCTTCGCGAACATACTTCCATTCCGTGCTAGGACTGCATCATAAGGATGCAGGTCAAACTTTCGAGAACATAGTCTCACTCTTTTCATGAACAATCGAATTACCTCTAGGGTCAATTATAACCACTCAAAACAATAAATCAGAGTTCAAGAAACAAAAACGTCAAGCTCAAGTAGAACGCAAGCGTTTTCAGAGAATTGCCATGCAACAACCCCAAGTGGAAACCTTTGCCTTCCCAGTACTGAGCAGACCATATGAACGGACACTCCCGAAGTGCGACCAGTGCAACTACCACCACAAGGGAATTTGTCGAGCCTGGTGATGCAATAATTGCAACAAGATGGGGCATATTGCTCGTTTCTGTAGAACTACCTCCACCACTGGAGCAAGCCTTGTTTGCTATAGTTGTGGTGAGGCAGGGCACTATTACAGAAATTTTCCAAAAGAGAAGATCAACGAAAGCAACCGTGTCCCCATAACTCCTACTCAACACTTCACTTCCTCCACTGATGCTGGTGTTGTCCAGATATCTCACAAATGCGGTGAAATTGGACACCTCAAGAAGGATTGCCCGATAGCGCAGAACTTTGGCGCAGACGGGAAGATTCTTAGGATCACAGCTACAACAAAGCCTACTCCGGAATCCTCGTTAATGTAACTTAGGCGTGTTGTTGTAACAAACTTATAAACTATCAAGAACTAGTGCAACTAGAGTCTTATCTTTTGCGGGATCCTGTTGGTTTAGGGATGCTCGTGCTGCGTATACTTGTCTTTTGTAGTATATCTTATTCACAACAATAGTCTGGTAGCAAATCTAAAGTACTGTAACTCTGTTCATGGTTTCACGGTTGTGTTTTGTCTGTAAATGTCTAATGCTCAAATCTAATGTGTTTAAGTTTCAGTATGATTCCGACATTATCATACAACTCGAATAAATTCGATCCTCGCAATACCAGCTTCATACATACATCTCTTTCTCAGTAAACGTCTTTTAGCGAAGCCGTCATTACAGAACACCGAAGTACTCATGAATAGAGTACCTCATAGTTCTTTTTCTTTCCGAAGAAATCCCCGAAGTACCACTCGTACAGTATGTCAAGTTCAAATCCAAAGATCCATACGGTTGACCTATCGTTGAAGAATGTATACATAGGGGTGATTTATAATCAAGGTTCTACAATTTTAGAATTGACGATTCCACTTTAACTTCTTTTTCCTAGATGGGATATGAGCTTAAAGAAGAATCAGTTATTCGACTACCTTTTCAATCTTAATTATATACGAGTCGTATACACGATATTGTGATCGTTGAACTAAGTATGAATTCTAATATGAACTTCAGGACGGAGGCTGCCCAAGATTACGAGTTTCGCATCGTCATGTGAAGAAACTTAGAATCCAGTATGACTCCTGTAAACAGATCACCCTACAGTCTAAACACCTACGGAGATACAAGAACATCCCGGACAACTTAGCGAACTATATAGAAATAGAATTAGAAGACTAGGCTTCTCACCTTGGAGAACCCCGGTCTTATTCTTCCAGAGATCGACGGATTGTTGCATCGTATGTTCCTCGACTATCGAGGACTCCATCAAGATTTCCATTAGAAATCGTTATCTCTACATCGCATAGATGAATTGGTTGAGCAAACACAAGGAAAGAATTACTTTCAGGAATGGACCTAAGATCCGAATATCACCAGTTTGAGTGTAAGGAAAGGATGTCTGAGAGACTTCCTTCCAAACTTGATGCGGACACTTCGAGTCCGTAGTGATACCCCTCGGATAGGACCAATACGCCCATGGTATTCATGAGTTTAATGAGTAGGGTACGTCTTTCTTATTTGGACCAGTTCGTCATTTCTCCACATAATGACTTACTTATCTACCCTCGTAGTAAGAAGGAACCCATGGAAACATTACCTTCAGAGGAACTTTTGCGAAGTTCTCTAAGCACAAGTTTTGAAATTGAAGAGTTAAATTCCTATGACACACTGTTAGTGATGTGGTAAATTTTAAGTACTCTTACAATTTGTCAAAATCGTTGAGAATTTGTCGACACCAGAGACGCCGACAGTCATTCTCCAAATTCTAGGTCTTGCAGACCTACTGTCATAGTTCATCCAAAAACCCTCGCAAATCACAAGAAACCTTGAAGATTCCAAGTGAGAGACCAAGTTCTTTAGCAAGTTTCACTCTGGGAACGGCTTAATACGCTTCGTAAAGCGTGGAAAGCTAAATCCAAGATAGACAAGACCTCCGAGATTCTTACCAGAATCGGTTCTGTATCTCGCAGACTAGATCTACTCCGCGAACTCAGTAACGTACATTCTACTATTCGCGTCTCGATCGTGAAAACATACCTTTCTGTTAGGACTCTTGTAAGTCCACTCATCGAGATGCTCGCCTTCGTATTAGAACCGTAGTAACGCTCGACCGAGAGGTCAAGCGGATGAAGCAACGTCGTTTCCAGTTAGTGAAGGTTCGTTAGGATACCAACCGAGAACCCGATTTCACTCAGGAGTGCTAGAACCAATCGATTAGGAAGTTTCCTCCTCATGACTCGATCATTCATAGCTACATCCTTATCTAAATTCTAATTTCGGGACGAAATTTCCTTCAACAGGGGGATGATGTGGAAACCCGAAATTTCCATTCTAAACAAACCATATCCAGCCAATAGAAGTTAGAACAGTTTCAGCGAAATTCGAGACTTCGGGTTTAAGTTTGGCAGTTTTCAGGATTTACACTTAAGGAGATATCAGGAGAGTGGATGCACTAGGGTTTTGTGCAACACTGTTATTCCAATACTCTAGGATATTAGAGTTCATTCCGGGAATAAAGTATTTTCTGCCCAAAAATCTCAGGACTATATATAGAAATCTAAACCAAATAATTCATTAGTTACATTTCCAATTAGAGAAAAGCCAAATTCTCTCTCACGGATCTTCGGGTTTTTATCCCAAATCATGAGTACCTTTCTCTAGTTGTATTATATGGCATATAATGTGCTTAATAACATCAATTATATAAGAAAACAACTAGATTCGGGAGTTTACCGCCCAAGAACACCTTGGGGAGTAAACTCCTAAAAAGATGCCTAGTCCTTCCCCCATAATTTGTAACTACCTTAGGCTTGTATGCTAGTGTGGATATGACTAGAAAACATCAAAATCGGACCAAAACCCCAAGATTTGGGAGTTTACCGCCCAAGAACACTTGGGGAGTAAACTCCATTTTAAGGGCAAAGAGTGTCCCAATGACCCCGAAAGCTTTAGAACCCAAACTAGAAGCCTTCATTACAATGTTTAGGCCTCAAAACAATTAAGAATCAAGGGTAAAAGTGAGTTCACGGCCAAGGAAGTTCTTGGGCCGTGAACTCCATTTTAGGTTGCCAAAATGCCTTAAAAACCCTCCTTAAGCCAACAGAGAAAAACGGACATGTACCTAAACGAGTTTAGGACAAGCTAACACACTTAGAACACCATGAGTAAGGTGTTCACGGCCCAAAAGGTTCTAGGGTTGTGAACTCCATAAAATGGTGCCAAATGGTGCCATAAACTCTTCTAATGCCTAGTAGAAAAGCCTAGTTTTAATCCTAGTGAAATGAAGGACTTGAAAACACCATAAACATCCTCCCAAAGGAGATTACGGCCGTAATCTCGAAGGGATATGGTCCCACGCCGTAAACTCCTAAAAGGAGTTAT
Organism: Lactuca serriola; assembly: GCF_051521515.1. NCBI lineage: Eukaryota > Viridiplantae > Streptophyta > Magnoliopsida > Asterales > Asteraceae > Lactuca > Lactuca serriola. Next base: position 82,267,599 of record NC_136409.1, read on the forward strand.
ATTATGCCCTAAACTCTTCTAATGCCTAGTAGAAATGCTTCTTAAAGTCTTGTAGAGCATCTAACACAACATGGTCACCTATGTATGAGCTTACGGCCGTAAACTCATGAGTTTATGACCGTAAACTCATTTGGTAGTGTTATTAGGGCCGTGAAATTCATGGTGGAGTTTTCCTTGAGCCCTACACAGAATAGCTTCCCCTACAAACACTTAGATGCAATCGTAGAGGCTAATAGCACTTGATAAAGGTGTTTAGCATGTCCTAGGGTGTCTTGACTTGTTTATTAGTTGTTTATAGACTAATTTGTTACATGTATGTGAAATTATATGCTAACTAGGATCATAGAGTGTGTTTAAGACTTCACTTGACACCTAGAAGTCCTACCTCTTCAGTTCATCCGTATCACCCACAACAGGTGAGTTCATACCCCTTAATCAATGATTTAAATGTTTTTAAATGTTTTATGGGGGGATACAAGTAGAATCATGCTAGTTATTATATCAATCACATGTGATTAATAAGCAGCATATAAATGATTTGTTACACATTAGCTGTTTTACCAAACAGTTGTTATTTAAAGGATTTTCATATACATTTTATATGTTTAAAACTCCTGATTTAATTGTTCATTATACATTGTATGTTTCATTTCAAACTCATTTACAATTGTGTTTCAAACAAATGTTTCTTTGTATTTAAAACCGTTTTGTTAGATAAATACTTCCAACCCATCTTATAAATTGACATCAAGTCAATCTTTTCTTAGTTAATAATCCTGTTCAAAAGGTTTTACAAAACTTATTTTATGATTTTATGTTGTCAATTGCATGCCTATATATGTATGGTTATATAAGAAATCTTTAAAGAACTTAGGAAGGCTATTCACCCTATTTCCTTTTCGCGCTTGAGATGTGGTCTGGTAGGATATCGCGTATCCGTCCGAAGGTCGTTTAAATATTAGTTATATATCATGTGTACATATATAGTCATAAAGGTTCTTCCATTCCAGTTCAATACTCGCTTTCAAAATAACTTGTATCCTCAGGTCAACCATAGACAGGTACCGATGCAAGGTTTAGAGAAGATGGTGCTCGTTCAAGGCGCATCTTTCATTTTGAATTATTCTTTCATGTCTATTATAATTTGACAGAACACACTTGTATTAAAATTATATTATTAATGCAATGGATGATGTTGTTGCTTGTTTACTACTTTTCATTGTTGTGATACTGTACATGACGTCCTCCGCCCCAGAACGTTTCCGCCATTCTTGGTTTTGGGGTGTGACAGTATCCTACGAGTATGAGGAGAGCAAGTAGGAAAATAGCCTACAAGGGTTTTACGTGGTAGTGGAGATTATTCGATGCCCTAATGCTGCTTGCATCGTGCTTTGTGGAACTCTCAATGATGGGAGTTAGCTACTAAGTGAATATGACGATATTCAGGAGGTAGATGGATGTCATCATTAGGAGTTCTTAAGCAGCTGATGGCAGAGAAGTGTGAGCACCTAGGAAGAGCCTCATGGGTGACCATGGTCACATGTGTGCGCTGACAGGGTAGAGTATTTAGATGGGGAGTCAACACGAGTAACAGGATGGATGAGCGAGAAGGTTGAGCAGCTACTTAGGAAGTCTGGGATGGTCCGTGTGGAAGGTATGGGTAGATGTGGCAGGTAGTATGGGCTCGTCCTACTGAAATCAGAGGACCCATACTTGATGCAGGGAATATTCTGGAGATTCTAAGTAGCAGATTGATTAGTGATGTCTTGGTTCGAGTACCATGCTTTATAGCAGGCTGAGAAGAGAGAACATGGTTCGAGTACCACGATTCGTAACAGATTAAGAGTAGATAACATGGTTCGAGTACCATGACTCATGGCGGTTAGTGTTACTGGTTCTACCAGTTATTCTGTTGTAATTAGTTAGACCGAGATCGGATGCAATAGAGTATGAGGTCAGAGGGCCATGTGGAACAACCTCCAGCAAAGCATCCCTTGTGGGGGAAGTCGAGATGACTCCAAGGTATTTTTGGTGAGATGTCAGAAGAATTCGCAAGACTCAAGGATGAGTAGAGATGGCGTTTATGGAGGATTGTGGCATGAGTTGAGCAATCAGCCGATAATCGAGATGTTACCTTTTGTAACCTGGGTGGTGTTATTTCCGTTTCCTGTAGGAAACATAAGAGGTGTCAAGATTTTGGTTTCTAACCTTGAGGGTAAAATCCTGCGGGTTAGCATTGATGGTGACCCTCCGTTAGAATATTTGGGCACTATGTCTACCGAGAGGTAATGATAGAGCATGAATAGGTTGTCAGTGGGGACTGAGATGGCTAAGGACACGGATACACCCTATTTAAGCATAGTATGGCATGTATCAGTTGCAGAGGCGGGCGATCAAGAAGAGGTTATTGGGGAGGTGGCTCTTATTGCCTTTGATGAGTATCAATTGTGGTACTGAGGTCCCTGCTCTTATTATAATCCACGTGATGGAACGTTGGTAGAGGAGTCGAGGATGAGGAGTATGATAGTTCATTATTTTCAGATTAAGAGTCAGAGCTACTACTAGACAATTGAGATGTCCGATAATGGGACGACATGAGATTCTGTATGATTAGAGGCAATCATGATGAGAAGTTTCTGAGGATTTCTTTTAGGCTTCAGGGTATTTGGATTTGCGGGGTCTTTATCGGGGAGACCACCAAGCATTGTGCAGTACATTCCAAGAGTAAGTGTGATGTACCAGGTGGAAACAGTCTATGGAACAGATTATTAGTGCGCCAATTGGTGATGGTTAGAACCCAAAGTGGGGGAGAACCAGGTATTTTATTGAGACGATCAGAGATTTGTTCAAGAGTGGTTAGGGAGCTAGATAGAGACATGCACTATGGATTCATGAGACAAGGGTTATTGGTGGTCAAGGTGAGTTGCAGAGGGAGTTAATTCATGTGGTACGCGCTCAAGAAAGGATGAGTGTTTGCACGGCTGGTGGCCGTTGGTCAGAGGCCTTGTAGTAGATAAGAATTTTTCGAGGTTATTGGTTCGTAGGGATACTTCGACAGTTGGGAATTTTGGTTAGATAGATAGATTGTTCTATGCTCTTTGGAAAGTGTAAGAGATGATCGGGCAGCCAATTTCTAGGTCAGCATACTTAATCTCGCTTGATTTGAGCAATAGAGGAAAGAGTTTCGAAGGGTCATCCTTGTGTTCTGAGTCATTGGCCATTTCTCTGTGTAGAATTAGGAGATGGAGTATTCCGCGGATTACAAGTGGCACGAGAGAAAGATCGGTTGCAAGATTCCGAGGAAGCAATGCAATATCTAAGTATGATGCCTTGAGTATGAGATCAGTGGTAGAGTCAAGACACTGTGAGACGATGTGACGGTGTACCGGGGTATCTGAGTTTAATGTCCAAAATCTCGAATTACTTTGAGTTTCGAGATGGCAAGTGGTGTATCAAGTGTCTACGGTTCCAGTGGGAGCCCTTGGGCCAATTAGCATCAAGCGAGATTATTCAAGAATAAGGAGTGCAGCAGGGAAAGGTGTTTTGTTATGGCAGATGTCGGCAGAAATAGCAATGCATAATTTGGGTAAGTGTGTACACCTCTCTTTGGTTGGTCCGTAGGGCATGAGTTAATGATTGCAGTGTGGCGTCTACCTGAGGATGAAATTGTGAAGTGGTAAGAGCAAGTGTGGTAAGATTGTGGGAAGCTGCAGTCTCAATGAGTTAGTGAAAAAAGGGGTGTGGTAATGCTACGGGGAGCCATAGTACTCAATATTAAGTGAGGGATGTGGTGATGCTATAGGGAGCCGTAGTACTCGCTATTCATTGAGAGGTTGTGGTAACGCTATCGGGAGCCGTAGTACTCACTATCCAGTGAGAGGTTGTGGTGATGCTACGGGGATCCGTTGTACTCACTATTCAGTGAGAGGTCGTTGTGATACTGTGGGGAGCCATAGTACCCACTAGTCAGCGAGAGAATATTGTGATGAAGTACTCTCTAATCATAGCATGACGCATAAGAGTTTTAGGCTTCGGTGGCCCTAATATTTGAGTTTTGGGAGCCTGGTGGTCGAACCATGGGTGAGACTGGGGTCTCCATATTTGTCGGGAGTCGTTATATTCTGAATTGAGTAGTGGTTGTCGCAACCAAAGGGAAGTGGATAAGTGGGGTACGCATGGGTTGCGGGTCATGAGTCATGAGTTGAGTGGTTCATTCGGATGAGTGGTTCCAACTATGGGTCAGACCAAACTCTCGAGTTTGAATTTGGCTCTGGTAATGTGTCGGGTAGGCGAGATGAGATTCCAGATTCGGATATGAGTTCCATGTAGAAGGGTATTGGTTGTCATCTGGCATCATAGACCAGTATAGGTCAGTGCTTGGTTCGGGTGGCACCGCGAGATCCATGGATTCCATATTCGCTTGAGGTAAAGTGAACTTCATGACTGGTGTGTCACAGTTGACCGAGATAAATGTATTTATAAGGATGTCGGTGAGACGTTTTGGTACATGCGATGGGTAACCTTTGGAGATTCAACTGCTGGATCAGGAGATGACCTGGTGCTCAGTCTTGAAAGGGATATTCAGAAGAGAGTTGAGGTTTATGTTTGTTAGATGTCGGGGGACGCTTTTGAACAAGCATGATCATTTTTCGTGCCTAAGGTCAGGGTGTGGAGGGTTCGCTGTTGAGAAGGGTTGTGATTGCAGTACAGTGGATGGATCCCTGGTGTGATGTGATCGTTTCATTCCTTGTTATATGATCTGGACAATTTATCATGTCTGGGACGAGTGATTGGTAGCCAGTTTTGGGCATTGACTTGTTTTTATCGGTCCCCACTAGAGAATCAGAGGGGCAGTGAGTTATCAGGGTTTGTTATTCGAGGAGCAAATAACGTGGTGATATCTTGAGAGGGCGGTCTGGCTTTGTGTCATGCTACTAGAGTTTCAAGATTCTTGAGAGTCAGAAGGGGTAGCGTAGTGGCAGATGGGTCTGTCCTTTTCCAGAGAGGAGTTCTTGTTTTGATTCAGGTGTCCAGAGAGGAAGATAACTTTGTGATATGAGATCCTTTCGATGGTACTGTTCGGTTATAGGATTAGATCTATTTGTTGTTGAGGAGCGATTTCGAGGGCGAAATCTAATTCAAGTGGGGGAAAATTGTAACATCCGGATTTCCAGGGACATTATTGTGGATGTTAATCTTGAGATTGAAAGAGGGACTCGACGAGTTGAGGGACCAACTCCCCAAGTCGAGTCGAGTTGATCGCGTGGATTTAATGAGTGGACTCGACGATTCAGAGGAGGGACTCTCTGAGTAGGTACTGGGTAGAGAGACCCTTATTTTCTGGGTTTGTGACCTATTTAAAGGCTCATATGGCCTTCATTTGCGGCCACACTTTCCCTTGAGAGCCTGAGAGAAACCCTTAAACCGTTCTAACCTTAAGCGAGTGTGTGATCATTTTGGGCAATCTTGGTGCATTTCTATGAATAAGGATGAAGAACTTCATGATGGGAAACAAAGGAAGGCAGTGGATCTATGGTATTTAGTGTTTCAGCTACTAAAAGAAGGTACAAAGTCCTCATCTTGCTCGTTACTTGTGCTAGATCTCATTTTGGGAGTTTTAGGGCTTTGCTTCCATCCTTTTAAATCTATGAGCTGAATAAGACATGGTTTGAGGTTAGAAACCTTGTCTAGACCTCCTAAGGTCCTTAGAGTCTAGGTATCCCAGCTTTAGTCGTTAAAATAAGGGTTGATGAGCTAAATCCTTCATGAATGGTATATATTAGCATTTTGGAGCAATAACCTCATCTATGAACGTAAAAATCGAAGCTTTGCATGATTATTGAGCCTTAGGATGATACATCTAATGTTTGGAGTGATAGATCTGATTGAAATCGTCTGAACGAACATTTGGTCTGAATGAACTCGCCGAGTCGTTGAGCCGACTCTACGAGTTGGTTAGGGTTTGTCCCGAAGAGCTGAATCATGCGATAGCTCGATGACTTGGGGGTCAACTTGATGAGCTGAGCTGGAGTGTCACGAGACTTCTGAGGAAAATAAGTAAACTCGACGAGTCGCAATGGTGCACTCGGCGAGTCGGGTCAAACATAGACTATTGACTTGAGTTTGACTTTTGTTGACTTTGGGGCTTTCGTCAACATGTGTAGTAGAGACCATGGAGGGATAAAATGGTGTTTTATCCACTTCAAATCGTGAAAGAGAGGAAGAATAGCCTTCGGTCATTAGATTTGTGATTAGAGTATCACTTAGAGATATTCATCCCTTCTGTTAGGCGGAGGCTAGTTCGAGATTCGGGAGCGAGGTCTTTACTTGCTGCTTGGCAAGTGAGTCTTCTCACTTTACATTACCTTGAGTGGTAGTTATGTGTGATCGTAAGGTTTTATGTGCTTACATTGAGCATTATGTTATCCTGTTGTATGTGGTATTCTATGCATTATGTCTTTGTGATTTATGTAATGCGAAGTTTATAGACCGGATCGAAGGGTCCAACGATCCATGAGGCCAGAAGGCTCACAACCAGACCGGACCGGAGAGTCCAACTAGCTAGACCGGACCGGAAGGTCCAACAAGCTATGGGGTTGCAGGGTCCCGCTAAGACACATTGACCGGAGGGTCTTACAGAGTATATCCTCGAGTGGGGAATTGTTGTACGTGGTATTTTGGCGAACTCAATAAGCTTTGTGCTTACAGTGTATGTGTTATGCGTTTCAGGTTTCTCAGGATCGCGGGACGACACTGACTTGATTGTACATGCCAGAGAAATCGTTATGAGGATCCTGGATTATAAATGGAGTTGTGTTTGGTAAATTGAATAAACGAGATTTTTATACAATATGTTATGAAAAGTATGCGATTTTTAAATTAAAAGTTTTTTTGAAAATTTACGGTGTTACAAAATAAACCTAACTCTGAAGTTGATTTACCTATCAATAACTTCCCAACCTCGACTATATATATCAATCTATACGACGAGCTGACAAATTCTTCAACAATCGATACTCAACCTGAGCGACCCAAACACCTCTTGATTTATTCATAGGCATTCTCGAAAGGAACCACTCGCTATAATTTTTGGGTTTTGAGCAATCTAACACTCCTAAGGTGTTCATGCAACCCTAAAACCTTGGATCTATGTTTTACTAAGAATATATGCAACTTTGTTTTTCCAAGGTTCATACCATATCTAGCATGGCATGGGGAACATTAAACATAATGGCTAGAAGGATTACATACCTTTCAATTTGTGAGTTGATTCCTTGGAGTTTGAGAGCCTAGCACCAATAATGCGAGTGCCTCAAATGTAAATCACAAATCACCACAAACCTGGAAAAACCTTATAAGAGTGTATGTAGCTTATAGAAACTGGCCACAACTGCTAACACACACAACTAGTGCCATTTCAAGCATGACAAGCTCCTTTATATAGTGTAGAGGATTAGGGTTACATCCATGTAAACCCTAACACCCATGACTCTTCCTTTCCAAGTATCCATGGGTTAAAAGCTCCATGGACTATCCATGGACTCCCATGCATGCTAAGCCCATTCCAGATGAGTATTAGCCCACACTTATATAAATACAAGATCCCATATTTAATTAGTCACCTTTTTTTTATCACCAAATTAATTCTAAATTAATTTATGATCAATACTAATTAAATAATATGATTTCATATGAATAATTATAAGTTATAATATATTAACAAATTATATACATACATTTCTCAAAAGGTTTAACCATAAATATTTCGGGTGAAGTGCAACCCAAATGGACCATGTCGGGTCGGGTCAAGTATATACCAAATAAAGTTATGGACTTAGACACCTTATCCAACAGTCTCTTACTTGGATAAGTCTAATAACTATATTTTCCTATATTACTTCAGGAAGCAACCGACAATCGTAGCTCTCAAAACCCTGTTGAACTATGAAGTGCCATTTTAGATAAGTGATCATATAATCCTCTATTCTAGATATTAGCCGGAAAAATACATGGAATAATGTCGTACTTATTGTCCAGATGTTTGTTTCTCGATTTCCTATTTGTTTGACATAGAACTTAATTGAACACATCAACTTAGTTCTGACTGGGCACGGTACATGGGTCAACACAAAATCATCGAGGGCCTAGATATCGCTTCAAATCCAAGAAGGAATAGATAAACTTCGACACATATGCTTGTTCCACTACTTGTTGAATTATACACAAAGGCATGTTTTATAACATCGAGTTACCAATGTGTTTAAGTACAATCAATATATAATCAACTCATAGGCAACAAGTCATATCTCTAGGTTTGAAGACTTATAAGATATTACCGTCTCACGATCACTCGAGATAAATTCCATGAAGTGATGCCAGTGTGCGTGGGTTTATTCCAATACTCATAACTTATGAGCACTCATGAATGTTGTAGCAACCATTGCTATGGCTAAACACCTTTAGTCATCTACAAACCCAATTCATTACGGTCTTAATTCTTACCTACTTCCGACGTATGACCGACTGTGGAAGTTAGAATAAAGTAATTTGTTCTAGAATCAAAACATGCAAAGCTGAAACAGTAGTAAATAATTGACAAAGACAGTAACACCTTACACATAAATAAATACACCTTTTATTCATCATCAACTGTCGATTACATTTTACAAGTTTTAGAAATAGCTATCTAATCTGTAAAACTAATATCAGCCTTCAGACCTACGCGTCTTGCATGTTGTAAGTGCCTAACCCTTGTCAGTCCCTTCGTAAGGGTATCTGTTGGATTCTCTTCTGATGATTCCCTATTTCCCACGAGGAGTCCTTCTTCTATATTGTGTCTTATGAAGTGGTATTTTCTGCCAATGTGTCTGGATCTGCCATGATCTCTCGGTTCCTTGGCTAAGGCAACCGTACTATTGTTGTCACAGAAAATCTCCATAGGCTCCTTAATAGCTGGTACAACTCCAAGGTCTCCGATGAAGTTCTTCAGCCATATCACCTCCTTTTTCTGCTTCACTCGTTGTGATGTACTCTGATTCACAGGTAGAATCGGCTACCATCTTCTGCTTGGAACTCTTCCAAGTGATTTCCCCTCCGTTTTGGGAAAAGACCCAACCCGACTAAGAGCGGAAGTTATCCCTATAAGTCTGAAAGCTAGCGTCACTATACCCTACTACTCTTAAGTCATCACTCCCACTAAGCGTAAGAATCCAATCCTTTGTCCTTCGTAGGTACTTGAGAATATTCTTTACCGTAGTCCAATGAGCCTTGTCAGGGTTCCCCTGATATCTTCTGACCATGCTCAATGCAAAGACCACATCAGGGCGGGTACAAGTCATAGCATACATGATCGAGCCAACAGAAGAAGCACACGGCAATCGACTAATCTTAGCTATCTCTGCGTTTGTACTCAGGCTCTGTGCCTTGCTCAGTTTGACATTGCTTTGGATCGGTAATTCTCCTTTCTTAAATTTCTACATGTTGAACCTTTTCATCACCTTATCCAAGTAGGTGCTCTGACTAAGTACAATTAGTCATTTACTCCTGTCTCTTAATATCCTTATCCCTAGGATATAGGCAGCCTCTCCAAGGTCCTTCATAGCAAAACACTTCCCAAGCCAGGACTTCACATCCTGCAAAGTTGGGATGTTATTTCCAATGAGCAGAATATCATCCACATACAGCACCAAGAAGCTCAATATACTCCCACTAGCTCTGACATAAACACAAGACTCATCTTCGCTTTTTGAAAAGCCAAACTCTTTGAGTTTGTCATCAAAACAAAGATTCCATCTGCGAGGTGCTTGTTTCAATCCGTAGATGGATTTCTCAAGCTTATACACTCTATTCGGGTGTTCTAACTGACAAAACCCTCTGGCTGACTCATTGAAACATCTTCAGCCAACTTCCCTTTTAGGTAAGCGGTTTTGACATCCATTTGCCATATTTCATAGTCATAAAATGCAGCAATGGGTAACATAACCCTAATAGATTTAATCTTTGTTGCTGGTGAAAAGGTCTCATCATAATCAACTCCCGGAGTTTGAGAAAAACCCTTTGCTACCAGTCGCTCCTTATAGGTGTGTACATTACGATCCATGTCACTCTTCTTCTTGAAGATCCACTTGCACCCAAGTGTCTTACAACCTAGTAGATTGTCAACCAAGTTCCAAACTTGGTTGTCATACATGGATTGTATCTAGCTGTTGTCACACCCCATAACCAAGAACGGCGGAAACGTTCTGGGGCGGAGGACGTCATGTATAGTATCACAACACAGTAAATGTAAATAAGCAAACAACATCATCCATTGCATTAAATAAATAATTTTAATACAAGTGTGTTCTGTACAGTTATAGACACCAAAAATAATGAAACACAAAATAATATGAGATGAGTCTTGAATGCACTCCATCTTCTCAATAGCTGGCCTCGGTACCTGTTTACTGACGACCTGAGAATACAAGTTATTTTGAAAGAGTTTATCAGCATTAAGCTGGTGAGTTCATAAGTATTTTAGTGTCAATGTTTCTTGTAAAAAGTGTTTGAACCTGTCTTAATGTATACGTTTGTAAGAATGTAAACAAATGTTTGAAAGTGTTTGTAAAAGTTTGAATCTCTCAGAAAATCCTATATTTTCTATAAAAGTAACCTTCTACCAAGGCTAAAATGTTTTGTAAATCTGTCTGTTGTAAAAGAGTGTGATTTCCCAAATATAACTATTATTTGTTAAAAATATAGTTTGTACATTAATGCTTAAGTGAGATTATCACTAAAATATGTAATGGGTAAATCATTGTAGTACTGTAGCTTTGTATAATAAGACTACTGTTGTACTAAATACTACTACCTTAAACCGGATTTATATTAAGGTATATCGTGATAAATTGCACCATGCTATCGACTGGTAACAACGACATAATGAATGGTCGTAATAAAAGAAATGACGTTTGGCACCCGCAGACCTGCAGGTCCGCCTGTAGCTAGCAGCAAGGTGTAGGATAGTCAATCCATATAGATCTATACGCAAACTCACGCTCTCCCTCCAAGAGAATTCTGGCTACAACTCGGGCCATGACGTTTAAGGCATGCTCCGACACAGTGGATCACAATTGATATCGTATTCATGTATATGTACTTGTTTCTAGTATATCTGTATATGTATTGTTTCTAGTATATCTGTATATGTATTGTTTCTAGTATATCTGTATATGTATTGTTTCTAGTATATCTGTATATGTATTGTTTCTAGTATATATGTATATGTATTGTTTCTAGTATATCTGTATATGTATTGTTTCTCGTATCTCTGTATATGTATTGATCCTACGTTACCCCGATGGTAACCAGCTAATGATGTACTGATGAGTATGAATATGGAAGTACTTTTATGTCTATACATGTATATATGATATATAAGTAATATGGAAATGACCTTCGGATGGTCACCCGAAATCCCACCAGACCACATCCAAATCGAGAAAAAGGAAATAGGGTGGATGGCATTCCTAAGCCTTTTGAACATTATTTATATATCTATACATATATGGGCATGCAATTGTATATATAAAGCATAAATAAGTTTTCATAAAACATTTTGAAATCATAAATATAATTTCAAGGGAAGATTGACTTGATGTCGATCTATAAATCATTTTGAAGGCATAAGTTGATAAAACAGTTTAAGTATAAGAAGCATTTGATTTGAATCACAGTCTATAAGAAATTTTGGATAGTAAAACAGTTTGTAAAACATTTCAATAGTAAAGCAGTTTGAAAAACAGTTTGAACAGTGGTTCGTAGGGATACTTCGACAGTTGGGAATTTTGGTTAGATAGATAGATTGTTCTATGCTCTTTGGAAAGTGTAAGAGATGATCGGGCAGCCAATTTCCAGGTCAGCATACTTAATCTCGCTTGATTTGAGCAATAGAGGAAAGAGTTTCGAAGGGTCATCCTTGTGTTCTGAGTCATTGGCCATTTCTCTGTGTAGAATTGGGAGATGGAGTATTCCGCGGATTACAAGTGGCACGAGAGAAAGATCGGTTGCAAGATTCCGAGGAAGCAATGCAATATCTAAGTATGATGCCTTGAGTATGAGATCAGTGGTAGAGTCAAGACACTGTGAGACGATGTGACGGTGTACCGGGGTATCTGAGTTTAATGTCCAAAATCTCGAATTACTTTGAGTTTCGAGATGGCAAGTGGTGTATCAAGTGTCTACGGTTCCAGTGGGAGCCCTTGGGCCAATTAGCATCAAGCGAGATTATTCAAGAATAAGGAGTGCAGCAGGGAAAGGTGTTTTGTTATGGCAGATGTCGGCAGAAATAGCAATGCATAATTTGGGTAAGTGTGTACACCTCTCTTTGGTTGGTCCGTAGGGCATGAGTTAATGATTGCAGTGTGGCGTCTACCTGAGGATGAAATTGTGAAGTGGTAAGAGCAAGTGTGGTAAGATTGTGGGAAGCTGCAGTCTCAATGAGTTAGTGAAAAAAGGGGTGTGGTAATGCTACGGGGAGCCATAGTACTCAATATTAAGTGAGGGATGTGGTGATGCTATAGGGAGCCGTAGTACTCGCTATTCATTGAGAGGTTGTGGTAACGCTATCGGGAGCCGTAGTACTCACTATCCAGTGAGAGGTTGTGGTGATGCTACGGGGATCCGTTGTACTCACTATTCAGTGAGAGGTCGTTGTGATACTGTGGGGAGCCATAGTACCCACTAGTCAGCGAGAGAATATTGTGATGAAGTACTCTCTAATCATAGCATGACGCATAAGAGTTTTAGGCTTCGGTGGCCCTAATATTTGAGTTTTGGGAGCCTGGTGGTCGAACCATGGGTGAGACTGGGGTCTCCATATTTGTCGGGAGTCGTTATATTCTGAATTGAGTAGTGGTTGTCGCAACCAAAGGGAAGTGGATAAGTGGGGTACGCATGGGTTGCGGGTCATGAGTCATGAGTTGAGTGGTTCATTCGGATGAGTGGTTCCAACTATGGGTCAGACCAAACTCTCGAGTTTGAATTTGGCTCTGGTAATGCGTCGGGTAGGCGAGATGAGATTCCAGATTCGGATATGAGTTCCATGTAGAAGGGTATTGGTTGTCATCTGGCATCATAGACCAGTATAGGTCAGTGCTTGGTTCGGGTGGCACCGCGAGATCCATGGATTCCATATTCGCTTGAGGTAAAGTGAACTTCATGACTGGTGTGTCACAGTTGACCGAGATAAATGTATTTATAAGGATGTCGGTGAGACGTTTTGGTACATGCGATGGGTAACCTTTGGAGATTCAACTGCTGGATCAGGAGATGACCTGGTGCTCAGTCTTGAAAGGGATATTGAGAAGAGAGTTGAGGTTTATGTTTGTTAGATGTCGGGGGACGCTTTTGAACAAGCATGATCATTTTTCGTGCCTAAGGTCAGGGTGTGGAGGGTTCGCTGTTGAGAAGGGTTGTGATTGCAGTACAGTGGATGGATCCCTGGTGTGATGTGATCGTTTCATTCCTTGTTATATGATCTGGACAATTTATCATGTCTGGGACGAGTGATTGGTAGCCAGTTTTGGGCATTGACTTGTTTTTATCGGTCCCCACTAGAGAATCAGAGGGGCAGTGAGTTATCGGGGTTTGTTATTCGAGGAGCAAATAACGTGGTGATATCTTGAGAGGGCGGTCTGGCTTTGTGTCATGCTACTAGAGTTTCAAGATTCTTGAGAGTCAGAAGGGGTAGCGTAGTGGCAGATGGGTCTGTCCTTTTCCAGAGAGGAGTTCTTGTTTTGATTCAGGTGTCCAGAGAGGAAGATAACTTTGTGATATGAGATCCTTTCGATGGTACTGTTCGGTTATAGGATTAGATCTATTTGTTGTTGAGGAGCGATTTCGAGGGCGAAATCTAATTCAAGTGGGGGAAAATTGTAACATCCGGATTTCCAGGGACATTATTGTGGATGTTAATCTTGAGATTGAAAGAGGGACTCGACGAGTTGAGGGACCAACTCCCCAAGTCGAGTCGAGTTGATCGCGTGGATTTAATGAGTGGACTCGACGATTCAGAGGAGGGACTCTCTGAGTAGGTACTGGGTAGAGAAACCCTTATTTTCTGGGTTTGTGACCTATTTAAAGGCTCATATGGCCTTCATTTGCGGCCACACTTTCCCTTGAGAGCCTGAGAGAAACCCTTAAACCGTTCTAACCTTAAGCGAGTGTGTGATCATTTTGGGCAATCTTGGTGCATTTCTATGAATAAGGATGAAGAACTTCATGATGGGAAACAAAGGAAGGCAGTGGATCTATGGTATTTAGTGTTTCAGCTACTAAAAGAAGGTACAAAGTCCTCATCTTGCTCGTTACTTGTGCTAGATCTCATTTTGGGAGTTTTAGGGCTTTGCTTCCATCCTTTTAAATCTATGAGCTGAATAAGACATGGTTTGAGGTTAGAAACCTTGTCTAGACCTCCTAAGGTCCTTAGAGTCTAGGTATCCCAGCTTTAGTCGTTAAAATAAGGGTTGATGAGCTAAATCCTTCATGAATGGTATATATTAGCATTTTGGAGCAATAACCTCATCTATGAACGTAAAAATCGAAGCTTTGCATGATTATTGAGCCTTAGGATGATACATCTAATGTTTGGAGTGATAGATCTGATTGAAATCGTCTGAACGAACATTTGGTCTGAATGAACTCGTCGAGTCGTTGAGCCGACTCTACGAGTTGGTTAGGGTTTGTCCCGAAGAGCTGAATCATGCGATAGCTCGATGACTTGGGGGTCAACTTGATGAGCTGAGCTGGAGTGTCACGAGACTTCTGAGGAAAATAAGTAAACTCGACGAGTCGCAATGGTGCACTCGGCGAGTCGGGTCAAACATAGACTATTGACTTGAGTTTGACTTTTGTTGACTTTGGGGCTTTCGTCAACATGTGTAGTAGAGACCATGGAGGGATAAAATGGTGTTTTATCCACTTCAAATCGTGAAAGAGAGGAAGAATAGCCTTCGGTCATTAGATTTGTGATTAGAGTATCACTTAGAGATATTCATCCCTTCTGTTAGGCGGAGGCTAGTTCGAGATTCGGGAGCGAGGTCTTTACTTGCTGCTTGGCAAGTGAGTCTTCTCACTTTACATTACCTTGAGTGGTAGTTATGTGTGATAGTAAGGTTTTATGTGCTTACATTGAGCATTATGTTATCCTGTTGTATGTGGTATTCTATGCATTATGTCTTTGTGATTTATGTAATGCGAAGTTTATAGACCGGATCGAAGGGTCCAACGATCCATGAGGCCAGAAGGCTCACAACCAGACCGGACCGGAGAGTCCAACTAGCTAGACCGGACCGGAAGGTCCAACAAGCTATGGGGTTGCAGGGTCCCGCTAAGACACATTGACCGGAGGGTCTTACAGAGTATATCCTCGAGTGGGGAATTGTTGTACGTGGTATTTTGGCGAACTCAATAAGCTTTGTGCTTACAGTGTATGTGTTATGCGTTTCAGGTTTCTCAGGATCGCGGGACGACACTGACTTGATTGTACATGCCAGAGAAATCGTTATGAGGATCCTGGATTATAAATGGAGTTGTGTTTGGTAAATTGAATAAACGAGATTTTTATACAATATGTTATGAAAAGTATGCGATTTTTAAATTAAAAGTTTTTTTGAAAATTTACGGTGTTACAAAATAAACCTAACTCTGAAGTTGATTTACCTATCAATAACTTCCCAACCTCGACTATATATATCAATCTATACGACGAGCTGACAAATTCTTCAACAATCGATACTCAACCTGAGCGACCCAAACACCTCTTGATTTATTCATAGGCATTCTCGAAAGGAACCACTCGCTATAATTTTTGGGTTTTGAGCAATCTAACACTCCTAAGGTGTTCATGCAACCCTAAAACCTTGGATCTATGTTTTACTAAGAATATATGCAACTTTGTTTTTCCAAGGTTCATACCATATCTAGCATGGCATGGGGAACATTAAACATAATGGCTAGAAGGATTACATACCTTTCAATTTCTGAGTTGATTCCTTGGAGTTTGAGAGCCTAGCACCAATAATGCGAGTGCCTCAAATGTAAATCACAAATCACCACAAACCTGGAAAAACCTTATAAGAGTGTATGTAGCTTATAGAAACTGGCCACAACTGCTAACACACACAACTAGTGCCATTTCAAGCATGACAAGCTCCTTTATATAGTGTAGAGGATTAGGGTTACATCCATGTAAACCCTAACACCCATGACTCTTCCTTTCCAAGTATCCATGGGTTAAAAGCTCCATGGACTATCCATGGACTCCCATGCATGCTAAGCCCATTCCAGATGAGTATTAGCCCACACTTATATAAATACAAGATCCCATATTTAATTAGTCACCTTTTTTTTATCACCAAATTAATTCTAAATTAATTTATGATCAATACTAATTAAATAATATGATTTCATATGAATAATTATAAGTTATAATATATTAACAAATTATATACATACATTTCTCAAAAGGTTTAACCATAAATATTTCGGGTGAAGTGCAACCCAAATGGACCATGTCGGGTCGGGTCAAGTATATACCAAATAAAGTTATGGACTTAGACACCTTATCCAACAGTCTCTTACTTGGATAAGTCTAATAACTATATTTTCCTATATTACTTCAGGAAGCAACCGACAATCGTAGCTCTCAAAACCCTGTTGAACTATGAAGTGCCATTTTAGATAAGTGATCATATAATCCTCTATTCTAGATATTAGCCGGAAAAATACATGGAATAATGTCGTACTTATTGTCCAGATGTTTGTTTCTCGATTTCCTATTTGTTTGACATAGAACTTAATTGAACACATCAACTTAGTTCTGACTGGGCACGGTACATGGGTCAACACAAAATCATCGAGGGCCTAGATATCGCTTCAAATCCAAGAAGGAATAGATAAACTTCGACACATATGCTTGTTCCACTACTTGTTGAATTATACACAAAGGCATGTTTTATAACATCGAGTTACCAATGTGTTTAAGTACAATCAATATATAATCAACTCATAGGCAACAAGTCATATCTCTAGGTTTGAAGACTTATAAGATATTACCGTCTCACGATCACTCGAGATAAATTCCATGAAGTGATGCCAGTGTGCGTGGGTTTATTCCAATACTCATAACTTATGAGCACTCATGAATGTTGTAGCAACCATTGCTATGGCTAAACACCTTTAGTCATCTACAAACCCAATTCATTACGGTCTTAATTCTTACCTACTTCCGACGTATGACCGACTGTGGAAGTTAGAATAAAGTAATTTGTTCTAGAATCAAAACATGCAAAGCTGAAACAGTAGTAAATAATTGACAAAGACAGTAACACCTTACACATAAATAAATACACCTTTTATTCATCATCAACTGTCGATTACATTTTACAAGTTTTAGAAATAGCTATCTAATCTGTAAAACTAATATCAGCCTTCAGACCTACGCGTCTTGCATGTTGTAAGTGCCTAACCCTTGTCAGTCCCTTCGTAAGGGTATCTGTTGGATTCTCTTCTGATGATTCCCTATTTCCCACGAGGAGTCCTTCTTCTATATTGTGTCTTATGAAGTGGTATTTTCTGCCAATGTGTCTGGATCTGCCATGATCTCTCGGTTCCTTGGCTAAGGCAACCGTACTATTGTTGTCACAGAAAATCTCCATAGGCTCCTTAATAGCTGGTACAACTCCAAGGTCTCCGATGAAGTTCTTCAGCCATATCACCTCCTTTTTCTGCTTCACTCGTTGTGATGTACTCTGATTCACAGGTAGAATCGGCTACCATCTTCTGCTTGGAACTCTTCCAAGTGATTTCCCCTCCGTTTTGGGAAAAGACCCAACCCGACTAAGAGCGGAAGTTATCCCTATAAGTCTGAAAGCTAGCGTCACTATACCCTACTACTCTTAAGTCATCACTCCCACTAAGCGTAAGAATCCAATCCTTTGTCCTTCGTAGGTACTTGAGAATATTCTTTACCGTAGTCCAATGAGCCTTGTCAGGGTTCCCCTGATATCTTCTGACCATGCTCAATGCAAAGACCACATCAGGGCGGGTACAAGTCATAGCATACATGATCGAGCCAACAGAAGAAGCACACGGCAATCGACTAATCTTAGCTATCTCTGCGTTTGTACTCAGGCTCTGTGCCTTGCTCAGTTTGACATTGCTTTGGATCGGTAATTCTCCTTTCTTAAATTTCTACATGTTGAACCTTTTCATCACCTTATCCAAGTAGGTGCTCTGACTAAGTACAATTAGTCATTTACTCCTGTCTCTTAATATCCTTATCCCTAGGATATAGGCAGCCTCTCCAAGGTCCTTCATAGCAAAACACTTCCCAAGCCAGGACTTCACATCCTGCAAAGTTGGGATGTTATTTCCAATGAGCAGAATATCATCCACATACAGCACCAAGAAGCTCAATATACTCCCACTAGCTCTGACATAAACACAAGACTCATCTTCGCTTCTTGAAAAGCCAAACTCTTTGAGTTTGTCATCAAAACAAAGATTCCATCTGCGAGGTGCTTGTTTCAATCCGTAGATGGATTTCTCAAGCTTATACACTCTATTCGGGTGTTCTAACTGACAAAACCCTCTGGCTGACTCATTGAAACATCTTCAGCCAACTTCCCTTTTAGGTAAGCGGTTTTGACATCCATTTGCCATATTTCATAGTCATAAAATGCAGCAATGGGTAACATAACCCTAATAGATTTAATCTTTGTTGCTGGTGAAAAGGTCTCATCATAATCAACTCCCGGAGTTTGAGAAAAACCCTTTGCTACCAGTCGCTCCTTATAGGTGTGTACATTACGATCCATGTCACTCTTCTTCTTGAAGATCCACTTGCACCCAAGTGTCTTACAACCTAGTAGATTGTCAACCAAGTTCCAAACTTGGTTGTCATACATGGATTGTATCTAGCTGTTGTCACACCCCATAACCAAGAACGGCGGAAACGTTCTGGGGCGGAGGACGTCATGTATAGTATCACAACACAGTAAATGTAAATAAGCAAACAACATCATCCATTGCATTAAATAAATAATTTTAATACAAGTGTGTTCTGTACAGTTATAGACACCAAAAATAATGAAACACAAAATAATATGAGATGAGTCTTGAATGCACTCCATCTTCTCAATAGCTGGCCTCGGTACCTGTTTACTGACGACCTGAGAATACAAGTTATTTTGAAAGAGTTTATCAGCATTAAGCTGGTGAGTTCATAAGTATTTTAGTGTCAATGTTTCTTGTAAAAAGTGTTTGAACCTGTCTTAATGTATACGTTTGTAAGAATGTAAACAAATGTTTGAAAGTGTTTGTAAAAGTTTGAATCTCTCAGAAAATCCTATATTTTCTATAAAAGTAACCTTCTACCAAGGCTAAAATGTTTTGTAAATTTGTCTGTTGTAAAAGAGTGTGATTTCCCAAATATAACTATTATTTGTTAAAAATATAGTTTGTACATTAATGCTTAAGTGAGATTATCACTAAAATATGTAATGGGTAAATCATTGTAGTACTGTAGCTTTGTATAATAAGACTACTGTTGTACTAAATACTACTACCTTAAACCGGATTTATATTAAGGTATATCGTGATAAATTGCACCATGCTATCGACTGGTAACAACGACATAATGAATGGTCGTAATAAAAGAAATGACGTTTGGCACCCGCAGACCTGCAGGTCCGCCTGTAGCTAGCAGCAAGGTGTAGGATAGTCAATCCATATAGATCTATACGCAAACTCACGCTCTCCCTCCAAGAGAATTCTGGCTACAACTCGGGCCATGACGTTTAAGGCATGCTCCGACACAGTGGATCACAATTGATATCGTATTCATGTATATGTACTTGTTTCTAGTATATCTGTATATGTATTGTTTCTAGTATATCTGTATATGTATTGTTTCTAGTATATCTGTATATGTATTGTTTCTAGTATATCTGTATATGTATTGTTTCTAGTATATATGTATATGTATTGTTTCTAGTATATCTGTATATGTATTGTTTCTCGTATCTCTGTATATGTATTGATCCTACGTTACCCCGATGGTAACCAGCTAATGATGTACTGATGAGTATGAATATGGAAGTACTTTTATGTCTATACATGTATATATGATATATAAGTAATATGGAAATGACCTTCGGATGGTCACCCGAAATCCCACCAGACCACATCCAAATCGAGAAAAAGGAAATAGGGTGGATGGCATTCCTAAGCCTTTTGAACATTATTTATATATCTATACATATATGGGCATGCAATTGTATATATAAAGCATAAATAAGTTTTCATAAAACATTTTGAAATCATAAATATAATTTCAAGGGAAGATTGACTTGATGTCGATCTATAAATCATTTTGAAGGCATAAGTTGATAAAACAGTTTAAGTATAAGAAGCATTTGATTTGAATCACAGTCTATAAGAAATTTTGGATAGTAAAACAGTTTGTAAAACATTTCAATAGTAAAGCAGTTTGAAAAACAGTTTGAACAGTGGTTCGTAGGGATACTTCGACAGTTGGGAATTTTGGTTAGATAGATAGATTGTTCTATGCTCTTTGGAAAGTGTAAGAGATGATCGGGCAGCCAATTTCCAGGTCAGCATACTTAATCTCGCTTGATTTGAGCAATAGAGGAAAGAGTTTCGAAGGGTCATCCTTGTGTTCTGAGTCATTGGCCATTTCTCTGTGTAGAATTGGGAGATGGAGTATTCCGCGGATTACAAGTGGCACGAGAGAAAGATCGGTTGCAAGATTCCGAGGAAGCAATGCAATATCTAAGTATGATGCCTTGAGTATGAGATCAATGGTAGAGTCAAGACACTGTGAGACGATGTGACGGTGTACCGGGGTATCTGAGTTTAATGTCCAAAATCTCGAATTACTTTGAGTTTCGAGATGGCAAGTGGTGTATCAAGTGTCTACGGTTCCAGTGGGAGCCCTTGGGCCAATTAGCATCAAGCGAGATTATTCAAGAATAAGGAGTGCAGCAGGGAAAGGTGTTTTGTTATGGCAGATGTCGGCAGAAATAGCAATGCATAATTTGGGTAAGTGTGTACACCTCTCTTTGGTTGGTCCGTAGGGCATGAGTTAATGATTGCAGTGTGGCGTCTACCTGAGGATGAAATTGTGAAGTGGTAAGAGCAAGTGTGGTAAGATTGTGGGAAGCTGCAGTCTCAATGAGTTAGTGAAAAAAGGGGTGTGGTAATGCTACGGGGAGCCATAGTACTCAATATTAAGTGAGGGATGTGGTGATGCTATAGGGAGCCGTAGTACACGCTATTCATTGAGAGGTTGTGGTAACGCCATCGGGAGCCGTAGTACTCACTATCCAGTGAGAGGTTGTGGTGATGCTACGGGGATCCGTTGTACTCACTATTCAGTGAGAGGTCGTTGTGATACTGTGGGGAGCCATAGTACCCACTAGTCAGCGAGAGAATATTGTGATGAAGTACTCTCTAATCATAGCATGACGCATAAGAGTTTTAGGCTTCGGTGGCCCTAATATTTGAGTTTTGGGAGCCTGGTGGTCGAACCATGGGTGAGACTGGGGTCTCCATATTTGTCGGGAGTCGTTATATTCTGAATTGAGTAGTGGTTGTCGCAACCAAAGGGAAGTGGATAAGTGGGGTACGCATGGGTTGCGGGTCATGAGTCATGAGTTGAGTGGTTCATTCGGATGAGTGGTTCCAACTATGGGTCAGACCAAACTCTCGAGTTTGAATTTGGCTCTGGTAATGCGTCGGGTAGGCGAGATGAGATTCCAGATTCGGATATGAGTTCCATGTAGAAGGGTATTGGTTGTCATCTGGCATCATAGACCAGTATAGGTCAGTGCTTGGTTCGGGTGGCACCGCGAGATCCATGGATTCCATATTCGCTTGAGGTAAAGTGAACTTCATGACTGGTGTGTCACAGTTGACCGAGATAAATGTATTTATAAGGATGTCGGTGAGACGTTTTGGTACATGCGATGGGTAACCTTTGGAGATTCAACTGCTGGATCAGGAGATGACCTGGTGCTCAGTCTTGAAAGGGATATTGAGAAGAGAGTTGAGGTTTATGTTTGTTAGATGTCGGGGGACGCTTTTGAACAAGCATGATCATTTTTCGTGCCTAAGGTCAGGGTGTGGAGGGTTCGCTGTTGAGAAGGGTTGTGATTGCAGTACAGTGGATGGATCCCTGGTGTGATGTGATCGTTTCATTCCTTGTTATATGATCTGGACAATTTATCATGTCTGGGACGAGTGATTGGTAGCCAGTTTTGGGCATTGACTTGTTTTTATCGGTCCCCACTAGAGAATCAGAGGGGCAGTGAGTTATCGGGGTTTGTTATTCGAGGAGGAAATAACGTGGTGATATCTTGAGAGGGCGGTCTGGCTTTGTGTCATGCTACTAGAGTTTCAAGATTCTTGAGAGTCAGAAGGGGTAGCGTAGTGGCAGATGGGTCTGTCCTTTTCCAGAGAGGAGTTCTTGTTTTGATTCAGGTGTCCAGAGAGGAAGATAACTTTGTGATATGAGATCCTTTCGATGGTACTGTTCGGTTATAGGATTAGATCTATTTGTTGTTGAGGAGCGATTTCGAGGGCGAAATCTAATTCAAGTGGGGGAAAATTGTAACATCCGGATTTCCAGGGACATTATTGTGGATGTTAATCTTGAGATTGAAAGAGGGACTCGACGAGTTGAGGGACCAACTCCCCAAGTCGAGTCGAGTTGATCGCGTGGATTTAATGAGTGGACTCGACGATTCAGAGGAGGGACTCTCTGAGTAGGTACTGGGTAGAGAAACCCTTATTTTCTGGGTTTGTGACCTATTTAAAGGCTCATATGGCCTTCATTTGCGGCCACACTTTCCCTTGAGAGCCTGAGAGAAACCCTTAAACCGTTCTAACCTTAAGCGAGTGTGTGATCATTTTGGGCAATCTTGGTGCATTTCTATGAATAAGGATGAAGAACTTCATGATGGGAAACAAAGGAAGGCAGTGGATCTATGGTATTTAGTGTTTCAGCTACTAAAAGAAGGTACAAAGTCCTCATCTTGCTCGTTACTTGTGCTAGATCTCATTTTGGGAGTTTTAGGGCTTTGCTTCCATCCTTTTAAATCTATGAGCTGAATAAGACATGGTTTGAGGTTAGAAACCTTGTCTAGACCTCCTAAGGTCCTTAGAGTCTGGGTATCCCAGCTTTAGTCGTTAAAATAAGGGTTGATGAGCTAAATCCTTCATGAATGGTATATATTAGCATTTTGGAGCAATAACCTCATCTATGAACGTAAAAATCGAAGCTTTGCATGATTATTGAGCCTCAGGATGATACATCTAATGTTTGGAGTGATAGATCTGATTGAAATCGTCTGAACGAACATTGGTCTGAATGAACTCGCCGATTCGTTGAGCCGACTCTACGAGTTGGTTAGGGTTTGTCCCGAAGAGCTGAATCATGCGATAGCTCGATGACTTGGGGGTCAACTTGATGAGCTGAGCTGGAGTGTCACGAGACTTCTGAGGAAAATAAGTAAACTCGACGAGTCGCAATGGTGCACTCGGCGAGTCGGGTCAAACATAGACTATTGACTTGAGTTTGACTTTTGTTGACTTTGGGGCTTTCGTCAACATGTGTAGTAGAGACCATGGAGGGATAAAATGGTGTTTTATCCACTTCAAATCGTGAAAGAGAGGAAGAATAGCCTTCGGTCATTAGATTTGTGATTAGAGTATCACTTAGAGATATTCATCCCTTCTGTTAGGCGGAGGCTAGTTCGAGATTCGGGAGCGAGGTCTTTACTTGCTGCTTGGCAAGTGAGTCTTCTCACTTTACATTACCTTGAGTGGTAGTTATGTGTGATTGTAAGGTTTTATGTGCTTACATTGAGCATTATGTTATCCTGTTGTATGTGGTATTCTATGCATTATGTCTTTGTGATTTATGTAATGCGAAGTTTATAGACCGGATCGAAGGGTCCAACGATCCATGAGGCCAGAAGGCTCACAACCAGACCGGACCGGAGAGTCCAACTAGCTAGACCGGACCGGAAGGTCCAACAAGCTATGGGGTTGCAGGGTCCCGCTAAGACACATTGACCGGAGGGTCTTACAGAGTATATCCTCGAGTGGGGAATTGTTGTACGTGGTATTTTGGCGAACTCAATAAGCTTTGTGCTTACAGTGTATGTGTTATGCGTTTCAGGTTTCTCAGGATCGCGGGACGACACTGACTTGATTGTACATGCCAGAGAAATCGTTATGAGGATCCTGGATTATAAATGGAGTTGTGTTTGGTAATTTGAATAAACGAGATTTTTATACAATATGTTATGAAAAGTATGCGATTTTTAAATTAAAAGTTTTTTTGAAAATTTACGGTGTTACAAAATAAACCTAACTCTGAAGTTGATTTACCTATCAATAACTTCCCAACCTCGACTATATATATCAATCTATACGACGAGCTGACAAATTCTTCAACAATCGATACTCAACCTGAGCGACCCAAACACCTCTTGATTTATTCATAGGCATTCTCGAAAGGAACCACTCGCTATAATTTTTGGGTTTTGAGCAATCTAACACTCCTAAGGTGTTCATGCAACCCTAAAACCTTGGATCTATGTTTTACTAAGAATATATGCAACTTTGTTTTTCCAAGGTTCATACCATATCTAGCATGGCATGGGGAACATTAAACATAATGGCTAGAAGGATTACATACCTTTCAATTTCTGAGTTGATTCCTTGGAGTTTGAGAGCCTAGCACCAATAATGCGAGTGCCTCAAATGTAAATCACAAATCACCACAAACCTGGAAAAACCTTATAAGAGTGTATGTAGCTTATAGAAACTGGCCACAACTGCTAACACACACAACTAGTGCCATTTCAAGCATGACAAGCTCCTTTATATAGTGTAGAGGATTAGGGTTACATCCATGTAAACCCTAACACCCATGACTCTTCCTTTCCAAGTATCCATGGGTTAAAAGCTCCATGGACTATCCATGGACTCCCATGCATGCTAAGCCCATTCCAGATGAGTATTAGCCCACACTTATATAAATACAAGATCCCATATTTAATTAGTCACCTTTTTTTTATCACCAAATTAATTCTAAATTAATTTATGATCAATACTAATTAAATAATATGATTTCATATGAATAATTATAAGTTATAATATATTAACAAATTATATACATACATTTCTCAAAAGGTTTAACCATAAATATTTCGGGTGAAGTGCAACCCAAATGGACCATGTCGGGTCGGGTCAAGTATATACCAAATAAAGTTATGGACTTAGACACCTTATCCAACAGTCTCTTACTTGGATAAGTCTAATAACTATATTTTCCTATATTACTTCAGGAAGCAACCGACAATCGTAGCTCTCAAAACCCTGTTGAACTATGAAGTGCCATTTTAGATAAGTGATCATATAATCCTCTATTCTAGATATTAGCCGGAAAAATACATGGAATAATGTCGTACTTATTGTCCAGATGTTTGTTTCTCGATTTCCTATTTGTTTGACATAGAACTTAATTGAACACATCAACTTAGTTCTGACTGGGCACGGTACATGGGTCAACACAAAATCATCGAGGGCCTAGATATCGCTTCAAATCCAAGAAGGAATAGATAAACTTCGACACATATGCTTGTTCCACTACTTGTTGAATTATACACAAAGGCATGTTTTATAACATCGAGTTACCAATGTGTTTAAGTACAATCAATATATAATCAACTCATAGGCAACAAGTCATATCTCTAGGTTTGAAGACTTATAAGATATTACCGTCTCACGATCACTCGAGATAAATTCCATGAAGTGATGCCAGTGTGCGTGGGTTTATTCCAATACTCATAACTTATGAGCACTCATGAATGTTGTAGCAACCATTGCTATGGCTAAACACCTTTAGTCATCTACAAACCCAATTCATTACGGTCTTAATTCTTACCTACTTCCGACGTATGACCGACTGTGGAAGTTAGAATAAAGTAATTTGTTCTAGAATCAAAACATGCAAAGCTGAAACAGTAGTAAATAATTGACAAAGACAGTAACACCTTACACATAAATAAATACACCTTTTATTCATCATCAACTGTCGATTACATTTTACAAGTTTTAGAAATAGCTATCTAATCTGTAAAACTAATATCAGCCTTCAGACCTACGCGTCTTGCATGCTGTAAGTGCCTAACCCTTGTCAGTCCCTTCGTAAGGGTATCTGTTGGATTCTCTTCTGATGATTCCCTATTTCCCACGAGGAGTCCTTCTTCTATATTGTGTCTTATGAAGTGGTATTTTCTGCCAATGTGTCTGGATCTGCCATGATCTCTCGGTTCCTTGGCTAAGGCAACCGTACTATTGTTGTCACAGAAAATCTCCATAGGCTCCTTAATAGCTGGTACAACTCCAAGGTCTCCGATGAAGTTCTTCAGCCATATCACCTCCTTTTTCTGCTTCACTCTTTTTGATGTACTCTGATTCACAGGTAGAATCGGCTACCATCTTCTGCTTGGAAC
The DNA here is from genome assembly GCF_051521515.1 of Lactuca serriola. NCBI lineage: Eukaryota > Viridiplantae > Streptophyta > Magnoliopsida > Asterales > Asteraceae > Lactuca > Lactuca serriola. Next base: position 82,294,187 of record NC_136409.1, read on the forward strand.
TCTTCCAAGTGATTTCCCCTCCGTTTTGGGAAAAGACCCAACCCGACTAAGAGCGGAAGTTATCCCTATAAGTCTGAAAGCTAGCGTCACTATACCCTACTACTCTTAAGTCATCACTCCCACTAAGCGTAAGAATTCAATCCTTTGTCCTTCGTAGGTACTTGAGAATATTCTTTACCGTAGTCCAATGAGCCTTGTCAGGGTTCCCCTGATATCTTCTGACCATGCTCAATGCAAAGACCACATCAGGACGGGTACAAGTCATAGCATACATGATCGAGCCAACAGAAGAAGCACACGGCAATCGACTAATCTTAGCTATCTCTGCGTTTGTACTCAGGCTCTGTGCCTTGCTCAGTTTGACATTGCTTTGGATCGGTAATTCTCCTTTCTTAAATTTCTACATGTTGAACCTTTTCATCACCTTATCCAAGTAGGTGCTCTGACTAAGTACAATTAGTCATTTACTCCTGTCTCTTAATATCCTTATCCCTAGGATATAGGCAGCCTCTCCAAGGTCCTTCATAGCAAAACACTTCCCAAGCCAGGACTTCACATCCTGCAAAGTTGGGATGTTATTTCCAATGAGCAGAATATCATCCACATACAGCACCAAGAAGCTCAATATACTCCCACTAGCTCTGACATAAACACAAGACTCATCTTCGCTTCTTGAAAAGCCAAACTCTTTGAGTTTGTCATCAAAACAAAGATTCCATCTGCGAGGTGCTTGTTTCAATCCGTAGATGGATTTCTCAAGCTTATACACTCTATTCGGGTGTTCTAACTGACAAAACCCTCTGGCTGACTCATTGAAACATCTTCAGCCAACTTCCCTTTTAGGTAAGCGGTTTTGACATCCATTTGCCATATTTCATAGTCATAAAATGCAGCAATGGGTAACATAACCCTAATAGATTTAATCTTTGTTGCTGGTGAAAAGGTCTCATCATAATCAACTCCCGGAGTTTGAGAAAAACCCTTTGCTACCAGTCGCTCCTTATAGGTGTGTACATTACGATCCATGTCACTCTTCTTCTTGAAGATCCACTTGCACCCAAGTGTCTTACAACCTAGTAGATTGTCAACCAAGTTCCAAACTTGGTTGTCATACATGGATTGTATCTAGCTGTTGTCACACCCCATAACCAAGAACGGCGGAAACGTTCTGGGGCGGAGGACGTCATGTATAGTATCACAACACAGTAAATGTAAATAAGCAAACAACATCATCCATTGCATTAAATAAATAATTTTAATACAAGTGTGTTCTGTACAGTTATAGACACCAAAAATAATGAAACACAAAATAATATGAGATGAGTCTTGAATGCACTCCATCTTCTCAATAGCTGGCCTCGGTACCTGTTTACTGACGACCTGAGAATACAAGTTATTTTGAAAGAGTTTATCAGCATTAAGCTGGTGAGTTCATAAGTATTTTAGTGTCAATGTTTCTTGTAAAAAGTGTTTGAACCTGTCTTAATGTATACGTTTGTAAGAATGTAAACAAATGTTTGAAAGTGTTTGTAAAAGTTTGAATCTCTCAGAAAATCCTATATTTTCTATAAAAGTAACCTTCTACCAAGGCTAAAATGTTTTGTAAATCTGTCTGTTGTAAAAGAGTGTGATTTCCCAAATATAACTATTATTTGTTAAAAATATAGTTTGTACATTAATGCTTAAGTGAGATTATCACTAAAATATGTAATGGGTAAATCATTGTAGTACTGTAGCTTTGTATAATAAGACTACTGTTGTACTAAATACTACTACCTTAAACCGGATTTATATTAAGGTATATCGTGATAAATTGCACCATGCTATCGACTGGTAACAACGACATAATGAATGGTCGTAATAAAAGAAATGACGTTTGGCACCCGCAGACCTGCAGGTCCGCCTGTAGCTAGCAGCAAGGTGTAGGATAGTCAATCCATATAGATCTATACGCAAACTCACGCTCTCCCTCCAAGAGAATTCTGGCTACAACTCGGGCCATGACGTTTAAGGCATGCTCCGACACAGTGGATCACAATTGATATCGTATTCATGTATATGTACTTGTTTCTAGTATATCTGTATATGTATTGTTTCTAGTATATCTGTATATGTATTGTTTCTAGTATATCTGTATATGTATTGTTTCTAGTATATCTGTATATGTATTGTTTCTAGTATATATGTATATGTATTGTTTCTAGTATATCTGTATATGTATTGTTTCTCGTATCTCTGTATATGTATTGATCCTACGTTACCCCGATGGTAACCAGCTAATGATGTACTGATGAGTATGAATATGGAAGTACTTTTATGTCTATACATGTATATATGATATATAAGTAATATGGAAATGACCTTCGGATGGTCACCCGAAATCCCACCAGACCACATCCAAATCGAGAAAAAGGAAATAGGGTGGATGGCATTCCTAAGCCTTTTGAACATTATTTATATATCTATACATATATGGGCATGCAATTGTATATATAAAGCATAAATAAGTTTTTATAAAACATTTTGAAATCATAAATATAATTTCAAGGGAAGATTGACTTGATGTCGATCTATAAATCATTTTGAAGGCATAAGTTGATAAAACAGTTTAAGTATAAGAAGCATTTGATTTGAATCACAGTCTATAAGAAATTTTGGATAGTAAAACAGTTTGTAAAACATTTCAATAGTAAAGCAGTTTGAAAAACAGTTTGAACAGTGGTTCGTAGGGATACTTCGACAGTTGGGAATTTTGGTTAGATAGATAGATTGTTCTATGCTCTTTGGAAAGTGTAAGAGATGATCGGGCAGCCAATTTCCAGGTCAGCATACTTAATCTCGCTTGATTTGAGCAATAGAGGAAAGAGTTTCGAAGGGTCATCCTTGTGTTCTGAGTCATTGGCCATTTCTCTGTGTAGAATTGGGAGATGGAGTATTCCGCGGATTACAAGTGGCACGAGAGAAAGATCGGTTGCAAGATTCCGAGGAAGCAATGCAATATCTAAGTATGATGCCTTGAGTATGAGATCAGTGGTAGAGTCAAGACACTGTGAGACGATGTGACGGTGTACCGGGGTATCTGAGTTTAATGTCCAAAATCTCGAATTACTTTGAGTTTCGAGATGGCAAGTGGTGTATCAAGTGTCTACGGTTCCAGTGGGAGCCCTTGGGCCAATTAGCATCAAGCGAGATTATTCAAGAATAAGGAGTGCAGCAGGGAAAGGTGTTTTGTTATGGCAGATGTCGGCAGAAATAGCAATGCATAATTTGGGTAAGTGTGTACACCTCTCTTTGGTTGGTCCGTAGGGCATGAGTTAATGATTGCAGTGTGGCGTCTACCTGAGGATGAAATTGTGAAGTGGTAAGAGCAAGTGTGGTAAGATTGTGGGAAGCTGCAGTCTCAATGAGTTAGTGAAAAAAGGGGTGTGGTAATGCTACGGGGAGCCATAGTACTCAATATTAAGTGAGGGATGTGGTGATGCTATAGGGAGCCGTAGTACTCGCTATTCATTGAGAGGTTGTGGTAACGCTATCGGGAGCCGTAGTACTCACTATCCAGTGAGAGGTTGTGGTGATGCTACGGGGATCCGTTGTACTCACTATTCAGTGAGAGGTCGTTGTGATACTGTGGGGAGCCATAGTACCCACTAGTCAGCGAGAGAATATTGTGATGAAGTACTCTCTAATCATAGCATGACGCATAAGAGTTTTAGGCTTCGGTGGCCCTAATATTTGAGTTTTGGGAGCCTGGTGGTCGAACCATGGGTGAGACTGGGGTCTCCATATTTGTCGGGAGTCGTTATATTCTGAATTGAGTAGTGGTTGTCGCAACCAAAGGGAAGTGGATAAGTGGGGTACGCATGGGTTGCGGGTCATGAGTCATGAGTTGAGTGGTTCATTCGGATGAGTGGTTCCAACTATGGGTCAGACCAAACTCTCGAGTTTGAATTTGGCTCTGGTAATGCGTCGGGTAGGCGAGATGAGATTCCAGATTCGGATATGAGTTCCATGTAGAAGGGTATTGGTTGTCATCTGGCATCATAGACCAGTATAGGTCAGTGCTTGGTTCGGGTGGCACCGCGAGATCCATGGATTCCATATTCGCTTGAGGTAAAGTGAACTTCATGACTGGTGTGTCACAGTTGACCGAGATAAATGTATTTATAAGGATGTCGGTGAGACGTTTTGGTACATGCGATGGGTAACCTTTGGAGATTCAACTGCTGGATCAGGAGATGACCTGGTGCTCAGTCTTGAAAGGGATATTGAGAAGAGAGTTGAGGTTTATGTTTGTTAGATGTCGGGGGACGCTTTTGAACAAGCATGATCATTTTTCGTGCCTAAGGTCAGGGTGTGGAGGGTTCGCTGTTGAGAAGGGTTGTGATTGCAGTACAGTGGATGGATCCCTGGTGTGATGTGATCGTTTCATTCCTTGTTATATGATCTGGACAATTTATCATGTCTGGGACGAGTGATTGGTAGCCAGTTTTGGGCATTGACTTGTTTTTATCGGTCCCCACTAGAGAATCAGAGGGGCAGTGAGTTATCGGGGTTTGTTATTCGAGGAGCAAATAACGTGGTGATATCTTGAGAGGGCGGTCTGGCTTTGTGTCATGCTACTAGAGTTTCAAGATTCTTGAGAGTCAGAAGGGGTAGCGTAGTGGCAGATGGGTCTGTCCTTTTCCAGAGAGGAGTTCTTGTTTTGATTCAGGTGTCCAGAGAGGAAGATAACTTTGTGATATGAGATCCTTTCGATGGTACTGTTCGGTTATAGGATTAGATCTATTTGTTGTTGAGGAGCGATTTCGAGGGCGAAATCTAATTCAAGTGGGGGAAAATTGTAACATCCGGATTTCCAGGGACATTATTGTGGATGTTAATCTTGAGATTGAAAGAGGGACTCGACGAGTTGAGGGACCAACTCCCCAAGTCGAGTCGAGTTGATCGCGTGGATTTAATGAGTGGACTCGACGATTCAGAGGAGGGACTCTCTGAGTAGGTACTGGGTAGAGAAACCCTTATTTTCTGGGTTTGTGACCTATTTAAAGGCTCATATGGCCTTCATTTGCGGCCACACTTTCCCTTGAGAGCCTGAGAGAAACCCTTAAACCGTTCTAACCTTAAGCGAGTGTGTGATCATTTTGGGCAATCTTGGTGCATTTCTATGAATAAGGATGAAGAACTTCATGATGGGAAACAAAGGAAGGCAGTGGATCTATGGTATTTAGTGTTTCAGCTACTAAAAGAAGGTACAAAGTCCTCATCTTGCTCGTTACTTGTGCTAGATCTCATTTTGGGAGTTTTAGGGCTTTGCTTCCATCCTTTTAAATCTATGAGCTGAATAAGACATGGTTTGAGGTTAGAAACGTTGTCTAGACCTCCTAAGGTCCTTAGAGTCTAGGTATCCCAGCTTTAGTCGTTAAAATAAGGGTTGATGAGCTAAATCCTTCATGAATGGTATATATTAGCATTTTGGAGCAATAACCTCATCTATGAACGTAAAAATCGAAGCTTTGCATGATTATTGAGCCTTAGGATGATACATCTAATGTTTGGAGTGATAGATCTGATTGAAATCGTCTGAACGAACATTTGGTCTGAATGAACTCGCCGAGTCGTTGAGCCGACTCTACGAGTTGGTTAGGGTTTGTCCCGAAGAGCTGAATCATGCGATAGCTCGATGACTTGGGGGTCAACTTGATGAGCTGAGCTGGAGTGTCACGAGACTTCTGAGGAAAATAAGTAAACTCGACGAGTCGCAATGGTGCACTCGGCGAGTCGGGTCAAACATAGACTATTGACTTGAGTTTGACTTTTGTTGACTTTGGGGCTTTCGTCAACATGTGTAGTAGAGACCATGGAGGGATAAAATGGTGTTTTATCCACTTCAAATCGTGAAAGAGAGGAAGAATAGCCTTCGGTCATTAGATTTGTGATTAGAGTATCACTTAGAGATATTCATCCCTTCTGTTAGGCGGAGGCTAGTTCGAGATTCGGGAGCGAGGTCTTTACTTGCTGCTTGGCAAGTGAGTCTTCTCACTTTACATTACCTTGAGTGGTAGTTATGTGTGATCGTAAGGTTTTATGTGCTTACATTGAGCATTATGTTATCCTGTTGTATGTGGTATTCTATGCATTATGTCTTTGTGATTTATGTAATGCGAAGTTTATAGACCGGATCGAAGGGTCCAACGATCCATGAGGCCAGAAGGCTCACAACCAGACCGGACCGGAGAGTCCAACTAGCTAGACCGGACCGGAAGGTCCAACAAGCTATGGGGTTGCAGGGTCCCGCTAAGACACATTGACCGGAGGGTCTTACAGAGTATATCCTCGAGTGGGGAATTGTTGTACGTGGTATTTTGGCGAACTCAATAAGATTTGTGCTTACAGTGTATGTGTTATGCGTTTCAGGTTTCTCAGGATCGCGGGAAGACACTGACTTGATTGTACATGCCAGAGAAATCGTTATGAGGATCCTGGATTATAAATGGAGTTGTGTTTGGTAAATTGAATAAACGAGATTTTTATACAATATGTTATGAAAAGTATGCGATTTTTAAATTAAAAGTTTTTTTGAAAATTTACGGTGTTACAAAATAAACCTAACTCTGAAGTTGATTTACCTATCAATAACTTCCCAACCTCGACTATATATATCAATCTATACGACGAGCTGACAAATTCTTCAACAATCGATACTCAACCTGAGCGACCCAAACACCTCTTGATTTATTCATAGGCATTCTCGAAAGGAACCACTCGCTATAATTTTTGGGTTTTGAGCAATCTAACACTCCTAAGGTGTTCATGCAACCCTAAAACCTTGGATCTATGTTTTACTAAGAATATATGCAACTTTGTTTTTCCAAGGTTCATACCATATCTAGCATGGCATGGGGAACATTAAACATAATGGCTAGAAGGATTACATACCTTTCAATTTGTGAGTTGATTCCTTGGAGTTTGAGAGCCTAGCACCAATAATGCGAGTGCCTCAAATGTAAATCACAAATCACCACAAACCTGGAAAAACCTTATAAGAGTGTATGTAGCTTATAGAAACTGGCCACAACTGCTAACACACACAACTAGTGCCATTTCAAGCATGACAAGCTCCTTTATATAGTGTAGAGGATTAGGGTTACATCCATGTAAACCCTAACACCCATGACTCTTCCTTTCCAAGTATCCATGGGTTAAAAGCTCCATGGACTATCCATGGACTCCCATGCATGCTAAGCCCATTCCAGATGAGTATTAGCCCACACTTATATAAATACAAGATCCCATATTTAATTAGTCACCTTTTTTTTATCACCAAATTAATTCTAAATTAATTTATGATCAATACTAATTAAATAATATGATTTCATATGAATAATTATAAGTTATAATATATTAACAAATTATATACATACATTTCTCAAAAGGTTTAACCATAAATATTTCGGGTGAAGTGCAACCCAAATGGACCATGTCGGGTCGGGTCAAGTATATACCAAATAAAGTTATGGACTTAGACACCTTATCCAACAGTCTCTTACTTGGATAAGTCTAATAACTATATTTTCCTATATTACTTCAGGAAGCAACCGACAATCGTAGCTCTCAAAACCCTGTTGAACTATGAAGTGCCATTTTAGATAAGTGATCATATAATCCTCTATTCTAGATATTAGCCGGAAAAATACATGGAATAATGTCGTACTTATTGTCCAGATGTTTGTTTCTCGATTTCCTATTTGTTTGACATAGAACTTAATTGAACACATCAACTTAGTTCTGACTGGGCACGGTACATGGGTCAACACAAAATCATCGAGGGCCTAGATATCGCTTCAAATCCAAGAAGGAATAGATAAACTTCGACACATATGCTTGTTCCACTACTTGTTGAATTATACACAAAGGCATGTTTTATAACATCGAGTTACCAATGTGTTTAAGTACAATCAATATATAATCAACTCATAGGCAACAAGTCATATCTCTAGGTTTGAAGACTTATAAGATATTACCGTCTCACGATCACTCGAGATAAATTCCATGAAGTGATGCCAGTGTGCGTGGGTTTATTCCAATACTCATAACTTATGAGCACTCATGAATGTTGTAGCAACCATTGCTATGGCTAAACACCTTTAGTCATCTACAAACCCAATTCATTACGGTCTTAATTCTTACCTACTTCCGACGTATGACCGACTGTGGAAGTTAGAATAAAGTAATTTGTTCTAGAATCAAAACATGCAAAGCTGAAACAGTAGTAAATAATTGACAAAGACAGTAACACCTTACACATAAATAAATACACCTTTTATTCATCATCAACTGTCGATTACATTTTACAAGTTTTAGAAATAGCTATCTAATCTGTAAAACTAATATCAGCCTTCAGACCTACGCGTCTTGCATGCTGTAAGTGCCTAACCCTTGTCAGTCCCTTCGTAAGGGTATCTGTTGGATTCTCTTCTGATGATTCCCTATTTCCCACGAGGAGTCCTTCTTCTATATTGTGTCTTATGAAGTGGTATTTTCTGCCAATGTGTCTGGATCTGCCATGATCTCTCGGTTCCTTGGCTAAGGCAACCGTACTATTGTTGTCACAGAAAATCTCCATAGGCTCCTTAATAGCTGGTACAACTCCAAGGTCTCCGATGAAGTTCTTCAGCCATATCACCTCCTTTTTCTGCTTCACTCTTTTTGATGTACTCTGATTCACAGGTAGAATCGGCTACCATCTTCTGCTTGGAACTCTTCCAAGTGATTTCCCCTCCGTTTTGGGAAAAGACCCAACCCGACTAAGAGCGGAAGTTATCCCTATAAGTCTGAAAGCTAGCGTCACTATACCCTACTACTCTTAAGTCATCACTCCCACTAAGCGTAAGAATCCAATCCTTTGTCCTTCGTAGGTACTTGAGAATATTCTTTACCGTAGTCCAATGAGCCTTGTCAGGGTTCCCCTGATATCTTCTGACCATGCTCAATGCAAAGACCACATCAGGACGGGTACAAGTCATAGCATACATGATCGAGCCAACAGAAGAAGCACACGGCAATCGACTAATCTTAGCTATCTCTGCGTTTGTACTCAGGCTCTGTGCCTTGCTCAGTTTGACATTGCTTTGGATCGGTAATTCTCCTTTCTTAAATTTCTACATGTTGAACCTTTTCATCACCTTATCCAAGTAGGTGCTCTGACTAAGTACAATTAGTCATTTACTCCTGTCTCTTAATATCCTTATCCCTAGGATATAGGCAGCCTCTCCAAGGTCCTTCATAGCAAAACACTTCCCAAGCCAGGACTTCACATCCTGCAAAGTTGGGATGTTATTTCCAATGAGCAGAATATCATCCACATACAGCACCAAGAAGCTCAATATACTCCCACTAGCTCTGACATAAACACAAGACTCATCTTCGCTTCTTGAAAAGCCAAACTCTTTGAGTTTGTCATCAAAACAAAGATTCCATCTGCGAGGTGCTTGTTTCAATCCGTAGATGGATTTCTCAAGCTTATACACTCTATTCGGGTGTTCTAACTGACAAAACCCTCTGGCTGACTCATTGAAACATCTTCAGCCAACTTCCCTTTTAGGTAAGCGGTTTTGACATCCATTTGCCATATTTCATAGTCATAAAATGCAGCAATGGGTAACATAACCCTAATAGATTTAATCTTTGTTGCTGGTGAAAAGGTCTCATCATAATCAACTCCCGGAGTTTGAGAAAAACCCTTTGCTACCAGTCGCTCCTTATAGGTGTGTACATTACGATCCATGTCACTCTTCTTCTTGCAGATCCACTTGCACCCAAGTGTCTTACAACCTAGTAGATTGTCAACCAAGTTCCAAACTTGGTTGTCATACATGGATTGTATCTAGCTGTTGTCACACCCCATAACCAAGAACGGCGGAAACGTTCTGGGGCGGAGGACGTCATGTATAGTATCACAACACAGTAAATGTAAATAAGCAAACAACATCATCCATTGCATTAAATAAATAATTTTAATACAAGTGTGTTCTGTACAGTTATAGACACCAAAAATAATGAAACACAAAATAATATGAGATGAGTCTTGAATGCACTCCATCTTCTCAATAGCTGGCCTCGGTACCTGTTTACTGACGACCTGAGAATACAAGTTATTTTGAAAGAGTTTATCAGCATTAAGCTGGTGAGTTCATAAGTATTTTAGTGTCAATGTTTCTTGTAAAAAGTGTTTGAACCTGTCTTAATGTATACGTTTGTAAGAATGTAAACAAATGTTTGAAAGTGTTTGTAAAAGTTTGAATCTCTCAGAAAATCCTATATTTTCTATAAAAGTAACCTTCTACCAAGGCTAAAATGTTTTGTAAATCTGTCTGTTGTAAAAGAGTGTGATTTCCCAAATATAACTATTATTTGTTAAAAATATAGTTTGTACATTAATGCTTAAGTGAGATTATCACTAAAATATGTAATGGGTAAATCATTGTAGTACTGTAGCTTTGTATAATAAGACTACTGTTGTACTAAATACTACTACCTTAAACCGGATTTATATTAAGGTATATCGTGATAAATTGCACCATGCTATCGACTGGTAACAACGACATAATGAATGGTCGTAATAAAAGAAATGACGTTTGGCACCCGCAGACCTGCAGGTCCGCCTGTAGCTAGCAGCAAGGTGTAGGATAGTCAATCCATATAGATCTATACGCAAACTCACGCTCTCCCTCCAAGAGAATTCTGGCTACAACTCGGGCCATGACGTTTAAGGCATGCTCCGACACAGTGGATCACAATTGATATCGTATTCATGTATATGTACTTGTTTCTAGTATATCTGTATATGTATTGTTTCTAGTATATCTGTATATGTATTGTTTCTAGTATATCTGTATATGTATTGTTTCTAGTATATCTGTATATGTATTGTTTCTAGTATATATGTATATGTATTGTTTCTAGTATATCTGTATATGTATTGATCCTACGTTACCCCGATGGTAACCAGCTAATGATGTACTGATGAGTATGAATATGGAAGTACTTTTATGTCTATACATGTATATATGATATATAAGTAATATGGAAATGACCTTCGGATGGTCACCCGAAATCCCACCAGACCACATCCGAATCGAGAAAAAGGAAATAGGGTGGATGGCATTCCTAAGCCTTTTGAACATTATTTATATATCTATACATATATGGGCATGCAATTGTATATATAAAGCATAAATAAGTTTTCATAAAACATTTTGAAATCATAAATATAATTTCAAGGGAAGATTGACTTGATGTCGATCTATAAATCATTTTGAAGGCATAAGTTGATAAAACAGTTTAAGTATAAGAAGCATTTGATTTGAATCACAGTCTATAAGAAATTTTGGATAGTAAAACAGTTTGTAAAACATTTCAATAGTAAAGCAGTTTGAAAAACAGTTTGAACAGTGGTTCGTAGGGATACTTCGACAGTTGGGAATTTTGGTTAGATAGATAGATTGTTCTATGCTCTTTGGAAAGTGTAAGAGATGATCGGGCAGCCAATTTCCAGGTCAGCATACTTAATCTCGCTTGATTTGAGCAATAGAGGAAAGAGTTTCGAAGGGTCATCCTTGTGTTCTGAGTCATTGGCCATTTCTCTGTGTAGAATTGGGAGATGGAGTATTCCGCGGATTACAAGTGGCACGAGAGAAAGATCGGTTGCAAGATTCCGAGGAAGCAATGCAATATCTAAGTATGATGCCTTGAGTATGAGATCAGTGGTAGAGTCAAGACACTGTGAGACGATGTGACGGTGTACCGGGGTATCTGAGTTTAATGTCCAAAATCTCGAATTACTTTGAGTTTCGAGATGGCAAGTGGTGTATCAAGTGTCTACGGTTCCGGTGGGAGCCCTTGGGCCAATTAGCATCAAGCGAGATTATTCAAGAATAAGGAGTGCAGCAGGGAAAGGTGTTTTGTTATGGCAGATGTCGGCAGAAATAGCAATGCATAATTTGGGTAAGTGTGTACACCTCTCTTTGGTTGGTCCGTAGGGCATGAGTTAATGATTGCAGTGTGGCGTCTACCTGAGGATGAAATTGTGAAGTGGTAAGAGCAAGTGTGGTAAGATTGTGGGAAGCTGCAGTCTCAATGAGTTAGTGAAAAAAGGGGTGTGGTAATGCTACGGGGAGCCATAGTACTCAATATTAAGTGAGGGATGTGGTGATGCTATAGGGAGCCGTAGTACTCGCTATTCATTGAGAGGTTGTGGTAACGCTATCGGGAGCCGTAGTACTCACTATCCAGTGAGAGGTTGTGGTGATGCTACGGGGATCCGTTGTACTCACTATTCAGTGAGAGGTCGTTGTGATACTGTGGGGAGCCATAGTACCCACTAGTCAGCGAGAGAATATTGTGATGAAGTACTCTCTAATCATAGCATGACGCATAAGAGTTTTAGGCTTCGGTGGCCCTAATATTTGAGTTTTGGGAGCCTGGTGGTCGAACCATGGGTGAGACTGGGGTCTCCATATTTGTCGGGAGTCGTTATATTCTGAATTGAGTAGTGGTTGTCGCAACCAAAGGGAAGTGGATAAGTGGGGTACGCATGGGTTGCGGGTCATGAGTCATGAGTTGAGTGGTTCATTCGGATGAGTGGTTCCAACTATGGGTCAGACCAAACTCTCGAGTTTGAATTTGGCTCTGGTAATGCGTCGGGTAGGCGAGATGAGATTCCAGATTCGGATATGAGTTCCATGTAGAAGGGTATTGGTTGTCATCTGGCATCATAGACCAGTATAGGTCAGTGCTTGGTTCGGGTGGCACCGCGAGATCCATGGATTCCATATTCGCTTGAGGTAAAGTGAACTTCATGACTGGTGTGTCACAGTTGACCGAGATAAATGTATTTATAAGGATGTCGGTGAGACGTTTTGGTACATGCGATGGGTAACCTTTGGAGATTCAACTGCTGGATCAGGAGATGACCTGGTGCTCAGTCTTGAAAGGGATATTGAGAAGAGAGTTGAGGTTTATGTTTGTTAGATGTCGGGGGACGCTTTTGAACAAGCATGATCATTTTTCGTGCCTAAGGTCAGGGTGTGGAGGGTTCGCTGTTGAGAAGGGTTGTGATTGCAGTACAATGGATGGATCCCTGGTGTGATGTGATCGTTTCATTCCTTGTTATATGATCTGGACAATTTATCATGTCTGGGACGAGTGATTGGTAGCCAGTTTTGGGCATTGACTTGTTTTTATCGGTCCCCACTAGAGAATCAGAGGGGCAGTGAGTTATCGGGGTTTGTTATTCGAGGAGCAAATAACTTGGTGATATCTTGAGAGGGCGGTCTGGCTTTGTGTCATGCTACTAGAGTTTCAAGATTCTTGAGAGTCAGAAGGGGTAGCGTAGTGGCAGATGGGTCTGTCCTTTTCCAGAGAGGAGTTCTTGTTTTGATTCAGGTGTCCAGAGAGGAAGATAACTTTGTGATATGAGATCCTTTCGATGGTACTATTCGGTTATAGGATTAGATCTATTTGTTGTTGAGGAGCGATTTCGAGGGCGAAATCTAATTCAAGTGGGGGAAAATTGTAACATCCGGATTTCCAGGGACATTATTGTGGATGTTAATCTTGAGATTGAAAGAGGGACTCGACGAGTTGAGGGACCAACTCCCCAAGTCGAGTCGAGTTGATCGCGTGGATTTAATGAGTGGACTCGACGATTCAGAGGAGGGACTCTCTGAGTAGGTACTGGGTAGAGAAACCCTTATTTTCTGGGTTTGTGACCTATTTAAAGGCTCATATGGCCTTCATTTGCGGCCACACTTTCCCTTGAGAGCCTGAGAGAAACCCTTAAACCGTTCTAACCTTAAGCGAGTGTGTGATCATTTTGGGCAATCTTGGTGCATTTCTATGAATAAGGATGAAGAACTTCATGATGGGAAACAAAGGAAGGCAGTGGATCTATGGTATTTAGTGTTTCAGCTACTAAAAGAAGGTACAAAGTCCTCATCTTGCTCGTTACTTGTGCTAGATCTCATTTTGGGAGTTTTAGGGCTTTGCTTCCATCCTTTTAAATCTATGAGCTGAATAAGACATGGTTTGAGGTTAGAAACCTTGTCTAGACCTCCTAAGGTCCTTAGAGTCTAGGTATCCCAGCTTTAGTCGTTAAAATAAGGGTTGATGAGCTAAATCCTTCATGAATGGTATATATTAGCATTTTGGAGCAATAACCTCATCTATGAACGTAAAAATCGAAGCTTTGCATGATTATTGAGCCTTAGGATGATACATCTAATGTTTGGAGTGATAGATCTGATTGAAATCGTCTGAACGAACATTTGGTCTGAATGAACTCGCCGAGTCGTTGAGCCGACTCTACGAGTTGGTTAGGGTTTGTCCCGAAGAGCTGAATCATGCGATAGCTCGATGACTTGGGGGTCAACTTGATGAGCTGAGCTGGAGTGTCACGAGACTTCTGAGGAAAATAAGTAAACTCGACGAGTCGCAATGGTGCACTCGGCGAGTCGGGTCAAACATAGACTATTGACTTGAGTTTGACTTTTGTTGACTTTGGGGCTTTCGTCAACATGTGTAGTAGAGACCATGGAGGGATAAAATGGTGTTTTATCCACTTCAAATCGTGAAAGATAGGAAGAATAGCCTTCGGTCATTAGATTTGTGATTAGAGTATCACTTAGAGATATTCATCCCTTCTGTTAGGCGGAGGCTAGTTCGAGATTCGGGAGCGAGGTCTTTACTTGCTGCTTGGCAAGTGAGTCTTCTCACTTTACATTACCTTGAGTGGTAGTTATGTGTGATCGTAAGGTTTTATGTGCTTACATTGAGCATTATGTTATCCTGTTGTATGTGGTATTCTATGCATTATGTCTTTGTGATTTATGTAATGCGAAGTTTATAGACCGGATCGAAGGGTCCAACGATCCATGAGGCCAGAAGGCTCACAACCAGACCGGACCGGAGAGTCCAACTAGCTAGACCGGACCGGAAGGTCCAACAAGCTATGGGGTTGCAGGGTCCCGCTAAGACACATTGACCGGAGGGTCTTACAGAGTATATCCTCGAGTGGGGAATTGTTGTACGTGGTATTTTGGCGAACTCAATAAGATTTGTGCTTACAGTGTATGTGTTATGCGTTTCAGGTTTCTCAGGATCGCGGGACGACACTGACTTCATTGTACATGCCAGAGAAATCGTTATGAGGATCCTGGATTATAAATGGAGTTGTGTTTGGTAAATTGAATAAACGAGATTTTTATACAATATGTTATGAAAAGTATGCGATTTTTAAATTAAAAGTTTTTTTGAAAATTTACGGTGTTACAAAATAAACCTAACTCTGAAGTTGATTTACCTATCAATAACTTCCCAACCTCGACTATATATATCAATCTATACGACGAGCTGACAAATTCTTCAACAATCGATACTCAACCTGAGCGACCCAAACACCTCTTGATTTATTCATAGGCATTCTCGAAAGGAACCACTCGCTATAATTTTTGGGTTTTGAGCAATCTAACACTCCTAAGGTGTTCATGCAACCCTAAAACCTTGGATCTATGTTTTACTAAGAATATATGCAACTTTGTTTTTCCAAGGTTCATACCATATCTAGCATGGCATGGGGAACATTAAACATAATGGCTAGAAGGATTACATACCTTTCAATTTGTGAGTTGATTCCTTGGAGTTTGAGAGCCTAGCACCAATAATGCGAGTGCCTCAAATGTAAATCACAAATCACCACAAACCTGGAAAAACCTTATAAGAGTGTATGTAGCTTATAGAAACTGGCCACAACTGCTAACACACACAACTAGTGCCATTTCAAGCATGACAAGCTCCTTTATATAGTGTAGAGGATTAGGGTTACATCCATGTAAACCCTAACACCCATGACTCTTCCTTTCCAAGTATCCATGGGTTAAAAGCTCCATGGACTATCCATGGACTCCCATGCATGCTAAGCCCATTCCAGATGAGTATTAGCCCACACTTATATAAATACAAGATCCCATATTTAATTAGTCACCTTTTTTTTATCACCAAATTAATTCTAAATTAATTTATGATCAATACTAATTAAATAATATGATTTCATATGAATAATTATAAGTTATAATATATTAACAAATTATATACATACATTTCTCAAAAGGTTTAACCATAAATATTTCGGGTGAAGTGCAACCCAAATGGACCATGTCGGGTCGGGTCAAGTATATACCAAATAAAGTTATGGACTTAGACACCTTATCCAACAGTCTCTTACTTGGATAAGTCTAATAACTATATTTTCCTATATTACTTCAGGAAGCAACCGACAATCGTAGCTCTCAAAACCCTGTTGAACTATGAAGTGCCATTTTAGATAAGTGATCATATAATCCTCTATTCTAGATATTAGCCGGAAAAATACATGGAATAATGTCGTACTTATTGTCCAGATGTTTGTTTCTCGATTTCCTATTTGTTTGACATAGAACTTAATTGAACACATCAACTTAGTTCTGACTGGGCACGGTACATGGGTCAACACAAAATCATCGAGGGCCTAGATATCGCTTCAAATCCAAGAAGGAATAGATAAACTTCGACACATATGCTTGTTCCACTACTTGTTGAATTATACACAAAGGCATGTTTTATAACATCGAGTTACCAATGTGTTTAAGTACAATCAATATATAATCAACTCATAGGCAACAAGTCATATCTCTAGGTTTGAAGACTTATAAGATATTACCGTCTCACGATCACTCGAGATAAATTCCATGAAGTGATGCCAGTGTGCGTGGGTTTATTCCAATACTCATAACTTATGAGCACTCATGAATGTTGTAGCAACCATTGCTATGGCTAAACACCTTTAGTCATCTACAAACCCAATTCATTACGGTCTTAATTCTTACCTACTTCCGACGTATGACCGACTGTGGAAGTTAGAATAAAGTAATTTGTTCTAGAATCAAAACATGCAAAGCTGAAACAGTAGTAAATAATTGACAAAGACAGTAACACCTTACACATAAATAAATACACCTTTTATTCATCATCAACTGTCGATTACATTTTACAAGTTTTAGAAATAGCTATCTAATCTGTAAAACTAATATCAGCCTTCAGACCTACGCGTCTTGCATGCTGTAAGTGCCTAACCCTTGTCAGTCCCTTCGTAAGGGTATCTGTTGGATTCTCTTCTGATGATTCCCTATTTCCCACGAGGAGTCCTTCTTCTATATTGTGTCTTATGAAGTGGTATTTTCTGCCAATGTGTCTGGATCTGCCATGATCTCTCGGTTCCTTGGCTAAGGCAACCGTACTATTGTTGTCACAGAAAATCTCCATAGGCTCCTTAATAGCTGGTACAACTCCAAGGTCTCCGATGAAGTTCTTCAGCCATATCAGCTCCTTTTTCTGCTTCACTCGTTGTGATGTACTCTGATTCACAGGTAGAATCGGCTACCATCTTCTGCTTGGAACTCTTCCAAGTGATTTCCCCTCCGTTTTGGGAAAAGACCCAACCCGACTAAGAGCGGAAGTTATCCCTATAAGTCTGAAAGCTAGCGTCACTATACCCTACTACTCTTAAGTCATCACTCCCACTAAGCGTAAGAATCCAATCCTTTGTCCTTCGTAGGTACTTGAGAATATTCTTTACCGTAGTCCAATGAGCCTTGTCAGGGTTCCCCTGATATCTTCTGACCATGCTCAATGCAAAGACCACATCAGGGCGGGTACAAGTCATAGCATACATGATCGAGCCAACAGAAGAAGCACACGGCAATCGACTAATCTTAGCTATCTCTGCGTTTGTACTCAGGCTCTGTGCCTTGCTCAGTTTGACATTGCTTTGGATCGGTAATTCTCCTTTCTTAAATTTCTACATGTTGAACCTTTTCATCACCTTATCCAAGTAGGTGCTCTGACTAAGTACAATTAGTCATTTACTCCTGTCTCTTAATATCCTTATCCCTAGGATATAGGCAGCCTCTCCAAGGTCCTTCATAGCAAAACACTTCCCAAGCCAGGACTTCACATCCTGCAAAGTTGGGATGTTATTTCCAATGAGCAGAATATCATCCACATACAGCACCAAGAAGCTCAATATACTCCCACTAGCTCTGACATAAACACAACACTCATCTTCGCTTCTTGAAAAGCCAAACTCTTTGAGTTTGTCATCAAAACAAAGATTCCATCTGCGAGGTGCTTGTTTCAATCCGTAGATGGATTTCTCAAGCTTATACACTCTATTCGGGTGTTCTAACTGACAAAACCCTCTGGCTGACTCATTGAAACATCTTCAGCCAACTTCCCTTTTAGGTAAGCGGTTTTGACATCCATTTGCCATATTTCATAGTCATAAAATGCAGCAATGGGTAACATAACCCTAATAGATTTAATCTTTGTTGCTGGTGAAAAGGTCTCATCATAATCAACTCCCGGAGTTTGAGAAAAACCCTTTGCTACCAGTCGCTCCTTATAGGTGTGTACATTACGATCCATGTCACTCTTCTTCTTGAAGATCCACTTGCACCCAAGTGTCTTACAACCTAGTAGATTGTCAACCAAGTTCCAAACTTGGTTGTCATACATGGATTGTATCTAGCTGTTGTCACACCCCATAACCAAGAACGGCGGAAACGTTCTGGGGCGGAGGACGTCATGTATAGTATCACAACACAGTAAATGTAAATAAGCAAACAACATCATCCATTGCATTAAATAAATAATTTTAATACAAGTGTGTTCTGTACAGTTATAGACACCAAAAATAATGAAACACAAAATAATATGAGATGAGTCTTGAATGCACTCCATCTTCTCAATAGCTGGCCTGGGTACCTGTTTACTGACGACCTGAGAATACAAGTTATTTTGAAAGAGTTTATCAGCATTAAGCTGGTGAGTTCATAAGTATTTTAGTGTCAATGTTTCTTGTAAAAAGTGTTTGAACCTGTCTTAATGTATACGTTTGTAAGAATGTAAACAAATGTTTGAAAGTGTTTGTAAAAGTTTGAATCTCTCAGAAAATCCTATATTTTCTATAAAAGTAACCTTCTACCAAGGCTAAAATGTTTTGTAAATCTGTCTGTTGTAAAAGAGTGTGATTTCCCAAATATAACTATTATTTGTTAAAAATATAGTTTGTACATTAATGCTTAAGTGAGATTATCACTAAAATATGTAATGGGTAAATCATTGTAGTACTGTAGCTTTGTATAATAAGACTACTGTTGTACTAAATACTACTACCTTAAACCGGATTTATATTAAGGTATATCGTGATAAATTGCACCATGCTATCGACTGGTAACAACGACATAATGAATGGTCGTAATAAAAGAAATGACGTTTGGCACCCGCAGACCTGCAGGTCCGCCTGTAGCTAGCAGCAAGGTGTAGGATAGTCAATCCATATAGATCTATACGCAAACTCACGCTCTCCCTCCAAGAGAATTCTGGCTACAACTCGGGCCATGACGTTTAAGGCATGCTCCGACACAGTGGATCACAATTGATATCGTATTCATGTATATGTACTTGTTTCTAGTATATCTGTATATGTATTGTTTCTAGTATATCTGTATATGTATTGTTTCTAGTATATATGTATATGTATTGTTTCTAGTATATCTGTATATGTATTGTTTCTAGTATATATGTATATGTATTGTTTCTAGTATATCTGTATATGTATTGTTTCTCGTATCTCTGTATATGTATTGATCCTACGTTACCCCGATGGTAACCAGCTAATGATGTACTGATGAGTATGAATATGGAAGTACTTTTATGTCTATACATGTATATATGATATATAAGTAATATGGAAATGACCTTCGGATGGTCACCCGAAATCCCACCAGACCACATCCAAATCGAGAAAAAGGAAATAGGGTGGATGGCATTCCTAAGCCTTTTGAACATTATTTATATATCTATACATATATGGGCATGCAATTGTATATATAAAGCATAAATAAGTTTTTATAAAACATTTTGAAATCATAAATATAATTTCAAGGGAAGATTGACTTGATGTCGATCTATAAATCATTTTGAAGGCATAAGTTGATAAAACAGTTTAAGTATAAGAAGCATTTGATTTGAATCACAGTCTATAAGAAATTTTGGATAGTAAAACAGTTTGTAAAACATTTCAATAGTAAAGCAGTTTGAAAAACAGTTTGAACAGTGGTTCGTAGGGATACTTCGACAGTTGGGAATTTTGGTTAGATAGATAGATTGTTCTATGCTCTTTGGAAAGTGTAAGAGATGATCGGGCAGCCAATTTCCAGGTCAGCATACTTAATCTCGCTTGATTTGAGCAATAGAGGAAAGAGTTTCGAAGGGTCATCCTTGTGTTCTGAGTCATTGGCCATTTCTCTGTGTAGAATTGGGAGATGGAGTATTCCGCGGATTACAAGTGGCACGAGAGAAAGATCGGTTGCAAGATTCCGAGGAAGCAATGCAATATCTAAGTATGATGCCTTGAGTATGAGATCAGTGGTAGAGTCAAGACACTATGAGACGATGTGACGGTGTACCGGGGTATCTGAGTTTAATGTCCAAAATCTCGAATTACTTTGAGTTTCGAGATGGCAAGTGGTGTATCAAGTGTCTACGGTTCCAGTGGGAGCCCTTGGGCCAATTAGCATCAAGCGAGATTATTCAAGAATAAGGAGTGCAGCAGGGAAAGGTGTTTTGTTATGGCAGATGTCGGCAGAAATAGCAATGCATAATTTGGGTAAGTGTGTACACCTCTCTTTGGTTGGTCCGTAGGGCATGAGTTAATGATTGCAGTGTGGCGTCTACCTGAGGATGAAATTGTGAAGTGGTAAGAGCAAGTGTGGTAAGATTGTGGGAAGCTGCAGTCTCAATGAGTTAGTGAAAAAAGGGGTGTGGTAATGCTACGGGGAGCCATAGTACTCAATATTAAGTGAGGGATGTGGTGATGCTATAGGGAGCCGTAGTACTCGCTATTCATTGAGAGGTTGTGGTAACGCTATCGGGAGCCGTAGTACTCACTATCCAGTGAGAGGTTGTGGTGATGCTACGGGGATCCGTTGTACTCACTATTCAGTGAGAGGTCGTTGTGATACTGTGGGGAGCCATAGTACCCACTAGTCAGCGAGAGAATATTGTGATGAAGTACTCTCTAATCATAGCATGACGCATAATAGTTTTAGGCTTCGGTGGCCCTAATATTTGAGTTTTGGGAGCCTGGTGGTCGAACCATGGGTGAGACTGGGGTCTCCATATTTGTCGGGAGTCGTTATATTCTGAATTGAGTAGTGGTTGTCGCAACCAAAGGGAAGTGGATAAGTGGGGTACGCATGGGTTGCGGGTCATGAGTCATGAGTTGAGTGGTTCATTCGGATGAGTGGTTCCAACTATGGGTCAGACCAAACTCTCGAGTTTGAATTTGGCTCTGGTAATGCGTCGGGTAGGCGAGATGAGATTCCAGATTCGGATATGAGTTCCATGTAGAAGGGTATTGGTTGTCATCTGGCATCATAGACCAGTATAGGTCAGTGCTTGGTTCGGGTGGCACCGCGAGATCCATGGATTCCATATTCGCTTGAGGTAAAGTGAACTTCATGACTGGTGTGTCACAGTTGACCGAGATAAATGTATTTATAAGGATGTCGGTGAGACGTTTTGGTACATGCGATGGGTAACCTTTGGAGATTCAACTGCTGGATCAGGAGATGACCTGGTGCTCAGTCTTGAAAGGGATATTGAGAAGAGAGTTGAGGTTTATGTTTGTTAGATGTCGGGGGACGCTTTTGAACAAGCATGATCATTTTTCGTGCCTAAGGTCAGGGTGTGGAGGGTTCGCTGTTGAGAAGGGTTGTGATTGCAGTACAGTGGATGGATCCCTGGTGTGATGTGATCGTTTCATTCCTTGTTATATGATCTGGACAATTTATCATGTCTGGGACGAGTGATTGGTAGCCAGTTTTGGGCATTGACTTGTTTTTATCGGTCCCCACTAGAGAATCAGAGGGGCAGTGAGTTATCGGGGTTTGTTATTCGAGGAGCAAATAACGTGGTGATATCTTGAGAGGGCGGTCTGGCTTTGTGTCATGCTACTAGAGTTTCAAGATTCTTGAGAGTCAGAAGGGGTAGCGTAGTGGCAGATGGGTCTGTCCTTTTCCAGAGAGGAGTTCTTGTTTTGATTCAGGTGTCCAGAGAGGAAGATAACTTTGTGATATGAGATCCTTTCGATGGTACTGTTCGGTTATAGGATTAGATCTATTTGTTGTTGAGGAGCGATTTCGAGGGCGAAATCTAATTCAAGTGGGGGAAAATTGTAACATCCGGATTTCCAGGGACATTATTGTGGATGTTAATCTTGAGATTGAAAGAGGGACTCGACGAGTTGAGGGACCAACTCCCCAAGTCGAGTCGAGTTGATCGCGTGGATTTAATGAGTGGACTCGACGATTCAGAGGAGGGACTCTCTGAGTAGGTAATGGGTAGAGAAACCCTTATTTTCTGGGTTTGTGACCTATTTAAAGGCTCATATGGCCTTCATTTGCGGCCACACTTTCCCTTGAGAGCCTGAGAGAAACCCTTAAACCGTTCTAACCTTAAGCGAGTGTGTGATCATTTTGGGCAATCTTGGTGCATTTCTATGAATAAGGATGAAGAACTTCATGATGGGAAACAAAGGAAGGCAGTGGATCTATGGTATTTAGTGTTTCAGCTACTAAAAGAAGGTACAAAGTCCTCATCTTGCTCGTTACTTGTGCTAGATCTCATTTTGGGAGTTTTAGGGCTTTGCTTCCATCCTTTTAAATCTATGAGCTGAATAAGACATGGTTTGAGGTTAGAAACCTTGTCTAGACCTCCTAAGGTCCTTAGAGTCTAGGTATCCCAGCTTTAGTCGTTAAAATAAGGGTTGATGAGCTAAATCCTTCATGAATGGTATATATTAGCATTTTGGAGCAATAACCTCATCTATGAACGTAAAAATCGAAGCTTTGCATGATTATTGAGCCTTAGGATGATACATCTAATGTTTGGAGTGATAGATCTGATTGAAATCGTCTGAACGAACATTTGGTCTGAATGAACTCGCCGAGTCGTTGAGCCGACTCTACGAGTTGGTTAGGGTTTGTCCCGAAGAGCTGAATCATGCGATAGCTCGATGACTTGGGGGTCAACTTGATGAGCTGAGCTGGAGTGTCACGAGACTTCTGAGGAAAATAAGTAAACTCGACGAGTCGCAATGGTGCACTCGGCGAGTCGGGTCAAACATAGACTATTGACTTGAGTTTGACTTTTGTTGACTTTGGGGCTTTCGTCAACATGTGTAGTAGAGACCATGGAGGGATAAAATGGTGTTTTATCCACTTCAAATCGTGAAAGAGAGGAAGAATAGCCTTCGGTCATTAGATTTGTGATTAGAGTATCACTTAGAGATATTCATCCCTTCTGTTAGGCGGAGGCTAGTTCGAGATTCGGGAGCGAGGTCTTTACTTGCTGCTTGGCAAGTGAGTCTTCTCACTTTACATTACCTTGAGTGGTAGTTATGTGTGATCGTAAGGTTTTATGTGCTTACATTGAGCATTATGTTATCCTGTTGTATGTGGTATTCTATGCATTATGTCTTTGTGATTTATGTAATGCGAAGTTTATAGACCGGATCGAAGGGTCCAACGATCCATGAGGCCAGAAGGCTCACAACCAGACCGGACCGGAGAGTCCAACTAGCTAGACCGGACCGGAAGGTCCAACAAGCTATGGGGTTGCAGGGTCCCGCTAAGACACATTGACCGGAGGGTCTTACAGAGTATATCCTCGAGTGGGGAATTGTTGTACGTGGTATTTTGGCGAACTCAATAAGCTTTGTGCTTACAGTGTATGTGTTATGCGTTTCAGGTTTCTCAGGATCGCGGGACGACACTGACTTGATTGTACATGCCAGAGAAATCGTTATGAGGATCCTGGATTATAAATGGAGTTGTGTTTGGTAAATTGAATAAACGAGATTTTTATACAATATGTTATGAAAAGTATGCGATTTTTAAATTAAAAGTTTTTTTGAAAATTTACGGTGTTACAAAATAAACCTAACTCTGAAGTTGATTTACCTATCAATAACTTCCCAACCTCGACTATATATATCAATCTATACGACGAGCTGACAAATTCTTCAACAATCGATACTCAACCTGAGCGACCCAAACACCTCTTGATTTATTCATAGGCATTCTCGAAAGGAACCACTCGCTATAATTTTTGGGTTTTGAGCAATCTAACACTCCTAAGGTGTTCATGCAACCCTAAAACCTTGGATCTATGTTTTACTAAGAATATATGCAACTTTGTTTTTCCAAGGTTCATACCATATCTAGCATGGCATGGGGAACATTAAACATAATGGCTAGAAGGATTACATACCTTTCAATTTGTGAGTTGATTCCTTGGAGTTTGAGAGCCTAGCACCAATAATGCGAGTGCCTCAAATGTAAATCACAAATCACCACAAACCTGGAAAAACCTTATAAGAGTGTATGTAGCTTATAGAAACTGGCCACAACTGCTAACACACACAACTAGTGCCATTTCAAGCATGACAAGCTCCTTTATATAGTGTAGAGGATTAGGGTTACATCCATGTAAACCCTAACACCCATGACTCTTCCTTTCCAAGTATCCATGGGTTAAAAGCTCCATGGACTATCCATGGACTCCCATGCATGCTAAGCCCATTCCAGATGAGTATTAGCCCACACTTATATAAATACAAGATCCCATATTTAATTAGTCACCTTTTTTTTATCACCAAATTAATTCTAAATTAATTTATGATCAATACTAATTAAATAATATGATTTCATATGAATAATTATAAGTTATAATATATTAACAAATTATATACATACATTTCTCAAAAGGTTTAACCATAAATTTTCGGGTGAAGTGCAACCCAAATGGACCATGTCGGGTCGGGTCAAGTATATACCAAATAAAGTTATGGACTTAGACACCTTATCCAACAGTCTCTTACTTGGATAAGTCTAATAACTATATTTTCCTATATTACTTCAGGAAGCAACCGACAATCGTAGCTCTCAAAACCCTGTTGAACTATGAAGTGCCATTTTAGATAAGTGATCATATAATCCTCTATTCTAGATATTAGCCGGAAAAATACATGGAATAATGTCGTACTTATTGTCCAGATGTTTGTTTCTCGATTTCCTATTTGTTTGACATAGAACTTAATTGAACACATCAACTTAGTTCTGACTGGGCACGGTACATGGGTCAACACAAAATCATCGAGGGCCTAGATATCGCTTCAAATCCAAGAAGGAATAGATAAACTTCGACACATATGCTTGTTCCACTACTTGTTGAATTATACACAAAGGCATGTTTTATAACATCGAGTTACCAATGTGTTTAAGTACAATCAATATATAATCAACTCATAGGCAACAAGTCATATCTCTAGGTTTGAAGACTTATAAGATATTACCGTCTCACGATCACTCGAGATAAATTCCATGAAGTGATGCCAGTGTGCGTGGGTTTATTCCAATACTCATAACTTATGAGCACTCATGAATGTTGTAGCAACCATTGCTATGGCTAAACACCTTTAGTCATCTACAAACCCAATTCATTACGGTCTTAATTCTTACCTACTTCCGACGTATGACCGACTGTGGAAGTTAGAATAAAGTAATTTGTTCTAGAATCAAAACATGCAAAGCTGAAACAGTAGTAAATAATTGACAAAGACAGTAACACCTTACACATAAATAAATACACCTTTTATTCATCATCAACTGTCGATTACATTTTACAAGTTTTAGAAATAGCTATCTAATCTGTAAAACTAATATCAGCCTTCAGACCTACGCGTCTTGCATGCTGTAAGTGCCTAACCCTTGTCAGTCCCTTCGTAAGGGTATCTGTTGGATTCTCTTCTGATGATTCCCTATTTCCCACGAGGAGTCCTTCTTCTATATTGTGTCTTATGAAGTGGTATTTTCTGCCAATGTGTCTGGATCTGCCATGATCTCTCGGTTCCTTGGCTAAGGCAACCGTACTATTGTTGTCACAGAAAATCTCCATAGGCTCCTTAATAGCTGGTACAACTCCAAGGTCTCCGATGAAGTTCTTCAGCCATATCACCTCCTTTTTCTGCTTCACTCGTTGTGATGTACTCTGATTCACAGGTAGAATCGGCTACCATCTTCTGCTTGGAACTCTTCCAAGTGATTTCCCCTCCGTTTTGGGAAAAGACCCAACCCGACTAAGAGCGGAAGTTATCCCTATAAGTCTGAAAGCTAGCGTCACTATACCCTACTACTCTTAAGTCATCACTCCCACTAAGCGTAAGAATCCAATCCTTTGTCCTTCGTAGGTACTTGAGAATATTCTTTACCGTAGTCCAATGAGCCTTGTCAGGGTTCCCCTGATATCTTCTGACCATGCTCAATGCAAAGACCACATCAGGGCGGGTACAAGTCATAGCATACATGATCGAGCCAACAGAAGAAGCACACGGCAATCGACTAATCTTAGCTATCTCTGCGTTTGTACTCAGGCTCTGTGCCTTGCTCAGTTTGACATTGCTTTGGATCGGTAATTCTCCTTTCTTAAATTTCTACATGTTGAACCTTTTCATCACCTTATCCAAGTAGGTGCTCTGACTAAGTACAATTAGTCATTTACTCCTGTCTCTTAATATCCTTATCCCTAGGATATAGGCAGCCTCTCCAAGGTCCTTCATAGCAAAACACTTCCCAAGCCAGGACTTCACATCCTGCAAAGTTGGGATGTTATTTCCAATGAGCAGAATATCATCCACATACAGCACCAAGAAGCTCAATATACTCCCACTAGCTCTGACATAAACACAAGACTCATCTTCGCTTCTTGAAAAGCCAAACTCTTTGAGTTTGTCATCAAAACAAAGATTCCATCTGCGAGGTGCTTGTTTCAATCCGTAGATGGATTTCTCAAGCTTATACACTCTATTCAGGTGTTCTAACTGACAAAACCCTCTGGCTGACTCATTGAAACATCTTCAGCCAACTTCCCTTTTAGGTAAGCGGTTTTGACATCCATTTGCCATATTTCATAGTCATAAAATGCAGCAATGGGTAACATAACCCTAATAGATTTAATCTTTGTTGCTGGTGAAAAGGTCTCATCATAATCAACTCCCGGAGTTTGAGAAAAACCCTTTGCTACCAGTCGCTCCTTATAGGTGTGTACATTACGATCCATGTCACTCTTCTTCTTGAAGATCCACTTGCACCCAAGTGTCTTACAACCTAGTAGATTGTCAACCAAGTTCCAAACTTGGTTGTCATACATGGATTGTATCTAGCTGTTGTCACACCCCATAACCAAGAACGGCGGAAACGTTCTGGGGCGGAGGACGTCATGTATAGTATCACAACACAGTAAATGTAAATAAGCAAACAACATCATCCATTGCATTAAATAAATAATTTTAATACAAGTGTGTTCTGTACAGTTATAGACACCAAAAATAATGAAACACAAAATAATATGAGATGAGTCTTGAATGCACTCCATCTTCTCAATAGCTGGCCTGGGTACCTGTTTACTGACGACCTGAGAATACAAGTTATTTTGAAAGAGTTTATCAGCATTAAGCTGGTGAGTTCATAAGTATTTTAGTGTCAATGTTTCTTGTAAAAAGTGTTTGAACCTGTCTTAATGTATACGTTTGTAAGAATGTAAACAAATGTTTGAAAGTGTTTGTAAAAGTTTGAATCTCTCAGAAAATCCTATATTTTCTATAAAAGTAACCTTCTACCAAGGCTAAAATGTTTTGTAAATCTGTCTGTTGTAAAAGAGTGATTTCCCAAATATAACTATTATTTGTTAAAAATATAGTTTGTACATTAATGCTTAAGTGAGATTATCACTAAAATATGTAATGGGTAAATCATTGTAGTACTGTAGCTTTGTATAATAAGACTACTGTTGTACTAAATACTACTACCTTAAACCGGATTTATATTAAGGTATATCGTGATAAATTGCACCATGCTATCGACTGGTAACAACGACATAATGAATGGTCGTAATAAAAGAAATGACGTTTGGCACCCGCAGACCTGCAGGTCCGCCTGTAGCTAGCAGCAAGGTGTAGGATAGTCAATCCATATAGATCTATACGCAAACTCACGCTCTCCCTCCAAGAGAATTCTGGCTACAACTCGGGCCATGACGTTTAAGGCATGCTCCGACACAGTGGATCACAATTGATATCGTATTCATGTATATGTACTTGTTTCTAGTATATCTGTATATGTATTGTTTCTAGTATATCTGTATATGTATTGTTTCTAGTATATCTGTATATGTATTGTTTCTAGTATATCTGTATATGTATTGTTTCTAGTATATATGTATATGTATTGTTTCTAGTATATCTGTATATGTATTGTTTCTCGTATCTCTGTATATGTATTGATCCTACGTTACCCCGATGGTAACCAGCTAATGATGTACTGATGAGTATGAATATGGAAGTACTTTTATGTCTATACATGTATATATGATATATAAGTAATATGGAAATGACCTTCGGATGGTCACCCGAAATCCCACCAGACCACATCCAAATCGAGAAAAAGGAAATAGGGTGGATGGCATTCCTAAGCCTTTTGAACATTATTTATATATCTATACATATATGGGCATGCAATTGTATATATAAAGCATAAATAAGTTTTCATAAAACATTTTGAAATCATAAATATAATTTCAAGGGAAGATTGACTTGATGTCGATCTATAAATCATTTTGAAGGCATAAGTTGATAAAACAGTTTAAGTATAAGAAGCATTTGATTTGAATCACAGTCTATAAGAAATTTTGGATAGTAAAACAGTTTGTAAAACATTTCAATAGTAAAGCAGTTTGAAAAACAGTTTGAACAGTGGTGAAAATCGTTGTTTTCCTAGTTATTAATCACATGTGATTAAACACAATCACATGTGATTGAAGCAATAACTTATAAGTATTAGACTTGTATTCCCCCCCATAAAGTGTTATAAAACATTTAAAATCATTTCAAAGGTTGATTCAAGGGGTATGAACTCACTTGTGGTGAGTCGTTTGAATTGCAGTGTCGGCTACCGTGCTAGGTGACAAACGGAGACTGGTTTACACGCACGAGCCTAGTTATCATATAATAAGCATATATATAACTAATTAGACAAATAATAACTTAATAAATAAGTTTATACACATAGGAAACATGTAAACACTTTTATGAGTGTTTAAGGTCCAAATGGTTGCATCTAAGTTGCTACGGGACAAGGCAAAAGGGTTTGAAACATCAAATAGCCTTGTATAAGAGTTCACCATCCAACAAACCCCACACCTTGGAGTTTACGGCCATAAACTCATGGGTTTATGGCCGTGAACTCCTCAAATGATGGTTTTGGGTGTTTTGTGGTGCTATCTTGCTTCTAGAACACTCATAGCTTTGTTGGAATAACACATGAAGTAGTTTAATGCTCTAGAATACTCCATATGGGAGTTTACGGCCTAAGTTCATTCACCCCAGAGTTTACAGCCGTAAACTCATGGATTTTAATTGTTTTGAGGCTCTTAAACATCAAGGATGGCTTCCATGAATTTATCTAAGGCTAATAGGGACAAGAGGCACACTTTTGTGCCTTCACTTGGAGTTTACGGCCCAAGATGTGTTCCTTGGCCGTAAACTCCTTTCAAGGAGTGGTTTTTATGTGTTCTACTCTCCATTCTAGTCCCAAGGTTTCAAGGTAAATTGTCTAAAGGCTTAAGGTGTGCTTGGAATGATTTTTACCCTTCAAAAATGGGTTTACGGCCCAAGAGGAGTTCTTGGCCATAAACTACTACTAACTTGTGGTTTTGATGAGCTTTTGATGTTCTAAATAAGCACAAGTACTAGTAGTTAAAGTCCTTAAGCATTTGGGGAAGTTTAGGGCACATTATGCCCTTGAAAAGGGGTTTACGGCCCAAGGGAGTTCCTTGGCCGTAAACTACTAGAACTTGTGTTTCTTGGATGCTTTTTGGCCTATAAAGATCATACCCTAACTCCTAAACAAGTCTTCTAACAAGGAATCGGGACTAGGAAGCATTAAAGTTCCATTTTGGAGTTTACTCCCCAAGAACGATCTTGGGCGGTAAACTCCCGGATCTTGTAATCTAATCATGTTATTGATGTTAATAAGCATCTAACATGATTTGAAACACATTTAGTAAAGTAGACTCACAATGTGGGATGAAAACCCGAAGATCCGTCAGAGAGAATATGGCTTTTCTCTATTTGGAATTGTGAATAATGAATTAATTTAATTCAGAAAACTATTTATAGTCCTGGAATATTTTGGCAGAAAATGTTTTTATTCCTGATGTTGGACTGTAACATTATGAAACTTGAAATGCCCAAGTTTCACAAAACCAGGAGTATCCACTCTCCTGATATTATCTAAAACGTAGACCCTAATGTACACAAACTTTTTCGGAAAAGCTTGAAAATCACTGAAACTGAACTAGCTTCTATTGAATAGACGAGGTTCGTACAAATGGAAATCTCGGGTTGTCACAGCTGTCGATAACCTCTTTCCATTTAGCAGCCTCAGGGCCTGCCATGGCTTTTGTGTAGTTGCTAGGTTTATCCAGATTTACCAGTGTACTATCACTGATAAGAGTATCACCTTCCACAGTAATATGGAAACCATATTAATGCTCAGGTGCATTCCAAACTCGTATGGAACGCCTCAGAGGTACAGACTCATCAGTCGAATCAATGTGAGTTTCCTCCTCAGGTTGATTGCTAGGATTTGAGGTTCCTTCACCACTTGACTCTTGAAGTTCTTCAAAGTCAATTTTCCTCCCACTATTTCCTTGGCTCATGAACTCTCTTTCACGAAATACCCCTCTCCTTGCTACAAAGACCACATTCTCATTGGGTCTACAGAAGAGGTAACCAAAGGATTTCTGTGGGTAGCCGATGAAAATACACCTCTCACTTCGAGGTTCGAGCGTATCGTGAGTCTCGCATCTCACAAAAACCTCGCAAACCCCAAATCTTGATGTGGTCCAAGTTGGGAACTTTCCCAGTCCACATGTCATGAGATGTTTTGGAAACCTTCTTTGGAGGGACTAGATTAAGGATATGGGCGGCAGTCTCTAAGGCGTACCCCCAAAAAGAGATTGGTAGCGAAGCTTAACTCATCATAGAGTGAACCATGTCCAACAAGTTCCACTTACGCCTCTCAGCCACACCATTCAACTGTGGTGTCCTGGGAGGTGTCAATTGTGAGACAATCCCACACTCCTTAAGATAGTCGAGGAACTCTGTGCTAAGATACTCACCACCTCAATCAGATCGAAGCATCTTAATGTTCCTGCCCAATTGATTTTCTACTTCCTGTTTAAACTCTTTAAACCTATCAAAAGTTTCTGACTGATGCTTGATTAAGTAGACATAACCATATCTACTATAATCATAAGTAAAATTTAGGGAGTAGCGATTAACATCCCTTGTGGCAGTTTTGAAGGGTCCACATACATCGGTATGTATAAGGTCCAACAAACCCTCACCTCTTTCACAAGAACCAGTGAAGGGTGATTTTGTCATTTTTCCAAGCAAACAAGATTCACAACTATCATCTGAATTTAGGTTAAATGACTCCAAAACTCCATCCTTTTGGAGTTGGCCTATCCATTTTTTGTTTACATGTCCAAGACGACAATGCCACAATGATGCTTTATCCAAGCTGGTAGAAGAATGAATACACAATACATTATTTCCTAGGTTATCTACAACCGAGACAGTTTCATAGACACCATCACAAGGTAATGCTTTAAAATAAAGAACATTATTAAAGAAAGCATTAATACTACCAATTTCATTATCAAAAGAAAAGGTAAACCCCTGTTTGTACAAACTATGAAAGGAAATAATATTCCTCGCCATTTCAGACGAGTAAACACATTTAGTCAAATCTAACTTTAACCCGCTATCTAGCAACAAAGTATAAACTCCAATCGTGGTAACAGGTGTTACCTTCTTGTTCCCCATGATTAAGATTATCTTTCCGTGCTCCACATCCTCACTTCTTCTTAGGCCCTACAAATCACAACATAAGTGAATACCACAACCTGTATCAAGAACCCAAGAATTAGAGTATGGTAAGTTATTAGACAATATAGTGTAAATACCTGCATGGGATGGTTTCACTTTCCCATCCTTGACATCCTGCAAGTACTTTGGGCAGTTTCGCTTCCAGTGCCCCTTGTTCTGGCAATAGAAGCAATTAGCATCCTTAGGGATGGCAGAAGGAGTAACAGAACCACCTTTGGTTCCACTTGACGAGGATCCATCAAGAGACTTTCCCTTGGTACCCTTCGAACAGATCTTCCTCTTCTTCCCTTTGCCTTGCCCGATAGCCAAAACAGAGGTAGTTCTAGGAGTAGGAGTAGTAACAACCGACTTACCTTTAAGACCACTTTCGGCGGTCTTTAGAAGTCCTTGAAGCTTGCTGAGTGTAACTTCCTCCTTGTTCACGTGGTATGTCATGCAGAATTGATCATAACATGAAGGTTAGGAGTGCTAAATGATGTCAATTGCCAACTCCTCAGGGAAGTTCACATTCAATTTCTGCATGTGGTCCGCATACCTTTGCATTTTTTGCGTGTGGCCCGTGATGGGTTCACCATCCTTCATTTGGGTTGTATCATGGAGGAGATGATTTAATATCACTCTTGACGAGCACTCTGATGGTAGCGGTCCATCAAATCTCGGTGCATCTCAAAAGGATAGTAGTCCTCATAGGACTTTTAGAGCTTGGCTGTCATAGTGGACATCATGATGCATACCACTTTTGTAGCATCTCTTTAATGTGCCTCATATGCAGCAACCTCCTCAGGAGTTGCGGTAGGCTCAAGATCCATAAGCTCCTTGTCGAGGACATATTCCTTGTCCTCATAACGAGAGACCATCATGATGTTCCGGATCCAATCCATAAAGTTGGAACCATCGAAGATGACTCTCCCACAAAGGTTTATGAGAGAGAAGTAGCCAGTAGGGTTAGAACCTGAACTATTGTTGGAAGACATCTGAAAAGAAGAAAGCCAAGTTTAGATTAGATATATAGAGTCCTTAATAAAACACCCAAATGTAAGATTAACGCTAGGACCCAACACAAGATATTATAACATAGAACAGGGATGTCGTAATCTAAGCTATAATATATTTGAAGGTAGGTGAATGACGATTCACAAATTTCCACCATGAAAATGAAATGAATTATTAGGTTTAATTGGTTTGAAACTCCTAGATTCTTTTGAGATTCATTGAACTTTTCAATGGCATGTTTCAATCTCGAGTGTGCCCTTTAAGTTTTATGACTGGGATGCCGATGATCACAAAACAAGGTGTGAATAACCATGCAAATCCACTTGCTACCGTTAATATTATCACCTAATTGATGTGTCGGTTACCCACACACGCTCCACCGATCTATCATAAACATTAAGTCCCCCTTTGTTATCCTTACTAGTCCAAGTTAGTGTGTCGGTTAGCCACACACGCTCCACCAACGACTTCGTAAGGTACAAAGTGTGAATTTCATGGGTTAACACCATTTTCACATTTTCCTAAAGTAACTAAGATTGGGAATTCCTAAAACATTTAGTTACTTTATAATAATCATTATACTTTTAATGAAAATTAAAGTCATTGTCCTACTCCTTCAGCTAACGACCCTCCACCGATCAAGGAAGCGGTGGGTGAGAGTGGACAACCATTAAATTGTCATTTTATAGGCAACAACCTTATACCCCCCTTGTAGATCGGCTTCGTGAATGAGGCCTACTAACGGTAAAAGGACTTTATCTTATACATACATACATACATATATATATATATATATATATATATATATATATATATATATAAAGCATTAATCTTATAATAGTATAAGGGTTGAATTTCAACTTTTAAAATCCTAAGGGTTGGAATCTAAAGTGTATGTGTCTTTACAAATTCCAAAACTTGAGGGAAACTTTTGAAACTCTTCAAAACTTTTCATTTCATAACATATGAGTTAAGGGTTCATAAAAGCGAACACTCTTCATTTTTATGTAACTTATGTGTTTAAATGTTCATTAACAGAGGTGACCTTTGGAAATCCATAACTTGAGTACAAATTATGGATTTCATTAAACCACATAATTGATCAAGAATTAATCATTAAACAATTTAGCAAGTAATTCCTATGATCTAACAATATCTCATAAGAACATGAATATCCATATCAAAATTTCAAGAACATATGAACAAATATAAACATGGAATTTTGATATTGGCCATTGTAAATGGATTAGAACAACCATTACACCATCTAAAACAGATTTTAAAACATCAAAACAGTTTAGGGTAATGTTTCTAGTCCATTTCCAGCAACAAAAGTCGAAAAACTGCATTTTGTGCCTCCTACTGGTCGAGTGCACAAACCTACTCGACGAGTAGGATGAATTTGTGCTTGGACTCGTCGACTCCCCCCATGGACTCGGCGAGTCCACTGCCCAGA
The DNA here is from genome assembly GCF_051521515.1 of Lactuca serriola. NCBI lineage: Eukaryota > Viridiplantae > Streptophyta > Magnoliopsida > Asterales > Asteraceae > Lactuca > Lactuca serriola. Next base: position 82,328,800 of record NC_136409.1, read on the forward strand.
CAACTCATTTTTGCGACTTTTCAACAGTTTGCATAAATTATTCAAGAAAACAATCCTAAGCTCCGATACCACTGTTGGGTTTTGAGCAATCTAACACTCCTAAGGTGTTCATGCAACCCTAAAACCTTGGATCTATGTTTTACTAAGAATACATGCACCTTTGTTTTTCCAAGGTTCATAACCTACCTAGCATGGCATGGGGAACATTAAACATAATGGCTAGAAGAATTACATACCTTTCAACTTGTGAGTTGATTCCATGGTGTTTGAGAGCCTAGCACCAATAATGTGAATGCCTCAAATGGAAATCACAAATCACCACAAACTTGGAAAAACCTTATGAGAGTGTATGTAGCTTATAGAAATCGGCCACCACTTCTAACACACACAACTAGTTCCATTTCAAGCATCACAAGCTCCTTTATATAGTGTGGAGGATTAGGGTTACATCCATGTAAACCCTAATACCCATGACTCTTCCTTTCCAAGTATCCATGGGTTAAAAGCTCCATGGACTCCCATGCATGCCAAGCCCATTCCAAATAAGTATTAGCCCACACTTATATAAATACAAGAGCCCATATTTAATTAGTCACCTTATTGATCACCAAATTAATTCTAAATTAATCTATGATCGCTACTAATTAAATTATATGATTTCATATTAATATATTATAACTTATAATATATTAACAAATCATATACATACATTTCTCAAAAGGTTTAACCATAAATAGTTCGGGTGAAGTGCAACCCAAATGGACCATGCCGGGTCGGGTCAATTATATACCAAATAAACTTATGGACTTACACACCTTATCCAACAATAATGAGCTCATTGTCCAACATCTTCCTGCCGTGAAGACAAGTCATGCATTACTTAGCACGTACATCTAATGGCAACTTCCTCTATATCCCCTCCCCCCCCCCCCCCCCCCGCATGTCTTGACCAAATCTTGAACTAAAGTCTCGCATACCCGAACCACAGATCCTTATGACCCATTCTTCTGAAACTATAACATCCTAAATATCACAATAAATTTTTTTAATTTTTAACTTAAAAGAAACCATTGTTTCCAACCAAAACTATATCAAATCAAGTATCAAATAAAACTATCCCCAAGATCCATGTATCATAAATTCTCCCTAAACATATCATCAAAGGATGTATACGATCACGCCTTCGCCTTTCCCTAGTCATCCGAAGTACCTGCAACATAAAACTGAAACTGTAAGCCAACACTTAGTGAGTTCCCCCAAAGTACCACATAGCACAATAAAAAATATATACAACATGCATGTTAGATACACAACCTCCCGATTGGCATACCTGATGGGTTTTGTACAAACAATCCTATGTGTGCATGCAACCCTATATTTGGAACTATGTTTTCACTATTAAATACACAACATTATAAACACATGAAGAACCCTAGCATACTCCTAGTATTTTCGAAATTCACATAGAAAGATAGATCACATACCTCTTGTTGTTATATTGCAATAACAACTCAAATCATTGAACCCTAAGTCTTGAAAGCAAGTACCACAAGTGTAGTACCTCTAATGGCTCACAAACACCACAAGCAAATGGATAGGCAATAGAGAGAGAAGAGAGGAGGTAGAAATGGCTCTAGGAACCCTAGGGATTAAGTGGTACGATTTCTATGGCCTTTGGGGTCTTTATATAGGGTAGAGATTAGGGTTTCAGTCCTTATCCTTATCTAGTTGCTTGCCCACCAAGTAACCATAAGATAAGCCTTGATAACCTTTATCCTTGGACGATTTCAAAGATTCATTATCCCTTGAATTCGTCCAATCTATATCTAGGGTAACCATTGCCCTACATTGCAACTATCATATAATTACAATTCAGCCCCTCTAGTTTAATTAATTACACTTGATCACAAAATTAATTCTTAATTAATTATTGACCAATATTAATTAAACAAATATGATTTCTCCTTTAATATATTATTCTTATAATATATTAATAAATCATAATAACCTCTTTCTCTATTTATTTCTCCAGTCAAGTTTCTTTGGTGAAGGCAACCCAAAAGGACTATGCACAACCGAGTCAAGTACTTACCAAATATGGTTACGCGCTTAGACACTAATCCAACAATCTCCCACTTGGATAAGTCTAGTAACCACAAATGAAAGTACAACTCAATTAGCAATCGTAGCTCTCAAAGACGATGTCAAACTCTGATCTTATCAGTAACCAGTCTTTTAGATAAGGGATCGTATAGTCCTCTGTTTAGATATCATGCGGACAATCTCATGAAACGTGGTCATACTTATTGTCCAGCAGTTTGTTTCTCGATCTCAAATTCATTTGACATAGAACTTAATCAAACACATCAATTCAGTCCTGACCGGGCCTGGCACATAAGCCAAATCAAATCATCAAGGGGCCCTGATATCGCTTTTGCCCTCTTAGGATAAAAGTAATTGATAAACTTCGAATTATATGAATTCACTATTCACTAATCAATTATACACAACAATGCATTTTATGACATCAATTTACTGATGCGGTTTCGCATTATCAATGCACAATTAATTAGTAAACAATAAACCATATATCTTGGTTTTAAGACCATATGATATTATCAACCTGCGATCACTTGTGGTACATTCCATAAAGTGATTCTAGCAAGCACGGGTTTATTCCAATGCTCAGACCTTTTTTTCATATGCACTCATGAATGTTGTAACAAACTTTTGTAATGTCTAATACCTTTCAGACAATCTACACACGAATTCATGACAGTCTTCATTCATACCGACTTCCAACATATGAACGACTATTGACCATTTGAATGATTCGATTATTCTTAATAAACTCAATCATTCTGGAAGTTAAAACATGCAAAGTGAAACGATAGCTAAACAATTAACATAAGACAGAAACCATTAAATAACATTCCTTTATTTCATCATCTAATGTCAATTACATTTAACTATTAAAAGTTTCCAAACTATCTAATCCAAACTAATATCGTCCTTTAGCCCAATGCTCCTAGCGTGCTGCAAGTGCTTAACCCTACTCAGTCCCTTTGTAAGAGGATATGTTGGGATATCCTCTTAACTATGAGGTGTCCTTCTTCTCCTCGATATCTAATAAAGTGATATTTCCGTCGATATGTCGACATCTACATGAACCCTTGGTTCCTTGGTTAAGGCAACCACTCCTTCATTATCGCAGAAAATTTCCATAGGCTCCTTTATGGCAGGTACAACCCCAAGGTCTCCAATGAAGTTCTTCAACCATATCGCCTCCTTTGATGCTTCGCTCGCTGCAATGTACTCGGATTCGTACGTTGAATCAACTATGGTTTCTTGCTTGGAACTTTTCCAAGTCACTGCTCCTCCATTAAGGGTAAAGACCCAGCTCGACTATGAACGATAGTTGTCTCTGTCGGTCTGGAAGTTGGCGTCACTATACCCCCGCACCTTTAAGTCATCACTCCCTCCGAGGACCAATAACCATTCCTTGGTCCTCCGAAGCTACTTAAGGATATTCTTAACCACGGTCCAATGCGCTCTGCCAGGGTTCCCTTGATATCTACTGACCATGCTCAAAGCAAAGGCCACATCAGAGCGAGTACAAGTCATAGCATATATGATTGAGCCAACTGCGAGGCGTAAGGTACTCGGCTCATCTCTTCTATCTCAGCTTTGGTACTCGAACTTTGAGTCTTACTCAACTTGGCATTACTTTGTATTGGTAATTCTCCCTTCTTCGAGTTTTCCATACTAAAACGCCAAGTGAGTATTCTAACTAAGTCCTATTAGTCTCTTACTTCTCTCTCTCACTATCCTTATTCCCAAAATATAGGAAGTTTCTCCGAGGTCCTTCATAGCGAAGCACTTCCCGAGCCAGGACTTAACCTCCTGCAGAGTCGAGATGTCGTTTCCTATAAGTAGTATGTCATCGACATACAAAACGAGGAAGCTAACTATACTCCCACTGGCCTTGACATATAAACATGATTCATCTTCACTTTGTACAAATCTAAACCCTTTGACTTTCTCATCAAAGCAAAGATTCCATCTGCGAGATGCTTGCTTAAGTCCATAAATGGACTTCTCAAGCTTGCACACTCTATTGGGATGCTTCGTATCGACAAAACCCTCTGGCTGAGCCATGTAAACATCCTTAGCCAACTTCCCATTAAGGAAAGAGGTCTTGACATCCATCTGCCATATCTCATAATCATGAAATGCAGCAATGTCTAGCATCACCCTAATAGACTTTATTTTAGCAACTGGTGAGAAGATCTCATCATAGTCAACTCCAGGAGTTTGAGTAAAGCCCTTCACAACCAATCGCGCCGTATATATGTGCACATTCCCATACACGTCGTTCTTCTTCTTGAAGATCCATTTGCACCCAATCGTCTTACGTCCGGGCACATTGTCAATTAAATTCCAAACTTGGTTGTCATACATGGACTGAATCTTGCTGTCCATCGCCTCTTTCCATTTTGCAGACTTTGGGCCTGCCATGGCTTCCTTATAGTTATTAGTTTCATCAAGATTTATTAGTGTACCATCACTAATATACGTGTCCCCTTCGGTAGTAATATGAAAACCATAAAACTGGGGTTGAACTCTAACTCTTTCGGAATGTCTAAGAGGTAAGGACTCGTCAATCGGTTCAACCGGAGTTTCCTCCTTGGGTTGAGCGCCAGCGATAGAGGTTCCTTCATCACTCGACTCTTGAATCTCTTCAAGATCGATTTGCCTTCCACTGTCTCCTTGGCTTGTGAGTTCTCGCTCTAGGAAAACCCCTATCCTCGCAAAGAAGACAACATTGTCACTCGGTCTATAGAAGAGATATCAAAAGGATTTATGTGCGTAGCCGATGAAAATACATCACTCAGTATGAGGTTCAAGCTTGCCGTGAGTCTATCATCTTAGGAAAGCCTCGCAACCCCAAACCTTGATATGTGCCAACGAGGGAGCTTTCCCTGTCCACATCTCGTGAGGTGTTTTGGCAACCTTCTTTGTAGGGACTCGGTTAAGGATATGGGTGGCAGTCTCTATGGCATATCCCCAAAATAAGATAGGTAGTGAAGCATGACTCATCATGGAATGAACCATGTCCAACAAAGTTCAATTACGCCTCTTTGCCACACCATTCAACTATGGTGTCCTAGGTGGCGTCAATTGCAAAACTATTCTGCATTCGTTGAGATAGTCGTGGAACTCAAGACTTACGTACTGTCCTCCTTGATCGGATCGAAGCATCTTGATTTTCTTGCCCAATTGATTCTCCACTTCTTGTTTGAACTCTTTGAACTTTTCAAATGTTTCTGACTTGTGCTTGATTAAGTAAATATACCCATATCTACTATAATCATCTGTGAAAGTCACATAGAAGTGGTTTGCATCCCTTGTGGTGGATCTAAAGGGCCCACATACATCGGTGTGTATGAGATCCAATAAACCTCACCCCTCTCACAAGTGCCAGTGAAGGGTGAATTTGTCATCTTTCCAAGTAAACAAGACTCGCACGTGTCATCTTTCCTAAGGTCGAATGACTCCAACACTCCATCCTTTTGGATTTGGGCTATGCGCTTCTTGTTGACATGTCCAAGACGACAATGCCACAAGCATGCTTTATCCATGCTATTGGAAGAATCCACACACAATACATCATTCCCTAGGTTATCTACAACCATAACAGTTTCATAAATTCCATTAAAAGGCAATGCTTCAAAATATAAACACCATTTAGATAAGCATAAATCGAACCATTCTCATTATTAAACGAATATCTAAATCCTTGTCTAAACAAACCATGAAATGAAATGATGTTTCTTGCCATATCTGGCGAGTAGCAAATATTATTTAATTCTAAACCTAATCCATTACTAAGCACTAGAGAATACACTCCAATCTTGGTGACAGGCGACGATTTTCTGTTCCCCGTGATTAGATTTATTCATCCACGCTCCACATCCCTATTTCTTCTTAGTCCCTGCAAATCAAAACATACGTGATAACCACATCCTGTATCAAGAACCCAATAAATAGCATGCGATGAATCATTAGATTTAATTGTGTAAATACTGGCGAAAGATGGCTTGATCTTCCCATCCTTGATGGCTTGCAGATATTCCGGGCATCTTCTCTTCCAATGCCCTATTTTGTGGCAGTGGTGGCACTCTGCCTCCTTTGGGTTCGAGTTGGGCTTGGTGGGACCAACTTTGGTCCCACTAGAAGAGGAACCATCTTGGAACTTTCCCTTGTGGTGGCTCTTTGAAGGAGCCTTCCTCTTCTTGCTCCTCCCTTGCCCAGTAGCCAAAACAGGAGCAGCGGGTGGAGTGGGAGTTAATGCAACAGACTTGTCCTTGAGGTTGCTCTCAGCAATCCTTAGGAGCCCTTGGAGTTTACTTAGGGTGACCTCTTCCTTGTTCATGTGGTAGGTCATCCTAAGTTGGTTGTAGCACGAGGGAAAGGAGTGAAGAACGATGTCTATTGCCAAATCTTCCCTAAAGTTAACATTTAACATGCGAAGATGATCAACATACCTTTGCATCTTTTGCAAGTGCACGGTTAGAGACTCTCCACTTCCCATCTTAATGGTGATCATGTTCGTGATGATCTCATAATTCTCTTGCCTTGCGCTTTGGTGGTATCTCTCCATTAAGTCTTGATGCATTTCGTACGGATACATGTCCTCATAGGACTTTTGGAGTTCAGGGATCATTGTGGCTAGCATAATGCAATGAACTTTTGTCGCATCATGCTCATGGGTCTCAAAGACAGCCATTTCAACGGGAGTAGCGATTTCCTGATTGATCTTTTCAAGCTTCTCGTCGAGGACATACTCTTTGTCCTCATAGCGAGCGATCATGCGAATGTATCTTATCCATTCGCTAGAGTTTGATCCATCAAATGTCACCTTTTGACATAGGCTCATTAGCGAGAATGAGGTAGAAGTAGTGTTGTTTACGTTAGACATCTACAAATAGAAAGGAACAAAGTTTGATTAGAATTAAATCCCTAATTAAAGACCCAAAATGGAAAATTAGGGCTAGGACCCAACAACATTATTTACACATTAGAAAAGGGATGTCGTAATCCAACATTCAAATATTTTGTAGGTAAGTGCATGACGATTCACTAATTCTTCACCATGAAAAACATAATGCTCAAGTTTTAAATGTATTGAGAATTCCAAGATTTCCTTATAGATTCATTGAACTTTTCAATGGCATGTTTAAATCTCGATATGCCCTTCTCGTCTGTGACTGGGATGCCGAGGATCACAAAGTGGGTGTGAATAACCATGAAAATCTACATGGTGCCCTCATTGTTACAATCACCTATTCGATGTGCCGGCAAACCACACACGCCCTGTTGGGCTGAAAAGAGTTTTGATGTTGCGTCTTTTGGGCTCGTTAGATTAGCCTTTTATTCTCCGGTTTGGGCCTGTCCAACCAAGAGCCTTTTATGTATTGTATATAAGTTAATGCTTGCATGCATATTAGGTTAAGATTCTAGAGATTATCGATATAGCGATTAATCAAGAGTACAATATTTTCCAGTAATCGTTCTTGTAATCTTCCAATTCTTTACAGTTGATGTTCTTAATCGAGCTCTTCTAAGGATTTTATTTAATCATTCGACACGATTGATTCAAGCTGTTTTGTTCTTAATATTGCATTCTGCTTTGTTTTTAATATTGTGTTCTTGCTGTTTCATATTCATATACTTGTTCAAGATCTAATCGATCTTCATAGATTAAAAGTTGTTTTAATCTCATCAATTGGTATCAGAGCAGGAGGTTGTGTAATCGATACACATCTTTTCTGTGAAAAAGATTTCCATTAGGGTTTTCCGCAATCATCGATATTTATTGAGCCGTCATCTTAATTGACGTATCTTAGTATTTATTGTTTTGCCCTAATCTGCTTTATTACAAGTCTGATCTTTGAACATGCTTTTACGATCATTATGGACGCAACGCAATCAAACCCTATTAATATTTCCAACAGCATCGGTTCGACGACAAAGATTCCAATCTTGTACACCCATGACTATGAAGTATGGGCGCATCATTTTGAAGATTACGTGATTGGATCAGAGGACAATGGTTTTCTCATATGGGAAGCCATCATCAATGGACCGTTTTCTCATTCTGCTACATCCAGAATCATTAAGACGCAAAAAGAGTACAACGATCTGCTTAAGGACGTGACGAATATTGCGCAAGATGAAAAAGATAAATTTCAGTGCAATATTAAGGCACTAAGGTTGATCAGATTCGCCCTTCAGTCCGATACATTCAGACTGGTCAGCTCATGCACTACGGCAAAGGAAGTGTGGGATAGACTTCGCGAACTGTATTCCACAGACGAAGATCTTGAACATTCTATCCAAACCTTGCTTTTATCTGAGTTTGGAGAATTCAGGCAAGGGGCCGAAGAAACAGTGACCCAGACGTTTGATCGCTTCAATCATCTTCTCAGCAAGATGATCAAACACGACATTGAAAGGAAGCTCATCGAACAAAAGGTTACTTTCTTGAACGGACTACGATCTGAATGGAGAGCAGTTGTTTCCACAGTCAAAGCCCATGAACAGTTTAAATCATATTCTTTGGCGAAACTGGTGGGTATTCTAAAGTCCCAAGAGAAGATTGTGGTTCAAGAGAAGAATGTTGTCTCAAGTCTTGGTTCGTTGGCCCTCCTATCCAAAAGTAAAGCTGTGGTGGAGGACGAAGAGCTCGACTTGGAAGAATATGACCTCTCAACTGAGGATTATGCCATGATGGTATCCAATCCTAAGAGGTTCATAAAGAAGAGATTCCCCAACAACAAAAACCGAAACTGGCAGGGGAGTTACAGCTCTGAAAAGGCGAACAATGAACCGAAGGCTGAGGAGCCCAAGAAGGAACCGAAGGCAGATGGCGATTCCGGAGTAAGCTGCTTCTACTGTGGTGGCAAGAACCACTATGCTAAGGACTGTGTTCTTAAGAAGATGGCTGAAAAGGACGATGGAAAGGATGAGGAAGCCGTGCTGCAGAAGAGATTGGATGAGTTGAGAAAGAAAAAGTCTACCGCTAACCCTTCTATTAATGCTCTTATTGTGCAGGGTTCGGTTAATGACGATGACTTCGGTAGCACTGAAGTTTGGTCTACTGACTCAGAAGACGAAGAAGTGAGGAAGCCTACTCATGGAAAGGCTAATATGGCTAAGGAGGAAAGCAGTGGTGGAAAATGCTTCATGGTGTCTGGCGTATCTCAGATGAGGGGATACAATACCGATGGAGGAAGCAATGGACCGAAGGTGCAGGAGGATGTGTGCTTTACGGCCAAACCACTCAGCCAACAGTTCAATGAGATCGATGAACTAATAAAGAAGGTACAATCTGCTTTTATTTCATCTAAAGTTCCATCATCCTCATATGAGAAAGAACTAAAAAACGTTAACACAAGAATTTCTCATTTAGATAGTAGCTTAACTCAAACTCGAGTCACCAATTCTAACCTGACTGATCAATTAAGCAGGGTAGCGTCGAAGAGTGAGGAGCGGCGTATGTGGATTGAGTTAAAAGAGTCGGAATTAGTTAAAGTTAAAGACGAAAACATTTATTTACAGAGAGACAATTTGAAATTGTTGAAACAACGAAATGTTTTTTGTTTAATAGCTAAACGTTTATATTCCAATATTACTCAACTTCACTTGGACTGTGAGATAGGCCAAAAGATTCATCGTATGATTTTGCCCTTCCTAGAATTTAAGGAGGATGAAATCGATGCCGAAGCTTATAATTGTGAGAGTGTGATATCGTCTGATGATGTCAACCCAAGTTATAAAATTGGACTGGACAAAATTGAGTCCTTCATTAAGTCCAAAGACCACAAGGACATGCTCAAAAACCTCTTGGACGAAAATGACCGACTTAAACTGAGAACCGAAACCATACAAATGTTTGACTCTCTAAACGCCAAAGTAAGCTTAGAAAATAAAATCGATGTTGAAAATGCATCTGAGCTTAACGAGGACGAAAACATGAGTGAAATTTCTGTAGAGGATACGGTTGACTGCTCAGAATTTGTTAAAAGCGAAACTGAAAACCACAAAAATCTTATTTCTGAAAATTCTGTGGAATTCGCTAGATTGTCCCAACAAAAGTCCCCGAAATTAGTAGAAAAGGCTGTTGTGTATCAAAAGGTCAGGACCACTCCAAATCAGGTATACAAGGTAACTGGAGTAACCGAACATCAAACAGTTGAACTCACAGCTATTGTTAACGAAGACAATGCTGATGGCTGTGATGAGTATTTCTGGGAAGCTCCTATTGATAATGGAAACGAAACCGTCGGCCTGTCTGAAAGAACCTCCTGGATGAAGAAAGGGAGGTACATACCTGAACCCTTGAACAAGCCCGATAATTTCAGTGAACCAAGCACCAGTGGTACCAAAGAAATTCCTCAAGAGGATGATCGTTTAGCAAAAGAAGACATTCCTTCAACACCTACAGCTCGAAGCGAAACTTCATCAGATACTCCTTCAACTTCCTCAGGGCAAACTGAATCTTCTTCAGATATTCCATCTGTTCCCTCTGCTCGAAGAACAACTCCTAAAGTTCAAAAGGAATCAGTCAAAGTGACAGCAAAAACAAGAGCGAACGTTCATCATCAACCTAAGCAGATGAGGGATAAAAAGATAGAAAGGAACCAAAGATACAGGAAAAATCTTTCTGAAAGGAAACAATTCTGGCACTCCCAGAACGCATACTATACACACAAGGAAAAGAATCTGAAGTATGAAAACAATCCTGTACGAAAGCCTGAAAGTTCTTCCAACCGAAAGTCAAGGTTCGGTTCGCAAGAAGATAACAACCGAAAGTCAAGGTTCGGTTCTGAAAAGGATTTCAACCAAAACCGAAGGTTCGGTTCCAAGAACAACTCCAACCAAATGCAGAGGTTCGGCTCCGAAATCAAAAGAGAACAAGACTCGAAGGTTCGCCCCACCAACGATCAAAAGCAAAAGGGTCACCTAGAGTTATCAGCAAGGAAGACTTCTCCATCCAGATCCAAATCCTCTCTTCCTAATTCTTCTCGTTCTTCTACTTCCACTCATTTATCTCCATCTAGTTCCAGAACTAATCCCGCTTGCACTCAAAAACCTCATTCTTCAGCTGAACAGAAGGGAAAGCAGAAGGTCGATGAATCCAAATCTGAGTCCAAAACGAACATCCCTAATGTCAATAAAATAAAAGTCTTTACCATTAAAAAGAAAGATGAAACAACTCTAATTAAAAGAACATATCTAGTTGACATCTCTCTTACTATTCCTGTTCCCATGAAAAGCTCACATGGACCCAAGAAACTTTGGGTTCCTAAATCTGCTTAATTTTTGTAGGTTATATGTGACGAGCAGTTTGACGAAGAATGGTACATCGACAGTGGCTGCTCGCGTCACATGACAGGGAGGAAAGAGGAGCTCAGGGAATACAGATCTCTTGAAAATGGTGGCAACGTTAAGTTTGGAAATAACTCTTTCGGCACCATAAAGGGATATGGGATGATAACGAACGGTGATTTTACCATAAGGAAGGTGGCCTATGTGGAAGGACTTCAACACAACCTCATCAGTGTATCTCAGCTTGTTGGAGGTACAGGTCTCAAAGTTTCATTCGATGATGAAGGTTCTGAAATCATAGAGAAAAAGACAAAGAAAGTGATTCTGAAGTCAGAGCGAAAGGGTGAAATGTTTCCTCTGAACATGAAACCCATCAAAGGAAACCCAGCCATATGTCTGCTATCAAAAGCTCAATCCGACGAAAGCTGGTTGTGGCACCGAAGACTCTCTCATCTCAATTTCAAAGACATCAACCGACTTGTCACTGGAGGTCACGTTAGGGGTCTTCCATTGCTCAAGTTTGACAGAGAGCATTTATGTGCTGCATGCGAAATGGGAAAGCAGAGTCGTCAAAGTCACCCATCCGTAATTAACACAAAAGTTGTTGAACCACTCGAATTGCTTCATATCGATTTGTGTGGTCCTTCATCTATTGAAAGCATCGGTGGTAGCAAGTACATTCTTGTTATCGTTGATGACTTCTCTCGATTTACATGGGTGTTCTTTCTAAAGCTCAAATCTGAAGCGACTCAAAAGCTGAAAGTGTTTATCAAGCAAATTGAAGTCCAGCTCAAGAAGGTCGTTCGCAACATCAGGAGCGACAATGGTCTCGAATTCAAGAACAGGGAGTTTGAAGAGTTTCTTGCAGAAAAGGGAATTAGCCATAATTTCTCAGCTCCCTACACACCACAGCAGAACGGGATAGTCGAAAGACGAAACCGATCTCTTTGTGAAGCTGCCCGAACTATGTTAAGTTTCGCTTCCTTACCTCTTTATTTTTGGGCTGACGCTATTTCTGCTGCTTGTTATACACAAAACAGGTCCTATCTCAACAAGCGATTCATGCTCACACCATATGAGATATTAAACAACAGAAAGCCCAATGTGAAATTTTTCCACGTTTTTGGCTCAAGGTGTTTCATCTTTAACTCTAAAGAACACCGCAACAAGTTTGATGTCAAAGCCGACGAGGGAACTTTTCTGGGTTACTCACTCACATCCAAGGCGTACAGGGTCCTAAACAAACGATCAAGAAGGATTGAAGAGACATACTATGTGACCTTCGACGATAACTACGTCAAGAAGCTACAGGCCATAGATGACACTGCCGGGGAAATATTTCCTCAAACTGGCCAAGTCACAGTCTCAATCGCCAATTTGTACGAGAAATTTCTGGAACTCTTTGATGAACCGGAAAAAGCTTCTCTCTCCGAAGCAGGTGCAGCTGACAACAAAATAGATCATATGAAGCAGATTGTCGAAGATGCTGCAAGAAGAATGCATGAAGGAGAATCGCCCACTGATGACTCTCCAACCAACAATGCTTCAGTCGAGGGGGAGCCAAGTTCTCATGTCGAGGGGGAGCAAAGCTCTACAACTTCATCCGAAGGTCCTTCACCAACCGAAGGTACCTCTCCAACCGAAGGTGCCCCTCCAAACGAAGGTGCTTCAATGCCTGAAAGTCCAGCACCGCAAGAAACCCCTGAACCTCATGTTTCTCAAGACTCATCAATTGAGGGGGAGCATGATGATATGATGCTTGATTTTGATAGCCAATCTGAGCCCGAAGAGATGATCAATGCTGAACTAGATCCAACCTTCGACCCGAATTACCCTCCTCTCACAAAATGGACCAGAGATCATCCTATCTCTCAAGTAGTTGGTGATGTATCTGAAAAGGTTCTGACCCGATCTCAACTGAAGGCAAAACAGACATCCTTATTCTCAAAGGTAGAGTTTTGTATGTTTAACTCATTCGTATCAAAAGTTGAACCGAAGACAGTGAACACTGCCCTCGATCAATCTGATTGGGTTCAAGCAATGCAAGACGAACTGAACGAGTTCGAAAGGAACAAAGTCTGGCGCCTCATTCCAACTCCTCCAGATGCTTCGGTTGTTGGTCTTAAATGGGTTTTCAGAAACAAAATGGACAAGGAAGGTAATGTCATAAGGAACAAGGCTCGTCTGGTTGTCAAGGGATACTGTCAGGAGGAAGGGATAGATTACGAAGAGACGTTCGCTCCAGTAGCTAGGCTAGAATCGGTTAGAATATTTCTGGCCTATGCTGCTCACAAAAACTTTGAGGTTTTCCAAATGGACGTCAAGTGTGCATTTCTCAATGGAGAACTTGAAGAAACTGTGTATGTGGAGCAACCTCCTGGGTTCGTGAACGAAAAGTATCCAAATCATTGCTATATTCTGGATAAAGTTGTGTACGGCCTCAAACAAGCTCCGAGGGCCTGGTATGAAACGCTTACAAAATTTTTAAAGATGTCCAAATTCAAACAAGGTTCGGTTGACCCAACCTTTTTTCGCAAAAAGGAAGGTAACCACCTTATGATAGTTCAAATTTATGTCGATGACATCATCTTTGGCTCTACGAATCCCAGCTTAACAGCTGAATTCAGAAAGTTGATGGAGACTAAGTTTGAAATGAGCTCAATGGGTCCTATTAATTTTTTCCTTGGTTTAAATATAAGACAGGGACCCGAAGGCATCTTTATCAATCAGGAAGCTTACACGAAGACTCTCCTAGCAAAGTTTGGCATGATGGGAGACTTAAAAGTCAAAGTCCCAATGGCATTCGGCACCAAGCTTACCCCTTCTCTAGACAAACCGGCTGTCGACATCACGCTCTATCGTCAAATGATTGGCTCACTGATGTATCTAACTGCTAGCAGGCCTGATATCATGTTTTCTGTGTGTTATTGTGCTCGATTTCTGTAACAGCCCGGTATTTCAGGTATTGTTTTAAAACTATTTTTGGGGACATTTTAGGAAGGGACTCGGCGAGTTGGTGCCTGACTCGCCGAGTAGGACTACAGGGCTTGGTCGCGGATGCGCGACTGGACTCGACGAGTCCAGATAAGGACTCGGCGAGTCGACGCTGTTCAACAGAAACCCTAGCCGTTTAGTTTGGAACGTATATAATGCCTCTTAGGCCGTCACTGTACGTTTTTTTGGCCGATTGTGAAGCACCTAGCATCTGTGGACGATTAGAGGAGAAGGGAAGGCTATTGGGGACCTTGAGGAGATTGTTAGGCAAGAAGAGGCAAGGTTTTGGTCAAAGGAAGATCAAGAGGATTGATTTCTGAAGGTTGGGGACACAGAGATCACGTTCTCCAGGTAATGCTCGGCCCATTTCTGTTGTTTTGATGATGAGCACGAATTTAGGGTTTATGAAACCCATTTAGTGATTAGATAGGTTATAATGTTGTTACCAAGCGTTTAAATCCCAGTAATAGTATGCTTAGGGGTCCAGGAAGTCCCATGTGTATATATATATCGGAACCATGCGGATTACAGGAGGCAGTTGATCGACTGCATGGCATGGACTCGCCGAGTCCAATGATCAGACTCGGCGAGTAGCTTGAAGGCTCACTGGGACTCGCCGAGTTGTTCTTTAGACTCGGCGAGTGGAGTCGGGGTGGCCCCGCGATTCTTCCACGAGGATCTCGTCGAGTCAGGAGGGATACTCGACGGGTAGAAGGGGGAACAACAGGGAAGTTGGGGAGGACGTCTAGACTCGCCGAGTCGCCTTTGCACTCGACGAGTCCGGTCAAGTTGACCGTTGACCAGATTTGACCTGCATGTAATTTCGTAGGTTCAGTTGTCTTGTTTGATAACATTATTAATAAGGGTATGTGGCATTATAGGGAGTCTGCAGTTTGGCGGATTGAGTGCGAGTCGTTTCAAGAGTTCTAGCCTACATACTACGAGGTGAGTTTTCTCACTATACTCCACCCGGAAGGGTTTGACTGTGAGACCGGAAGGTCGTATATGATATGTGTTAATTATGTTATAAATAGGAAGATAGATGCTATGTAAGATATGTATGTTTATGTGGGCCGGAAGGCGACATATATTATGTGGCAGAAAGGTCAGGTATGATGTATGTGCTACGTGCTATGTGTGTTAAGTTAAATGTATTATGTGTTGTAAACCTACTATGGGCCGGAAGGCAATATGATACGGGCCGGAAGGCGATATGTCATGGGCCGGAAGGCAATTATGTTACGGGCCGGAAGGCAAAGTGTTGTGGACCGGAAGGTCAGGGCCTGGAAAGGCGTATGTGTGTAAGTCGTATACTGGGGAACTCACTAAGCATTTATGCTTACAAGTTGTATGTATGTGTTACAGGTACTAGCGAGGACCGTGGGAAGGCGCCGGCGTGACGCGTACACACTGCCATTGTTGGAGATCTTGGGGATCCTTTAAATTGTAGTTTGAAATGAAATTTGGAATAAATACTATTGTTGAGTGAAATTGTTTTACTTTAAATGAAAAATTTATTTGAAAATTTGAGTTGTTACAATTGGTATCAGAGCCTTGGTTTGAGGGATTCGGGTGTACCTTCGGGTGTAACTGAACTCAAACCGAGGATTTGAGGAAAAATCTTTTAAAAGTAATAAAGACATACAATTTTATAAATGGTAAAGCGGTAAACAAGAACGGAGCAGTGTGTACGATCAGCCAGCGCCCGAACGGTAAAGATCCCCAGAATACCTTACAATGTTATGTTATGCACTGAATTATGAACTGTTATGCATGCTAGAAGACTAGGGATACATGATAGGACTAGAATGGCCTATTTTGCGATGCCTTAGTCTAGGGAGATTGCCTATATGAGATATTTGGTAGCGTGCAAGTAGATAGTGCATACCGGAGGTAGGGTGCTCATTATTCGAGGTTTGGGGAGGAAGATTTGGGACGAATACTGATACGGTGTGGTCGGTAGTATTGGGCCCGTACTACCGAAGACACCGGGTCGGTGGAAGACCCAAGTAAAAATCCCTGGATATCGGAGACTGAGTAGGGTGCGTTATCGAGTACAATTGTACTTGGTGGAGTCTCTGATAATTTTATGTTGTATTTCAAAGACATCATGGTTGTCACACGCAATGGGGCGAGTTCGAGCACTGTGAGTGACGAGGATCTTCGTCGGATGATCCAGGAGGAGGTGGCTGCAGCGATCCGGGCCGAGATCCCGGAGATGTTTGGGTCTATTAAGACCACACTGATGGAGACATTCGAGGAGCGATACGCCGCACTGACTGAGGCTGCAGCTGCTGCCGCTACCGCAGCCGTGGCCGCTGCCAGGCCGCAAGGGGGCGATTCGTTGCTGTTCCGAGAATTCAGCAACACGAAACCCCCTGAGTTCGATGGGACACAGGATCCGATTGCGGCGATGAGGTGGATCGCCGACGTTGAGGGGTGCTTCTATACTTGCTCATGCCCGGAGCACCTGAGGGTACGGTTCGCCCTGAACCAGCTCCGACTGGGAGCGAAGGACTGGTGGAAGTTCGTGACGGCGAACTTCACTCTGGCGGAGATCACAGCGGTGACGTGGGAGAGGTTTACCGAGATGTTCAAGGACGAGTACGTTCCCCCGGTGGAGAGGGAACGATTGATTCAGGAGTTCTTGACCCTTAAACAGGGTACTGATTTCCGTTGCAGTGGTCACACGGAAGTTTCATGAGAGGGTGATGTTCTGCCCCGAGCTGGTATCTACAGAGCAGTCACGGATGAGCCGGTATTTGGGCGTGCTGAGGAGGGATATCCGGGAGTTTGTGTCAAACTCCACCTATCGTACTTTCACTAAGCTTCAGGCGAACGCCAGGAAGCGCGAGATCGAGTTGGAGACTCAGGTGGGGGGGAGGCCGAGTCTCGGCAGGTGGAGCGGCGACCGGCTCAGTCTCAGCCGGCAGCCAAGCGGATCAAGTCCGCTGATCCGAGGATGGGAGGTCCGAAGGGCCGCACTTGCGTGAAGTGCGGCAAGGGTCATGAGGGGGCGTGTCGAGCTGGTGGTTGCTACAAGTGTGGCAAGGAGGGACACATTGCCAGGGATTGCCCTAAGGGGTTTATGGTTTGCTTTCACTGCAACCAGACAGGCCATCGGAAGGCCGAGTGCCCGCAGCTTCGCCAGGGAGCTATACTTACTACCAGGACTACTGAGACCCGACCGGTGAAGGTCGAGGCCCCGAGGGCTCGCGGGAGAGCCTTTCAGCTGACTGCGGAGGAGGTTCGCGCTGCGCCCGATGTTGTGGCAGGTATGCTATCATTCATGTATTTACTTTAAAGTCGAAATGTTATGCTTATATTAATGTATGTGTAGGTACTTTTCTTGTGAACTCTATGCCTGCTCTAGTGTTATTTGATTCGGGTGCGAGTAGATCTTTTGTATCGTTAGCTTTTAGTCAGCATATCGGCATTAGTCGTGAGCCGTTAAGTCGGCCTTTGGGCGTTTCTATTGCGGCCGAGAGGGTGGTTTGTGCTACGGAGGTTCTTCGGGGATGCGTGCTAGAGATTTTCGGGGTTGCGTTTCCGATTGACCTAATTCCTATTGCGATGGGGGATGTCTGTGTCATCGTAGGCATGGACTGGTTGAGCCGATTCAGCGCCGTCATTGACTGCGAGCGTCAGCTAGTGACTATACGAGACCCTAGTGGGGGAGTTCTTACGGTATACGGCGAGGGTACCCGTTCGGGATCAGCTTTTTGTTCGGCTGCTAGGGCAAGGCAATGCCTACAGCAAGGATGTAAAGGTTTTGTGGCGTATGTGATGGATACGCGGGAGACTTCCGAGAGACCGAAGACAGTGGAGGAGCTTCCAGTGGTGCGCGAGTTTCTAGATGTTTTCCCTGAGGATTTTTCGGGAGTACCTCCTGCGAGACATGTGGAGTTTGGTATCGATCTGGTTCCGGGGGCTGCGCCTATTGCGAAGGTGCCTTATCGTCTGGCACCTCCAAAGATGCAAGAGTTGTCCTCGCAACTCCAGGAGTTGCTGGGAAAGGGATTTATTCGGCCGAGTAGCTCGCCGTGGGGAGCACCGATTCTGTTCGTCAGGAAGAAGGATGGTTCACACCGGATGTGTATCGACTACCGGGAGTTGAACAAGGTGACGGTCAAGAACCGCTATCCGTTACCGAGAATCGATGATCTATTCGATCAGTTGCAAGGGGCATCTTGGTTTTCCAAGATCGATTTGAGATCAGGGTACCATCAGGTAAGAGTGCGGGATGAGGACGTCCAGAAGACAGCATTTAGGACGCGGTATGGGCATTACGAGTTCGTGGTGATGCCTTTTGGGCTCACCAATGCCCCGGCAGTGTTCATGGACCTCATGAACAGGGTATGCAGGCCGATGCTGGATCAGTCAGTGATTGTATTCATCGACGACATCCTGGTGTATTCGCGGTCTAGAGAGCAGCATGAAGGGCATTTGAGGGAGGTCCTTAAGGTACGGAGGTCGGAAAAGCTATATGCGAAATTCTCCAAATGTGACTTCTGGTTGCGGGAGGTCCAATTCCTGGGACATGTTGTTAATCAGGCAGGGATATTGGTTGATCCGGCCAAGGTGGAAGCAGTGATGAGTTGGGAGGCACCGAAGTCACCTTCCGAGATCAGGAGTTTCCTTGGGTTGGCGGGGTACTATCGGAGGTTTATTAGAGACTTCTCCAAGATCGCGGTACCGCTCACTAGATTGACCCGGAAGGGTGTTACATTCTCATGGGGACCCGAGCAGCAGACTTCCTTCGAGACACTTCGTCAGAGACTGTGCGAAGCCCCGGTATTAGCTCTCCTGGAAGGGATGGAGGACTTTGTCGTATATTGCGACGCATCGATTTCGGGACTGGGTGCAGTGTTGATGCAGAGGGGCCATGTGATAGCTTATGCATCGAGGCAGCTGAAGCCTCACGAGGTGAGGTATCCCACGCATGACCTAGAGTTGGGGGCAGTAGTGTTCGCGCTCAAAATTTGGCGTCACTACCTGTACGGGGTTCGTTGTACTATATACACGGACCATAAGAGTTTGAAGTATTTAATGGATCAACCCAACCTAAATATGCGACAGAGGAGATGGTTGGACGTGGTTAAGGATTATGACTGTGAGATCCTATACCACCCAGGCAAGGCTAATGTGGTAGCCGATGCATTGAGTCGTAGGGCGGAGAGCACTCCATTGCGGGACGTATGTCTGAGGTTGACGGTGATGACTCCGGTATTAGATGCCATTCGTGGGGCACAGGCCGAGGTTGTGAGATCCGAGATGCAGAAGAAGGAGCGGGTCGTTGGGTTAATTTCAGAGTTCGTTAAAGATGGACGAGGACTTCTGACGTTTCAGGGTCGGATTTGGGTACCGTTCGTGGGCGGTACGCGTGCTACTTTGATGGAGGAGGCTCATAGATCGAAATTCTCGATCCATCCCGGTGCTACGAAGATGTATTTGGATCTGAGAAAGGAATATTGGTGGCCTTGCATGAAGAGAGACGTCGCTTGGTTCGTTGAGAGGTGTTTGACCTGCCGTAGGGTTAAAGCCGAGCACCAGAGACCGCATGGTAAGTTGCAGCCCTTGGAAATTCCTGAGTGGAAGTGAGAACTGATTACGATGGATTTCATCACCAAATTGCCGAGAACTGCTAGAGGAGTCGATGCAATTTGGGTGATTGTGGATAGGTTGACAAAGAGTGCACACTTCCTTGCCATTAGCGAAAGTTCATCAGCAGAGAAGTTGGCGGAGTTATACGTGAGAGAGATAGTATCTCGGCATGGAGTGCCGATCTCGATTGTTTCGGACCGCGATGTACGTTTCACTTCCAGGTTCTGGAAGAAATTCCATGAGGAGCTGGGTACTAAACTGCATTTTAGTACCGCATACCATCCCTAGATAGACGGTCAGAGCGAGCGGACGATTCAGACATTGGAAGACATGCTTAGAGCGTGTGTGTTAGACTTCGGGGGTAGCTGGGATGCGCATTTGCCTTTGGCTGAGTTTTCCTACAACAACAGCCATCATTCGAGCATTGGTATGCCACCTTTTGAGTTGTTGTATGGTAGGAGGTGTCGGACTCCCATTTGCTGGGGAGAGGTGGGACAGAGAGTGATGGGCAGTACAGAGATCGTACTTCAGACGACTGAGCAGATTCAGCAGGTTAGGCAGAGGTTATTGACCGCCCAGAGCCGACAGAAGAGTTATGCGGACAGACGCCGGTCCGAGCTCGAATTCCAGGTTGGCGACTTCGTCCTCCTAAAGGTTTCTCCTTGGAAAGGAGTGATCCGGTTCAGAAAGAGGGGCAAGTTGGGGCCCCGGTTCATAGGTCCATTTCGTGTAATTGCAAGGGTAGGTCGGGTAGCTTATCGGTTGGAGTTGCTAGCAGAGTTGGGTCAGATTCACAATACCTTTCACGTATCACAGTTGAGGAAGTGTATAGCCGATGAATCGGTAGTGGTTCCGTTAGAGGATATTCAGGTGGATGCGAGCCTGAATTACACCGAGAGACCAGTAGCTATCAGGGATCGGAAGATCAAGGTTCTGCGAAACAAGGAGATACCTCTGGTGTTGGTTCAGTGGCAACATCGGAGGGGATCGGAGATGACTTGGGAGCCGGAGCGTGAAATGCGGGAGCAACATCCGGAGTTATTCGCAGAGTGAGACTTCGAGGGCGAAGTCTAGTTCTAGTAGGGGAGAGTTGTAACAGCCCGGTATTTCAGGTATTGTTTTAAAACTATTTTTGGGGACATTTTAGGAAGGGACTCGGCGAGTTGGTGCCTGACTCGCCGAGTAGGACTACAGGGCTTGGTCGCGGATGCGCGACTGGACTCGACGAGTCCAGATAAGGACTCGGCGAGTCGACGCTGTTCAGCAGAAACCCTAGCCGTTTAGTTTGGAACGTATATAATGCCTCTTAGGCCGTCACTGTACGTTTTTTTGGCCGATTGTGAAGCACCTAGCATCTGTGGACGATTAGAGGAGAAGGGAAGGCTATTGGGGACCTTGAGGAGATTGTTAGGCAAGAAGAGGCAAGGTTTTGGTCAAAGGAAGATCAAGAGGATTGAGTTCTGAAGGTTGGGGACACAGAGATCACGTTCTCCAGGTAATGCTCGGCCCATTTTTGTTGTTTTGATGATGAGCACGAATTTAGGGTTTATGAAACCCATTTAGTGATTAGATAGGTTATAATGTTGTTACCAAGCGTTTAAATCCTAGTATTAGTATGCTTAGGGGTCCAGGAAGTCCCATGTGTATATATATATCGGAACCATGCGGATTACAGGAGGCAGTTGATCGACTGCATGGCATGGACTCGCCGAGTCCAATGATCAGACTCGGCGAGTAGCTTGAAGGCTCACTGGGACTCGCCGAGTTGTTCTTTAGACTCGGCGAGTGGAGTCGGGGTGGCCCCGCGATTCTTCCACGAGGATCTCGTCGAGTCAGGAGGGATGCTCGACGGGTAGAAGGGGGAACAACAGGGAAGTTGGGGAGGACATCTAGACTCGCCGAGTTGCCTTTGCACTCGACGAGTCCGGTCAAGTTGACCGTTGACCAGAGTTGACCTGCATGTAATTTCGTAGGGTCAGTTGTCTTGTTTGATAAGATTATTAATAAGGGTATGTGGCATTATAGGGAGTCTGCAGTTTGGCGGATTGAGTGCGAGTCGTTTCAAGAGTTCTAGCCTACATACTACGAGGTGAGTTTTCTCACTATACTCCACCCGGAAGGGTTTGACTGTGAGACCGGAAGGTCGTATATGATATGTGTTAATTATGTTATAAATAGGAAGATAGATGCTATGTAAGATATGTATGTTTATGTGGGCCGGAAGGCGACATATATTATGTGGCAGAAAGGTCAGGTATGATGTATGTGCTACGTGCTATGTGTGTTAAGTTAAATTTATTATGTGTTGTAAACCTACTATGGGCCGGAAGGCAATATGATACGGGCCGGAAGGCGATATGTCATGGGCCGGAAGGCAATTATGTTACGGGCCAGAAGGCAAAGTGTTGTGGACCGGAAGGTCAGGGCCTGGAAAGGCGTATGTGTGTAAGTCGTATACTGGGGAACTCACTAACCATTTATGCTTACAAGTTGTATGTATGTGTTACAGGTACTAGCGAGGACCGTGGGAAGGCGCCGGCGTGACGCGTACACACTGCCATTGTTGGAGATCTTGGGGATCCTTTAAATTGTATTTTGAAATGAAATTTGGAATAAATACTATTGTTGAGTGAAATTGTTTTACTTTAAATGAAAATTTTATTTGAAAATTTGAGTTGTTACAATTTCAGGCTAACCCACGCGAACCTCACATGCTGGCAGTGAAGAACATCCTACGCTATCTCAAGCGAACCGCCTCCTTAGGTCTATGGTATCCATCCAATTCAGGCTTCTTCGTTCACGCCTATTCTGATGCTGACCTTGGAGGATGTGGACTCGACCGCAAAAGCACAACTGGTGGCTGTCAATTTCTTGATGGGAAGTTGGTCAGCTGGCAATCCAAGAAACAAACATGTGTGTCGCTGTCTACTGCTGAAGCGGAATACATTGCCGCTGCATCCTGCACATCACAAGTGATTTGGATCCAGAGTCAACTTCGAGACTATGGACTCCATATGAAGAAGATCCCGCTATATTGTGACTCTGAAAGTGCAATTAGGATCTGTCATAACCCGGTGCAACACTCTAAAACCAAACACATAGCACTGAGGTATCACTTCATCAAAGATCATGTGGAAGATGGAAATGTCGAAGTTCACTTCGTAAGAACCACTGATCAACTGGCTGACGTCTTTACCAAAGCTCTTCCAGAAGCATCGTTCAATAAAATATTGCAAGGGCTAGGAATGATGGAATCAGAGTCAGTACCTCACACTACCTCTCAATCTCAAACGTAAGAAGCGAAACCAACCGAACGTTCGGGTTCGGTTCAACCATTTCACTTGCTCATTACTTCAAAGGTAATTTTTCTATGTTGTATATTTCTTGTGCAAAATTTGTTTTTCTTTATGTAAAAAGTTTTTTCATATTGCATATCTAAACTCCTTGGTTTCTTAAAAATTTTCCAAAACCGAAACCTCCAGAAGGTTCGGGTTCGGTTTTTAAAAATTTTTAAGAACCGAAACCAACCGAAGGTTCGGGTTCGGTTTTTCAAAATTTTCCTGAACCGAAGCCAACCGAAGGTTCGGGTTCGGTTTTTCAAAATTTTGTGCAACCGAAACCAACCGAACGTTCGGGTTCGGTTTTCCAAATTTTTCTACAACCAATTCCAACCAAACGTTCGGGTTCGGTTTTTCTTTTTCACCAAAGTTTTTTTTTTCTTTCGTATTTTTTTTCTTTTCACTCTTTTATTTTTATTATCTATCACAAATCCAAAAATATTTTTTTTAATCATATCAAAAATCCAAAAATGTTTTTATTGTGTGCTAATTTGTTTATGGGAATATATTCGATGCTTTACTTAAGTGTCCCTAGAAGCATGCTGTTGTATGTGTCCCAAGCCTCATAAGATTTTGAATAATAGCCTTCATGACCTGGTATACACAAACCTTGTCTTCCCAATAAGGCTAACTCATTTATTCTAATCGTGAGCTACCTCACTCTTTTCTCACATGAGTTCAGAGTCTCCTGCTTGGTCCTTTTGTTCGCAGCAGAGGTACTATGTCTTCTTTCACCATCTCCATTACACTTCTCCATTACATTCGTTTCATCACTGTAACCCTTGAGACTCTCAGAAACTACCACTGAGGTTTATGGTTACACAACATCTGTGTTAATGATCTTAGCTTCGTGCCACTACGAGCTGAGTGAAACCCAAAATTCAACACCAACGAATTGACGGTGACCAATTAACTTGATCAAGTATTCACCAATGAATTGACGAATGTACCTTCATGAAATCTCAATTTCTTTTCTTTTTGCGTGGTTCCAATGAAATTGGTACACACCATGACATTTCTTCCCAAGGGATCCAGTTTTAAATTTTTATCTGAGATTTCATATTAATCCAAGCCACTACAAAATCAACTCAAACCTACTTGTTCAACAGACTACACCGGTCTCACAAGTACTTTGTTCACATTCGTTCTTATATCAAGAATTGCATTGTTGAATCAAAGCGAAACCACCATTAATTAGTCTAATTAAAAGAAGCCTTTCAACATTTCTTAATAAATGTTTGATCGTAATTCAACGGGATTCCACATTAACACTTTGAGGTTCTTCTGGACCTTGAAGGAAGAGATTCGTGCCCGGGATCATCAGTTTCGTGTCCTTATGGACATCACAGATTATCCTAAAAAGAGTTGCTTTACTTCTTTATTTTTTTTACACTCTTTGCACGAAAATCCAAGATTTTCAAAAATTCCGTTACTAATTATTTTACAAGCTGGATATTTACTGGATGGTTACAAATGAAGTTGTGGTCAAAAATAAGCCACGTGGATCATTAATTGGAAACAGCTGATTAAAAAGGGGAAAAGACAAAAAGTTGCTAACTCGGCGGGAGTTAAAAGGATAGAAATTCAAACGACGGTAAAAAGGAGGGCGCGTGAATTTGAAACGGCCGCGCTTTTTCTGACACTTGAGGACGCGTGTGCAATATCGAAGCGTCATATCTCTGAAGTTCCAGGCGCGTGTGGAAATGGAAACGATTTCTTTCTCTGAACCGGCGCTTATTGGGCGGCGTGATCTTAGGAATCTGACACTCTCTCTCCTACGTGATCATCGCACGTCCCAACTGTCACCAATCAGTCACTCCAAAAAACCCGTTTCGTATTTCCATAAGAGATTTGAAACGATTTTTCTCTCTCCTATCACCTACTATAAAAACCCATCAACACCACCTTTTACCTCTTTACTGCCCCATAATTTCCAAAGCAAAAATACTTCCAAACTCTCTCCCAGTTATCTTCTTCTCCAAACCTGCAACAATGGCTGAATCCTCTTCCGTTCATGCTACTTCTCAGATTCTTCCAATCCGTCCTCAGCAGTGCCTCGTGATTGATCTCAACCCACTGGCGTATGATTCCTATATGTCGCCGGTCATCGAGTGTCTCAAATACTCCCAGCTTGCTCCTGCACTGTCACGGATTGAAACGGTGCCAATGGTGGCCTTATCTCAGGTCTACGCAACGGCTTAGTACGACAAGGCCGTCGACAGGGTCTTTTTCGAAGTGGCGGAACACAAGACGTCAATTTCTCGTCCCCGCTTCTGCACCATGCTTGGGTTTGCTACTGACCCATCGCGTGTTCACCCGGAGACGATTCCGGTTGGTATGCTCTACAACATGTTCTACAACATGGGCTACACGGAAGTTCTTACCTCCGTCGCAAGGTTCAAGAAGTCCTGCCTACCGCCCCAGTGGAATGGGTTATTTACAGTTCTCTTCAAGGGACTGTCAGAAAGGAGCTCAGGATCGGACGGGGCCAGTCGTCTTTTCCTGACAATTATGTATAGGGTGTACAACGGGATCAATCTGGACTATGGATTTGTCCTTTGGCAACAACTGATTCAGAGCCTCTCTTCCTCTTCCCGACACTCCGAGGTGTCGCTGGCCCGGTTCTGGATCCTGATCACCAGATGGGCTATGGACAAGTTTAACGTTCCCACAGCCGACGGTGCACCGATGTCTTCTATTGGTACCTTTCATACCAAGAAGATCATCGTATCCGATGCCTCGAAATTCTCCTTCATTGGCTCTATCCCGGAGTCGATGTATGCTGATGTGCCAGTAGATAGCAGATTGATCAGAACGATCAAGGAGTTTCGCCAAACTGGTCCGAGGGAACTGACACCGGACATGCTGCGATCAATTCATGATGCCGACAAACCGGTGGCCAGGGGCAAAAAGGGTGACAAGGGAAAGCAAGTGTCCAAAGCTCCAAAGGGACCTTCTCCAAAGAAGCGCAAACAACAGAAACCTGCTTCATCCCCACAACCGAAAAGGAGGAAGACCCAACCGAAACGAAAGTTCCTCATACCCTCCTCTTCAAGCGAATCCGAAGGTGGGAGTTCGGACTCTGAGGGCTCACAAGGAGACGGATCTCCACAACGAGGCAACACACCCCCTCGGTCCCCAACCCCGGAGATGGAACCTCACCAATCCCCAGTTCCTTCCCCTCCACCCACAATACCTATTTCCATTCCCACCATAAACCCTACTATACCACCAACCTCATTCCCTATACCTCCACCCATATTCACCACATCAACCGAAACACCACCTGTAACCGAAACCCCTTCCGTAACCGAACCTCCACAAACCGAAACTCATACACCACCACCACCCGAAACTAACCCCCCACCCACTCAACCTGAACCAACCAAACCCACAACACCCCTAGCTTCACCACCACCTCAATCTCCAGAAGACGCCTCCGATGGCGATGATCAATACCTTGGTGGTGATCACATGAACTTTGATTCGGTCTACTATAGTCCGTTTCAAGTTCAGAGTGATGTGGAGGATGATGCTCCAGTGACAAAGAAGCATCTCCGCGAGCTTAACGAGAAGGTTGATCAACTTCTCGCCTCCTCTTCCAACCAGCAGTCATCCTTATCTGAAGCTGCCCTTCAGAAGATAATTGATGCCTTCTCCAGGGCTCAACATGACTCAGTGGCCTCAGCAACTGCTGCGATAGACGCCTCCACCCGAGCCTGTGAGGCGGCGACCAAAAAAGTCGATAAACTATTCTCCGACGCTTCTGACCTGCTGAAGTCTCTGCAGGAAAGCGCCAATGCCACAAAGACAACTCTGGAACCGATTGTTCAGCAATTGGCCAAGTTCGTCTCGACGGAGTTGACTTCGTTCGCTACCCTCCGACAAAATATAAGCGACGACAACTCGGCACTCCGTGCCTCCATCGATGCCCGCCTGGCAAAACTACAAGAGGATCTTGCGGCAGAGAACTCTCTGATGGACGTTCTGGCGAGTAAAACAACTGCCCTAAAGGTCAAGAGCACGCAGCTTTCCAACTCCGAACAACAATTGGAAGCTCTTCGATCCGAGAGGGAAGTCATAAAGACGTGTGTTTCGGATGTCCACGCAGCTCTATCTAACATCCTGGAAGCACACGACCCCATCCTTAATCATTCGGTGAGGCGCACCCTCGCTGAAAAGCTCTCCCCGGCCATGGACCTCTTAAGCAAAATCGAAGGTCTGCCGAGTTTCGTGTCCATTCCGAAACAAGGGGGAGATGAGAAGAAAGGATCGAAACCACCTCCGTCCTCCAAAGCTACTCACACAACCGAACCACCCCCAACTGGTCATGCCTCGGGTTCGGGTGTGAAGAACAAGGGCAAACACATAGCAGAGGATGAAGATGAAGATGAAGATGAAGACAAGAAGACCATTGCCGACTTGTTGAAACGGAAAAACAGTCGCAATGCTGAAGGCGATGCCAGTCGTGTGGCGCGTGAGGCTGAAGAAGCCGAACGAAAGCAAAAAGAAGCCCACGATCTCCTTGAGAGCCGAAAGTTGCTCTTCTCTGCCTGGACCAGGGATCGTTTGATAAAAGAGGCCATAGAAACTCCAAGCATACTATGGCTCGAGCCGGTGATATCGTTCGACTGCAACAACACCATCGATTCGCAGTTCGATATGCCACTGACTCGAAAGGCGTTCATCTTCCACGCCTTCTCCAACATTTTTGAAGTCCCGCATCCGAACGATGAGCTTGACAGGGAGCTCATTGACTTCTACCTGGAGGCCGCTCGCCCTCAATACCTTACATGGAGCGCCCAGAAGATTGTCAATGTTCGGGTGATGAAGCCTTTTGCCTTGGGGAGATTTACAAACGTCAAGTTCAAGCTTATCCGAGGATCTGCAAGAACTGCTCACATGATCTCTCTGGCGGATCTGCCCAATCTGAACCCTCATGATTGGATAGTCTTGTACAATATCCTGCTGACAAACGAAGCCGAATATGGTCCCATCTTAGACCATGTCAAAAGGATGCTGGCATGCTATATCATGGAGGTGGCCCTAATGGATCAGGAGGTTGCCACAGTTTTTAAGAAGAAACCGAAAGTCAAGCCTGTGGGATCGGCCAGTGATCTGAATCAAATGCAAATGGGCAAGATAGATTCGAGGCGAAACTCTGTGATGTTCACTAGAGCCGAAGGACAGAAATGTCTCTTCGCTTTAGCAGACAAACATCTTTACACTACAACTTGCTTGGAGCACATCTTATTCATCATCAAGCAGTGTAAAGACAATTCGGCTGATGATATCAAGTACTTCAATGATATGATCAATTGGTACATCCGGTTTAGACAGACCATCCTTTCCATAACGAAGTGTCTGTTTAGCACCGTGAAGAAGAAGGTACCAGCTTCAGCCGCCGGCCCAAGTAGGAAGTGAAGGTCTCGCTCCAAATTGACGCAAAGGGGGAGATTGTTGGGCTGAAAAGAGTTTTGATGTTGCGTCTTTTGGGCTCATTAGATTAGCCTTTTATTCTCCGGTTTGGGCCTGTCCAACCGAGAGCCTTTTATGTATTGTATATAAGTTAATGCTTGCATGCATATTAGGTTAAGATTCTAGAGATTATCGATATAGAGATTAATCAAGAGTACAATATTTTCCAGTAATCTTCCAATTCTTTACAGTTGATGTTCTTAATCGAGCTCTTCTAAGGATTTTATTTAATCATTCGACACGATTGATTCAAGCTGTTTTGTTCTTAATATTGCGTTCTGCTTTGTTTTTAATATTGTGTTCTTGCTGTTTCATATTCATATACTTGTTCAAGATCTAATCGATCTTCATAGATTAAAAGTTGTTTTAATCCCATCACGCCCCATCAAACTATGACAAACAATGAGTCACCCTTTTCCACCTTTGCTTAGAACCAATTAGTGTGCCGGTTAACTACCCACGCTCCACTAACTTCTTAGCAAGGGTGCAAAGTGCAATTTCATGGGATTGCATTGCCTAAAGTAACTAGGATTGGGAATTTGTAAAAGCGTTTAGTTACTTTACATAGATTCATTATACTTATTAATGAAGAGAGGATTACCCTATTCTACCCGTTCGGCTAACGACCCTCCACCAATCAAGGAAGCGGTAGGTAAGAGTGGATACCTATTAAATGGCCATTTTATAGGCCATAACCTTATACCCCCTTATAGATCGTCTTCGTGAATGAGGCCTACTAACGGTAAAACCATCATTTTAATTATATACATATATATATATATATATATATATATATATATATATATATATATATTAATCTTGTAATAATATAATAATAGTATAGGGTGTAGTGTAAACATTTCAAAAATACTAGGGTTTTAATCTCAATTTAAAATTTTCGAAATTTAATATCATTTAAATTAAAATTTTAAATATTAAAACTCTTGATTTAATAATTATCTTGAATTAAAATACTAATTTAAATTATTAAATCATAAGGGATTATTTAAATCATGAAGCATAATTACCAATTAAGCAATTAATTTATCCTAATCCTTTAATCCCTCTAAATTTCGAAAATCATGGATAGGATAATTCAAAATCTTTAATTACATTATCTAACCATTAAAGGATAATTACAAGATTTGGGATAATCCAAATCCCTAAAATTTAGGATCTTATCTTGGGGAGGAGGCTAATCTCGAAAATCCTAGGGTTTGCAAGCCCTAGATTTTGAAATCTTGGCACTAAAGGAAAGGATTTGAAAAATCCTTTCAAATTTTCGCAAATTAGATTTTAGGAACCCTAATCTTGAAAATATTGCCTCCTAGGGTTTATTGGCTATAAACCCTAATATGTCAAGTTCATACAATTGTATAATACTAATTGAAAACAAGTTAACCAAAGGCTCTGATACCACTGATGGGTTTTGTACAAACAATCCTATGTGTGGATGCAACCCTAGATTTGGATCTATGTTTTCACTATTAGATACACAACATTATGAACACATGAAAAAACCTAGCACGCTCCTAGTATTTTCTAAATTCACATAGAAAGATAGATCACATACATCTTGTTGTTATATTGCAATAACAACTCAAATCTTCAAACCCTAAGTCTTGAAAGCAAGTACCACAAGTGTAGTACCTCTGATGGCTCACAAACACCACAAGCAAATGGAGAGGTAACAAAGAGAGAAGAGAGGAGGTAGAAATCGGCTCTAAGAACCCTAGGGATCAAGTGGTACGATTTATATGGCCTTAGGAGTCCTTATATAGGGTATAGATTAGGGTTTCAATCGTTATCCTTATCTAGTTGCTTGCCCACCAAGTAACCATAAGATAAGCCTTGATAACCCTTATCCTTGGACGATTTCAAGGATTCCTTATCCCTTGAATTCGTCCAATCCATATCTAGGGTAACCATTGCCCTACTTTGCAACTATCATATAGTTACAATTTAGCCCCTCTAGTTTAATTAATTACACTTGATCACAAAAATGAATTCTTAATTAATTATTGACCAATATTAATTAAACAAATAGGATTTATCCTTTAATATATTATTCTTATAATATATTAATAAATCATAATAACCTCTTTCCCTATTTATTTCTCCAGTCAAGTTGCTTTGGTGAAGGCAACCCAAAAGGACCATGCACAATCGGGTCAAGTACTTACCAAATATGGTTACGATCTTAGACACTAATCCAACAATACCCTGGTCCACAACATCCCGACTGCATTGCCTTGGAAATAACGTATTGGGTCTACAACCTCCCAGTTGGATTACCTTGGCCCACAACCTCTCGATCGGATTCTTGTGGCCCACAACCTCCCGGTTGCATGGGCCCGGGTTTGTTGACTGACCGCACAAAGCATTACAGTCTCAATTGAACCATATAATTTCGACATATGAAATATAATATATAATATATTCAAAAGACAGATAATCATATATCCAGGCAACATACTCATAGGCATATCTACCTATCAATCCCGTATAATAACATTCTATATAACATGACTCAGTTCTAACAGATTAATGCAACATAACAACATTCCCTAAACAAGCATACATAACTCAGTGGGACGACATTGGTGCCTTCGAACCATAAGTATAGTGAGTAAAACTCACCTCTCAATCTGAATAAGATCTCTGAATAGGATACATCTCCGAATGTTAGCTCAACCGATCACCTATTCATCAAGAAATGACAAATCTCAAATACCACTCAAAATACCCAAAATACCCTTAGTACTTGGTCAACCACTTGTCAAATTTCAAAGTCAACAAGTCGACTCAGCCAGTCGCCACGCCGTGGATAGCTCCAGCCACATCATGGTGACTAGAGGACGAAACAGTCGTATGGCAGCCATCCACCACGTCGTGGTGACCATTCACCATGTCGCGGTGACCATTCAGACAAGCTTATTCCAATAAGCTATTAATCCATCGAACCAACCATTCAAACTTCCCATAATGCATTCTATCATCCATTGAACCATAAAAATTGTCTCTTTATAGACATTCATGTCCAATGCATGTCTTGAACTCAAACTAGGTTAAAATAGAATAAAAAGGGCCAAGATCATAAGCAAGAGATCAAAACTCTAAGAAATTCCAAATCCAACACTCCTAACTCCAAATGGACTACGGGGATCCATAAATATGAAAACTTTATGGAATTCCAACACCCCAATAAGTCCAAACATGAAGAATAAGACATAGAAACATAGATCTATGCACAAAGAACTAAAAAGCATGGAACTTGAGGACTTACAAACGTCTTGAAGATGCACAACAAGAAGATGAGAAGAGTCGCTTGCTAAATCCAAGCCCAAATGTCACCTTCTTCTTCTTCTAATACCCAAAAATCAAAACCAAAAGCTCAAAAAGCAAGTTGGAGGTTTGGGTTTGCTTGTAGGCTGAGGTTGAGCAACCCTACCTATCACACTCCGCTGAATAAGGGCACAAACCCCAGGGACTAGTGTTTATCATTAAACTGCCACCTCGCCAAGGTTATAGCCTGCCACGTCGTGGTGGTTATCTAAAATCCACGATTACAAAATGCTCTACCACATCTTGGTCATGCTCAACCATGTTGTGGCCACCCTAATTAAGATTTATACATGAAAGTTGATTTACACTTAGACTGAATGTCACAATTCTCCCCCACTTGAACTAGATCTCTGCCTTGGGTTCCAAGTCCACTCAGAACCCTTCTGATGCAGCCACTAAACCTTTATGAAGGACACCACCTTGTTGCGCAAGGACTTTGTCTTTCGATAAAAAGATCGCCACTGGTCTCTCAATATAATCTAGACAATCATCAACATGAAAATCATCCAAAGGAACAACCAGGGATTCATTAGCCACACACTTCGAAAGCTGCGAAGCGTGGAAGGTTTTGTGAACCTGAGTGAGCTCCTCCGGAAAATCTAGCCTATGAACCACCTTGCCAACCCTGGCAATCAATCGAAATGGCCCAATATACCGAGGAACTGACTTTCCCCTCTTCTTGAAGTGTATTACACCCTTCTAAGGTGATACCTTCAGCAAACCATGTCGCCAACCTAGAACTCCAACTCAGATTGATGCTTGTCGTCATATCTCTTCTTCCAACACTGAGCTCTCTGCAACATCTGTTTGATTTGATGAATAAGCTTTGTCATCTAAAGGACTACTTACGTCCCTCCCATAAACCTGTGACCAACCTCTCCCAGCACACTGGGGTACGACACTTCCTCTCATAGATGTGACAACCCAAAAATTTCCGTTAGTTTTAACGTCGAAATTAATTACGTCAAAAATTAGCCAAATTTATCCTGAAAATATTTTTAACCGGATATAAACCCGTTGGAGTATTTTAAATAATATTCGTCAAGCGAACCAAAATTTAGGCGGTATAATTTTAAAATTTGTCGTGATTAACGATAGTCGTGAAAAACCCGTTCGCGGTTGGTGTCAGGTGAACCCCAACAAGGCCATAAACTCCACCCTATATAAGGGTGGAGTGGGTTTCATTCCCACCTTTTCCCCACCGTAGACACACTCTCTCTACTTTCTCTCTCTAAAAAACAGGTTTTGGTCAAAAATCGCCCCTTCGAGCTTCAAATCGGTAAGTTAACCTTCCTAGCTTGTTGTTTATCTAATCTAGCTTGCAAATTCGTGGCTTAATCATCCAAAAACCCCAAGAACAAGATTTTACAGTCTTGGGAGCATCCCAAAACTGTAAACCCCTTGGAAGATGGTTTTGATGCCCAAAAACCCTTCCAAACCACTTATGGAGCTTAGTTATGACGTAGGGGCATACATGAAAGGACTTAGAACATCAAAATCTTAGCAAATGGGGAGTAAACATGAGTTTATGGTCTAAGAACATCCTTAGACCGTAGACCCATCTGCATGCACCATAAACACCTTTTTGGGTGTTAAACTACCCCTCAAACACCTCCAAAAGCTTCCATGAGTGCCTAGAACCTTGTAATCCTTCGTTTGATGCACCAAAAACATGATTCACGGACTAAAATGAGTTTACTGCCATAAACTAATGTTTTTAAGGTACTAAACTCCCCAAGAACATCTTCATAGACCGTAAACACCTTTCCAAGGTGTTTAAGTGCCTTTAACACCTTCCTATGCTCATATAAGTGACTAGAACCTTGCGTGCATGAGTTAGAACCACCAAACAACAAAAGAAATGGGCAAAGATGATTTTACAACCATAAACTCATGTGTTTACAGCCGTAAACTACTCAAGGAGTGGTCATGGACCGTAAACTCCCTAAAATGGTCCATTTGGAACCTAAACCACTTCCTATGCCCTAGAATTGAACGTAGCCTAATTCCATGAGTGAGATAAGACCTTGAAGCATCAAAGAACACACCACCCATGAGTTTATAGCCGTAAACTCATGGGGATAAGGTCTTAGGGCCGTAAACTCTATAAAGAGTTTACTCTTGAAAAGTAAACTCCCTATCTAGGCCATACACTCCCTTAGATGTTACCCGGGACACTCCTAGCACTTGACCAAAGTGTTTTCCGCTCATTAGGAAGCGTATACGTGTTTAATTAGTATTATAATTAAACTAATTGTATGTAAACATATGTCACCATATGTTAATAGGTCACTAAGCGTGTTCAAGTCTTTACTTGACACCGAGCACCCAACCAGCACCTCCGCCCGATCCACTTACAACAGGTGAGTTCATACCCCTGAATTAACCATTTAAATGTTTTTACATGCTTTTATGGGGGGGGGGGGAATACAAGTTAAAAACATGCCAGTTATCATATCAATCATATGTGATTAATAACCCGCATGCACAAGGATTTATTACACTGCCGGCTGTTTTACCAAGTATGGTACTATAAATGGTTTTCCAAAACGTCTTTACTTGTTTAAATCTTTTCTCAAATTGACTCTCGCGCTGTATGTTTTACTTCAAAAGCAATTACGGCAATATTTTAAACAAAGGTTTTTCTTTACTCATATTTTTTTTATCAAAGTTATATTCAAAACTTGTTTATGAAAGATTTTCAAGGATTTTTAAAGGTCTTCAAACTTATTTTACAAAAGGATATGAAGTCAGGATTTTCTTAAGTGTAAAGGTTTTCCAAAGTTTTCGTCAAAGTTTTCTTCCATTCTTATATGCTTCTACTTCGTTAAATGCTACTACTTCGTTAAGTGCTTCTACTTCTTAAAATCCTACTACTTCGTTAAGTACTTCTACTTCGTTAAATACTACTACTTTGTTAAGTATGTCACACCCCAAAACCAAGAACGGCGGAAACGTTCTGGGGCGGAGGACGTCATGTATAATATCACAACAATGTAAAGTAGTAAACAAGCAACAATATCATCCATTGCATTAATAATATAATTATTCTACAAATGTGTTCTGTCAAATTTTGATAAACACTAAAGCATAAATCAAAATGAAAGATAACTCTTGAACAAGCTCCATCTTCCTTTCTCCTTGCATCGGTACCTGTCTATGATGACCTGAGGATACAAGTAATTTTGAAAGCGAGTATCAGCTTTAAAGCTGGTGAGATCATAAGTATTTAGTGTCTTAATTTGTAAGTAAGTATTTGTATGTATGAATTTGTATGTAAGAATTTGTAAGTATATGAATTGTAAGTATTGAAAATGTTTGTAAAACAACTGTAAATGTTTGAAAAACCCTAGAAATCCCTATGATTCCGATTAGTAACAAAAGGAGTCTTCTACCAAGAATTAACTGTTCTTATGTAGTCTTCTACCAAGACCTATCTGTTCTGAATGTAGTCTTCTACCAAGACCTAACTGTTTTCAATGTTCGTGTCATGTAAAAGTGTGTAATTTTCCCTCGTATGTAACTATTATTAACAAAATATAGTTTTTACATTTATAGTTTAAGTGAATAGATCACTAAATATATGTACAGGGAAAATTAATGTAGTACTGTAGTGTAGTGCTGTAAAACTACCGTTGTACTAACTACCTTAAACCAGATTTATATTAAGGCATCATGTGATAAATTGCACCTTACTATCAACTAGTAACAACTACATAATGAATGGTCATAATAACGGAATGACGTTTGGCACCCGCAGACCTGCAGGTCCGGCTGTAGCTAGCAGCAATGTAGGATTGTCAATCCAGTATAGATCTATACGCAAACTCACGCTCTCCCTCCAAGAGACTCTGGCTACAACTCGAGTTATGACATTTAAGTCATGCTCCGATCTAAATCACAATAATTAGTGTATTCTTGTATATGTAATGTAATGAACTATTCTAGCTATAATGTACGTGCTCTCTTCCTAGCAAGTATAGTAATGTAATCATTCTAGTATAGTTGTATATGTTCTCTTCCTAGTATAGTTGTATATGGTCTCTTCTTAGTATAGTTGTATATGTAATGTACTATAATGTTCTAGAAAGTATTGACTCATGAATGAACTGACTCATTGTATGATATCGTGTTCTAGTAATTGTTCTAGTATCTTCCTAAACTACCCCTATGGTAGTTTACTAGTAATCTATCTGGTACGTATGAACATGGATGTATACCCTTGCTACCCAAGGGCATTGGATGAACTGGAAGGACCTTTTATGACTATATATGTACACATGATATATAACTAATATTTAAACAACATTCGGACGAGTACCCGATATCCCACGAGACCACATCTCAAGCGCGAAAAGGAAATAGGGTGGATTGCCTTCGTAAGTCATTTAAATATTTCTTATATAACTATACATATAGAGGCATTCAATTTATAATATAAAAGCATAAATAAGTTTTGTAAAACATTTGAACATAAATATTATTTTAAGGAATGATCGACTTGATGTCAATCTATAAACCAGTTTGAAGGCATAAGTTTGATAAAACAGTTTAAGTATAAAGAAACATTTGTTTGAAACACAATTGTAAATAAGTTTGAAATGTAATATACAGAGTAATATGTATAGTGTAATAAGGAGTTTAAAACATATAAAATGTTTATAAAAATCATTTGAAGGAAACTGTTTGGTAAAACGGCTAATGTGTAGCCAAATCGTTTGAATGTTGTATATTAATCACATGTGATTGATGTAATAACTAGCATAATTCTACTTATTAATCACATGTGATTGATATAATAAGTAGCATGATTCTACATGTATCCCCCCCATAAAACATTTTAAAATAGTTTAAAACATTAGTTAAGGGGTATGAACTCACCTGCGGTAAGTGAGTGGAATTGAACGGACTGTTATCGTAAGGAAGGATCGGGTAAGTGCTTGGTGTCAAGTGAAGACTTAGACACACACAATGATCCTAATTACATATGAAAACATGTGTATATAAATAGTTAGTGATTAAAACACTAATTATACACGTGTAAACATTTAAACGCGAGGAAAACACTTTTGGTCAAATGCTAGGAGGCTAATGGGTTGCAACAAAGGTGTGCAATGCCCCTAATGGGAGTTTAAGGTCTAATGACCATATTCTTTGGAGTTTACAGCCCAGGGGAGTAAAATCCTGGCCGTAAACTCTCAACCAAGTCTCTAAATGAAGCTTAGAATTATTACAACTCATGTGGTGAATTGTTTCAAGGCTATAACAAGTGTTTGGGTGCCATATTAACTCCTTTAAGGAGTTTATGGCCTTGGGACCATATTCCCTTGGAGTTTACGGCCATAAACTCCCTTGGGAGGGTGGTTATGGTGTTTTCAAGTCTCAAACATTTCTAGGTAATGATCTATGTTGGGTTCTAGGCATAAGGAAGGAGTTAGGGTGTCATTTGACCCCTTTATAGGTGTTTACGGCCCAAGAGTTTGTCTTAGCCGTAAACCCATTTTTCCTTGTGATTCCTTATGTTTTATAGGCTATAAACACTTTAGAGTACTTGTCCTAAGTTAAGCCTAAGCCTTACGAAGTGTTTGTGGCATCAAAACACCCCTATTTAGAGTTTTCGGCCCATTAACCAATTGGCCATGTGTTTACGGCCGTGAACACCCCTAGGTGTTGGTATTTTGATTGCTTTGGGTCTTAGACACATGGAGTTCACGGCCCAAGAAGCTCCTTGGCCGGGAACTCACTTTCATCGATGTTTTGAAATGAGATCTGTGTCCTAAACATGAAATGAAGGTTTCTAGTTTGAGTTCTAAAGCTTTGAGGGTCATTGGAACCCTTTAGGACCTTAAAATGGAGTTTACTCCCCAAGTGTTCTTGGGTGGTAAACTCCCATATCTTGGGTTATCAATCCATTTTTGATGTTTTCTATTCTCTAATTTACTTACATACAAGCCTAAGTTAGTCACTTATCAAGGAAATGGGACTAGATAGTTCTTAAGCCACATTTTGGAGTTTACTCCCCAAGAACGTAATTGGGCGGTAAACTCCCGGATCTCACATATTTGACATGTAATCTATATTATTAAGCTTATAACAAGCATTATAAAACATCTAGAGAAGTGTACTCACGATTTGGGATGAAAACCTGAAGATCCGTGAGAGAGAATTTTGACTTTTCTCTAAATGGAATTCAACTAATGAACCAATTTGGTTCAGAATTCTATTTATAGTCCGGAGATATTTTTGACAGAAAATATTTTTATTCCTGGAACGAACTCTAGTGTCCTAGAGTATTGGAATAGCAGCGTTGCACAAAACCCTAGTGCATCCACTCTCCTAATATCTCCTTAAGTGTAAATCCTGAAAACTGCCAAACTTACACTCGGAGCCTGAATTTTCACTATAACTGTTCTACTTCTATTGGCTTGATATGGTTTGTTCAGAATGGAAATTTCGGGTTGTCACATCATCCCCCTGTTGAAGGGAATTTCGTCCCGAAATTAGAATTTAGGCAAGGAAGTATGCACGAATGATCGAGTCGTGAGGAGGAAACTTCCTAATCGATTGATTCTAGCGTACCTAAGTGAAATCGGGTTCTCGGTTGGAATCCCAACGAACCTTCACTAACTGGCGACGGCGTTGCTTCTTCCGCTTGACCTCTCGGTCGAGGGTCACTACGGTTCTAATACGAAGGTGAGGATCTTGGCGAGTGGACTTACAAGAGTCCTAACGGAAAGGTATGGTTTCACGATCGAAACGCGAAGAGTAGGATGTACGTTACTGAGTTCGCGGAGTAGGTCAAGTTTGTGCGAGGCACAGGACCGATTCTAATAAGAATCTCGGAGGTCCTAACTATCTTGGATTTAGCTTTACACGCTTTACGAAGCGTATTAAGCCGTTCCCGAGTGAGACTTCCTAAAGAATTTGGTCACTCACTTGGAATCTCCAAGGTTTCCTTTTCTTGATTAACTTCCCAGTCAATGGCCACCCATTGCTGGGTCAAAGTCGTACGGGTTTCTATAATTTGCGAGGAGTTCTGAATGAACTAAGTCGGTAGGTCGGTGAGACCTAGAATTTTGGCAAAAGACTGTCGGCGTCTCTGGTGTCGACAAGTGCTCATCGGCTTTGACAAATTGAAAGAGTACTCAAAATTTCCCACATTACTAACAGTGTGTCATAGAAATTTGACTCTTCAATTTCAAAACTCGCCTAGAGAACTTCACTAAAAGTTCCTCTGTAGGAATGTTGCCATGGGTTTTCTTCTTACTACGAGGGTAGATAAGTAAGCCATTACATGGAGAAATGAAGAAGTGATCCAAGTAACAAAGACGTACCCTATTCATTTAGCTCATGAAAACTATGGGCGTATTGGTCCTATCCGAAAGGTATCACTACGGACTCGAAGTGTCCGCATCGAATTCGAAAGTTAGTCTTCCGGACACCCTTCCATAACACTTGAACTGGTGATATTCGGATCTCAGATCCATTTCTGAAGGTAATTCTTTCCTTGCCTTTGCTCAACCATTTCATCTATGTGCGGAAGAGATAGCGATTTCTAATGAAAAATCTTGACGAAGTCCTCGATAACCGAGGCACATACGATGCAATCCGTTGATCTCTAGAAGAATATGACTTGGGTTCTCTAGGGTGAGAAACCTAGTCTTCTAATTCTATAGCTGTGTAGTTCGTTAAGTTGTTTGTACTGTTCTGGATCTCCGTGGGTGTTTAGACTATAGGGTGATTTGTTTACATGAGTCGCATTGGGTTCTATGTTTGTTTACATGACGATGTGATTACTCGTAGGCTTAGGCAGTTCTCCGTCCTGAAGTTCATATTAGAATTCATACATGGTTCACAATCACCATTTCATGTATACGAGTCGTATATAATTAAGATTGAAAAGGTAGTCGAATAACTGATTCTTCCTTACCCTCACATCCCAATGAGGAAAAGAGTTAAAGAGAAATCATCAATTCTAAACCTGTCGAACCTTGATTGTATTACACTCTTATTTATACATTCCTCAGTGATAGATCACCCGCATGAATCCTTGGATTGAACTTGACGTACTGCACGAGTCATACTTCGGGGATTTCTTCGAAAAGAAAATAACTAAGAGGTACTCCTGGCATGAGTACTTCGGTGTTTTGATGTGACGGCTTCGCTGGAAAAGTGATCAAGAAGAAAGAGATGTACGTATGAAGCTGTTTTTGTGAGGATCAAATTGAATCGAGTTGTATGATAATGTCGGAGTCATACTGAAACTTAAAAGCATTAGATTTGAACATAAGACATTTACAGACAAAACACAACCGTGCAACCATGAACAGAGTTACAGTACTTTAGATTTACCACAAGACTATTGCTGCGAATGAGATATAATACAAAAGACAAGTATACGCAGCACGAGAATCCCTATACAGACAGGATCTCGCAAAAGGTAAGACTCTAGTTGCACTAGTTCTAGATAGTTTATAAGTCTGTTACAACAACACGCCTAAGTTACATTTGATGTGGTTCCGGAGTAGGCTCTCCTGCAGCTGTGATCCTGAGAATCTTCCCATCAGCACCCGAGTTCTTTGCTATAGGGCAATCCTCCTTGGAGTGCCCTATCTCCCCGCATTGGTGTCATGACTGGCTAGTACTAGCTTTGGTGACGGGATTTCGGTGTTTAGCTAGTGTTATGTGGACACGAGTGCCTTCCTCGTTACTCCAGTTTGAAAATTGCTTCTTAAATCGTTCGGCGTTATAACTAATCTTGTGTGTAGGGTTAGTCCCGACGAAAGGGACTTGAGTGATGGGTCGTGTCGGTGCTCCACAGCTACGAGCATGGTGCCCTATGTTTAGGCAATTGCAACATTGCATCTCATGGCAAGCCCCATGATGATGGAAACTACACTTATCACACTTCGGGAGTTTTCCCTCGTATGGCCTGCCCGGTACGGGGATGGCAGGGGTTTCCACTTGCTGCTGTTGTATAGCCAGCCTTTGGGATCTCTTGCGTTCTTTCCAGGCTTGACGCTTTCGTTTCTTGTTCTCTGCTTTTCGGCTTTGCGAGCCTGTGACTGTTACTGTTTGGCGGCTTCCTGGATGGATACCACGATTGGAAACTTCATTCCCATCAGCAGCATTGACTGTGCTGATAGCGCTATGGTGCGCAAGGACCACGGTTACGGCAGCCACCACTGCAGCTGTAACTGCTGTTTGAAAGGTAGCGGCGTCCATAGGAAAGGCGGAGGTTTTGCTGATCGACTGATTGCTTCCGGATGACGACATGATTCTGTAACACGAAAGATAAGGGTTTTGTGAGCGATTATGGTTGACCCTTGATGTACTTAGATTGTTCATGTAAAGAGTACGACTATGTTCTTGAAAGTTTGACCTACATCTCTATGATGCAGTCCTAGTACTGAGTGGAGGTGTGTTCATGAAGGGTTGACCTACAACCCTATGATGCAGTCCTAGTAATGAAATGGAAGTATGATCGCGAAGGTTTGACCTACATCCCAATGATACAGTCCTAGTAATGAGTAGAAGTATGTTCTTAGAATGGTCTCAAGACGTTTGACGTTCGAGCTGAGATATCGTGGGTTGGTGAATAACAAGATCCAACCACTGAAAGAGACTTGGAAATGTCTTCGGAGATAAATCACTACAGTCTAATGACTTGACTAAAGCATGTTTCAGATAGATCCCAATGAAAGTATGATAAAAGTACTTGAATGAAGAATGACACAAAAGTTAGCCGACTGTCAATATCTTTGATATTCACGATGTAAAGATTCTGGAAAATGACCTTGTAAAGGTCTTACATCATATCCATAGAAGATAGTTCCTGACAGCATAAAGACCTAACTAAAGTACTTACGGTACAAGATAATTTCATAAAAAATGCCACATCGGGCATAGACAGAAAACACGATTCCTTTTTAATAAAGAAATAAAGTAAAGCGTCTACTACTGGCGACGGTCATCCCTCTGGTGAACTCTTAGTTAATCCAATTGACGTTCCATGTCAAGTAGGTGTCTTTCGTACACCATCTGGCGTACTCGGAGCTCTATGACTTCGGCTCGTGATTCAGCCAGTGCTTGCAGCAGGGTTTCATGATTTCTCTCTGATATCTCGCGAGTATTTTCTAGACGAATGGTGCGGAGGGTATGCATTCTAGCATAGGCGACCACTTCGGTAATCTGATGTAGGGCTGTCTTGCCTTGAATCTCATTTCGGGCCACTCTGCGGACCAAGATTGGCAAGACTCTATCTGCTGAGCCCCCATTGCTCAAGTCGTAAAAGCTTCGGTCGCCATCACATGGCATAGACTGATCTTGTCCTTGGCTCCATGTTTCCAAGCATTCCACTCACTCAGGGTCAGGCCATGAAAAGTCGGACGAGGGTTAGGAATTGGAAAGGGAGCTGCTCTGAGTAGGTTCTCAACCTCTGGTTCGAAGTTAGCATCATACGAAAGGTCTTCATCATGGTGATCAATCAAGGGCAACAGGATGATCATTCTCTGGTTCTTCTCCAAACCAACCAGCAATGACCTTATTCGGAAGGTACTGGTTGCCGAGGGGATGGAGTCCAACTATGTTTTCTATGCGAGAATTTAGGGTAAGAGAATAATTATTAGACAAACTATCTAGATAATTATTTAGAAAACCTTCATTAGTTACATCGCTATTTGTGAAGTGCATACCAGCTATGTGTAATCTAAACAGGATAGACCTTCGAATAAGTGACCTTAATTCCAAATTCACACAGAATAGGGGTAAGGCAAAATTATCACAGATTCTAAGTCTATAACATCCTAATTACATATAGCCTCAGTGTATCCACTTAGCAACTATCAACTTAGTAATGAAGATCCCGTTTTAGTTCTCAAGTATAACGTACTTATAGTAACACCAAATACTCCTATAGTATTTTAATTTTAATGTTATGTTCTATTGTTCTCATTGTGGTAGGGTTGGTAAGATTTTAGCATTGTTGCAACCACACAATTAAACTTAGGCACATGCTAGTCAACCCTCGGACAATATAGGTGATCAGGCTATATCTTCCCAGTTTTGACCATATGTCTCTAAGACCACTTGTGTTGCCCAACAATCGTAACTCTTCTGTACTGTCCAAGTGACACTGATTTTAGTATGAATGCAGGCACGTATACTTTAATAAATATTTTACTATTTAAAGTATAAACTCTTGGTCAGAGTATTTTTAATCCCTTTTGTATTTATAGTTAGTATATCTTTTATGGGTTGATATACTTAATTCACTATAAACAATGCTCTGATACCAATCTGTCACACCCCAAAACCAAGAACGGCGGAAACGTTCTGGGGCGGAGGACGTCATGTATAATATCACAACAATGTAAAGTAGTAAACAAGCAACAACATCATCCATTGCATTAATAATATAATTATTATAAAAATGTGTTCTGTTAAATTTTGATAAACACTAAAGCATAAATCAAAATGAAAGATAAGTCTTGAATAAGCTCCATCTTCCTTTCTCCTTGCATCGGTACCTGTCTATAATGACCTGAGGATACAATTTTGAAAGCGAGTATTAGCTTTAAAGCTGGTGAGATCATAAGTATTTAGTGTCTTAGTTTGTAAGTAAGTATTTGTATGTATGAATTTGTATGTAAGAATTTGTAAGTATATGAATTGTAAGTATTGAAAATGTTTGTAAAACAACTGTAAACGTTTGAAAAACCCTAGAAATCCCTATGATTACTATTAGTAACAAAAGGAGTCTTCTACCAAGACTTAACTATTCTCATGTAGTCTTCTACCAAGACCTATATGTTCTGAATGTCGTCTTCTACCAAGACCTAACTGTTCTCAATGTTCGTGTCATGTAAAAGTGTGTAATTTTCCCTCGTATGTAACTATTGTTAACAAAATATAGTTTTTACATTTATAGTTTAAGTGAATAGATCACTAAATATATGTACAGGGAAAATTAATGTAGTACTGTAGTGTAGTGCTGTATAACTACTGTTGTACTAACTACCTTAAACCGGATTTATATTAAGGCATCATGTGATAAATTGCACCATACTATCGACTAGTAACAATGACATAATGAATGGTCGTAATAACGGAATGACGTTTGGCACCTGCAGACCTGCAGGTCTGGCTGTAGCTAGCAGCAATGTGTAGGATCGTCAATCCAGTATAGATCTATATGCAAACTCACGCTCTCCCTTCAAGATACTCTGGCTACAACTCGAGTCATGACATTTAAGTCATGCTCCGATTTTTATCACAATAATTAACGTATTCTTGTATATGTAATGTAATGAACTGTTCTAGCTGTAATGTACATGCTCTCCTCTTAGCAAGTATAGTAATGTAATCATTCTAGTATAGTTGTA
Source organism: Lactuca serriola (assembly GCF_051521515.1). Lineage (NCBI taxonomy): Eukaryota > Viridiplantae > Streptophyta > Magnoliopsida > Asterales > Asteraceae > Lactuca > Lactuca serriola. The sequence continues at coordinate 82,373,336 of NC_136409.1, forward strand.
TATGTTCTCTTCCTAGTGTAGTTGTATATGTTCTCTTCCTAGTATAGTTGTATATGTAATGTACTGTAATGGTCTAGAAAGTATTGACTCATGAATGAACTGACTCATTGTATGATATCGCGTTCTAGTAATTGTTCTAGTATCTTCCTAAACTACCCCTATGCTAGTTTACTAGTAATATATCTAGTACGTATGAACATGGATGTATACCCTTGCTACCCAAGGGCATTGGATGAACTGGAAGGACCTTTTATGACTATATATGTACACATGATATATAACTAATATTTAAACGACCTTCGGACGAGTACCCGATATCCCACCAGACCACATCTCAAGCGCGAAAAGGAAATAGGGTGGATAGCCTTCCTAAGTCTTTTAAATATTTCTTATATAATAAAAAAGCATAAATAAGTTTTGTAAAACATTTGAACATAAATATTATTTTAAGGAATGATCGACTTGATGTCAATCTATAAAACAGTTTGAAGGCATAAGTTTGATAAAACAGTTTAAGTATAAAGAAACATTTGTTTGAAACACAATTGTAAATAAGTTTGAAATGTAATATACAGATTAAGATGTACAGTGTAATAAGGAGTTTAAAACATATAAAATGTTTATAAAAATCATTTGAAGGAAACTGTTTGGTAAAACGGCTAAGCTGTAGCCAAATCGTTTGAATGCTATATATTAATCACATGTGATTGATGTAATAACTAGCATAATTCTACTTATTAATCACATGTGATTGATATAATAAGTAGCATGATTCTACTTGTATCCCCCCCCCCATAAAACATTTAAAAATAGTTTAAAACATTAGTTAAGGGGTATGAACTCACCTGTAGTAAGTGACTGGAGTTGAACGGACTGTTATCGTAAGGAAGGATCGGGTAAGTGCTTGGTGTCAAGTGAAGACTTAGACACACACAATGATCCTAATTACAGATGAAAACATGTGTATATAAATAATTAGTGATTAAAACACTAATTATACACGTGTAAACATTTAAACGCGAGGAAAAGACTTTTGGTCAAGTGCTAGGAGGCTAATGGGTTGCAACAAAGGAGTGCAATGCCCCTAAAGGGAGTTCAAGGTCTAATGACCATATTCATTGTAGTTTACAGCCCAGGGGAGTAAACTCCTGGCTGTAAACTCTCAACCAAGTCTCTAAGTGAAGCTTAGAATTATTACAACTCATGTGGTGAATTGTTTCAAGGCTATAACAAGTGTTTGGGTGCCATAATAACTCCTCTAAGGAGTTTATGGCCTTGGGACCATATTCCCTTGGAGTTTACGGCCGTAAACTCCCTTGGGAGGGTGGTTATGGTGTTTTCAAGTCTCAAACATTTCTAGGTAATGATCTATGTTGGGTTCTAGTCATAAGGATGGAGTTAGAGTGTCATTTGACCCCTTTATAGGTGTTTACGGCCCAAGAGTTTGTCTTAGCCGTAAACCCATTTTTCCTTGTGATTCCTTATGTTTTCTAGGCTATAAACACTTTAGAGTACTTATCCTAATTTAAGCCTAAGCCTTACGAAGTGTTTGTGGCATCAAAACACCCCTATTTAGAGTTTTCGGCCCATGAACCAATTGGCCATGTGTTTACGGCCGTGAACACCCCTAGGTGTTGCTATTTTGATTGCTTTGGGTCTTAGATACATCAAGGTAATGTGCTATGCTAGTCTATTGGTTCAATGAAGACATTTAGGGCACTTTGGGCAATTAACATGGAGTTCACGGCCCAAGAAGCTCCTTGGCCAGGAACTCACTTTCATCGATGTTTTGAAATGATTTTTGTGCCCTAAACATGAAATGAAGGTTTCTAGTTTGAGTTCTAAAGCTTTGAGGGTCATTGGAACCCTTTAGGACCTTAAAATGTGTGACAACCTGAAATTTCCAACTGTATAAACATCATCTATTCATCAGAAGCTAGTTCAGTTTCAGTGATTTTCAAGCTTTTCCGAACAAGTTTGTGTACATTAGGGTTAATGTTTTAGATGATATCAGGAGAGTGGATACTCCTGGTTTTGTGAAACTTGGGCATTTCAAGTTTCATACTGTTACAGTCCAACATCAGGAATGAAAATATTTTCTGCCAAAATATTCCAGGACTATAAATAGTTTTCTGAATTAAAATAATTCATTATTCACAATTCCAAATAGAGAAAAGCCATATTCTCTCTGACGGATCTTCGGGTTTTCATCCCAGATTGTGAGTCTACTTTTCTATATGTGATTCAATACTAGTTTAATGCTTGTTAACACAAATTACATGTCTAGATGTCAAGATCCGGGAGTTTACCGCCCAAGATCGTTCTTGGGGAGTAAACTCCAAAATGGAACATTATGGCTTCCTAGTCCCGATCCCTTGATAGACAACTTGTTTAGGAGATAGGGTATGATCTTTATAGGCCAAAAAGCATCCAAGAAACATAAGTTCTAGGAGTTTACGGCCAAGGAACTACCTTGGGCCGTAAACCCCTTTTCAAGGGCTTAAATGCCCTAAAGCCTTCCCCAAATGCTTAAGGACTTTAACTACTAGTACATGTGCTTGATTAGAACACCAAAAGCCCATAAAAGCCATAAGTTTTTAGGAGTTTACGGCCAAGAACTCTCTTGGGCCGTAAACCCCATTTTGTGGGACAAAAATCATTCCAAGCTACCCTTAAGCCTTTAGACAATTTACCTTGCACCTTTGGGACTAGAATGGAGAGTAGAACACATAGAAATCACTCCTTGAAAGGAGTTTACGGCCAAGGAACATGACTTGGGCCGTAAACACCAAGTGAAGGCACCAAAGTGTGCCTCTTGTTCCCATTAGCCTTAGATAAAATCATGGATGCCATTCTTGATGTTTAAGTGCCTCAAGTCAATTTATTTCTTAGAGTTTACGGCCGTAAACTCTAAGGTGAAGGACCTTAGGCCGTAAACTCCCATATGGGGTGTTCTAAAGCCTTAAACTACTTCATGTGTTATTCCAATAAAGCTAGGAGTGTTCTAAATACAAGATACCACCACAAAACACCCAAAAACACCATTTGAGGAGTTCACGGCCATAAACCTATGAGTTTACGGCCGTAAACTCCAAGGTGTGGGGTTTGTTGGATGGTGAACTCCTATACAATGCCCTTTGATGTTTCAAACCCTTTTGCCTTGTCCCGTAGCAACTTAGATGCAACCATTTGAACCTTAAACACTCATAAAAGTGTTTAAATGTTTTCTAAGTGTCTTAACTTATTTATTTAAGTTATTATATGTCTAATTAGTTATATATATGTTTATTATATGATAACTAGGCTCGTGTGTGTAAGCCAGTCTCCGTTTGTCACCTAGCACGGTAGCCGACACTGCAACTCAAACGACTCACCAAAAGTGAGTTCATACCCATTGAATCAACCTTTGAAATGATTTTAAGTGTTTTAAATACTTTATGGGGGGGGGGGAATACAAGTCAAATACTTATAGTTATTGCTTCAATCACATGTGATTGCATTTAATCACATGTGATTAATAACTAGGAAAACAACGATTTTTACCACTATTCAAACTGTTTTCAACTGCTTTACTATTGAAATGTTTTACAAACTGTTTTACTATCCAAACTCACTTATAGACTGTGATTCAATCAAATGCTTCTTATACTTAAACTGTTTTATCAACTTATGCTTTCAAAATGATTTATAGATCGACATCAAGTCAATCTTCTCTTGAAATTATATTATGCTTCAAAATGTTTTATGAAAACTTATTTATGCTTTTATATATCCAATTGCATGCCCATATATGTATAGATATATAAATAATGTTTAAAGGGCTTAGGAAGGCTATCCGCCCTATTTCCTTTTCCTCGATTTGGATGTGGTCTGGTGGGATTTCGGGTTACCATCCGGAGGTCGTTTCCATATTACTTATATATCATATATACATGTATAGACATAAAGGTACTTCCATATTCATACTCATCAGTACATCATTAGCTGGTTACCATCGGGGTAACGCAGGATCATACATATACATAAATACTAGAAACAATACATATACAGATATACTAGAAACAATACATATACAGATATACTAGAAACAATACATATACATATATACTAGAAACAATACATATACATATATACTAGAAACAATACATATACAAATATACTAGAAACAATACATATACAGATATATTAGAAACAATACATATACAGAAATACGAGAAACAATACATATACAGAAATACGAGAAACAATACATATACACAAATACTTAACAATTGTGATCCACTGTATCGGGCATGCCTTAAATGTCATGGCCCGAGTTGTAGCCAGAATTCTCTTGGAGGGAGAGCGTGAGTTTGCGTATAGATCTATACTGGATTGACTATCCTACACCTTGCTGCTAGCTACAGCCGGACCTGCAGGTCTGCGGGTGCCAAACGTCATTTCTTATTACGACCGTTCATTATGTCGTTGATTATCAGTCGATAGCATGGTGCAATTAATCACAATAAGCCTTAATATAAATCCGGTTTAAGGTAGTAGTATTTAGTACAGCAGTAGTCTTATTATACAAAGCTACAGTACTACAATGATTTACCCATTACATATTTTAGTGATAATCTTACTTAAGCATTAGTGTACAAACTATATTTTTAACAAATGATAGTTATACTTGGGTAATTACACACTTTTACAACAGACAAGTTTACAAAACAGTTTAGCCTTGGTAGAAGGTTACTTTTATAGAAAATATAGGATTTTCTGAGAGATTCAAACTTTTACAAACACTTTCAAACATTTGCTTACATTTTTTACAAACTTATACATTGAGACAGGTTCAAACGTTTTTTACAAGAAACATTGACACTAAAATACTTATGAACTCACCAGCTTAATGCTGATAAACTCTTTCAAAATAACTTGTATTCTCAGGTCCTCAGTAGACAAGTACCGAGGCCAGCTTTTGAGAAGATGGAGTGCATTCAAGACTCATCTCATATTATTTTGTGTTTCATTATTTGTGGTGTCTATAACTGTACAGAACACACTTGTATTAAAATTATATATTTAATGCAATGGATGATGTTGTTTGCTTATTTACACTTACTGTGTTGTGATACTATACATGACGTGCTCCGCCCCAGAACGTTTCTGCCGTTCTTGGTTTTGGGGTGTGACAAAATGGAGTTTACTCCCCAAGTGTTCTTGGGCGGTAAACTCCCAAATCTTGGGTTATCAATCCGTTTTTGATGTTTTCTATTCTCTAATTTACTTACATACACGCCTAAGTTAGTCACTTATCAAGGAAATGGGACTAGATAGTTCTTAAGCCACTTTTTGGAGTTTACTCCCCAAGGACGTTCTTGGGCGGTAAACTCCCGGATCTCACATATTTGACATGTAATCTATGTTATTAAGCTTATAACAAGCATTATAAAACAACTAGAGAAGTGTACTCACGATTTGGGATGAAAACCCGAAGATCCGTGAGAGAGAATTTTGACTTCTCTCTAAATGGAATTCAACTAATGAACCAATTTGGTTCAGAATTCTATTTATAGTCCGGAGATATTTTTGGCAGAAAATATTTTTATTCCTGGAACGAACTCTAGTGTCCTAGAGTATTGGAATAGGAGCGTTGCACAAAACCCTAGTGCATCCACTCTCCTAATATCTCCTTAAGTGTAAATCCTGAAAACTGCAAAACTTACACTCGGAGTCTGAATTTTCACGGTAACTGTTCTACTTCTATTGGCTTGATATGGTTTGTTCAGAATGGAAATTTCGGGTTGTCACATCATCCCCCTGTTGAAGGGAATTTCATCCCGAAATTAGAATTTAGGCAAGGAAGTATGCACGAATGATCGAGTCGTGAGGAGGAAACTTCCTAATCGATTGATTCTAGCGTACCTAAGTGAAATCGGGTTCTCGGTTGGAATCCCAACGAACCTTCACTAACTGGCGACGACGTTGCTTCGTCCGCTTGACCTCTCGGTCGAGGGTCACTACGGTTCTAATACGAAGGCGAGGATCTTGGCGAGTGGACTTACAAGAGTCCTAACGGAAAGATATGGTTTCACGATCGAGACGCGAAGAGTAGGATGTACGTTACTGAGTTCGCGGAGTAGGTCTAGTTTGTGCGAGGCACAGGACCGATGTACGTTCCTGAGTCCGCGGAGTAGGTCTAGTTTCTTTGTTTTAGACCTTGCTAGTCGTATCGTACATTTGATACCGTATGGGGACTGTGTTTCCTTTTTTTAGACTTAGCCAGGCGTATCATTCATTCGATACTCTCCTGGAGTCTATGATTTCTTTTTCCTTAGTTAGCAGTATTCTGCTGAGGCATATGTTATTTTCCCCTAGTATTCTACTAGTGATATTCTCCTACTCTCTTTAAAGTCAAATATCATATTTTGGTAACAATAGTGTTCAAGGGAAAATTACTCTTTAAAACATAACTCTGTCGAGTCTTTGTAGAAGACTGCTTTTATTTAGAAAATATAGGATTTTCTTGAAAGGACTCTAATACACTGTAGACTCTAAACTACTACTTTTTATAAAGTTATTTTGGATAAAATGCTTACTTATACAAATGACACTAAATACTTATGAACTCACCATCATTTATAAAAATGCTGATACTCGCTTTCAAAATAACTTGTATTCTCAGGTTAGCAATTAGACAGGTACACCCGGGAGCTTTTGTGAAGCCAGCCTAGAACCGAGCTGCATCTATACTAGTTTTTTTATTACTTTATTATCTCTATGAAATGTAACTTATGTAAAACTATTACTATTAAGGCAATGGTTGTTGTACTTTGATTACTATACTGCATATGTTGTGATACTTGACATGACGTCATCCACCCCAGAACGTCTCCGCCGTTCCGGTTTTGGGGTGTGACAATAGAGAAGGTCTAACGACAACGCACTGATATTTGAGTGATAACTGTAGCTTTTAGAAAACTCTACTAAAGGAAGCTAGGAGTCCTAACTCCCACCGAAATCTATGAAACAAATTCTCAACATATCCACACGTGTCTGAATGGTCCTCTCACTAGTCCGTCATTATGAGGATGATAAGTAGTGATAAAATGTAACCTAGTACCCAGTTCCTCATGGAACTTCTTATTGGATTAGGTGTTTAAGCTTATAACTATAATATGTATATACTAGAAGTGATGGTATCACAATCCTTTTGGGTTGCTTCAAATGTAGCAATTGAACATGATCACTATTATAGAGAGAAGAATGATTTATTAATTTATTACTTGGTTAACAAATTAATTAGAAATCAAAATAAATGATTTATTAATGTATTATGAAAACAATATATTAATTAGAAATCATATTGTTTAATTAATATTTAATAAGAAATTAAATTGGAATTAATTTTGGGGTTAAAGGAATTAATTAAATGTTTAGGAACTAAAGGTGACAGTGTTCAATAGTTGAGCATTGGGCAATTCTAGAACCTCCATAAAGAGGGGGCAATAAAATCTAGAGTGCTCCAAGGGTTTACTTAGGCTCTAAGGGAGCCTTGGATGCCTTAGGGAGAAAGTAAAGGGATTAGGTTTATCTTGGAGATAGGTGCCTAATTCAATACCTTTCTAACACCTATATAAACCCTCCTTAGGGTTGAATTTTGTCTAAGACTTCTTTCAAAGTGCCTTGGACAAAATTTAGGCTTCTCCTCTCTCTCTCTCTCTCTCTCTCTCTATATATATATATATATATATATATATATATAGTTTTCCTTGGTTGCTAGGCTTGTTTGTGAAACATTAGAGGCGTGACACTTGTGGCTCTTGCTACCAAATGTCTTTCAAGCAAGGATTCAAGATTGTTTACAATAAAATCTTAAAGGTATTTATCTAAACCCTAGTTTATTTTTATCTTCAAAAATAGTAGATGCCTTCGAGGTTTATTATTTTGTGTTCAATACTTGCATGTCCAATAGTTAAAACATAGATTCTACAAATTAAGGTTGCATGCACACATAAGGATTATTTATTATGCTCAAAACCCATCAGTGTTATTAGAGCCTATGATCGTTTTCTATTGAATATGATGCAATTGGTCGAACTTGACAATTAGGGTTTATCGAAATTAAACCCATTGTAATTAGGGTTTTCGCAATTTAGGGTTTCTTAACCCTAATTTCGAAAATTTAACGCAATGATTGAAATCCTTGCCTTCCTCCCCAAGATTTGCCATATTATGGAAGTTTGAAATTTGGTGGGATTTTTTTATTTTTGGTAATTATCTTGTTCTTGTTTATTAAGATAATTGGAAGATTTTGTAAGATCCTTCCCATATTTTCGTGATCTAGGGGATAGGGATTAAGTTAAATTAATTTGACTAATTTTAGTGGATAATCCTTAGATGATTTAATAAATTAAATCGAATTTCTTTTAAATTTAATTAAAGTTGTTTTTAATTTCAAAAATATAACAGATTAATTAGCTAGTATTTTGAAAAGTTTAAAATACATCCTTATAGATTTTATTAATTTAATTAAGTGATTAATTAAAAGATAATTAATAAATCCATAAACTGGTTTAAATTTAATTAAATTAAAAGTTTAATTTATTAAAAGATTAAACCCTTGGAATTTTACAATGTTTAAAATTCACCTTATACTATATATATATATATATATATATATATATATATATTTATATATGTGTACATATATAAATATATATATATATATATATATATATAATTAAGAGTTTAATATATATTATAGGTACAAGAAACGTCAGTCGAATCGCTAGTACGCCTCATTCACGAAGGTATACTATAATGGGAGTTTAAGGAAGCGGTCTGTAAAATGACCGCTATTAGGTATCCATTCTTATCCACCGCTCTCTTGTATGGTGGAGGGTCGTCAGACGAACGGGTTCGATAGGACTATTAATCCTCATTAAACGTATAATGATAAAGTAACTAAACCATTTTCTAAAATCCCATTCTTAGTTACTTTAGGAAAAATATGAATTTGATGCTAACCCATGAAATTACGCAAATGTACCTTATTGGTCGTTAGTGGAGTGTGTGTGGTTAACTGACACACTAATATGAGACTAATACTGTTGGCAATAGGTGTCTCGTAAATTATCATTGAATTAATGGAGCGCATGTAGTTAACTGGCACGTTAATTTAAGATGATAAATGACATCGAGAGTACAAAACTCATTTGCATGGTTATTCACATCTCGTTTGTGATCCTCGGCGTCCCAGTCACAAAGTGAGAGCATAATCGAGATTAAACATGCCATTGAAGAGTTTAATGAATCTCAAATCTAGGAGTTTAATCATGTTGAAATTGGTAAATTTTATACCTACCTAAAATAGTTTTGAATTTGATTACGAAATCCCTCTTCAAAGTTCGAATTTAAAATATGGATCCTAGCCTTAAATTAAATTTTGGGTTCATAATTAAGGATTAAAATTAACTAAGTTAAATTCTCTTTTCTCCTATTAATGATGTCAAGTTCAGACAACCAGGGTCTTCCTCGTTCTTTGGGAATTTGGTTTTCCTCTTCTTTCTGAAGATGATCTTCCACATGTTGATCAAGGTGAAAGAATATCCCCTTCTTCAAGGAATGGTGGAACTCGAGATCATTCTTCTCCAACTCTTCCTACTCCTCCTACAATGGCTCTCCCTAACTCAAGTATTCTTCAAGTTGAAAAGTACGAAACTACTCAAGCCCTATTAGCATGTAAACATCAAGATAGAAGTCTGTATGTGCGCATGCTCTAAAAATGAAGTCGCACATTGACAGATTGGGGATGTTGGGTGTTGTTTTCTAAGGGAGCTAAGCATTGACTTGGTTCTACTTTCTCTTCCTGAATCATATATACATATCATCAAAAACTCCTATATGAGGGACCACGGCGTGACCCTAATTGATCTAACATATATGTTGATTGCTACTGAAGCATAAATTCTTAAGAGAACAAGTCATGCAATAATGTTTGAAGGATCTGTTTCCAAAATTTCCATGGACATTCACAATGGAAACATTGGTAGTCCAGAAAAGGTTTCTCTTTACAATGGAAAGGGATCGGCCAAGGTCAAACCATTTGAACATATGGTAAAGAGAATGGTTAGTTCAAAGATAGTCGCATGTGCTACTCCTGAAAGTTCCATATGTTTCTATAGCTAACTAAAGGGGTGTTGGATGTGAAGTTGCCCAGACTACCTAAAAGATCATAGAGATAGTAAAGTCAAGTTGTGTGACTCTACTTCAGGTACATCGACTATCTAACTCTATTTTATTATGTTCCTATTCATAGATTCTTAATACATGATGTGATAGTAACATTTTGATGTTTTGTAGGATCTAAGAGAAAGAAGGAAGCTTGAGAAGAGTGAGCTAAAGTTGACCATGAGAGATGGATTTCGATCGCAGATGATCAGATTTTGGAAGCTACTACTTAGGAGTTAGGATAGATTAATAGATTGCGTAGGAAATGTCTATATACATAGTTTTCACTTTATGCAATGTAAGGACAATTTTTTCTGCTTATTATCAATAAAAATGAATTTTGATTTATTTACTTTACATTTTCCTTACAATGACATTTATGGAATTTGGTGGTTACATTTCTAGCAATATTAAATATGGATTTGATTCTTAGTTATGTCAATTGTGGAAATGTCATAATCAACAAAGTGAAAAGGAATTCTCATAACCCAAGTTTCAATTGGATAGAAACTTGGAGTCATACAATCCAAATTGTGTGATGTATGAGAATCTTGATCGTTGTAAGGTGATGAGTAGTTCATTGATCACATGTTTATGTGAGTCAAAGTGAAGGACTAGTCGATCTAGTAAACATAGATGTGGGCTATTGAGATTTGCTATAAAGGATGATAAATGTATTCATCATGATTTACTGATGCTTCAGTAAACATGGTTGTATTTATAAGATTAAGCGTAATTCTAACACTTTGAAAAGTTTTCATAGAGTAATAGAACGAATATGAAGAATCTATTAAGCAAAAAGATAAAAGTTTATCCAATGTGAAAGGAGAGGAGATTGCTTTACTATCATGGTTTATGATATCTTAATGGTTATGGAAAGATATCACAATTGATCCTCGAAGAACATCTAAGTGCAATTATTTGATTAAGAAGATGAATAATATATTGTTGAAATAGTTCAATCGAGAGATGTTTTACACTTCGTCTCCAATCAAGTTTTAGAGTCGTACTCTAGTTACTTCGAATAGTATCTTAAAGCTTGTTTCGTACTAATTAGGATTATAACACCTCATGAAATGTGGAGTAATAATGTTTTATTACTATAGCACACTTGGAATTGGTGGTTGTGATGTTTTGGTTAAAACAAAGGATAAACTAACACCAATTCAGTGAAGTGTATTTCTTGTCAAAATCCATAACTTTTGAATATTGGTTTTTCTTGTGAAGGAATCTAACTTAAAAGAAAACTTTTCTATGTCAAGAAGTCAATGGGAGTCTTAATGATCATCAAGAGTTTCAGGAGTCAATCAAGAATAAAGGTTTTTTAATCACTAGCACACGACCTGAGGTTGATAACCTATTGTGTTAAGTTGACGCATTCTTGTTTCTGTGCACTTCCAGTTGAATTGGCAATGCTTATGAGTTCTATGGTTCTCATTTGACTAAAAAAGGTAGAGCATGTTGGTCAGTGATAATACATTGGTTTATGAAATTGACCTGCTTAAACAACCCGGAAGCGCTGGTAGGCCCTTGAGCTACCAGAAGACGATAAATTAAGAACAAGCAAAGTTCAGTCCATGAAAGGAAAAACTAAATTTTATTTTAGTTGTGTCCTCAACCATATCTTATGATTGTAGGTTGGAATTGATAAATTCACATGGATGGGAAGACATACACTATTAAATCTAAGTGGTAAAAGGTTTCGCTCTAATTCATGAAAATGATAATCAGGAAGCACTTTCGCTAGTAGATTTTGGATGATCTGAGAAATATCATTAAGGTTAGCAGTTGTGGTAATTATGTTCTCAAATTTGCGTATGATTACGTCATCCCTTTTCATAGTTTGAATTGTGAGAAATGGCAAGAATAGTTTGAACATTTAGGACTTATAGCCATAAGTTATGAAAGGGTATAAACACACATATATGCTATCAAATGAAAGGTGTATGAGCTTGAGAAGTCTGTTTGAAGACTTATCAAAGCATTATGTATCAGAAATATAGACATTAGTAAGAAAGTAAAAAAGTATTGATTTCTAGAAGTCCAGTTGATTTCTGGATACATGTTAAAGCTAGTGGGAACATAACTTTTATGCTAGTGGGAGTATAATTGTTATGATAGCGGGAGCATAAGTGTTATATTTAGTGTTGCATGTTGGAAATACTACTTAAAGGAAACAAGTTTTTAATTTTCAAGTTGCGATATTTGAGAATTGTCTCGCTATAATAAGATTTGGGGGAGAGGACATTCATACTTCATTTCAAATCTAAAATTTTAATTAAACTTAGTCTTAAACATATATGAATATCGTGTTGAAATGATTCAACATAGGAAATTCGATATATCAAAATATTATAGCAAGAGACCGATCAGACATCAGGTCTCTATGTAGGACATTATGTGTCGAGTTCCATATGCTTCGAATATAGGATTGATCTCATATGCTATAATATTCACTTGTTCTGATTTATCCAAAATGCCTAGGTCATTGAGAGGGAAAAAGGACTTGAGAAGGATGTGACTAAAGTTGTGATCAAGTATCAAGAACATTCTGAGATTTTTCCTGAAGATTGGTTGCTTCTGGATAGCTGTAAGTATATTATTAATTTGGAGGGACCATATTGAGATAATTTTGAATGAAGGTGACTCTCGTTCAAACATGATGGTCATATGGGAATATGGAAATGTTTCCATAGAGGATTTTGATAATTAAATCTACATGTGAGTCAGGGACTTTATTGCAAGGAAGGCGTTCAAGGATTGTATCTTGAATTTGAGAATTTGTTACCATGGAATTGTTTTAATGGAAGATTCTTTAATATCGTCGGCTAAGTCTCTGTGACTTTGAAGCTTCGGCATCACAGAAGGACATTTCATGTAAAGCTGAAATTCTAACACTTTTAGTAGTGACTAGAATTTGGAATTATGAAATGAGCATCATTGGAATAGTGTCCAATCGATATATTCACAAAGGAAGGACCATAGAGAGACATACATAACTGAAATTCTAACACTTTTACCAGTGCATGTGATAAACCAAGGAGCAGCAGTAGTAGCAGGAAAGAGAGCTTGTTATAGATGTTGAGAGGTTGAGAATTACAAGAGGTAATGCCCAAAGTTGAAAGGACATGAGGGAAATGCCAGATAACAGGCATTTGTAATAGGAGCAAGGTACGCCATCTTGGATCTGATAGTGGTTACGGGTAGGTTCTTAATTAATGATCTATATACAAACATAATTTTTGATTGTCGTGCCAATAGGAGCTATATTACCCCCGAGTTTAGGAAATTGCTAAATATGCATCTAGTAAGCTTACAGAAATGTATATAGTAGAAATGGACAATGGTAAAAATCATTAGCATCCAGGAAGTATTAGATAATTGTACTTTAGCATTACTTCATCTCATTTTTCTCATCAAACTCAGGCCTGTAGTCAATGGAAGCTTCAACGTCATAATATACATTGATTTGTTATCCCCTCGTTATGTCGAGATCTTATTCTTTGAGAAAGAAGTACATCTACCTTTGCCAAGTGGAAAATCCTTAATCGTCTAAGGAAATAAGCCTAGTAAAAACCTTAGGATTATTTCCTATACGAAGGCTAAGAAATACAATCAAAAGAAGTATTACGCCTTTGTAGACCACGTGATTGATAAAGCGGAGAAAGGACGAAAGAAATCAAGGAGGCACCTCATGTGTGTGATTAACATGATCTATTCTATGAGGATACACCAAGACTACCATTTGCACGTCAAGTCGAGTTTAGGGTTGATATGATTCTAGGAGAGGCCCCTGTAGCAAATTCTCCTTAAAATTTGGCACTGTCAGCGGTACAAGAGCTCCCTAGCAAACTTCATTAAATTATTGACAAAGGATTAAGTTATTTCTCCAAGATAGACCAGAGATCGGGATACCACCAACTTCAAGCTATGGAATAGGACATTCTAAAGACTACGTCTAAAACCTGTTACAGTCATTATGAGTTTTTGGTCATTCCACTTGGATTGACCAATGCTCCCAACAAGTTTCATGGATCTCATGAACCGTGTATATAAACCCTGCTTGGATTACTTCATAATCGTATTTAGCGCTGATATTTTAATATGCTCACGAACCAAGGATGATCATGGGAAACTGTTGGGTTTTAAGCATTCTAACACTCCTAAGGTGTAAATGAAACCCTAAATACCTTGGATCTATGTTTTCTCTATTATACATGAAAATATCAATTTCCAAGGTATTTATCCTAACTAGCATATTATGAAGTACAAGTAATATAAAACTAGTAGAATTACATACCTCTTTGTTGGTGCTTGATTCTATGCAGCTCAAGAGCCTAGTGCCCCAAATGTGATACCTCAAATGGTTCACACAACATCATATGCACTTGGAATAACCTAGAGAGAAATCATCACTTCATGAAATTGGCTTGCCCTCCACACATGCACTTAGTGGCCGATTTTGACAAGACTGATATGTTCATATAGTGTGACACAATTAGGGTAAACCCTTATTGTCATGGCTTTCCATTTCCTTGGATCCATGGGTTCAAATACACCATGAATCATCCAAGGAGCATCCTATGGGTTTAGCCTACTTGATAATCCATGGAGCATTAGCCCACTATACAAGAATGGATGATTTACACAATCAACCCATATATTTAATTAGTCTTCTTTTGATCACTTAATTAATTGTAGATTAATTTTTGATCAATACTAGTTAAATCATCTTATTAATATATTGTAACTTATATTATATTAATAAACCTTAAGTGTTATTTCTCTCATTTTAGTCTATCCAAATGCATGACGTCATGCAACCCAAATGGACAATGTCGGGTCGGGTCAAGTATATACCAATTATAGTTATGGACATAGACACTAATCCAATAGTCTCCCACTTGGATAAGTCTAATAACTATTATTGCAAGTACGACCTCACAACCTGACCAGCAATCATAGCTCTTAAAAGCTGCTGCAAACTCTAAAGAAATCAATGACACGTCCATTATATAAGTGATCATATATTCCTCCATTCTAGGTATCATCTGGACTGAGACATGGATTATAATCATTCTCTCTGTCCATTTGTTATTTCCCCATTTCCGATTTATGATGACCGACTAATTGAACAAATCAAATAAGTCTAGGCTTGTGCCAAGCACTTACATTTTGTCATCTTTAAATCATCGAGGGGGCCACATATATCGCTTTTATCCCATTAAGGGTAAAAGGAATGGATAAACTTCGACTCATATGCTTGTACTAACTACTTGTTGTATCATACACAAAGGCTCATTTTATAACATCGAGTTACCAATGCGATTTCGTGCAATCAATGTATAACCAACTCATAGTCAACAACTCATATCTCTAGGTTTGAAGAATATAAGATATTATCGTCTCATGATTCACTTGTGATAAAATCCATGAAGTGATTCAAATGAGCATGGGTTTAATCCAATACTCAGAACTTATGAGCACTCATGAATGTTGTAGCAACCATTGCTATGTCTAATTCACCTTAGACAAATCTTACAAGCCAGTTTCATGACAGTCTTGATTCATATCTACTTCCAACATATTACCGACTGTGGATGGTTTGAATAACTTAGTCATTCAGGAAGAAAGAACTAGTTATTCTGGAAGTCAAAACATGCAAAGTGAAACACAAGAATAATACTTAATCCTATATGGCCCCAAACTCTAGAGTGTAAATAAAAACCCTTTTATCTAAGCACCATACTGATTACTCATTATTAATTGTTTCAATTTATCAACTTAATACTTGAATTGAAACAATAGTCATGCCATGCACCAGGCATGCATACCATGTTTACCTATGGTCCGTTCTTTTGTGAAATAGATCAATTGAATAAGACTCCAATAATGCTCATTTCACAATGCCAATCCCTATTGTAAATGTAAGAATACCAAACTCTTGCCATTTATTGTAATCTGTTAGATTTTAAAATTATATGCAATGATTCCCTTGTAATGACTATACACAGAAGTCACAAACACTTGCCAACAGACATTACAGAGTATTCCAATGGAAAGCATGTCACAACTGGAAATTTTGTGTCATGTAATCTATACATTCAAGTTAATGTGAATCAAAAACTTCAATCAAATACATCATACAAGTACTACAAATAGTCATCAAACAATTGGAAACCCTAAAGGTTCTTGTTTAGGTACACCTTGGACTAGAACTTCCTTATTGGCTCCAAATGGACCAATAAGCTTCCAAATAGACTATCAAGGGCTTAGAACCCTAATTGGATCCAAATTGGACCCACATTTATTTAATTCAACATTTTGGGCCATGTTGGGCCTAGAATGAAATGAATTGAAAGCTTTGATCCATGATTAACCTAATCTAGTTTATTAAAGCATAAAAATCACAATTTTATTTTATAAGGCCAATAAACACCCAAGCTACTTCTAATATTGGGCTTAGGGGCAAAAAGCCCAAAAATCCTTTCTTCTCTCCCCATTCTCGGCCCAAGCCCAAGAAAAAAGGGAGAGTTGACCTTGGGTTGCCACCTCACTTTTATATGTTGGATTTCCATGCACATAACTCATGTTTCCAAGCAAACATCATATCAAGATCACTTCTTCCTTCTTATCTCTCTCACTCTCGGCCAAACACAACACACACACACTCACAAAAATCTATTCTACTCTCTCTAAATCTTGAAGAACATCTCCTTCCTCCCCTCTCCAAAAATCTCGAAAATTAGGAGCTTTCAAGAGGATCTTGCAAGTTAATCATCATCTAAGGTAAGATTATACTTGGATCTATGGTTTAGATTCTTTTGTTATCAAAATCCTTTCCTAATCTATGCAAAAATCGTGATCTTGCACCCTAGAACTATCTCAAACTCGAGATCTACCAAGGAAAGGTGCTAAGGCCAAAAATCATCAAGTTTCCTCCATCTTTTCTTCCAAAAACCGAAACCACACCCAAGGTGAGCTTCATACCCCCTATTTTCTGTTTTTATGAGTTTTGTGGGGGGGAATACAAGTAAAAGTGTAGATCTATATGTGTTTTGTATGCCTTGTATGATTTCCATGCTTATATGTATGCATTTGTGTGTTTTAATGTTGGATCTAGCCATAAAACCCCTCAAAACTGAGATATATCTTGTGTTAAATGATTTTAACTTCAAGTATATTTCTAAATACAAAGTGTTTAAAGAAAAATGGTTGAGTGGTTTAAGAACAATTTTCTTTGGGTTAAAAACACAAATTTTGGACCTAAAATGTGAAAAATACAAAATTAAGGGTCCAAATGGGCATATCACGAATTCTGATGGATGAAGTGTGCCAAAACAGTTTCCATAAACCAGTTTCTGGAAATATACTCATTTGGGGGATTAAAAACATAAATTCCAAACTTAATGGGCTAAAAATGACATTTTCGGCCCAAGGAGGCCCATTATGCGAATTTTTCTGTTTTGGAGGGCCAAAACTGTGATTTTCTGTAAAACAGTGGACCATAAGTGATCCAAGTCCTTTTCAAAGGTTTAAAATGCTTTTTAAATTTAAAAAGGACCAAAGTTGCAAAAATTTTCCAATTTGGGCCAAAATTGTCAAAGTTGCGAAAAGAAGGGATTAAAACCGAGAAAACTGCATTTTCAGGGACTTAAACTGTTTTCTATGAAAAATATGCTGAAAAAGATTAATTTCAATAATTTTTGGTGTTAAAATATCAAGAAAATTAATTTAAGGACCAAATCGGGAAATATTCAATAAAAGGGTTGAAAATGTAAATTTTACAAATAATGAGGGGCTGAAAACAGAAATATTTCAAGGCTAATTCAATATCCGCAATTTGATCAAATAATGGCACCGCGACTATCGACGAAATACAATACATTACAATACCAAAAGTCGTTGTTAAACGAATTGGCTCGGTCTCGAGCCAATAGAAATCTACAACTACTAACACTACGACACTACGATTCATACAAGTAACGTTTGGTAATACATTATACATGCGAGTGTGCACAGACGTCTACGCACCATCTTTGGGCCCCAAAAGTGTAAAATCTTGTTCGTTGAGCCTAGCTAGCCCAATGACCTGATCTTAAGGCCCGAAGACATTTTTTTTACGGAGTGTTGGGTTTTACCGATCCGACACAACGTAAATGGACTTTCAATGGCTTGTATACTACTGGTCCCCAAGGGTCCTTTGGTATAGCTAGTAAAGTCTACATTTTATGCGAGGCGGGTCGGGGACCCCTCGTACATTTTTATCCCCAACCGGTTAATGGAGTCACCGGGGTCTTCGTGACCTCTTTCTCTTCGGATGTGGGACTACACCTAGTCAGGGCGATTGGATAACGTGATTTGTACGGACGACGCCTTCGGGATCGTTAGTATAGCTATAAACTGGGCGTTTGTGTAATGCGGGTTTGTAGTAAATAATCATGCTCAAGAACTTTCCAACGTCGCCTGGGACTGACACTATACGCTTTGCAATGGTTTCAATGTAACTTCATGTAATTCAAGGAACTAGGAGAACATCGGGTTTTCCTAGGGTTTTCAATACATACATATTTGAAATGCATACAACTTCAATGAACATTTTTTTTTACAAGTATAGAAACAAACAAGCATACCTATGGATCTTCACAAACGTTTTCAAAAGCTTTTTCTTTTCAGAAAATATCGGATTTTCTGGTGGTTTTCAAACAATACAAACATTGGATTTCAAACACTACTTATGAACTCACCAACATTTCATATGTTGACGTTTTTCAAAATACTTGTATTCTCAGGGAACCAGTGAATCAAAGGAAATCATATTCAGTGACGGCTTGCAGTTTATTTATGTACGAACCGAACAATTTAATTTTTGGGAATGTAATGTTTAAACAATGTATGACATGTAAACGCTACTGGTTGTACTATATTAATGAATGGTGATGAATGTTGTTATGTTTCATATATATTCAATGTTATGGTATTCAATTGAGTCACGACAGCCCCCGGACGTTTCCGCCGTCTGGTTCGGGGGTGTGACAGGTTGGTATCAGAGCTTTGTTTATAGTGAACTAGCATGTCGAGCCACACATTGATATGCAACTATAAACCAAAAAGAGGGACTAACATAACTCTGAACAAAACAAGTAAATAAAACACACTTGCTTGCATTAGGGATAAGGACCTAACGCCGAATCAAACACAATAATGCTGGTATCTCGGTTAATTCGGGACTGTTCTTAGTGATACCAAGGAGTGAATGTAGCCTGATCAACTACATTCTCTCCAAGGTAAAACTAACATACGTCTTGATGAGATCGAGATAGCTAGGGAACCTAAAACTATACCCTTTATCACCCAAAAAGAGAATGTTTGCTTAGTCTGTATAATAGTCATAGTACCCTAGGAATAATGTTAGCATATTTACGTACTCGCGCAGACAGCATGGCTGGTTTTCATCACCCTGGAGACCCCTACTTCCCTAATCCGGGAAACAACGGGTGGCTAGAGGAAGAGGAACCTGAGGAAGAGCTTGAAGAGGAACCTGAGGAGGACCCTGAAGAGGAATCTGACGGGGAACCGGAGGCAGAAGTCGAGGGCGAGCCTGCCGAACCCGAAGAAGACGAAGAACCTTTCGGAGAGGAGCTTGATGACAGCGAAGGGGGTGACTCGGACGCAGAGTCCGAGGTCATCGACCCCCCTTACCAGATCAGGGTGCCTGCTTACCGTGTGGGCCCCACTGGACCTACCCCTCCTTGGGGCATTGATCTCTGGAGATGGAGCAGACATCAGGGACAGCGACCCCCGTTTGGCATGTCACGTGAGTTCTTCGACCTGAGGGACGGAGGACCGGCCGACCGAACCCTACCGGTCATGGTGAGACGATTACGGGACACCGGCGACCTTGCTCAGGGCACCGCTGATCAAGTACGCCAGTTGTGGACTAGGGTCAAGCGTGCGGAACAGGAGACGCGTGACGTCCTCCAGGAGTTTCACATGAGGCAGGTGAGGTGGGAGTCTCGACTTCAGGACGCAGAACGCCTAGTGGCTCGTCTTCAGGGAGCATCCACATCCTCGGCACCACCTCCTGACGCAGCTCATCGCGGTTAGGGATAGGCTCATCGTAGTAGATCATTAGGAACTTTGTTATGTACTCCGGCTCTATGTTTAAGTGACTACACTACTCATGGAGCCGTTATGCTGTCGGATTAGTGTTACTTATGTATGCTCTTACGAGCAAATTTTCTTGTACTAAACACGGATAATATTAATAAACTTTTGTGTGTTTTGCTATAATATTCTCAGTTGTTATGTGTTGAGACGTTATGATTGTATGCTCGATGGTAGTAATGTTTAGGTTTGTATCATACACCTAGTTAGTAGGGTCGCAACCTCACAGAAACCACGTACACTCAACATCTTTCCGTTTCATGACAAAAAGATGCCTCGCCCAGCTACTCGCGGAAATCCCGAACCAACCCCGCCCGAAGTTGACTCCACTGCTTTCCAGGCAGCCGTGTCTACTGCGGTCACAGCAGCTATGGCACAACTTCACCGAGGGAACAATGGAGGAGGTAACGGGCAAGGATCCGAAAGTTCGAACAACGGGACGAACCAAGGACCCACTAAAACGTGCACCTACAAGGACTTTGCGAACGCTAAACCCCAAACTTTCAACGGCACTGGAGGAGTGATCTCCCTAAAGCGATGGATCGAGAAGGTAGAGTCGGTATTCGAGATATGCGAGTGCCCCGAGCAGATGAAGGTGAAGTTCGCGGCCTGCACTTTTGTGGACCAAGCACTCACTTGGTGGAATGGACACGTAGAAGCTATGACGCTCCCTGTCGCCAACTCTATTCCATGGGCAGAAACGAAAGAGATGTTAAAGGCTGAGTACTGCCCCCGAGGCGAAATACAGAAGATGGAACAGGAACTATGGAATCTCACGGTGCAGAATGGGAACATCGATGCTTACATATCGAGATTCAGCGAACTATCTCTGTTGTGCCCGGGTATGATTACATCAGAAGGAAAGAAGATTGAACGATTCATCTGGGGACTAACATCCCCCATTCAAGGGAATGTGATAGCTGCGAACCCTGAAACATTTGACAGTGCAAAGAGATTGGCAAAGAGGCTATATGATCATAACCACAAAAAGGGCGAGAAGCCAGTGGAGACTGAGAAGAAAAAGGAGGATGATGGCAAGAAAGGGCGGAACAACAAGAGAAAGGGGCGTCAGGGCCCCGAGACCTCTAAAAAGCAGCAAACAGTGGCAGTCAACGCTGTCACTGCGCCAGTTCCAGCCACACCACATGCTCCAGCCTCAGCTGCTTCAAATGCTTCAAGATCCTATTCCGGTAATCTTCCAAAATGCAACAAGTGCGGTTTCCATCACCAAGGAGAATGTAGGGAGTTCCATTTCACCAGTTGCAACCGAAGGGGACACACTGCAAGGTTCTGCAGGACTTATCCTTCTCAGAACCAGAGTCAGGGAAACAACCAGAACAACAACAACCCCCGCAATAACAACAACACAAATGCCGGTAGCAACAATACAGGGCTTAGCCACACCTGTTTCGGGTGCGGAAGGACGAGACACTTCCGTCGGGATTTCCCTAACAACAACAACTCAGGAAACAGAGGAGCAGGAAGAATGCTGACTATGGGTCAGAGTGATGCAGTTCAGGACCCCGCAGTTGTGACCGGTATGTTTCTCCTAAACCACACTTATGCATGCATCTTATTTGATACCGGAGCGGAGCGAAGTTTCGTAAGCGAGAAGTTTAAACATTTATTAAAACAACAACCCCAGAAGCTAAATGAAACCTATACGGTGGAAATGGCCAATGGGAAAACCGAATCCACTAGGGAGATCTACATCGGATGTACCCTAACCCTCAACCAACACGTCTTACGAATAGATCTGATGCAGTATCAATTAGGAGTTTCGACGTGATTATCGGCATGGATTGGTTAAGCCCCCACCATGCTGAGATTATGTGCCACGAGAAGGCCGTTCGCCTTCGTCTCCCAAATCACGAAACCCTAGTAATTTACGGAGACAAACCCAGTACGAATCTTCGCCTCATCTCGTGCATCAAAGCACAAAAACACTTGTGAAAGAACAATTTGGCATTCTTGGCTCACATAGTGGACAAGACCAAAGAAGAAACTAACATCCAAGACATTCTAGTAGCATGTGAATTTCCGGATGTGTTTCCCGAAGATCTTCCAGGAGTACCCCCAGAGAGACAGGTTGAGTTCCGAATCGACCTCGTTCCAGGAGCAACTCCTCTTGTTAAATCACCATATCGATTGGCTCCTGCTGAAATGCAGGAATTGTCCAGCCAACTCAGTGAGCTTCTGGACAAGGGATTTATCCGACCTAGCTACTCGCCATGGGGAGCTCCGGTGCTCTTTGTCCAAAAGAAGGACGGATCTTTCAGAATGTGCATCGATTACAAAGAGTTAAATAAACTCACTGTTAAAAACCGCTACCCACTCCCACGAATCGATGATCTATTCGACCAGCTCCAAGGAGCTAGTTATTTTTCTAAAATAGATTTACGGTCCGGATACCATCAACTCAAAGTCCGAGAAGAAGATATTCCTAAAACCGCTTTCCGAACCCGCTACGGACATTATGAATTCGTCGTAATGCCCTTCGGTCTAACAAATGCACCCGCCGCATTTATGGACCTAATGAATCGAATCTGTCGACCGTTCTTGGACAACTTCGTCATTGTGTTTATCGACGACATCCTCGTCTATTCTCGAAACAAAGAGGAGCATGGCCAACATCTCCGACAAATCTTAGAGTCTCTGCGAATGGAAAAGCTGTACGCCAAACTCTCCAAGTGCGAGTTCTGGCTCC
This sequence comes from Lactuca serriola, assembly GCF_051521515.1. Lineage (NCBI taxonomy): Eukaryota > Viridiplantae > Streptophyta > Magnoliopsida > Asterales > Asteraceae > Lactuca > Lactuca serriola. The sequence goes on from NC_136409.1 coordinate 82,396,425, forward strand.
GGAGTGTGAATTTCCTAGGCCACGTAGTAAGCCAAGACGGAATTCATGTGGATCCTTCTAAGGTCAAAGCTGTGGAAGGATGGGCAACTCCGACTACGCCCACCGAAATTCGTCAGTTCTTAGGCCTAGCAGGTTACTATAGGAGATTCATCCAAAACTTCTCTAAGATCGCCAAGCCGCTTACCTTGCTCACGCAAAAGGGCGTGCCATTCAAGTGGACAGACCGACAAGAAATTGCGTTTCGAACCTTGAAGCAAGCTCTCTGTAGCGCACCTGTGCTATCTCTACCCGAAGGAACGGAAGATTTTGTAGTCTACTGTGACGCGTCAAATCAGGGCTTAGGTTGCGTTCTCATGCAACGTGGAAGAGTGATAGCATATGCGTCCCGCCAACTAAAGACGCACGAAGTAAATTACACGACCCATGACCTAGAACTGGGAGCCGTGGTCTTCGCCCTAAAAATTTGGAGGCACTACCTGTACGGTACAAAGTGCACCATCTTCACGGACCACAAGAGCCTCCAGCACATCTTGAATCAGAAGGAGTTGAACATGAGACAACGAAGATGGGTGGAATTGCTGAACGACTACGAATGCGAGATCAAGTACCATCCAGGCAAGGCCAACATGGTAGCTGATGCATTAAGTCGGAAGGTGTACTCTAATCGCCGTACGAAAACGCACTCGATAACCATTCAGTCTCATCTGGCCACTCAAATTGCATCAGTTCAGGCAGAGGCTATGAAAGTGGAAAATAGAACTAGCGAGGCATTACGCGGGATGGAGAAGAACCTAGAAGTCAAGGAGAATGGGGTATACTACTTCATGAACCGTATTTGGGTCCCAAAAATTGGAGGATTTAGAGAGACCGTTATGAAGGAAGCCCACAAGACACGATACTCCATTCACCCTGGTTCGGACAAGATGTATTTGGACATTAAACAACACTATTGGTGGCCTAACATGAAGGCAGAAATCGCGACCTATGTTAGTAAGTGGCTTACGTGCGCCAAAGTAAAAGTGGAGTACCAGAAACCTTCCGGATTGTTACAGCAACCGGCAGTCCCTGAGTGGAAATGGGAGGGGATTTCTATGGACTTCGTGACCAAGCTGCCCAAGACGTCGGACGGATTGGACACCATATGGGTAATAATCGACCGACTGACGAAATCTGCCCATTTCCTGCCAATCAAAGAATCCTACAAGATGGAGAGACTGACGCGTTTGTACCTACGAGAAATCGTAAGGCTACATGGAGTGCCAAAATCTATCATCTCAGATAGGGATAGTAGATTCACATCGCGCTTTTGGCAATCACTCCACAAGGCAATGGGAACTCATCTCGATATGAGCACCGCGTATCACCCACAAACGGACGGTCAAAGCGAACGAACCATTCAGACGCTTGAAGACATGCTTCGTGCATGTGTAATAGACTTCGGAAAGTCTTGGGATACCCACCTGCCGTTGATCGAATTCTCATATAACAATAGTTATCATTCGAGCATCAAGGTGGCCCCTTTCGAAGCACTATACGGGCGTAAATGTAGATCACCGTTATGTTGGGCTGAAGTAGGTGACACCCAGCTAGCAAGAACGCATACGTCGGACAGGGCACTAACAGGACCGGAGATTATTCGCGAAACCACAGAAAAGATCGTTCAGATCAGAGCTCGATTGCAAGCGTCGCGTGACAGACAAAAGAGCTACGCCGATAAACGGCGAAAACCCTTAGAATTCCAGGTCGGTGACCGAGTATTATTGAAAGTCTCACCCTGGAAAGGGGTTATACGTTTCGGAAAACGGGGAAAGCTGAACCCGCGATACATTGGACCTTTCGAAATCGTCGCCCGAATAGGCCCAGTGGCATACAGACTACAACTACCCGCGGAGCTAAACGGTGTACACCCCGTGTTTCATGTCTCTAACCTGAAAAAGTGCCTATCAGATGAAACCCTTGTCATTCCTCTTGACGAAATCGAAATCAATGAGAATCTCCTGTTCGTCGAAGAACCAATCGAAATCATGGACAGGGAGGTGAAGCGTACTAAGCAGAGTCGCATCCCGATCGTGAAGGTACGGTGGAACGCAAAGCGTGGGCCAGAATTCACGTGGGAACGTGAGGATCAAATGAAGCAGAAGTACCCTCACCTATTCTAACATTCTCAAATCTAGCTTTCAAACAGAATTTCGGGACGAAATTCCCTCTAACGGGGGGATGATGTCACAACTGGAAATTTTGTGTCATGTAATCTATACATTCAAGTTAATGTGAATCAAAAACTTCAATCAAATACATCATACAAGAACTACAAATAGTCATCAAACAATTGGAAACCCTAAAGGTTCTTGTTTAGGTACACCTTGGACTAGAACTTCCTTATTGGCTCCAAATGGACCAATAAGCTTCCAAATAGACTATCAAGGGCTTAGAACCCTAATTGGATCCAAATTGGACCCACATTTATTTAATTCAACATTTCAGGCCATGTTGGGCCTAGAATGAAATGAATTGAAAGCTTTGATCCATGATTAACCTAATCTAGTTTATTAAAGCATAAAAATCACAATTTTATTTTATAAGGCCAATAAACACCCAAGCTACTTCTAATATTGGGCTTAGGGGCAAAAAGCCCAAAAATCCTTTCTTCTCTCCCCATTCTCGGCCCAAGCCCAAGGAAAAAGGGAGAGTTGACCTTGGGTTGCCACCTCACTTTTATATGTTGGATTTCCATGCACATAACTCATGTTTCCAAGCAAAAATCATATCAAGATCACTTCTTCCTTCTTATCTCTCTCACTCTCGGCCAAACACAACACACACACACTCACAAAAATCTATTCTACTCTCTCTAAATCTTGAAGAACATCTCCTTCCTCCCCTCTCCAAAAATCTCGAAAATTAGGAGCTTTCAAGAGGATCTTGCAAGTTAATCATCATCTAAGGTAAGATTATACTTGGATCTATGGTTTAGATTCTTTTGTTATCAAAATCCTTTCCTAATCTATGCAAAAATCGTGATCTTGCACCCTAGAACTATCTCAAACTCGAGATCTACCAAGGAAAGGTGCTAAGGCCAAAAATCATCAAGTTTCCTCCATCTTTTCTTCCAAAAACCGAAACCACACCCAAGGTGAGCTTCATACCCCCTATTTTCTGTTTTTATGAGTTTTTTTTTGGGGGGGGGGGGGGAATACAAGTAAAAGTGTAGATCTATATGTGTTTTGTATGCCTTGTATGATTTCCATGCTTATATGTATGCATTTGTGTGTTTTAATGTTGGATCTAGCCATAAAACCCCTCAATACCGAGATATATCTCGTGTTAAATGATTTTAGCTTCAAGTATATTTCTAAATACAAAGTGTTTCAAGAAAAATGGTTGAGTGGTTTAAGAACAATTTTCTTTGGGTTAAAAACACAAATTTTGGACCTAAAATGTGAAAAATACAAAATTAAGGGTCCAAATGGGCATATCACGAATTCTGATGGATGAAGTGTGCCAAAACAGTTTCCATAAACCAATTTCTGGAAATATACTCATTCAGGGGATTAAAAACATAAATTCCAAACTTAATGGGCTAAAATTTGACATTTTCGGCCCAAGGAGGCCCATTATGCGAATTTTTCTGTTTTGGAGGGCCAAAACTGTGATTTTCTGTAAAACAGTGGACCATAAGTGATCCAAGTCCTTTTCAAAGGTTTAAAATGCTTTTTAAATTTTAAAAGGACCAAAGTTGCAAAATTTTTCCAATTTGGGCCAAAATTGTCAAAGTTGCGAAAAGAAGGGATTAAAACCGAGAAAACTGCATTTTCAGGGACTTAAACTATTTTCTATGAAAAATATGCTGAAAAAGATTAATTTCAATAATTTTTGGTGTTAAAATATCAAGAAAATTAATTTAAGGACCAAACCGGGAAATATTCAATAAAAGGGTTGAAAATGTAAATTTTACAAATAATGAGGGGCTGAAAACAGAAATATTTCAAGGCTAATTCAATATACGCAATTTGATCAAATAATGGCACCGCGACTGTCGACGAAATACAATACATTACAATACCAAAAGTCGTTGTTAAACGAATTGGCTCGGTCTCGAGCCAATAGAAATCTACAACTACTAACACTACGACACTACGATTCATACAAGTAACGTTTGGTAATACATTATACATGCGAGTGTGCACAGACGTCTACGCACCATCTTTGGGCCCCAAAAGTGTAAAATCTTGTTCGTTGAGCCTAGCTAGCCCAATGACCTGATCTTAAGGCCCGAAGACATTTTTTTACGGAGTGTTGGGTTTTACCGATCCGACACAACGTAAATGGACTTTCAATGGCTTGTATACTACTGGTCCCCAAGGGTCCTTTGGTATAGCTAGTAAAGTCTACATTTTATGCGAGGCGGGTCGGGGACCCCTCGTACATTTTTATCCCCAACCGGTTAATGGAGTCACCGGGGTTTTCGTGACCTCTTTCTCTTCGGATGTGGGACTACACCTAGTCAGGGCGATTGGATAACGTGATTTGTACGGACGACGCCTTCGGGATCGTTAGTATAGCTATAAACTGGGCGTTTGTGTAATGCGGGTTTGTAGTAAATAATCATGCTCAAGAACTTTCCAACGTCGCCTGGGACTGACACTATACGCTTTGCAATGGTTTCAATGTAACTTCATGTAATTCAAGGAACTAGGAGAACATCGGGTTTTCCTAGGGTTTTCAATACATACAGATTTGAAATGCATACAACTTCAATGAACATTTTTTTTACAAGTATAGAAACAAACAAGCATACCTATGGATCTTCACAAACGTTTTCCAAAGCTTTTTCTTTTCAGAAAATATCGGATTTTCTGGTGGTTTTCAAACAATACAAACATTGGATTTCAAACACTACTTATGAACTCACCAAAATTTCATATGTTGACGTTTTTCAAAATACTTGTATTCTCAGGGAACTAGTGAATCAAAGGAAATCATATTCAGTGACGGCTTGCAGTTTATTTATGTACGAACCGAACAATTTAATTTTTGGGAATGTAATGTTTAAACAATGTATGACATGTAAACGCTACTGGTTGTACTATATTAATGAATGGTGACGAATGTTGTTATGTTTCATATATATATTCAATGTTATGGTATTCAATTGAGTCACGACAGCCCCCGGACGTTTCCGCCGTCTGGTTCGGGGGTGTGACAAAGCAGTTCCATGGAAATGAAGTCTCAAATTCAAAGTACATTCCTTTGAACATTCTTCATTGCATTAAGTTTTTTAATCTTACACAGATTCAAAGGAAAACTTCCACTTATGGAAATAATTCCATATTCCCATTTTGACCATCACTTTTGAACAAGATTTGCCTCTTTTTAAAATATGTCAATATCATCCTTACTCTATACTTCCAATTGTCCATGAGTAACCGATCTTTGGTAAACCTCAAATTTTCCTCGATAATTGCTTAATCATTTTAGTCATATCCAGTTCTATTCCTTTTTCCCTCCGAATGTCCTAGGCATTTTGAAAATTTAGAATGGATAAATATTATAACACATGTAATCGATCCAATACCCGAAGCATATGGGACACGATTCATGTTATAAAATTTTTATTTGCCATGTTCTCACAATTCGAACTATGAAAAGGTAAGTCGTAATCATAATCGAATTTTGAGAACGCAACATATATAGAATTTCCTTATGTTGAACCATTCCAACATAACATACATATATATCCTTGACTAAAGTTGATTAAAATCTCAATCTAAGCTTGTAGAATTGGAATGAAGTATAAAATCCTCTCCCTTAATTATAGCAAAACAACCTTTCAAACCCGAATTGAAACTTTTGTTTTCTATAATTAACATTGCTAACTTGCAACACTTAACATAATAATCATGCTCCCACTAACATGATGATTATTAGCATAACACTTATGCTCCCACTAGCTCTGACATGTATCCAGAAATTAGCTGGACTTCTTAAAATCAATACTTTATTGACTTTTTACCAAAGTTCAGATTTTTGAACGAGATGCTTTGATAAGACTTTATAAAAATCTGTTGGGTTTTGAGCAATCTAACACTTCCTAAGTGTGCATGCAACCCTAATAAACCTTGGATCTATGTTTGTCTAAATACATGCAAAATAATAATTTTCCAAGGTTCATAACCTATCTAACATGGCATGGGGTACTTTTAAACATAAAAGAATTAGATGAGATTACATACCTTTTGATGATGAGTTCGAATCCTAAGGAGTTTGAGGGCCAAGCACCAATAGTGTGAATGCCTCAAATGGAATCACAAATCACCACAAACTCTTGGAAAACTTTGAGAGAGTGTACACACACTATAAAATTGGCCACACACAAAGTCTCACACAACTAGTGCCACTAGTGGCTATTTCATGCAACATAAGCATGCTTATATAGTGTGCATGGTTAGGGTGAAACCCTAATAACCCATGACCTTTCCTTTTCCAAGGATCCATGGGTTAAAATCTCCATGGATCATCCATGGACTTCCATATAAGCCTAGCCCATTAACTAATGAGTATTAGCCCACACCACATAAAACAATAGCCCACAATTTAATTAGTCTTCTTTTTAATCTCTAAATTAATTCATAAGTAATTTAATACTAAAACTAATTAAATAACATGACTGCATATTAATATATTATAACTTATAATATATTAATAAATTGTAAGTATACAATTCTCATAAAATTATCCATAAATCATTTGGGTGAAGTGCAACCCAAATGGACCATGCCGGGTCGGGTCAAGTATGTACCAAATAAGTTATGGACTTAGACACCTTATCCAACAAAATCATACACCTTTCCTTAGATAGATCACATGTTTATCTAGACCTTTTGCAATTCTCACTAGTTATTGTGACAGTTAACCACATACGCTCCACTAACTATATGAGAATGCAAATATCACAACTACTATCCACTTAAAATCTTCTTAGTGAAAGTGTTTCCTCACCATCATTTTCATGAATCGAATAGAAACCTTATGACACTTACATTTTATGGTGTATGTGTTCCTCTCCATGTGAATTTGTCAAAACCATAATCAAAAGACAAGGTTAGTGACAAATCCAAACTCACATGGACTGAACTTGTTCAATCTCATTTTCTTGCCACCCGTCAGCACAAGGTCCTACCATTGCTTCCAGGTTGTTAGGCAAACAATTGAGAACTCATAGAACTCACAAGCAGAGCCATCTTTAACTAGAATGGCACAGAAACAAGAATAAGTCAACACGATAGGTTATAAACCTTAAGTCGTGGGCTAGTGATTAACAATACTCTTGATCAGTTCTCAAAACTATCTCAAGACTCCCACTGTCCTCTTGACATATAAGATTCTCTTTGTCAAGAACCAAACCTTGACAAAACAAATATTTAAGAGTTAGTGTGGATTCTTATCAAGGAAAACATTTCTCACAATTGGTCTTAGTTGGTCTTTGTCTTATCCAAAACATCACAACATACCAATTTCAAATCTACAAAAGTAAGAAAACATTGTACTCTACATTTGACAAGTGTTTTAAACCTTTCTTAAGATTACGTCACTCAAGGCTCAATCTTGGAGTATGACTCTAAGATTTGATTTTGGAACGAAGTATGATTTGTCTTTTGATTTAACCATTTCAACAATTCATGATTCCTCTCCTTAACCAAACAAATGAACTAAGGTGTCCTTAGAGGATCAATTGTGATATGGTTTCATAATCACTAAGATAATCATAAAACAACATACTCAAGCACTCTCCCATCTCTTCAGATTGGAGAAACTTTTATCTTCCTGCCTTATTTTGATTCTTTTTATCCGTTCTGTCATACATTCAAACTTTTCCAAAGCTTCAGAATTATACTTAAACTTGTAAGCATAACCATATTTACTAAACTTGAGTAAATCAAAATGTGAGCAAGAATGTGTACTCGATCCCTTAGTCCTTCACTTTACTCACATATACATGTGAGCAAGGAATTAGTCTTAATTTTCCAAAGATGAAAATTTTCATTCTTCATACTATACAACTTGCATGATTTCTAAGTTTCTATCCAACTGAAACCTTAGGTGATGAAAATCTTTCCATTTTTGGTAAATTACGGCACTGCCACAAATGAAAGAATCAAATCCATTTACCAATATTGCTTATCAATGGAAACATATAAACAACAATTTTTTCACAAATGCCATTGTAAGGATACTTAAAAAATAAATAAATAAAATTTCTTTTAGTTTACAACTTGCGGAAACTTATCCTTACAATGCAAATACATATGAAAACTTCTTGTTATCTATTCCTAGCAATATTTCATAATTCTTATGCAGCGGCTCAAAATGCTGGTATTCGAACTATGCGATCAGAATCAACACACTCTTTCTGTAAGCTTCCTTTGATTCTTCCAAAACATGAAAATGCAATTACATTGCATTATGTATTAAGAATCTCCAAACAGGATCTTAATAGAGTTAGGTAATGGGCTTTACCTAAAGTAGAGTCAAACATTTGACTTTACTATCCTTATGGACTTTTAGGTAAATTTGGCAGCTTCGCAACTAATGCCCCTTCCTTTGGCAAAAGAAACATATGGACTCTTTCGAAATGGTACACGAGACTATCACAGACTTAGCCTTTCTCTTTATCATTAGGTCAAACGACTTGACCATTGTCGCTCCCTTTCGATTGGGAAGAGAAAAAATTTTTGGACTTCAAGTGTTATCATTGTTAATGTCCATGAAAGTTTGGGAAGTAGATCTTCCAAGCTAATTAGCTTTACCAATGCTCTAAATCAATGTTGATTTAGCAGTATCAAGCAAATAGGTAAGATCATTAAGGGTCATGTCGTGATCTGTCATCAGGGAGTGACTGAAGAACCAAGTCAATAGCCAACTACCTCGAGACTTCGACACCCGACTCTCCCGGCTTGTCAATATGTGACTTAACCTTTAATATGTAAGCACATGTAGACTTCGCATGCCAATAGGAATTGAGTGAATTAGAACTTATCAAGTGCTGAAACTTGTGGGATAAGGAGATTTATTGGAGGAAGTAGAGGAAGTGAAGTATGATTTCAAGTCCCATTAATGCACAACAAAGGGATTGATCTTTCACCTTGATTACCATTTGGGATATCATCTTCTTTAGGAAAGCTTGTTCCTAAGGATTTGGGAAGACCATAGATGTCTTAACAAGACATCTATAATGGGTGAAATTCAAGTTAGTTGATTTAAAGTGCTTAACATAACACCCAATATGAAATATTAAGGATAGGATCCAACAACCTATTTATAACCAGAAGAGGGATGCCGTAATCCAAGGTATAAAATAGTTGTAGGTAGGTAAATGACAATTTAAGAATTTCCACCATCAAAACGAAATATGATGAAGTTTTAATTGGATTTGAAACTCCTAGATCTTTTGAGATACATTGAACTTTTAATGGCATGTTTGAATATCGATTGTGCCCTCTAAAGTTTGTGACTGGGATGCCGAGGATCACAAACAATGTGTGAATAACCATGCAAATTGACTTGGTAGCCTTAACTTTATCACCTAATCGATGTCTCGGTTAACCACACACGCTCCACTGATCTATAATAAAGTCAAGTTTCTCCAGTCTTACTAGTCCTTATTAGTGTGCCGGTTAACCACACACGCTGCACTAACGACTTGGTAAGGTACAAAGTGTAATTTCATGGGTTAGCACCTATTTCACATTTTCCTAAGTAACTAACATTGTGAATTTGTAAGTGTTTATTTACTTAGTATTTATCATTATACTTTTAACGAAGGGATAATTATAGTGCTTTCCTACTCGTTCGGCTAACGACCCTCCACCAGTCAAGGAAGTGGTGGGTGAGAGTGGACGCCCATTAAACAGCAATTTTACGGCAGTAACCATATACCCCCCTTATAGACCGGCTTCGTGAATGAGGCCTACTAATGGTAAAATTGACTTTATCTTATACATATCTATATAATTAAAATTATAATAATAGTATAAGGGTTCAATTTTAAACTTTTAAAATTCTAAGGTTTTAATTTGGAATTAAAGTATTAGAGTATAAGAGTGTACAAATTCCAAAACTTGAGGGTAAGTTTTGAAACTATTTCAAGACTTTTCATTTCATAACTTATGAGTTTAATATACATTAAAATGAAGACTCTTCATTTTTATGTAACTCCTTATTCTTTAATAACACTTATAAAGAAGTGACTCTTAAACATCCATAACTTGAGGACAAGTTATGGAGTTATAAAACAATTTAATGAAAAGGAATCCTCATTTTTGTGTAACCTATGACACATTTATGAGTTTTAAGATTCATAAATATGACATTTCACATAACTTGACAACAAGTTAGAAAAACATATTTTATGAACTTCTTTTAGATCAATATGGATTGAAAACAACTAACACATAATTTTTTTATTAATCTAAATCAACTCATCAACAAGGTAACAAAAAAACTTTTGGTAATCTATAATTTGAGGACATATTATGGAGTCCATACAGTTTCATTAAGATCAAGAATTACACTAACAAAACAATTTGTACATAATTCTAATGATCTAACAAAAAACTCACAAGCATGATCATTCATAATCAACAATTTTTCAAGAATTACATAAACATATATAAAATTAAAACTTTCATTATAGCATTGAAATTGGTTTAACATAATCATTACCACAATAAAAAAACAAGTTTTATAAGTCCAAAACAGTCAAATGTAATGATTCTAGACCAATTCCAGCTCCAAAACTCGAAGATATGCTGTTTGGAGGTCCAACTCGTCGAGTGCATGAACCAACTCGGCGAGTTGGATGAGTTTTCACTTGGACTCGTCGAGTCCCTTTATGGACTCGTCGAGTCCCCTGCCCGGACAGCACAAATCTTCTATTTTTTCAGCAATTTAAGCAAGTATAAGAAGAAAACAAGCCAATGCTCTGATACCACTGTTGGGTTTTGAGCATTCTAACACTTCTAAGGTGTACACGCAACCCTAAATACCTTGGATCTATGTTTTCTCTATTATACATGCAAATATCAATTTCCACGGTATTTATCCTAACTAGCATATTATGATGTACAAGTAATATAAAACTAGTAGAATTACATACCTCTTTGTTGGTGCTTGATTCCATGGAGCTCAAGAGCCTAGTGCCCCAAATGTGACACCTAAAATGGTTCACACAACATCATATGCACTTGGCATAACTTAGAGAGAAATTATCACTTCATGAAATCGTCTTGCCCTCCACACATAGACTTAGTGGTCGAATTTGACAAGAATGATATGTTTATATAGTGTGACACAATTAGGGTAAACCCTAATTGTCATGGCTTTCCATTTCCTTGGGTCCATGGGTTCAAATACACCATGGAGCATCCATGGAGAATCCTATGGGTTTTAGCCCAACTTGATAATCCATGGAGCATTAGCCCACTATACAAGTATGGGTGATTTACACAATCAACCCATATATTTAATTAGTCTTCTTTTGATCACTTAATTAATTCTTGATTAATTCTTGATCAATACTAATTAAATAATCTTATTAATATGTTATAACTTATAATATATTAATAAACCTTAAGTGTCATTTCTCTCATTTTAGTCTATCCAAATGCATGACGCCATGCAACCCAAATTGACCATGTCGGGTCGAGTGAAGTATATACTAATTATAGTTATGGACTTAGACACTAATCCAACAGAAACATCAACGGATGATCCTGGAACTATTAAGAAAATAAAAGTGATGAGTTATAAAAACTCCTTGATCGATTAGATCTTTGTAACAGGTAAATAATGAACGTAAAAACAGTGAAATAAAACACAAGTATGGATCTGAATGATTCGAATGGTTAGATTACTCGATCCTCAGCAGAGCTCGACTAAGAACTTCCACTGTAGAGGATACTAGGGTTACAAAAACAGAACGATGAACATGCTTGAATATACTTATCTTATCGTTACGTTCTAAGATGCATGCAAGCATCTATATATAATAAACCCTAAACAAAACTCACGGATGGACATGCCCATACCGGAGACAAGACTTGGACTTAGCTAACGAGCCCAAAAGACGCAACACAAAACTAGTCCGAACAATCTCCCCTTTTGCGTCAATTTGGAGCGAGACTATTATTTCTTCTTGCTTGGACCAGCTGCTGGAACCTTTTTGGTTGTATCAAACAGACGCGGGATAAGGGCGAGGATTGTCTGTCTGAAGCGAATGTACCATTGAATCATATTGTCAAAGTACTTCTTGTCATCCGCTGTGTTTTGCTAGCACCGATGGATGATCCCTAAGACATGTTCCAGACATGCAGTGGTATAGAGATGTTTGTCTGCCAAAGCGAAAAGACAATTATGGCCTTCGTTTCTGGTAAACATGACGGAGTTTCTCTTTGGGTCTATCTTCCCCATCTGCATCATGTTGAGATCACTGGCAGATCCAACAGGAGATATGGTAGGCTTTTTCTTGAATACGCTCGCTATCTCCTGGTCCATGTGGGTAACTTCCATGACATAGCATACAAGCATCCTCTTAAAGTGGTCGATGATCGGACCATATTCTGCTTCGTTTGTAAGAAGGATGTTGTGCAAGATGATCCAGTCATGTGGATTTAAGTTGGGAAGATCTGCAAGTGAGATGGCATGTTCGGTCTTGGCAGATCGTCTTAGTATCTTGAACCAAACGTTGGTGAAGTTTCCTTCCCAGTACAGCTTTAGAACCCGAACTTTGATGATTTTCTGAGCGCTCCATGTTTGGTACTGTGGTTTAGCGGCCCTCAGATAGAATTCGACTAAGTCCCGGTCAACCTTTGGATGAGGATGAGGGAACTCAGCAATGTTGGCTAAGGCATGAAAAATGAACGCCTTGCGGGTTAGTGGCATATCGAACTGAGAGTCGATAGTGTTAGAACGATCTAAAGAGATCACCGGTTCTAGCCACAAGATACTGGGTGTTTCAATGGCTTCTTTCATCAGCTTCTCAAGATTCCAAGGAGGAAAAAGAGTTTTCCTGCACTCGAGAAGGTCGTGGGCTTCTTTCTGTCTTCTTTCGGCTTCTTCAGCCTCTCTAGCCACACGAGCACTGATGTCAGCGTCTTTATCACGACCTTGCTTCTTCAGAAGGTCGGTAATGGTCTCCTTATCATCATCGTCGCTCTCCTCAGCAATTTTCTTGCCCTTGTCTTTTACACCCGAACCTGAGGCTTGGCCTGTAAGAGGAGGTTCGGTTGTGTGTGTTGTTGTTGAAGTAGGAGGCGGTTGAGACACATTCTCTTTTTCTCCCCCTTGTTTCGGAATGGACACGAAATCAAGGAGCCCTTCAATCTTGCTCAGTAGAGAGAGGGCAGGAGCAAGCTTTTCCGCAAGGTCACGCCTCACAGAATAGTTGAGGATCGGGTCATGTGCTTCAAGGATGTTTGAAATTGACGCGTGGACATCCGAAACACACGATGAAAGCACCTCTCTTTCAGATCGTAGAGACTCAATCTCCTTTTGAGAATTGGAGAGTTGAATACTCTTGACCTTCAGAGGAGTGGTCTTCCTAGCAAGAGCGTCCATGAGGGAGTTCTCAGCCTCTAGATCTTCTTGAAGCTTGGCTAGGCGCTCCTCAATGGTCGTCTTGAATGCTGAGTGGTCGTCTGAGAGAGTTTGACAAAGAGAAGCAAACGACTTCAGCTCTGAGGCAACGGAGGTAGCCAGCTGGTTGACAATGGGTTCCAGCTTTGATTTGGTGGCTTCAGCATTCTCCTGTAATGACTATAACAAAGACGAAGCATCAGTGAATAGTTTATCGACTTTTTCGGTCGCAGCCTCACAGGATTTGGTTGAGGCATCAATGGTTGTAGTGGCGGAGTCAAGAGAGACTTGATGAGCTTTTGAAAAAGCATCAACAATCTTCTGAATGGCAGCCTCAGAGATGGTAGACTGGGATGTAGAGGAGGAGGCGATGAGCGAATCAATTTTATTGTGAAGCTCCTTGAGATGCCTCTTTGTGACAGGAGCATCGTCATCGTCATCACTCTGAACTTGATACGGACTATAATAGACCGAATCAAAGGTCATGTCCTCCCCACCGAGGAGTGGTTCTTCACTCTCTGCTGCATGAACAGGAGAGGATGGGGTGGTGAGGGTGGAGGCTCGGTAGTTGTAGTAGGTTCGGGTTGGGTTGTATGTTTGGTAATTGGTGGTGGTTTGGGTGCTTCAATAGGAAGCCCCGTATCAGATACGTTGGTTCTTACTTCAGCTGTGGTGGTGGTTGCTTCGGTAAATATAGGAGGGGGTATTGGGATGGAAGTAGGTGGTATTTCAGTGGTGGAAGTTATAGGAGGAATAGAAATAGGAATTGTAACTGGTGGAGAGGAGATTGGAGATGTGGGAAAGTGAACTTCAGGGGTAGGGGATCGTGGTGGAGTGTTACCACGAGGAGAGCCTTCAGAAGCAGAACTCTCATCCTCAGATTCGCTTGAGGAGGAAGCGATGATCAGCCTTCGCCTCGGTTGGGTTTTTCTCCTCTTCAGCGGTGGGGATTGGACAGCCTTGGTGGTTTTTTGTTTCTTGGGAGATGGGCCTTTCGCTCCCTTTGTAACCTGTTTTTCTTTGCCCTTGTCAGTCTTCTTTCCTCTTGGGGCAGGCTTGTCAGCCTCATGGATGGACTTGAGCATTTCTGGAGTAAACTCTCTCGGACCAGAGCGTCGAAACTCCTTCTATGTTTTAGTAATCCGGCTGTCGGCAGGAACGTCGCCATACATCGTTTCAGGAATTGAACCGTTGAATGGAAATTTAGAGGCATCTGAAACAATGATCTTCGTGGTATGGAAAGTACCAATCGAAGACATTGGAGCACCAACAACAATGGGGATGTGGTACTTTTCCATCACCCATTTAGTAACAAGAGTCCAGAACCGAGCATAAGAAATCTCGGAATGCCGAGATGTAGAAGATAGACTCTGAATGAATTGTTGCCAAAGGACCAACCCGTAGTCCATATTGATACCGTTGTAGATCCCGTACATAATCGAGATGAAAAGCCGACTTGTTCCGTCTGATCCAGCACTGCGTTTAGACAGCCCCTTGAACAGCACTGTAAACAACCCATTCCACTGAGGAGGCAGACACGATTTCTTGAACTTCGTGACCGTTGTTAGCACCTCAGTATACCCCATGTTGTAGAACATATTGAAAAGATGACCCATTGAAATGGTTTTAAGGTTAACCCTAGATGAATCAGGTTCAAACCCTAAGAGTGAGCAAAATCTTTGCTTTGAAATTGACGCCTTGTGATTAAACACATCGAAGAAAATCCGATCGACAACCTTGTCGTAGTGAGCAGTGGCGAAAATCTGTGATAAGAACTCCATAGGAACTACTTCAAACCTTGGTGAGAGCAGGAGCAATCGACGAGTACTTCAGGCATTCAATTATCGGGAACATGAAAGCGTCGTATGCATGAGGAGTAAGATCAATGATCAAACTCTGTTGGGGACGAATCGGCAGGATGTATGAAGTAGCATGAACTGATGAAGAATCCGCCATTGTTGTGAAGAGGTTAGGAGAGAAGATGAACAGTAGAATACTTGTAGGTTTTCTTGCTCTCTGAAATTTGGTTGCAGTAAAGAGGTAAACAATGGTTGAAGTTACCTTTTATACTGTGGGTAGAGGAGAGAGAAGAATCTGTCCCAAATCTTCGAGGGAAATACGAAAAGTTTTTCGGAGGTGATTGACGCGTGACAGTTGGTATCACCGATGATCATGCATGAGAGAGAGTGTCAGTTCCGATTCACACGCCTTCCCATCAGGCGCCGTTTGTAAATGAAACGGTTCCAATTCGCACGCCTGGCCTTCTAGCGCCATTTGAAATCAAATCGATTGGACTCCCGCCTGAGTCAGCAGCTTATCATCTTATCCGTTTAGATTTAACGTCTTCTTATAGCAAAATTTCCCACGTGGATCAATATTAACCACAACCCTTTCATTACTTCGTGTCGCATTAAAAATTATGCCTTGTAACTGATGAAACCAGAATGTTGGAAAATCAAAAAGATTTTCGTACTTAGTGTGTAAAAGAAAAAGAAATAAAGCAACACATATGAGGGATTTTGTGATGTCAATAAAGACACGAAACAATGGATCCCGGGCACAAATCTCTTCCTTCAAAATCAAGAGAGACCTTAAAGTGTTTGTGTGGTTTCCCGTTGAATAACGATCATACACTTATTGAGAAGTGTCGAAAGGCTTCTTTTAATTAGGCTAAATTGGGTCGCTTTCGCTTCAATTCAGAATTCCTGATCTTGATATAAGACAGAAATCGAACGAAGTACTTGTGAGACCGGTGTAGTCTATTGAACAAGTAGGTTTGAAATAATTTAAGTGGCAAAGTAAGATAGTGTATGTAATATCTCAAGAAAAATTAAAATTGGATTCCAAGGGAAGAAATGTTATGGGATTTAACAATTTCATAGGAATCACTCAAACTGAAATTAGAGATTTCATAGAAATAAGTCTGTCAATTCATTAGTGAAATCTAGAGCAAATTTATTGTTCACCGTCAATGCATATTAGGTATTGAATTTTGGGTTTCACTTAGCACGTAGTGGCACGAAGCTAAGATCATAAACACAGAAATTGTGTAACCATAAACCTCAGTGGCAATTTCTGAGAGTCTCAAGGGTTACGTTTGTGAAGCGAATGAGATGGAGAAAAGTAGTGTAGATAGTGTAAACCAAAGTACCTCTGCTGTTAAAATAGGGACCAAGCAGAAAACTCTTATCTCATGTGAGAAGAGAGTTAGGTAGCTCATGATTAGAATAAATATGAAAGCCTAATTGGGAAGACAAGGTTTGTATATACCAAGTCAGTAAGGCTATTATTCAGAATCAGGTGAGGCTTTGGACACATACAGCAGCATGTTTCTAGGGACACTTAACTAGTGAAATGATTTCCCCACAAATAGACACACAAAAAAAATAAGATACAAAACAAAACAAAATAAAAAAATAAAAATATTTTTGGAGTTTTTGAATTCACGAAAAGAAAATAAGAAAAAAATATTTTTGGAATTTTTGATTTAAAGAAAAAGAAAAATTAAAAAAATAAAAAAAAATGAGACACACAAAAAAATATTGGAACCGAACCCGAGCGTTCGGTCTATTTCGGTTAGAGAAAAAAATTATGGAACCGAACCCGAGCGTTGGGTCTATTTCGGGTACCAAAAAAATAGGTTTGAAAAAGAAAAGAACTTTGAAAATAAGAGAAATGAATTTGTGAAAATAATACAAAAGGTTTACAACCAAAGAAACTACCTTTGAGTGGTAAACGAAGATCAGATGATACACCCGAACCCAAGCGTTCGGTTCATTTCGGTATACCGGAAGAAGACACGAACCCGAGCGTTCGGTTCATTTCGGCACACATGAGACCCGAACCCGAACGTTCGGTCTATTTCGTTTCCAACTTTTAATTATGAGAAGTAGTCTTTGGTACTGACTCCGGTTCCATCATTCCTAGCCCTTGTCGAATTTTGTTGAAAGATGCTTTAGGAAGAGCTTTGGTGAAGACATCAGCCAGTTGATCAGTGGTTCGAACAAAGTGAATTTCGACGTTCCCATCTTCCACATGATCCTTAATAAAGTGATACCTCAGTGCTATATGCTTGGTCTTCGAATGTTGCACTGGGTTATGACAGATCCTAATTGCACTTTCTGAGTCGCAATATAGTGGGATCTTTTTCATATTGAGTCCATAGTCCCGGAGCTGGCTTTGGATCCAAATCACTTGAGATGTACAGGAGGCAGCTGCGATGTACTCTGCTTCGGCTGTAGACAGAGATACACATGTTTGTTTCTTTGACTGCCACCTAACCAACTTCCCGTCTAGGAATTGGCATCCTCCGATGGTGCTTTTCCTGTCTAAAGTACAACCTCCAAGGTCTGCATCTGAGTAGGCTTGAACGAAGAAACCTGAGTTTGATGGATACCATAAACCGAGACAGGTGGTTTGTTTCAGATACCGGAGTATGTTTTTCACTGCAAGCATATGTGTTTCACGAGGATTTGCCTGAAATCTAGCACAATAACACACAGAAAACATTATATCAGGTCTGCTAGCAGTAAGGTACATCAAAGAACCAATCATCTGGCGATATAACGTAATATCGACTGCCGGTTTTTCCAAGGATGGTGTGAGCTTGGTGCCGAATGCCATTGGAACTTTAACCTTTGAATCTCCCATCATGTCGAATTTAGCAAGGAGAGTCTTGGTGTATGCTTCCTGGTTGATAAAGATGCCTTCGGGTCCCTATCTAATATTTAAACCAAGGAAAAATTTAATCGAACCCATTGAGCTCATTTCAAATTTAGCCTCCATCAGCTTTCTGAATTTAGCTGTTAAGCTAGGATTCGTTGAGCCAAAGATGATATCATCGACATAGATTTGAAAAATCATAAGGTGGTTACCTTCCTTCTTACGAAAGAAGGTTGGGTTAACCGAACCTTGTTTGAATTTTGACATCTTTAAGAACTTGGTCAGCGTTTCATACCATGCCCTTGGTGCTTGTTTCAGACCATAAACCGCCTTGTCCAGAATATAGCAGTGATTGGAGTACTTTTCATTAACAAAGCCTGGAGGTTGCTCCACGTATACCATTTCTTCAAGTTCTCCATTCAGAAATGCGCACTATACGTCCATTTGGTAGACCACGAAGTTCTTGTGTACATCTTAGGCAAGAAATATTCGAACAGATTCCAGCCTAGCCACAGGAGCAAAAGTTTCCTCATAATCAATTCCTTCCTCCTGGCAGTATCCTTTCACCACGAGACGAGCTTTGTTTCAAATCACGTTGCCTTCCTTGTCCATTTTATTTCTGAATAACCATTTGAGACCAACAACTAAGGCGTCTTTAGGAGTTGGAAAGAAGCGCCAAACCTTATTTCTTTAGAACTCGTTGAGTTCATCTTGCATAGCTTGAACCCAGTCAGAGTGATCAAGAGCAGTATTTACTGTCTTCGGTTCAACTTTTGAGACGAAAGAGTTATAGATGTAGAACTCTACCTTGGAGAATAGAGATGTTTGTTTTGCCTTCAGTTGAGATCGGGTCAGGACCTTTTCAGAGACATTACCCACTACCTGGGATACAGGATGATCTCTGGTCCATTTAACAAGAGGAGGGTAATTTGGATCATAGGATGGATCCAATTCAACATTCACCATTTCTTCTAATTCAGATTGGCTATCGTCATCATAGAACATGTCGGCATTCTCCCCCTCGACTGATGAGCTTCCAGGTGTAGCTGGACTTTCTGGTGCTACAGGACTTTCGGGTGCCGTTGAGCTTTCGGGTGGTGTTGAGCTTTCGGGTGGTGTTGGGCTTTCGGGTGCTACAGTACCTTCGGGTGTAGTGGAGCTTTCGGGTACTACAGTACCTTCGAGTTCAGTAGAGCTTTCGGGTGCAACTGGAATAGAGTTCTCCCCCTCAACTTGTGAGCTCGGTTGTTTTGAAGAAGATGGATTCTCACCCTCAACTGAAGCGCCTTGCTGAGGAGGTTCGTTTGGAACTTGTTCTCCTTCACCCATTTGTTTGGCGGCATCTTTGACAATTTGCTTCAGATGGTCGACTTTGTTCTCTGCTGCCTTGGCTTCCGAGTGACTAGCTTTCTCAGGTTCATCGAATAACTCCACAAACTGCTCAAACAAATTAGCAATCGAGGCCTTGACTTGACCTGTTTGAGTGAAAATCTCTCCAATTCCTTCTTCAGTAGCCTTTAGCTTTTTGACGTAGTTGTCATCGAAAGTCACATAATATGTTTCTTCGATCTTTCTCGAACGCTTATTTAAAACCCGGTATGCTTTTGAAGTAAGAGATTATCCCAGAAAAATCCCTTCATCAGCTTTAACGTCGAACTTGTTACCATGTTCTTTGGAGTTGAAGATGAAGCATCGTGAGCTGAATACATGGAAGAATTTTACGTTCGGCTTCCTGTTGTTGATGGTCGCATAAGGAGTAAGAGACAAATGCTTGTTGAGATAAGACCTGTTCTGCGTAAAACATGCTGCAGAAATAGCGTCGGCCTAGAAATATAAAGGTAGAGAAGTGAAACTTAGCATGGTTCGGGCCGCCTCACACAAAGACCGGTTTCGTGTTTCGACAATTCCGTTCTGTTGTGGGGTGTAGGGTGCTAAGAAGTTGTGACTGGTTCCTCTTTCTGCCAAAAAGTCTTCAAATTCTTTGTTCTTGAACTCCAGTCCATTGTCGCTCTTGATGTTGCGAACGACTTTTCTCAGTTGCACTTCAACCTGCTTAATAATTATCTTTAGCTTATGAGTAGCCTCAGATTTGTGCTTCAGAAAGAACACCCATGTAAAACGTGAAAAGTCATCAACAATAACAAGAATATACTTGCTACCGCCAATGCTTTCGATAGATGATGGACCATAGAAGTCAAAGTGAAGCAACTCAAGTGGTTCAACAACTTTAGTGTTTATAGTGGATGGGTGACCTTGATGACTCTGCTTTCCTATTTCACATGCGGCGCACAAATGTCTCGATCAAACTTGAGCAATGGGAGACCCCTAACATGACCTCCTGTGACAAGCTTGTTGATGTCCTTGATGTTGAGATGTGAGAGCCTTCGGTGCCACAACCAGCTTTCGTCAGAATGAGCTTTGGATAGAAGACATATAGCTAGATTTCCTTTGATAGGTTTGAGATTGAGTGGAAACATTTCGCCTTTCCGTTTTGATTTGAGAATCACCCTTTTTGTTTTCTTCTCGATGATTTCTGAGCCTTCATCATCAAATGACACTTTAAGACTGGTACCTCCTACCAGTTGAGATACACTGATGAGGTTATGTTGTAGACCTTCAACGTACGTCACCTTTCTTATTGTGAAGTCTCCATTTGTTATCATCCCGTAACCCTTTAGCGTTCCATAAGAGTTGTTGCCAAACTTAACATTTCCACCATTTGGAAGAGATCGAAATTCCCTTAGCTCTTCCTTCCTTCCTATCATGTGACGTGAGCAGCCACTATCAATGTACCATTCTTCGTCGAACTGCTCGTCACTGATAACCTGCAAAAATCAAGCAGATTTAGGAACCCAAAGTTTCTTGGGTCCACGTGAGCCTTTCACAGGAACAGGAATAGTAAGAGAAACATCAACAAGATATGTTCTTTTTATTAATGTCGTTTCATCTTTCTTTTTAATAGTGAATACTTTAATTTTGTTAGGATTTGTTACAGTCGGTTTGGATTCAGGTTTTGGCGTTTGGGCCTTGGACTGCTTTCGGTCATTCTTGACTGAGGATATCTTCGCTTTTCCTTTCAAATCTGTTGAATATTTTGGATTTTGAGCTGGAACAGAATTA
Source organism: Lactuca serriola (assembly GCF_051521515.1). NCBI lineage: Eukaryota > Viridiplantae > Streptophyta > Magnoliopsida > Asterales > Asteraceae > Lactuca > Lactuca serriola. Next base: position 82,417,839 of record NC_136409.1, read on the forward strand.
GGTTTAGAATGAGAGGAATCAAGATGAGAGAATTTGGACTGAGAATTTTTCCTGCCTCGAGGTTCTAAGTGACCCTTTTGTTTTTGGTCATTGGAGGGACTGAACCTTGAAATACGATAGCTTTTGCTTTCGGAACCGAGCCTGTGCTTTCGGTTGCTGTCGTTCTCGGAACCAAACCTGTCCTTTTGGTTGTTAGTGCTCTCTGAACCGAACCTGTCCTTTCAGTTGTTGGTGCTCTCTTGCGGCCTGAAAGCACTTTTCTCTGACTTTGAATTTTTTTCATGATAAGAGAAATGGGCATTTTGAGATCGCCAAAACTGCTTTCGCTCTGAGAGATTCTTTTTGTATCTCAGATTCCTTTGCTGTTTTTGATCCTTCACTTGTTTCGGCTGTTTGTGGATGTTAGCCTTTTGCTTCTGCTTCTTGTTAGCCGGTTCACTTTTCACAGATGATGTTTCACTTGTGGAAGTAACTTCTTCTACAGGAACATCTTTTGTACCACTAGTGCTTGGCACGTCGAAGTTGTCAAGATTGTTCAATGGCTCTGGTACATATCTGCCTTTGGTTTTCCAAGACATTCGCTCAGATAGACCAATAGTTTTGTCGGCATTATCTATAGGAGCAGACCAGAAAAACTCATCACAGCCATCCGCGTTGTCTTCGTTCACTATGGCAGTGAGTTCAGCTGTTTGATGTTCAGTTACTCCTGTGACTTTATACACTTGGTTTGGTGTTGTTCTCACCTTTTGGTACACAACAGCCTTTTCTTCAAGAATCGGGGACTTATTTTGGGACAAACGAGCAAACTCCATAGAATTTTCAGAAATTAGATTTTTGTGGTTTTCGGGTTCGCTCTTGACAAACTCAGAACAGTCGACTTCATCCTCTACAGAAATTTCACTCATATCATCGTCCTCATTAAGTTCATATGCGTTTTCAACATCATTTTTATTTTCAGAACTTAAATTGGCATTCAATGAGTCAAATTTTTGTATGGTTTCGGTCCTTAGTTTCATCTTATCGTTTTCATCCAAAAGGTTTTTCGGCATGTCCTTATGGTCCTTGGACTTTATAAAAGATTCGATTTTGTCCAGACCATACATGTAAGTGGGATTCACATCATCAGACGAAACAACACTTTCGTAGTTATATGCTTCAACATTGATTTCATCCTCCTTAAACTCAAGGAAGGGCAAAATCATGCGATGAATTTTCTGCCCTATTTCACAATTTAGATCCAGTTGAGTGATGTTAGCATAAAGACGTTTAGCAATCAAACAAAAAACATTTCATAGAAGCATTAGTAGCAGCTTTCTACCTCTTGATCTCTTCAAGCTTTTTCATCAAGACAACCTCTTCATCTTTTTCTTCATCTTTCTCTGCCATTTTCTTCAGAACACAATCCTTAGCATAATGGTTCTTTCCTCCACAGTAATAGCAGCTAACGCCTGAATCTCCTTCAACTTTCGCCTCATTCTTCGGTTCCTCTGTCTTCGGCTCCTCCCTAACCGTTTCAGAACTATAGCTTCCCTGCCAATTTCGGTTCTTATTGGTGGGAAACTTCCTCTTGATGAACCTCTTGCGATTAGAGACCATCATTGCATAATCTTCTGAAGTGAGATCATAGTCTTCTAGATTCAGATCTTCATCTTCCACTACATTCTTGCCTTTAGTCAGGAGGTCCAAGGACCCCAAACTTGAGACCACATTCTTTTCTTGCATGACAATCTTTTCTTGGGATTTCAGAATTCCCACCAGCTTTGCCAATGAATAAGACTTGAACTGCTCATGAGCTTTGACTGTAGACACAACAACTCTCCATTCAGATCTTAGGCCATTCAGAAAGGTGACCTTTTGTTCAATCAACTTCCTTTCTATATCATGTTTGATCATCTTGCTAAAAAGATGATTGAAGCGATCGAACGTTTGAGTAACAGTTTCATCAGAATTCTGCTTAAATTCACCAAACTCAGACAAAAGCAATGTCTGAATAGAATGCTCGAAATCTTCATCTGTGGAATAAAGCTCATGCAACCTATCCTAGATTTCTTTAGCGGTACTGCAGGAACTTACCAATCTAAATGTATCAGATTGAAGAGCGAATCGGATCAGTCTCAATGCTTTAATATTGCACTGAAACTTTTCCTTTTCGTCTTGAGCCACGTCTATTACGTCTTTTAGCAGATCATTATACTCTTTCTGAGTTTTAATGATTTTAGATGTTCCTGAGTGAGCAAATGGTCCAGACACAATTGCTTCCCAAATAAGATACCCATTATCTTCAGATCCGATTACATAGTCTTCAAAATGATGCGCCCAAACTTCATAATCCTGGGTGTAAAGAATACGAATCTTTGTCGTTGATCCAATGTTGTTTGAGATGTTGATAGGATTCGATTGAGACTCTTCCATGCTTGATCGTTTAACCTATTTGAAAGATCAGATTTGTAATATGTAATATTAGGGCAAAAGAAATAAATGCTGAGTTACGTCAATTATGGAATGACAGCTCAATAAATATCAGTTAATGCGGAATAACCCTAATCGATTCTTTCACAGAGAAGATGTGTATGAATTACACAGCCTCCTGCTCTGATACCAATTGATGAGTAATAAAAACTCTTTGATCGATTAGATCTTTGTAACAGGTAAATAATGAACGTAAAAACAATGAAATAAAACACAAGTATGGATCTGAATGAGTCGAATGATTAGACTACTCGATCCTCAGCAGAGCTCGACTAAGAACTTCCGTTGTAGAGGATACTAGGGTTACAAAAATAGAATGATGAACACGCTTGAAAATACTTATCTTATCGTTACGTTCTAAGATGCATGCAAGAATCTATATATAATAAACCCTAAACAAAACTCACGGATGGACAGGCCCATACCGGAGAAAAAACTTGGACTTAGCTAACGAGCCCAAAAGACGCAACACAAAACTAGTCCTAACAAAACGTTTATCTACGGATTGTCAATTCCTAGGTCTCGCAGCATATTACCAGAGATTCATCGAGAATTTCTCGCAAATAGCCAAACCTCTGACAACATTAACAAAGACAGAGATAAAGTTTCTCTAGGGAGACACAATAGAAGTCGCTTTTCGAATGCTAAAGGAAATGTGTGTAGTGCACCAATAATGTCCCTTCTAGAACGCACCAAAGTTTTTGTTGTGTATTGCAACGCTTCACATCAAGGACCAAGAGGTGTATTAGTGCAAAGAAAGAAAGTTATAGCTTACGCCTCACGACAACTCAAGGTGCGTAAGAACAACTACACCACCCGCAACCTAGAGTTGGGAGGGGTAGTTTTCTCCATGAAGATATAGCGTCATTGTCTTTATGGAACAAAGTACACGATCTACATGGATCACATGAGTCTTCAGGACATATTCGATCAAAAAGAGCTCAACATGAGACAAAAATGATGGTTAGAGTTGTTGAATGATTATGAATGTGAGATCCATTATCACTCGGGAAAAGGCAACAAAGTGGCTGATTCCTTAAGCCATAACAAGTGAGTCAAACCTTGTAGAGTTAGAGCACTCACTGTGAACTCCATCCCACTCTAACCACACAAATTTAGGATTTGAAAATCGAGGCTCTCCTGGAAGAAAAAATAAGCGCAGAGTGTCTAAAAGGAATGGAAAAGAAACTCAAAATCATGTATGATGGAGCAACATATTTCATGAACCGAATTTGGGTCCTACAATTTGGTAGTACTAGGAAACTAGTAATAGATGAAGCTCATAAGACAATATATTCCATTCATCCAGGATCAGACAAATTGTACTTGGGTTTGAAGAATCTTTATTGGTGGCCAAACATGAAGGCTGAGATTTCTACCTATGTGAGCAAGTGCCTAACTTGCTCTAAGGTCAAAGTAGAACATCAATGGCCCTCAAGATTATAGCAGCAACCAGAGATACCGAAGTGGAAGTGGGAACATATTTCAATTAACTTCATAACAATGCTACCAAGAACATCTAGTGGTTTTGACACTATATGGGTGTTGTCACACCCTAAAACCGAGAACGGCGGAAACGTTCTGGGGTGGAGGACGTCATGTATAATATCAACAACAATGTAAAGTAGTAAACGAGCAACAACATCATCCATTGCATTAATAAAATAATTACTATAAAATTGTATTCTGTCAAATTTTGATAAACACTAAAGCATAAATCAAAATGAAAGATAAGTCTTGAATAAGCTCCATCTTCCTTTCTCCTTGCATCGGTACCTATCTATGATGACCTGAGGATACAAGTAATTTTGAAAGCGGGTATCAGCTATGAAGCTGGTGAGATCATAAGTATTAATGTGTCTTAATTTGTAAAATTTATAATTTTTAAGACTTGACATTGTTTTGAAAGAAAGCTCATTAAAAGTATGAAAATGTTTGTAGATCAGTTGTAAATGTTTGAAAAACCCTAGAATCCCTATGATTCCTATTAGTAACAAAAGGAGTCTTCTACCAAGACTTAACTGTGCTCTTTGTAGTCTTCTACCAAGACCTAATTGTGTTACTCTTATTATCATTATAAGAAATTTGATCCTTTGTTACAAGGATACCTAAATATAATTTTTACCTCAATGGTTATGTGAATGAGTCACAAATATAGGTAATAATATAACTAACTTGAATCATACCCTTTGGTACAGTAAACGTTAACTTTAAGCCATCCGTAGACGTACTCTTTACCTCTGTTGCTAACAGCCGGGTATAGGAATAGTCAATCCCTCCTCGTGCACCTGAAAAGGTACCAACCTTTTGACATCCGTAGATGTACTTTTACCTCTGTAGCTAACAGAGATTCTAGGAATGGTCAATCCCCCAACTCGCATCCTCTATTACAAGGATAATAATCTATTCTATCTCGTCGATTATGTGATCTTATCACAAGGAAAAGGTAAGAACACAGATTTAAAAACGGAGTCGATACATATAAAATGTAATAGGACTCCTACTGATGTATCTATGCACATGTACTCCTATAAGTATAGTAATGTAAATATTATAGTAGAGTACGGTAAGGTTCTACGTGTACTAGCTGTAATGTATGTTCTCTCTATCTAGCAAGTATAGTAATATAAACGTTCTAGTATAGATGTATATGTTCTCGTCCTAGTATAGTTTGTACATGTAATGTATAGTAATGTTTTAGAAAGTATTGACTCATGAATGAACTGACTCATTGTATGATATCGAATTCTAGTAATGGTTCTGGTATCTTCCTGAACTACCCATATGGTAGCTTACTAGTAATCTAAGTGGTATGTATGGACGTGGATGTATACCCTTGCTACCCAAGGGCATAGGATGAACTGGAAGGACCTTTTATGACTTTATATGTACACATGATATATAACTAATATTTAAACGACTTTCGGACGAGTATCCAATATCCCACCAGACCACATCTCAAGGCGCGAAAAGGAAATAGGGTGGATAGCCTTCCTAAGTCTTTTAAACATTTCTTATATAACTATACATATAGAGGCATGCAATTTATAATATAAAAGCATAAATAAGTTTGGTAAAACATTTGAAACATAAATATTAGTTTAAGGAAAGATCGACTTGATGTCAATCTATAAAACAATTTGAAGGCATAAGTTTGATAAAACAATATAAGTATAAGGAACATTTGTTTGAAACACAGTTGTAAATAAGTTTGAAATATGATCAACAGAGTAAGAGGTACAGTGTAATAAGGAGTTTAAAACATATAAAATGTTTATAAAAATCATTTGAAGGAAACTGTTTGGTAAAACGGCTAATGAGTAGCCAAATCTTTTGAATGTTGTATATTAATCACATGTGATTGATGTAATAAGTAATATACTCCTACTTACTAATCACATGCGATTGACATAATAAGTAGCATGATTCTAATTGTATCCCCCCCCCATAAAGCATTTAAAAGTAGTTTAAAACATTATTTAAGGGGTATGAACTCACTTGATTGAAGTGGTTGATTTGAAGTAGTCGAGAGAGGAATCGAGCAGAACTTCGACAGGAAGAGTTGAAAACGCTGGAAATCTCGGGATTCTCGGGAATCTCGAGAACACAAAACCTTCCTTCGGGACTTGAAGGTGAAAAACGGGTCTTTGGGAGGGTATCGGGGGCTTAAACGCAGAGTTTCGGCGCGGGAAAGAAAGGAACTGAGCAATGGAGCTCGGAACCCTTGAAATCTATTTATAGGGGCATTTTTGGGGTGTGCCACGTCGTGGCAAGTGATGGCCACGTTGTGGGGAGTCAAACCTATCCTCTTCCATTGATTGGACGCCCTCAGTCACTTGCCGGGTCGCGGCAAGCTTGTGCCACGTCGTGGGGCCTGACATCATCAGATTTTGGACCCCGAACTTGTAAAATCCATAACTTTCGCATACGAGCTCCGTTTTCGACGTTCTTTATATGCACGCGTAGCTAAAAACATTATCTACAACTCTCGTTTAGACTTCATCGGCAAATTTTGACTTTATTTTTAATTATTTATTTTTAACGGGCCGGGACACGAAAAGTCCGTTAAAATTCCATAACTTCTTCATCCGATGTCCGTTTTCGTCAGACTTTTCGCCATTGCGCTACTAATGTTGAGACCTTAGATTCTCATTTAGGTTGTTTTGGTCAAAAGTATCTCGAGCTCTATTTCGAGTTTTTAGTTGTCTACTGCTATACCCGAATCTTGGAAAAATCATAACTTCCTCATACGAAGTCAGATTTGGACGTTCTTTTTATGTACGCTCACGGTTTGAGGTTATCTATAACTTTCATTTAGATACTTAAGGCTAAAAACTATTGCATCGAAATTTCTCATTTTTCGTTTAATCGTTGATGCCGGTTTTGCCGAGAATCTTCGGTTGGTCATAACTTCTTCGTTATAACTCGGATTTTAGGGTTCTTTATATGTACGAAAACCTTGATACGATTCCTACTACTTTATTTAACCCAAACAAGATTTTAGGAAAGTTATATTTTGACCTAAATTTGATTGGTTTAAATTACATTGTCTCGAAATATCGGGTTGTCACAGGTGTTGGTCAATAGACTAACCAAGTCCACCCACTTCCTACCAAAGTAGGAAATAAATAAAATGGAGAAGTTTACCATAACATATCTCTGAGAGATAGTTCAATTGCATTGAGTACCATTATCCATTATCCGTGACAAATATAGGAGGTTTACCTCTCAATTTTGGCAAATCTTACAAAAATCCCTTGGTACTCACCTGGATATGAGTAAAACATATCATCCTCAAACCGACGGTCAAAGCGAAAGAACAATATAGACACTGGAAAAAATGCTCAGAGCTTGCATAATAGATTCACAAATTCCATGGGATACTGATCTACCCCTAATCGAGTTCTTGTACAATTATATTTCTGACACTAGCATTAAGGTAGCACCATTCAAGGCTATTTATGGTCATAATGTCGATCACCTATATGTTGGGTAAAGGTTGGTGATCCCCAACTAGCAAATGAGCTGAAAGTAGATACATTGCTAACAAGCCTAAAAATTATCAAGGTGACCATAGAGAAAATCATGCAAATACGAGAGCGCTTGAAGACCGCTCGTAGTCGTTAAAAGAGTTACACTGACATTAAAAGAAAACCCCTTGAATTCCAAGTTGGAGAGTAGGTCATTCTAAAGTTTTCTCCTTGTAAAGGAGTTATAATATAATGTTAAGGAAACGAGGTAAATTTAATCCAGGGTACATAGGTGATGAGTTTTAAGGATTCTAACACTCCTATGGTGTGCATGCAACCCTAGAAACCTTGGATCTATGTTTTCTCTATTATACATGCAAACTTTCTTTTTCCAAGGTTTCATCCTAACTAGCATGAGATTGGGGTACATGTAATATAAAAATTAGTAGGATGACATACCTTTTCTTGTGGTTTATTGCTTGGAGCTTTAAGAGCTTAGCACCAATAATGTGAATGCCTCAAGTGGAGTCACAAATCACCAAAACAACTTGGAAGAATTTGAGAGAATATGATGCACTCTTGGAATTGGCACACCCTTGTTATCTCACACACTAGTGCTAATTTTAAGTGACAAAGACCTCTTTATATAGTATGGTGGATTAGGGTTACATCCATGTAAACCCTAATACCGATGACCTTTCATTTCCATAGGATTCATGGGTTAAAAGCTCCATGGACTTCCATTCAAGCTTAGCCCATCCTAAATGAACATACGCCCATTCTCTCTCTCTCTCTCTCTCTATATATATATATATATATATATATATAGATACATACGTACATATATATATATATATATATATATATACATATATATATATATATATACATCTATATATATAAGAGTCCATATTTAATTAGTTTCTATTTGATCACTAAATTAATTCCAAATTTATTCTTGATCAATACTAATTAAATAATACGATTTCATATTAATAAATTATAACTTATAGCATATTAATAAATCATAAATATACTATTCTCAAAAGACTATCCATATAAATTGTTCCGGTGAAGTGCAACACAAATGGACCATGCCGGGTCGGGTCAAGTACATACCAAATATAGTTATGGACTTAGACACCTTATCCAACAGTCTCCCACTTGGATAAGTCTGATAACAATAGTAGCAAGTATGACTTGAGGAATCGACCAGCAATCGTAGCTCTTAAAACTCTGTTGAACTATGATGTGCCATTTTAGATAAGTGATCATATAATCCTCTGTTCTCAAGATATCAGCTAGACAAATACATGGAACAACGTCGTACTTATTGTCCAACAGTTTGTTTCTAGATTTTTGATTTTTTTGACGTCGAACTAAACTGAACACATCGATTTGGTTCTGACAGACCCCGACACATAGGTCAAAAAAAATCATCGAGGGGCCCAGATATCGCTTCTAATACTCCTAGGACTAAAACGAACAGATAAACTTCGACTCATATTCGTGTACTAACTACTTGTTGAATCATACACAAAGTCACGTTTTATAACATCAAGTTACTGATGCATTTTCATACATTCAATGTACAACCAACTCGTAGTCAACAACTCATATCTCTAGGTTTGAAGACTTATATGATTAACTATGGAGAGTTTTAATAAAGTAATTATTCTGGAAGTCAAAACTTGCCAAGTTGGAACAATAGTAAACGATTGACACAAGATACTAACGCTTTACTCATCCTTTAACCCGATGCGCCTCGCATGCTGCAAATGTTTAACCCTACTCAGTCCCATCGTGAGGGGATCTGTTGGGTTCTCTTCTGACGATACCCTCTTTTCCACGAGGAGTCCTTCTTCTATCTTCTTTCTTATGAAGTGATATTTTATGTCAATGTGTATGGATCTTCCATGATCTCTCGGTTCCTTCGCTAAGGCAACCACACTATTGCTGTCACAGAAAATTTCCATTGGCTCCTTTATAGCTGGTACAACTCCAACGTCTCTGATAAAATTCTTCAGCCATATCGCCTCCTTCGCCGCTTCACTTACTGCTACGTTCTCTGACTCACATGTCGAATCAACTACTGTCTCCTGCTTGGAACATTTCCAAGTAATTGCCCCTCCATTTAGGGTAAAGACCCAGCCTGACTGAGAGAGGAAATTATATATGTGGGTTTGAAAGCTGACATCACTATACCCTATTACTCTCAAGTCATAACTCCCACCAAGAGTATGGATCCAATCCTTAGTCCTTCGCAGGTACTTGAGAATGTTCTTTACCGTAGTCTAGTGAGGCTTGTCAGGGTTCCCATGATATCTGCTGGCCATGCTCAAAGCAAAAGCCACATCAGGGCGGGTACAAGTCATAGTATACATGATCGATCCAACAACGGAATCATATGGTAATCGACTCATCTCAGCTATCTCAGCCTTTGTACTCGGACTCTAAGCCTTACTCAGCTTGGCATTGCTTTGGATCGGTAAATCACCTTTCTTGGAATTCTGCATGTTGAACCTTTTTAACACCTTGTGTAAGTAGGTACTCTGACTAAGTCCAATTAGTCTTTTACTCCTATCTCTCAATATCCTTATCCCTAGGGTATAGGCAACTTCTCCAAGGTCCTTCATAGCGAAACACTTCGAAAGCCAGGACTTAATCTCCTACAAAGTTGGGATGTCATTTCCTATGAGTAGTATGTCATCCACATATAGTACCAAAAAGCTAACTATACTCCCACTATCTCTGACATATACACAAGCATCATCCTCGCTTCTTGAAAATCAAACTTTTTGACTTTCTCATCAAGACAAAGATTCCAGCTGTGAGATGCTTGTTTCAATCCATAAATGGATTTCTCAAGCTTACACACTTTATCAAGGTACTTTGTATTCACAAAACCCTCTAGCTGACTCATGTAAACATCCTCAGCCAACTTCCCATTAAGGAAAGTGGTTTTGACATCCATTTTCCATATTTCATAATCTTGAAATGCAGCAATGGCTAGCATAAACCTAAGTTTGGGTGAAGCCCTTCGTAACCAATCGCGCCTTATAAGTGGGCACTTTCCCATCGGTCTTCTTCTTGAAGATCCATTTGCACCAGACTATCTTATGACCTAATACATTGTCAACCAAGTTCCAAACTTGATTGTCATACATGGACTGAATCTCGCTATCCATAGCCTATTTCGATTTAACAGACTTAGGGTCTGTCATGGCTTCCTTATAGTTGTTAGGTTCATCCAGCTTTACCTATGTACTATCACTGATAAATGTGTCACCTTCCGTAGTAATACAGAAACCATAATAATGCTCAGTCGGAATTCTAACTCTAGTGGAACGCCTCAGAGGTACAGACTCGCCAGTTGGTTCGACCGGAGTTTCCTCCTAAGGTTTATTGCTAGGGTTTGAGGTTCCTTCACCACTTGACTCCTGAAGCTCTTCAAGGTCAATTTGCCTCCCACTGTTTCCATGGCTTATGAATCCTCTCTCGCGAAAGACTCCTCTCCTTTCCACAAAGACCACATTTTCACTGGGTCTGTAGAAGAGGTAACCAAAGGATTTTTGTGGGTAGACGATGAAAATACATCGCTCACTTCAAGGTTCGAGCTTTTCGTGAGTCTCGCGCCTCACGAAAGCCTAGGAACCCCAAACCTTGATGTGGTCTAATGCGGGAGCTTTTGTAGTCCACATCTTGTGAGGTGTTTTGACTAAGGATATGAACGATAGTCTCTAAGGCGTACCCCCAAAATGAGATTGGTAATGAAGCTTGACTCATCATGGAATGAACCATGTCCAACAAGGCTCGAATGCGCCTCTCAGCCACACCATTAAGCTGTGGTGTCCTAGGAAGTGTCAATTGTGAAACAAATCCACATTCCTAAAGATAGTCAAGGAAATATGTACTAAGATACTCTCCACCTTGATCGTATCTAAGCATCTTAATGTTCCTGCCCAACTGATTCTCTACTTCCTATTCAAACTCTTTGAACTTTTGAAAGGTTTCTGACTTATGCTTGATTAAGTTAATATAGCCATATCTATTATAATCATCAGCAAAAGTCAAATAGAAATGGCTAGCATCCCTTGTGGCGGTTTTGAATGGCCCACACACATCTGTGTGTATGAGGTCCAACAAACCTTCACCCCTAGCACAAGTACCAGCGAAGGGTGACATTGTCATTTTACCATGTAAACAAGACTCGCAACTATCATCTGACTTTAAGTCAAATGATTCGAAGACTCTAGCCTTTTGGAGTTGGCCTATGCGCTTCTTGTTGACATGTCCAAGACGACAATGCCACAAAGATGTCTTATCCAAACTAGTGGAAGAATCAATATGCAAAAAATTATTTCCTAAGCTGTCTAGAACCGACACAGTTTCATATACATCATCACAAGGTAATGCTTTAAAAATTAAAATGAAAAACACCATTATAAAAAGCATTAATACCACCACATTCATTATCAAATGAAAAATTAAATCCTTGATTGTATAAACCATGAAAGGAAATAATAATGTAACAACCGTCAAATTCAAGTCAAAGTAAAATTCAACAAGTCAAAGTCAAGTCAACAATTCAAACCGGTCAAACTTATCTAATACTTATATGATTAAAAGTTACTCTATGAAAATGTACATTAGTATGTCAAGAATTCAAGTTTCACTGATATTTTATGTGCTTATCAATGTGAAACCCTAAAAGGGGAGTTAAACACATCAAAACACGACCAAGGACCCTTTCGGGGACTTAAAATAATCATAAACGAAGCATAACAGGGTTCACGAACCTTGCCTTACGAGGTGATACAATAATAATGGCTAAAATTAAATCTCTCCCTGATAAGATATTAAACTAACTTGATGATCGATTAGATCTTCTTAACAGGTAAGTGATGAATATAAAAACAGTAAGCAACACGAGTATGAATCAAGATGTGTCGAATGATTAGATTACTCAATCCTCAGCAGAGCTCGACTAAGAACTTCCGCTGTAGAGGATACTAGGGTTACAAAACAAGAATGATAAACTTGTTGAATAAAATCTCTAATCGTTATTAATCATCCTTTTTTCTAAGATGCATGCAAGCACCTATATAAACTAAACCCTACAAAACTCACGGATGGACAGGCCCACACCGGAGATACATATTAGACTAGCTAACGAGCCCAATAGACGCAACACAAAATACGACCCAACAATCTCCCCCTTTGCGTCAAATTAGAGCGAGAGTACTTTTTCTTCTTGCTTGGGCTAGCAGCGGGAACCTTCTTTGTTGTATCAAACAGACGTGAGATCAGCGCCAGAATAGTCTGTCTGAACCGAATGTACCATTGAATCATATCATCAAAGTACTTAACATCATCCGCTGTGTTCTGCTTGCATCGATGGATGATCCCCAAAACGTGTTCCAAACAGGCAGTGGTGTAGAGATGTTTGTCTGCCAAGGCAAAAAGACATTTATGTCCTTCGTTCCTAGTAAACATGACCGAGTTTCTATTTGGGTCAATCTTCCCCATCCGCATCAAGTTGAGATCACTGGCAGAGCCAAAAGGAGATATGGTAGTTTTCTTCTTGAACACGCTCGCAATCTCCTGATCCATCAAAGCAACTTCCATGATGTACCATACAAGCATCCTCTTAAAATGGTCGATGATCGGACCATATTCAGCTTCGTTTGTAAGAAGGATGTTGTGCAAGATAATCCAATCATGGGGATTAAGGTTGGGAAGATCTGCAAGTGAGATGGCATGTTCAGTCTTGGCAGATCCCCGAAGTACCTTGAACCGAATGTTGGTGAAGTTACCTTCCCTGTACGGCTTCAGGACCCAAACATTGACGATTTTCTGAGCGCTCCAAGTCTGGTATTGGGGTTGAGCGGCCTTCAGATAAAAATCGATTAAGTCACAATCAACCTGTGGATGAGGATGAGGGAACTCTGCAATGTTGGAGAAGGCATGAAAAATAAATGCCTTTCGGGTCAGTGGCATGTCGAACTTTGAGTCGACAGTGTTAGAACAATCTAGAGAGATCACAGGTTCTAGCCACAAGATACTTGGTGTGTCAATGGCTTCTTTAATCAGCCTCTCAAGAGTCCAGGAAGGAAAAAGAGTTTTCCTGCTCTCAAGAAGGTCGTGGGCTTCTTTCTGTTTCCTTTCAGCTTCTTCAGCCTCTCTAGCCACATGAGCACTGATGTCAGCCTCTTTGTCTCGACCTTGCCGCTTCAGAATATCGGCAATTGTCTCTTTATCATCATCTTCACTCTCCTCAGCAATCTTTTTGCCTTTGGCTTTCACACCAGAACCGGAGGCTTGGCCTACTGGAGGAGGTTCGGTTGTGTATGTTGTTGTTGAAGTAGGAGGTGGGTGAGACATAGTTTCCTTCTCTCCCCCTTGTTTCAGAATGGACACGAAATCAAGTAGCCCTTCAATTTTGCTGAGTAGAGAGAAGGCGGGAGCGAGCTTCTCTGCAAGGTCACGCCTCACAGTATAATTGAGGATTGGATCATGTGCTTCAAGGATGTTTGAGATTGCTGAGTGGACATCCGAAACACACGATTTGACCACCTCTCTTTCAGATCGAAGAGACTCAATCTCCTGTTGAGAGTTGGAGAGTTGAATGCTCTTGACCTTCAGTGCGGTAGTTTTCCTTGCAAGAACATCCATTAGAGTGTTCTCGGCAGCCAAGTCTTCTTGAAGCTTGGAGAGACGCTCTTCAATTGTTGTTATGAAAGTTGAGTTGTCGTCAGAAATGGTTTGACGAAGCGAAGCAAACGACTTCAGCTCAAAAGCGACTGATGTAGCTAACTGGTTGATAATAGGTTCCAGCGTAGTCTTGGTGGCTTCGGCACTTTCCTGTAAAGATTTCAACAGGGAAGAGGCATCAGTAAATAGTTTATCGACTTTTTCGATCGCTGCCTAACAGGCTTTGGTTAAGGCATCTATGGCGGTAGTGGTTGAATCAAGGGAAACTTGCTGAGCTTTGTGTAACACCGTAAATTTCACAATAATTTTTCACAATTTATAAAAACATTTCCCATTAACTTTTCATAAAAACATCAAGTTTAAATCTCAATTCACATTATACAAAATCCCAAGATCACAAGTATAACAAAATCCCATGCATGTGTACGGATCAAGCCGGCACCTTCCCACGGTCATCGCTAGTACCTGAAACAACAACACTAACACTGTAAGCACAAAGCTTAGTGAGTTACCCAAAATACCACACATAAAACACATATTAGCCACTCGAGGCTATAACTCTATGGGTCCGTGCACCCAAAGTCTGTGAACCCTCAGGTTCTAACTCTGGGAACCTTCCGGTTCCAACTCTATAAACATGCACAGCATAATCACAAAGAAATAATGCAGTACAACATATAGCATACATAACATACAATACTCTGTCACATAACTCTGGTTACCTATTCAAGGTAAAGTATAGTGAGAAGACTCACCTCGCGTATCTCGACGATTCACAAATCCTGAAATCCCTCGTGCCCGATCCTCCGAGCTATAATCCTCCTATAACATCATATGACTCTAATTAACACTTTTTATCTCTAAGGTTGACTATCCCTAAGAAGTCAACACAGGTCAACTCTGGTCAACGGTCAACGGTCAACTTTGACCGGACTCGGCGAGTGCACAAGGGCAACTCGGCGAGTCTATATGTTTTTACCAACTCTCTAGGATTCCCTTCTTACATGTCGAGTACTCCCCCTGACTCGACGAGTTCCACCTGGAAGAATCGCGGGGCCACCCCGACTCAACTCGCCGAGTCTCAAGAACAACTCGGCGAGTCCCAGCTCGACTCAGTCCACTTGACCACCCTTCCCTAACTCGCCCTGAATCACTGAGTCAACCCATGACTCGACTGGACCACTCACTGGCCGATCCAAGGCAATCTTCAAGCTACTCGCCGAGTCTGCTCATCGGACTCGGGGAGTCCATGCCATGCAATCACTAAAACTCGCTTCTAAGGTCAGATCTATTCCATCAATTCATAGATCTGGCCTTTCTAGACTGATTTACCACGTAAAGCCCCAAACTTGGTGTACATACAAGCTCTATATGTCCATATATGAAGAATTATCAACAAATATCACAACTCAAGGTCATAACCTCCATTGTTCTTCATAAAGCTTGATGAATGAGGCTCTCTGGACCTCTATGGATCCAGATCCAAAGCCTCATCACTAGCAAGGGACTATTTGGCCATCAAATCAACCCAGCAAAGGCCACAAGAAACCCTAAATCCAAATATACTTCACAAAACAGAAGATGAGGCGAAATCTTACCTTTAGATCGATGATCTAGGCTTCAAATCCATAGAATAGCAACCTCCTTTGCTTCCTCTTTGCTAGAACCTCCCTCTTCTTTGCTAAACAACACACAAAGGTCAAGAAATGCTTCCTTTCTCTCTCAAATCGCTAAAGCACTCTAGGGTTTCTCTCTATGGACTGCTGGGTACAAATGACGGCCATAAGGCCCTTTAAGTAGGTCCCAAACCCGAGAAATTAGGGTTTCATTAAACAGCGCGGACTCGCCGAGTCCATATCCTGGACTCGCCGAGTCTAGGCGAATCCCGCGTCCAGAATCGTGTCCCTACTCGGCGAGTCTGAGCTCCAACTCGCCGAGTCCCTTCTCAAAACACCAAAATCATAAACAATAAAGATACTTGGAAATCCGGGCTGTTACAATTCTCCCCCACTAGAACTAGACTTCGCCCTCGAAGTCTCGCTCTGAAAATAGCTCCGGATGCTGCTCCCGCATCTCGCGCTCCGGCTCCCAGGTCATCTCTGATCCCTTCCGGTGTTGCCACTGAACCAACACCAGAGGTACCTCCTTGTTCCTCAGAACCTTGATCTTCCGATCTCTGATGGCCACTGGCCTCTCGGCATAATTCAGGCTCGCATCCACCTGAATATCCTCTAATGGAACCACTGCCGACTCATCGGCTATACACTTCCTCAATTGCGACACATGAAAAGTGTCGTGGATCTGCCCCAACTCTGCTGGCAACTCCAAACGATAGGCTACCCGGCCTACCTTCGCAATCACCCGAAATGGACCAATATACCGGGGTCCTAACTTGCCCCTCTTCCTGAATCGAATCACTCCTTTCCAAGGAGAGACCTTCAGGAGAACGAAGTCGCCGACCTGAAACTCAAGCACGGACCGGCGTCGGAATGCATAACTCTTCTGTCAGCTCTGGGCGGTCAATAACCTCTGTCTGACCTGATGAATCTGCTCTGTCGTCTGAAGCACGATCTCTGTACTGCCCATCACTCTCTGCCCAACCTCTACCTAACAAATGGGGGTCCGACACCTCCAACCATACAACAACTCAAAGGGTGGCATACCAATGCTCGAATGATGGCTGTTGTTGTAGGAAAACTCTGCCAAGGGTAAATACGCATCCCAGCTACCCCCAAAATCTAACACACATGCTCGAAGCATGTCCTCAAGCGTCTGAATCGTCCGCTCACTATGGTCGTCTGTCTGGGGATGATATGCGGTACTAAAATGCAATCTAGTACCAAACTCGTCATGAAATTTCTTCCAGAATCTAGAAGTGAAACGCACATCACGGTCTGAAACAATCGAGATCGGCACCCCATGCCGAGATACCACTTCTCTCACATATATCTCCGCCAACTTCTCTGCTGAAGAACTCTCACTGATGGCAATGAAGTGAGCGCTCTTCGTCAACCTGTCCACAATCACCCAAATTGCATCAACTCCTCTGGCAGTCCTCGGCAATTTGGTGATGAAATCCATAGTGATCTGCTCCCACTTCCATTCGGGAACCTCCAATGGCTGCAACTTGCCATGCGGTCTCTGGTGCTCGGCCTTAACCCTGCGGCAGGTCAAGCACCTCTCAACAAACCAGGCGACGTCCCTCTTCATACAGGGCCACCAATACTCTTTCCTCAAATCCAAATACATCTTCGTGGCCCCCGGATGGATCGAAAATTTCGACCGATGAGCCTCCTCCATCAAAGTAGCACGCGTACCGCCCACAAACGGTACCCAAATCCGACCCTGGAAAGTCCTAAGCCCTCGACCATCCGTAACGAACTCTGAAACCAAACCAACGACCCGTTCCCTCTTCCGCATCCCCGGTTGCACAGCCTCAGCCTGTGCCCCACGAATGGCATCCAATACCGGATCTATCACGGTCAACCTCAAACATACATCTCGCAGTGGTGTGCTCTCCGCCCTGCGGCTCAACGCATCGGCTACCACATTAGCCTTGCCTGGGTGGTACAGGATCTCACAATCATAATCCTTGACCACATCCAACCACCTCCTCTGTCGCATATTTAGGTTGGGCTGATCCATCAAGTACTTCAAACTCTTATGGTCCGTGTATATCGTACACCGAACCCCATACAAGTAGTGACGCCAAATCTTGAGAGCGAACACTACTGCCCCCAACTCTAGATCATGCGTGGGATATCTCGTCTCATGAGGCTTCAACTGCCTCGATGCATATGATATCACATGACCCCTCTGTATCAACACCGCACCCAGCCCCAAAATCGATGCATCACAATATACCACAAAATTCTCCATCCCATCCGGAAGAGCTAATACCGGGGCTTCGCACAACCTTTGGCGAAGTGTCTCAAAGGAGGTCTGCTGCTCGGGACCCCATGAGAACGCAACACCCTTCCGGGTCAATCTGGTGAGTGGTACTGCGATCTTGGAGAAATCCTTGATAAATCTCCGATAATACCCTTCCAACCCAAGGAAACTCCTGATCTCAGATGGTGACTTCGGCACCTCCCAACTCATCATTGCCTCAACCTTGGCCGGATTGACCAGAATCCCTTCCTGGTTAACAAGATGTCCAAGGAATTGGACCTCCCGCAACCAGAAATCACACTTGGAGAACTTTGCATAAAGCTTCTCCGATCTCAAAACCCCAAGGACCTCCCTCAAATGCTCCTCATGCTGCTCTCTAGATCTCGAATATACCAGAATGTCATCGATAAATACAATCACCAACCGATCGAACATCGGCCTGCATACCCTGTTCATGAGATCCATGAACACAGTCGGGCATTGGTGAGCCCAAAAGGCATCACCACAAACTCGTAATGCCCATATCGCGTCCTGAACGCTGTCTTCTGGATGTCCTCATCCCGTACTCTCACCTGATGATATCCCGACCTCAAATCTATCTTGGAGAACCAAGATGCTCCCTGCAACTGATCGAACAAATCGTTGATCCTCGGTAACGGGTAACGGTTCTTGACCGTCAGCTTGTTCAACTCCCGGTAGTCAATGCACATCCGGTGTGAACCATCCTTCTTCTTGACGAACAGGATAGGCGCTCCCCACGGTGAGCTGCTCGGCCGAATAAACCCTTCCCCAGCAGCTCCTGAAGCTGCGAGGATAACTCTTGCATCTCTGGAGGTGCAAGACGATAAGGCACCTTAGCGATAGGCGCGACCCCCGGAACCAAATCAATACTGAACTCCACTTGCCTCACAGGAGGCACACCCGGTAACTCCTCGGGAAAAACATCTGGAAACTCACGCACCACCGGAACCTCCTCAACTGAACTCGGTCTCTCGGAAGCCACCCGCGTATCCATCACATACGCCACAAAACCCTTACAGCCCTGCTGTAGACACTGCCTCGCCCTAGCGGCCGAACAAAAAGTTGATCCTGAACGTGTACCCTCGCCGTATACTGAAAGAACTCCCCCACTAGGGTTTCGTATAGTCACCAGCTAACGCTCATAGTCGATAACCGGGCCGAATCGGCTCAACCAGTCCATGCCCACAATGACACAGACATCACCCATCGCAATAGGAATCAGATCAATTGGAAACTCAACCCCGAAAATCTCTAATACACATCCCCGGAGAACCTCCGTGGCACAAATCACTCTATCGTCAGCTATGGAAACTCTCAGAGGCCGACTCAATGCCTCACGGCTAACACTGATATGCTGAATAAAGGCCAAAGATACAAAAGACCGACTCGCACCCGAGTCAAATAACACTAAAGCAGGTACAGAGTTCACAAGAAAGGTACCTACGCATAACATAATATAAGCATAATATCTCAATATCAAAATAAATACATGAAAGGAAACTTACCAGCCACAACATCGGGCGCGGCGCGGACCTCCTCCGCAGTCAGCTGGAAAGCTCTTCCTCGAGCTCTCGGCGCTTCGACCTTCACAGGCCGACCCTCCGTAGCTCTGATGGCGGCAGGAGCAGATCCCTAAGATGCTCTGCGCAACTGCGGACACTCGGCCTTCCGGTGTCCGGTCTGGTTGCAGTGAAAACACACTGCAAACCCCTTGGGGCAGTCCTTGGCCATATGCCCCTCCTTGCCACATTTGTAGCAAGATCCCGCTCGGCAGACTCCATCATGACCCTTGCCGCACTTCCCGCAAGTGCGGCTCTTCTGGCTCCCTGGTTTGGGATCAGCGAGCTTGGCCCGCTTGGCTGCCGGCTGAGACTGTGCCGGTCGCCGATCCCTCCCCTGAGACTGCGCCTCCTCCCTAGCCTAAGTCTCAAGCTCAATCTCCCTCTTTCGGGCATTTGCCTGAAGCTCAGCGAATGTCCGGTACGAGGAGTTCGCAGCGAACTCCCGAATATCCCGCCTCAAAATGCTCAAGTAGCGGCTCATACGTGCCTGCTCAGTGGACACGTGCTCAGGGCAGAACATCGCCCTCTCATGGAACATCCTCGTGATCGCTGTAACTGACTCAGTACCCTGCTTGAGGGTCAGAAACTCCTGCGCCAAACGTTCCCTCTCCACCTGGGGAACATACTCATCTCGGAACATGACAGTGAACCTATCCCAGGTCATTGCCGCAAGCTCAGCAGGCGTATAATACGCCGTCACAAACTTCCACCAATCCTTCACTCCCAAGCGAAGCTGGTTCAGTGCGAACCGAACCTTCAAATGCTCAGGAGACGAGCAAGTGAAGAAACACCCCTCAATATCAGATATCCACCTCATAGCTGCCACCGGATCCTGAGTCCCATCAAACTCTGGTGGTTTTGTGTTGCTGAACTCGCGGAACAGCAACGCATCCCCACCTTGCGGCCTCGCAGCAGCAATCGCTACGGTAGCCGCTGCAGCAGCAGCCTCAGAAAGAGCGGCATAACGCTCATCAAACGTCTCAATCAGTGTGGTCTTTATAGACCCAAACATCTCCGGTATCTCCGCCCTGATGGCCGCAGCCACCTCCTCCTGGATGATCCGGCGGATCTCCTCCTCACTGGTACCACTGCTCTCGGGCATCAAACGTGTCCTCACCATGATCTACCTCTGAAATACAACATACGAAAATCAGAATCCACACGAGCGTACTCACACTCGACAACTCTTTCCTCCTTGATTCTTGGTATTTCAAAGATTCTTACTTAGGCTGCACACCGCTCCGGTGCTTTCAGTAGTACGGGCCCAATACTACTGTCCGCACCGCACCAGAATACACCCCAAGTCCTCCTCTTCGGATCCCAAGTCCCAAGTACTCTATCATGCGTAGACCACCCTCTAATAGATCTCTCATAAGCCACTCGCTGCTACCTACTCACTCTCAAGCATCTCATAGCAGCTCACCTCTCCCTAGGCTAAGGCATCACAAATCAGGCCACTCTAGTCCTAATAGCAATACCTAGCCTACTCTAGCATGCAGATACATCATATCAATATCAATATCACATAATATAAGGTATTTTGGGAAATCACCGTTCGGGCGCTGACTGATCGTACACACATCTCTTGCTCTGCGTTTTTCAAAAATCTTTTACTCTTTTTGAAAATACATCTCAAATCCTCAGTTTGAGTTCAAATACGACCGAAGGTGTACTCGAATCCCTCAAACCAAGGCTCTGATACCAACTTGTAACACTGTAAATTTCAAAATAATTTTTCACAATTTATAAAAACATTTCCCATTAACTTTTCATAAAAACATCAAGTTTACATCTTAATTCACATTATACAAAATCCCAAGATCACAAGTATAACAAAATCCCATGCATGTGTACGGATCAAGCCGGCGCCTTCCCACGGTCATCGCTAGTACCTGAAACAACAACACTAACACTGTAAGCACAAAGCTTAGTGAGTTCCCCAAAATACCACACATAAAACACATATTAGCCACTCGAGGCTATAACTCTATGGGTCCATGCACCCAAACTCTGTGAACCCTCAGGTTCTAACTCTGGGAACCTTCCGGCTCCAAATCTATAAACATGCACAACATAATCACAAAGAAATAATGCAGTACAACATATAGCATACATAACATACAATACTCTGTCACATAACTCTGGTTACCTATTCAAGGTAAAGTATAGTGAGAAGACTCAACTCGCGTATCTCGACGATTCACAAATCCTGAAATCCCTCGTGCCTGATCCTCCGAGCTATAATCCTCCTATAACATCATATGACTCTAATTAACACTTTTTATCTCTAAGGTTGACTATCCCTATGAAGTCAACACAGGTCAACTCTGGTCAACGGTCAACGATCAACTTTGACCGGACTCGGCGAGTGCACAAGGGCAACTCGGCGAGTCTAGACGTTTTCACCAACTCTCTAGGATTCCCTTCTTACATGTCGAGTACTCCCCCTGACTCGACGAGTTCCACCTGGAAGAATCGCGGGGCCACCCCGACTCAAATCGTCGAGTCTCAAGAACAACTCGGCGAGTCCCAGCTCGACTCAGTCCACTTGACCACCCTTCCCTAACTCGCCCTGAATCACTGAGTCAACCCATGACTCGACTGGACCACTCACTGGCCGATCCAAGGCAATCTTCAAGCTACTCGCCGAGTCTGCTCATCGGACTCGGGGAGTCCATGCCATGCAATCACTAAAACTCGCTTCTAAGGTCAGATCTATTCCATCAATTCATAGATCTGGCCTTTCTAGACTGATTTACCACGTAAAGCCCCAAACTTGGTGTACATACAACCTCTATATGTCCATATATGAAGAATTATCAACAAATATCACAACTCAAGGTCATAACCTCCATTGTTCTTCATAAAGCTTGATGAATGAGGCTCTCTGGACCTCTATGGATCCAGATCCAAAGCCTCATCACTAGCAAGGGACTATTTGGCCATCAAATCAACCCAACAAAGGCCACAAGAAACCCTAAATCCAAATATACTTCACAAAACAGAAGATGAGGCGAAATCTTACCTTTAGATCGATGATCTAGGCTTCAAATCCACAGAATAGCAACCTCCTTTGCTTCCTCTTGGCTAGAACCTCCCTCTTCTTTGCTAAACAACACACAAAGGTCAAGAAATGCTTCCTTTCTCTCTCAAATCGCTAAAGCACTCTAGGGTTTCTCTCTATGGACTACTGGGTACAAATGACGGCCATAAGGCCCTTTAAATAGGTCCCAAACCCGAGAAATTAGGGTTTCATTAAACAGCGCGGACTCGCCGAGTCCATATCCTGGACTCGTCGAGTCCAGGCGAATCCCGCGTCCATAATCGCGTCCCTACTCGGCGAGTCTGAGCTCCAACTCGCCGAGTCCCTTCTCAAAACACCAAAATCATAAACAATAAAGATACCTGGAAATCCGGGCTGTTACACTTTGGAAAAAGCATCAACAATTTTCTGAATTTCAGCTTCAGATATGGATGACTGAGAATTAGATGACGAGGCGATGAGCGAATCAATTTTGTCATGTAGCTCCTTGAGATGCCTTTTGGTGACCGGAGCATCGTCATCGTCATCACTTTGAACTTGAAACAGGCTGTAATAGATCAAGTCAAACGTCATATTCTCCCCGCCAAGGAGTGGTTCTTCTTCCTCTGATGCGTGAGCAGGAGAAGATGGTGGTGGTGAAGCTGGTGGTTCGGTAGTAGTAGTGGTTTCGGGTTGGGTTGTGTGTTCGGGTGTTGGTGTGGGTTCGGGTGTTGAGGTGGATTTAGGTGCTTTAGTATGAACCCCCGTATCAGATATGTTGGTTCTAACATCTGCAGTGGTGGTGGTTGTTGCTTCGGTAAAGATTGGTGGAGGTAATGGGATAGAAGTGGGTGGTATTTGAGTGGTGAAGTTATGGGGGGAATAGAAATAGGAATTGAAATGCGTGGAGATGGAATAGGAGAAGTAGAAACATGAACTTCAGGGGTTGGAGATCGTGGTGGAGTGTTACCACGAGGAGAGCCTTCAGAATCAGAACTTTCTCCCTCAGATTCGCTTGAGGATGAAGCGATAATTAGCTTTCACCTTGGTTGAGTTGTTCTCCTCTTCTGCTGTGGAGATTGAGCAGCCCTGGTGGTTTTCCTCTTCTTGGGAGATGGGCCTTTTGCCCCCTTGGCCACCTGTTTTCCCTTATCAGCCTTCTTGCCTCTAGGAGCAGGCTTGTCAGCATCATGAATTGGTTTCAGCATCTCCGGAGTAAGATCTCTCGGACCAGAATGTTTGAACTCCTTGTACGTTTTGATAATCCGGCTCTCAGCAGGAACAACACCAAACATCGTTTCCGGGATAGACCCGTTGAAAGGAAACTTAGAAGCATCCGACACAATGATCTTCGTGGTATGGAAAGTACCAATCGAAGACATTGGAGCACCAGCGACAATGGGGACGTAGTACTTGTCCATCACCCATTTCGTAACAATAGTCCAGAACCGGGCATATGAGATCTCTGAGTGTCGGGAAGTGGAAGAGAGACTCTGGATAAGTTGTTGCCATAGGACCGAACCGTAGTCCATGTTGATGCCATTGTAGATCCCGTACATGATGGAGAGGAACAGACGACTTGCCCCATCGGATCCAGCACTTCTTTCTGATAAGCCCTTGAATAGAACAGTGAACATCCCATTCCACTGAGGGGGTAGGCACGACTTCTTGAATGTCGTCACCGTAGTAAGCACCTCAGTGTACCCCATGTTGTAGAACATGTTGAACAAATGACCCATAGGAATGGTTTCCGGATTAACCCTCGAAGAATCAGCGTCAAACCCTAACAGCGTACAGAACCTTTGTTTGGAAATCGACGCCTTGTGCTCAAAGACATCGAAGAAAATCCTATCGACGACCTTGTCGTAGTATGCTGTGGCAAAGAATTGGGACAGGAACTCCATTAGAACAGCTTCAGCCCTGGTAAGAGCAGGAGCGATGGAGGGGTACTTTAGGCATTCGATGATGGGAAACATGAAGGCATCGTACACCTGAGGAGTGAGATCAATGATCAAACTCTGCTGTGGGCGAATGGGCAAGATGTGGGATGTTGCGTGAACTGATGAAGAATACGCCATTGCTATGAAGAAAGTGGGAGAGATGATGAACAGTAAAGGTTGAAGGTTTTCTTTCTCTCTAAAAATATAGGCGCAGTAAAGAGGTAAATGGTGGTTTACATTGCCTTTTATACTGAGGGTAAAGGAGAGAGAAAAATCTTTCCCAAATCTTCGATTGAAAAACAAAGGGTTTTTCGGAGGCAACTGACGCGTGACAGTTGACGTTACCGATGATCACGCATGAGAGAGAGTGTCGTGCCCTAATTACATGCATTCCCATCAGGCGCCGTTTGGAGATGAAACGGTTCCTATTCGCACGCTTTTCCCTCTTGCGCCGTTTGAAATCAAATCGATTGGACTGCCACCTGAGTCATCATGTCGTCATCTTATCCCTTTAGAATAAAACGACATCTTTAAAATAAAATCGCCACGTGGATCAACATTAACCACAATGTTTTATAACAACCAATCCAATTAAAATACCGTGAAATTAATGAAACCAGAATTTTGGAAAATCAAAGATTTTCGTGCTGAGTGTGTAAATGCAAAAGAAATAAAGCAACGCTTTTTGAGGGATTATGTGATGTCAATAAAGACACGAAACAATGGATCCTGGGCACGAATCTCTTCTTTCAAAGTCAAGAGAGACATTAAAGTGTTTGTGTGGTTGCTCGTTGAATAACGATCAGACACTTATTAAGAAGTGTTGAAAGGCTTCTTTTAATTAGGCTTATGAGGGTGGCTTTCGCTTCGATTCAGAATTCCTAATCTTGATATAAGACAGAAATCGAACGAAGTACTTGTGAGACCGGTGTAGTCTGTTGAACAAGTAGGTTGGAGATAATTTTAAGTAGCAAGGTAAACTAATATATGTGAAATCTCAAAAAAAATAAAACTGGATCCCAAGGGAAGAAATGTCATTGGATTTAACAATTTCATAGGAATCACTCAAAAGAAAAATAAAGATTTCATGTTGTACCACCATGGATAAGTCCGTCAATTCATTAGTGAAAGCTAGAGCAAATTAATTGTTCACCGTCAATGCATCTTGGGTATTGAATATTGGGTTTCACTTAGCACGTAGTGGCACGAAGCTAAGATCATAAACGCAGAAATTGTGTAACCATAAACCTCAGTGGTAATTTCTGAGAGTCTCAAGGGTTACGTTTGTGAAGCGAATAAGACGGAGAAATGTAATGTAGATGGTGTAAAGAAACTAAAGTACCTCTACTGTAAAAATAGGACCAAGCAGAAAACTCTTATATCATGTGATGAGAGAGTTAGGTAGCTCATGATTAGAATAAATATGAGAGCCTAATTGGGAAGACAAGGTTTGTTTATACCAAGTCAGTAAGGCTATTATTCAGAATCAGGTGAGGCTTTTGACACATACAGTAGCATGCTTCTAGGTACACTAAGCCAGTGAAATGATGTACCCACAAGTAGACATAAAAAGATAAAAGCCAAAAAGAAAATAAATAACAAAATATTTTTGGAGTTTTTGAATTTATGAGAAAAAAATATTTTTGGAATTTTTGATAATAAAAAAAATTAGACATAAAAAAATGAATAATAAAAAAAAAATTGGAACCGAACCCGAGCGTTCGGTCTATTTCGGGTGAGAAAAATTTAGGAACCGAACCCGAGCGTTCGGTCTATTTCGGTTGCCAAAAAAATAAGTTTGAAATAGAAAAGAACTTTGATAATAAGATAAATGAATTTGAAAAAATAATACAAAAGATTTACAACCAAGGAAACTACCTTTGAGTGATAAGCGAAGATCAAATGTTACAACCGAACCCGAGCGTTCGGTTCATTTTGGTACACCAGAACAAGACCCGAACTCGAGCGTTCGGTCTATTTCGGCATACAAGAGACCCGACCCGAACGTCCGGTCTATTTTGCTTCTTACTTTTGATCTTGAGAGGTAATTTTTGGTACTGACTCCGATTCCATCATTCCAAGCCCTTGTAGAATTTTGTTGAAAGAAGCTTCAGGAAGAGCTTTGGTGAAGATGTCAGCCAGTTGATCAGTGGTTCGAACAAAATGAATTTCGACGTTCCCATCTTCCACATGATCTTTAATGAAGTGATACCTCAGTGCTATGTGCTTAGTCTTGGAGTGTTGCACTGGGTTATGACAGATCCTAATTGCACTTTCAGAGTCGCATTATAGTGGGATCTTTTTCATATTGAGTCCATAGTCCCGGAGCTGGCTTTCGATCCAAATCACTTGAGAAGTAGAGGAGGCAGCTGCGATGTATTCTGCTTCAGCGGTAGACAGAGATACACATGTCTATTTCTTTGATTGCTAGCTAACCAACTTCCCGTCAAGGAATTGGCAGCCTCCAGTGGTGCTTTTCCTGTCTAGTCCACAACCTCCAAGGTCTGCATCTGAGTAGGCTTGAACGAAGAAACCTGAGTTTGATGGATACCATAAACCGAGAGAGGTAGTTCGTTTGAGATACCGGAGTATCTTCTTCACTGCAAGCATATGAGGTTCACGAGGATTCGCCTGAAATCTAGCACAGTAACAAACAGAAAACATTATATCAGGCCTCCTAGCAGTAAGGTACATTAAAGAGTCAATCATTTGGCGATATAGCGTAATATCAACTACTGGCTTATCTAAGGATGGAGTGAGCTTGGTGTCGAACGCCATTGGAACTTTAACCTTTGAGTCTCCCATCATGCCGAATTTAGCGAGGAGTGTCTTGGTGTAAGCTTCCTGGTTAATAAAGATGCCTTCGGGTCCCTGTCTAATATTTAAACCAAGCAAAAAGTTAATCGGACCCATTGAGCTCATTTCAAATTTAGTGTCCATCTTTCTGAATTCAGCCGCTAAGCTCGATTTCATTGAGCCAAAGATGATATCATCGACATAGATTTGAACAATCATAAGGTGGTTACCTTCCTTCTTACGAAAGAAGGTTGGGTCAACCGAACCTTGTTTGAATTTGGACATCTTTAAAAACTTGGTTAGCGTTTCATACCATGCCTTAGGTGCTTGTTTCAGTCCATAAACCGCTTTGTCCAGAATATAGCAGTGATTGGGATATTTTTCATTGACGAATCCCGGAGGTTGCTCCACGTACACCGTTTCTTCGAGTTCTTCATTTAGAAATACGCACTTTACGTCCATTTGGTAGACCTCAAAGTTCTTGTGTTCAGCATAGGCAAGAAATATTCGAACAGATTCCAGCCTAGCTACAGGAGCAAAAGTTTCTTCATACTCGATTCCTTCCTCCTAGCCGTATCCTTTCACCACTAGACGAGCTTTATTTCTTATCACATTGCCTTCCTTGTCCATTTTATTTCTAAAGACCCATTTGAGACCAACAACAGAGGCATCTTGAGGAGTTCGAATGAGGCGCCAAACTTTATTTCTTTCGAACTCATTAAGTTCGTCTTGCATAGCTTGAAACCAATCAGAGTGATCAAGAGCAGTGTTTACTGTCTTAGGTTCAACTTTTGAGACGAAAGTGTTAAACATACAGAATTCTACTTTTGAAAATAAAGATGTTTGCTTAGCCTTCAGTTGAGATCGGGTCAGGACCTTTTCAGAGACATTACCCACAACCTGTGAAACAGGATGATCTCTAGTCCATTTGACAAGAGGAGGGTAATTTGGATCGTAGGATGGATCTAATTCAGCATTTACCATCTCTTCTAATTCAGATTGACTGTCATCGTCATAAAACATGTCGGCATTCTCCCCCTCGACAGATGAGCTTTCAGGTAAATCTTGACTTTCCGAAGCTACAGGAGTTTCAGGTGGTGACGAGCTTTCGGGTATTGCAGTACCTTCAGGTGCAGTAGAGCTTTCGGGATCTACAGTACCTTCGGGTGCAGTAGAGCTTTTGGGATCTACAGTACCTTCGGGTGAAGTAGAGCTTTTGGGTGCAACTGGAGAAGAGTTCTCCCCCTCAACTTGTGAACTTGGCAGTTTTGAAGAAGATGGATTCTCCCCCTCAACTGAAGCACCGTGCTGAGAAGGTTCAGTTGGAACTGATTCTCCTTCGCTCAGTCGTTTGGCAGCTTCATCTACGATTTGCTTAAGATGATCAACTTTATTGTCTGCTGCATTGGCTTCTGAGAGAGTAGCCTTCTCCGGTTCATCGAACTACTCCACAAACTGCTCAAACAAATTTGCAATCGAGGCTGTGACTTGGCCTGTTTGAGAGAAGATTTCTCCAACTGTTTCTTCTATGGCCTTCAGCTTCTTGACATAGCTATCATCAAAAGTCACATAATACGTTTCTTCAATCTTCCTCGAACTCTTGTTTAAAACCCTGTATGCTTTCGAAGTGAGAGAGTATCCCAGAAAAATTCCTTCATCGGCTTTGACGTCGAACTTGTTACGATGTTCTTTAGAGTTGAAGATGAAGCATCGTGAGCCGAAAACATGGAAGAATTTGACATTTGGCTTTCTGTTGTTGATGATCTCATAAGGAGTAAGAGTGAAACGCTTATTGAGATAGGACATGTTCTGCGTAAAACAAGCTGCAGGAATAGCATCAGCCCAGAAATATAGAGGTAGAGAAGCGAAACTTAGCATGGTTCGGGCCGCCTCACACAAAGATTGGTTTCCTCTTTCGACAATCCCGTTTTGTTAAGGGGTGTAGGGAGCTGAGAAGTTGTGACTGGTTCCTTTTTCTGCTAGAAAGTCTTCAAATTCTTTATTCTTGAACTCCAGCCCATTGTCGCTTCTGATGTTGCGAACGACTTTCCTCAGCTGCACTTCAACCTGCTTGACAAACATCTTTAGCTTGAGAGTTGCCTCAAATTTGTGCTTCAGAAAGAACACCCATGTAAATCGTGAAAATTCATCAACAATGACAAGAATATACTTGCTACCGCCAATGCTTTCAATAGATGATGGACCACACAAGTCAATGTGAATTAACTCTAGTGGTTCAACAACTTTAGTGTTTATAATCGATGGGTGACTTTGACGACTCTGCTTCCCCATTTCACACGCAGCACACAAATGTTCTCGATCGAACTTGAGCAATGGAAGACCCCGAACATGCCCTCCAGTGACAAGTTTGTTGATATCCTTGAAGTTGAGATGGGAGAGCCTTCGGTGCCACAACCAGCTTTCGTCAGAATGTGCTTTGGATAACAGACAGATAGCTGGATTCCCTTTGATAGGTCTGAGATTGAGAGGAAACATTTCGCCTTTGCGCTCTGATTTGAGAATTACTTTTTTCATTTTCTTCTCTATTATTTCCGAACCCTCATCATCAAACGAAACTTTTAGACTGGTACCTCCAACAAGCTGAGATACACTGATGAGGTTATGCTGTAGTCCTTCAACATATGCAACCTTTCTAATCGTGAAGTCTCCATTTATAATCATCCCATAACCCTTAATTGTACCGTATGAGTTGTTCCCAAATTTGACATTCCCGCCGTTTGGAAGAGATCGATATTCCCTCAGCTCTTCCTTCCTCCCTGTCATGTGACGTGAGCAGCCACTGTCAATATACCATTCTTCGTCGAACTGCTCGTCACTGATAACCTGCAAAAATCAAGCAAATTTAGGAACCCAAAGTTTCTTGGGTCCTCGTGAGCCTTTCACAAGAACAAGAATAGTAAGAGAGATGTCAACAAGATATGTTCTTTTTATTAAAGTAGTTTCATCTTTCTTTTTAATTGTGAAAACTTTAATTTTGTTGGGATTTGCTACAGACGGTTTAGGTTTAGGTTTTGGCGTTTGAGCCTTAGAAGGCTTTTGATTATTCTTGACTGAGGAAACCTTCGATTTTCCTTTCAAATCTGTTGAAGATTTTGGATTTTGAGTTCGAACAGAATTGGACTTAGAATGGGGTTGAGAAGAATTAGAAGAATTAGAACGAGAGAAGTTAGACTGAGAAGTTTTCTTGACTTGAGGTTCTAGGTGGCCCTTTTGTTTTTGGTCATTAGTGGGACCGAACCTTGAACTTTGGTCGCTTTTGCTCTCGGAACTGAACCTTTGCTTTCGGTAGCTGGTGTTCTCTGAGCCGAACCTTTCCCTTCGGTTGTTATTCCTTTTAGAACCGAACCTGTCCTTTCGGTTGTTATTACTTTCTTGCTGCCTAACAGCACTTTTCTCTGACTTTGAATTTCTGTCATGATAAGAGAAATGGGAGTTTTGAGATTGCCAAAACTGTTTTCGCTCTGAGAGATTCTTTTTGTATCTCAGATTCCTTTGCTGCTTTTGATCCTTCACTTGCTTCAGCTGTCAATGGATGTTGGCCTTTTGCTTTTGCTTTTTGTCAGCTGGTTCACTTTGAACTTATGATGTTTCGCTTGAGGAGTGACTTCTTCTACAGGAACTTCTTTTGTACCACTAGTACTTGGCACGTCGAAGTTGTCAGGTTTGTTTAGTGGCTCTGGCACATATCTGCCTTTGGTTTTCCAGGACGTTCGTTCTGACAGACCGACGGTTTCATCTGCATTGTCTATAGGAGCAGACCAGAAGAACTCATCACAACCATCTGCATTATCTTCATTTACAATGGCTGTGAGTTCGGCTGTCTGATGTTCGGTTACTCCTGTGACCTTATATACCTGATTTGGAGTCGTCCTTACTTTTTGGTATACAACAGCCTTTTCTGCAAGAATTGGGGACTTATTTTGGGACAAACGAACAAACTCCACAGAATTTTCTGAAATAAGATTTTTGTGGTTTTCAGGTTCGCTCTTGACATATTCAGAACAGTCAACTTTATCCTCTATAGAAATTTCACTCATATCATCATCCTCAGTAAGCTCAGATGCGTTTTCAACATCAATTTTATTTTCTGAGCTTAAGTTGGCATTCAAAGAGTCAAATTTTTTTATGGTTTCGGTCCTTAGTTTCAGTTTATCATTTTCATCCAAAAGGTTTTTCAGCATGTCCTTATGGTCCTTGGACTTTATAAAAGATTCGATTTTGTCTAGACCATACATATATGTCGGATTCACATCATCAGACGAAACTACACTTTCGCAATTATAAGCCTCAGCATCGATTTCATCCTCCTTAACTCAAGGAAGGGCAAAATCATGCGATGAATTTTCTTCCCTATTTCACAGTTTAAATGAAGTTTAGTGAGGTTAGAGTAAAGACGCTTACCAATTAAACAAAAAACATTTCTTTGTTTCAAAAGTTTCAAATTGTCTCTTTGTAAATAAATGTTTTCGTCTTTGGATTTGATCAGCTCCGACTCCTTCAACTCTATCCACATCCTCCGTTCCTCACTTTTTGATGACACCCTGTTTATTTGGTCAGTTAGGTTAGAATTGGTGACCCGTGTTTGAGTTAAACTACTATCTAGACTTGAGATTCTTGAGTTTAAGATTTTTAATTCTTTTTCATATGAATTTTGTGGGACTTTGAATGAAACAAAAACGGATTGTACCTTCTTGATTAATTCATCAAGCTCATTGAACTGCACGCTGAGATGTTTTGCTGTGAAGCATAAGTCCTCTCGCTCCTTCGTGTCTTCATTCCCACCGTCTGTATTGTATCCCCTCATTTGAGATACATCCGTCACCATCAAGCACTTCCCACTGCTTTCTTCACCTCTAGACACATACGCCTTTCCATGAGATGGCTTCCTGACTTCATCATCTTCTGAGTCGGTTGACCAGACCTGCACGCCACCGAACTCATCATCCGCTGCCGAACCCTGCACAATTAAAGCATTCATCGAAGGATTAGTGGCAGCTTTCTTTCTCTTGATCTCTTCAAGCTTTTTCATCAACACAGCTTCTTCATCATTTTCGTCATCCTTCTCTGCCATTTTCTTTAGGACACAGTCTTTGGCATAGTGGTTCTTTCCTCCACAGTAGTAGCAGTTCACACCAGAATCACCTTCAACTTTCGCCTCTTTCTTTGGTTCTTCTACCTTCGGTTCCTCCCTAACTTTTTCAGAACTATAGCTTCCCTGGCAATTTTGGTTCTTATTGGTAGGGAACCTTTTCTTAATGAACTTCTTTGGATTTGACACCATCATTGCATAATCATCAGAGGTAAGATCATAATCTTCTATGTTGAGATATTCATCCTCTACCACACTTTTGCTTTTAGACAGAAGGGCCAAGGAACCCAAGCTTGAGACCACATTTTTCTCTTGCAAGACAATCTTTTCTTGGGATTTCAGAATCCCTACCAGCTTTGCCAATGAGTAGGATTTAAATTGCTCATGAGCTTTAACAGTGGACACAACCGCTCTCCACTCAGATCTAAGGCCATTTAAAAAGGTAACCTTTTGTTCAATCAGCTTCCTTTCTATATCGTGTTTGATCATCTTACTAAGAAGATGATTGAAGCGATCGAACGTCTGAGTAACAGTTTCATCGGGATTCTGCTTAAATTCGCCAAACTCAGACAAAAGTAAGGTCTGAATGGAATGCTCCAGATCTTCATCTGTGGAATATAGCTCTCGCAGCCTATCCCATATTTCTTTAGCAGTGCTGCATTAACTCACTAGCCTGAATGTATCGGATTGAAGAGCGAATCGAATCAGTCTCAATGCTTTAATGTTGCACTGAAACTTTTCCTTTTGGTCTTGAGCAACATCCTTTACGTCCTTTAACACATCATTATACTCTTTCTGAGTTTTAATGATTTTTGATGTCGCTGAATGAGCAAATGGTCCAGATACGATTGCTTCCCAAATAAGATAACCATTGTCTTCAGATCCGATGACATAATCTTCGAAGTGATGTGCCCAAACTTCATAATCCTGGGTGTAAAGAATAGGAATCTTCGTCGTTGATCCAATGTTGTTTGAGATATTGATGGGATTTGATTGTGACTCGTCCAGGCTTGATCGTTTAACCTGTTTTAAAGATCAGACTTGTAATGAATAATATTAGGGCAAACAAATAAATGCTGAGTTACATCAATTATTGAATGACGGCTCAATAAATATTAGTTAATGCGGAATAACCCTAATCGCAAACTCTTTCACAGAAAATATGTGTATGAATTACACAGCCTCCTGCTCTGATACCAATTGATAAGATATTAAACTAACTTGATGATCGATTAGATCTTCTTAACAGGTAAGTGATGAATATAAAAATAGTAAGCAACACGAGTATGAATCAAGATGTGTCGAATGATTAGATTACTCAATCCTCAGCAGAGCTCGACTAAGAACTTCCGCTGTAGAGGATACTAGGGTTACAAAACAAGAACGATAAACTTGCTGAATAAAATCTCTAATCGTTATTAATCGTCCTTTTTTCTAAGATGCATGCAACACCTATATATACTAAACCCTACAAAACTCACGGATGGACAGGCCCATACCGGAGATACATATTAGCCTAGCTAACGAGCCCAATAGACGCAACACAAAATACGACCCAACACTCCCAAATCTCTCTCAAAATCTCTCTTAACTTTTTATAATCAACCGGGTCATCCCGACCCTTAACTTGGCCAAAAATCACGCAAAACCGGAAGTTAAATGTAAAAATAGCTAAATAGGACCGAAGCCTCTTAGGAACCGAAACCCCTCTATTAGGACCGAAGTCAGCATCTCGGACCGAACCATGTACGAACCGAACAAAACTGAGCTTCGCCTTCGGCCCATTTCGCTCCTCTTGCACCTTTAGTCCCTCCTTGTGCCTCTCTCAGTCCTCAGCTATAAGCACCATACCCCTTGCAGGTTCGCTTCCTTCTTCCGGTTTTCAACTACTTTCGCCTCCTAAGCCCGTTTTTGACGGGGATTTTCCACCAAATTCATATTTTTATCATTATAAACCCCTAAAACTCATATTTTATTTATTTCTCAAGGATTTATTAATTAAAAGTCATTATTTCTTTTATAGAAATATTTAAGGATATTTTACCCCACAAGTGGGTTAAGTATGCCCACTTGCCTTCCATGTGTCACTTCCTCAATAGAAATCACACAAACCAGGGTAAACATCCCTTCAACCTTGAAATTTGCTCCAACAACATTTATATAAAGAAATCCCTGGAGGATTTCTTGGTTCACTTTGATCAATCCTTCACCTACACACTTCTCAAACCACCTCAAGAAAACTCTTTTCACTCTACCTCCCACTACTTTGTGCTAGTGTTATTGAGCTACTACTTCACTTTTGGTAAGTATTTCATCTAAACTCAAGTGTTATTCTATGTTTCCATAACATCCTTGAAACATCTACACACATTTTAACACCAAAAATCGTTCTTAGGATCATCCAAACTTTCACGTGTTCATCAAGTGTTCTTGACTTGATACTCCTCGTCTTCGACCTTCCACTCTTCCAAGAATCACTCAAGGTGAGTTCATACCCATACATTTTCTAGTTTTCTTTAGTTTTCAGGGGGAGGGGAAACAAGTTAAAACACCAAAACATATTTGAAACTTAACTTGACAGCTTACAACAGAAAAGTTGTGACCTCTTCACGAACTGTTTTACCCAACTTAAACTTAATATTTTTCAAAACTGTTCAACATGAAAATATTTCAGGGTTATACCTTTAAAATGACTACTTGCACATCCCCATACGATTTTTCTAGAATTTTTGGTGATTTTTAGAAAATTGTCTATCACTGCAGCAACGAAATCGGACCAGGTTGTGAAGACGAACATTTTCACACTCGTTTGAGGCCACCAAAATTTATAAGAAAATTTATGAATTCAGTAGACTCATTTTCCAAACTCTCCGAGTTTACGGATTCAGTTTTCGACTTACAATAATTTTGCTATCAATAATCTAAAATAGTGACAGTTAAGAGTTAAATTGTTAAAACGAGTCTAAGAGTTATTCACACTTTGTAACTTGTTGATCAAGTTGTGTGAGGTTTTATACTTAGCATTTCCAATGTCATTTTATTGAAATACAAGCTCATGCATAACAAGGTTTTCATTTACAACATAAAACATTTTTGATAAACTATAATAGGTATAGTTTGGACACCTCATTTAACAAAGAAATGGTAATACAATCGATTTACAAAGTGGGTATTTTATTACAAACTACGTGAACATGTTAATGAATAAATTTGTGAGACATTTACCTTCGGAGTACTCTTTAGTACAATAGTAAAGTCTTGTAGGTATTGCCAGAATCTCTTGTAGGGAGAGCATGATAGTTGTGTATAGATCTATATTGGTTTTGACAACCCGCACCTAAGCTGCTTGCAACAGCTAGACCGACAGGTCTGGGGTGACAAGTGTCATAACATTCCGACGCTTGAAGAACATCGAGTACGAGGTCTTTGAGTCAAATCACGGTTATAACAACTCACATGGGGAATTAACAAAATACACAGTTCATGAAAATTTAATGATTTCACAAAAAGGAGTTTTATTTAATTATAAAACCACATATAAGTATGATGATTTACTTACATGTACTAAGTCTTGCTTCAGTTAAGACTACAACAAACCTTTTAGAAAATATTGGAATGTCTGGAAACAATCTTGCAACAAAACTTTAAGGAACAACATTCATTTTTCATTCATAAATTGCTTATGAACTCACCAGCTTTAATGCTGACACTCTTTCAAAAACAACTTGTATTCTCAGGTATTCAATAATACAGGTAACCACAAGATTTTGAAGGCAAGACGCTAAGGCGTACATTTCTTTTGAACTATTTTGACATCATATGTAATTTATTTGGAATCATGTATTTTTGCAATGATGTAATCTTTTAAATTATATTTATGATGGTTGTGTTTACTTTCTTCACTAAGGTTATGATACTGAACATGACGTCCTCCGCCCTCGAACGTTTCCGTCGTTCCGGTTTGGGGGTGTGACAAATATTTCTCGCCATTTTAGACGATTAACAGCATTTATTCAAATCTAACATTAACCAACTACTCAGTAATAAAGAATAAACTCCAATGTTGGTGACAGGTGAAGGTTTCCTATTCCCCATGATTAAGTTTATCTTCCCATGCTCCACATCCTCATTTCTTTTTAAGCCCTGCAAATCAGAACACATGTGAATTTCACAACCTGTATCAAGGAACCAAGAATTAGTATGTGGTGAGTCATTAGACAATATAGAGTAAATACCTGCATGGGTGGGTTTTACTTTCTCATCCTTAACATCTTGCAAGTACTTTGGGCAGCTTCGCTTCCAGTGCCCCTTATCATGACAATAGAAGCATTCAGCTTCTTTAAGGTTGGAAGAGGGAGTATCAGGACCACCTTTGGTTCCACTTGAAGAGGAACCATCAAGAGACTTTCCCTTGTGACCCTTTGAATGGGTCTTCCTCTTCTTCCTTTTACCTTTCCTGATTACCAGAACAGGGGTGGTGGTAGAAGTAGGAGTGGTAACAACCGACTTACCTTTGAGACCACTTTTAGCGGTCTTCAAAAGTCCTTGAAGCTTCTTGAGTGTGACCTCCTCCTTGTTCATATGATAGGTCATTCGGAACTAATCATAACATGGAGGTAAGGAGTGCAGAATGATGTCAATAGCCAGCTCCTCGGGGAAGTTCACATTTAACTTCAGCAAACGGTCCACAAACCTTTGCATTTTCTGCATGTTGCTTGTGATGGGTTCACCATCCTTCATTCGGGTTGTTATCATGGAAGAGATGATTCCATACCTCTCTTGACGAGCACTCTAATGGTATCTATCCATCAGGTATAAAATTATGAGCTTCTATTAATATTCAAAATAATATCATTACGCGAATAAAGAAAAGTACAAAATTGTGAGCTTCTATTAACCTCTAACAAATATTATCATATATAAATCAAAGGTCGCAAAGAAGTCACGGTGATAAAGCACACAACTAACAAACAAGAATTCCAAGAGGCATGAAACTTAAGTGTGAGGTTCTACAACTTAATCACCAACCTAATCTGAAAACTCCATAATATAATTTGCGAAAACAAGGCAATATGGGACTAGTCTACTTGGTAGAGGCTTTACCTCTTAGATTGAAGGTCATGGGTTCAAATCCTAGCATTGGTGATTTCTATTAACTTGGTGATACTAACTTTTAACCACTAACTATTCGTTAACAAAAAAACTCATGAAAACAAGGTGCCAAACCCCCTTACTAGGTTCATGAAAATTAATTACACAAAAATACAATTCCTAACCCACCCGATTTCATATTTGAAGTAACACCCCGTTCCTGAGCTCCACTTAACGAGAGAAAATAAAGGAAATGAGAAGAAAATAAAAAAAATCGGTGTTCCCAAGTTTCATTAAAAGAAGTAGAGAGAAATTGAATGATCGTTTTCCCTCCTAAATTTCCTTCCGATTTAGAAGGATTTGGAAAGAATGAACAAAATAAATAATATTTCTTCCACTTATTTCCAACTTGGGAACACAAAAGAAAACTTTCTTTTCCTTTCCTTTCTCTTATTTTCTCTCCTTATTTTCTTTTCTTTTCTTTTCTTAAACTCTGGAACTAGGCGTAAGTCTCATCATAAGCAACCTAAAATCCTAAGTGTCATCCTTACCTAGTTATTCGATCAACATTAAAATTGATCCTGTTGAGATTCAACGAAGTTCCACATAGTGAAATAGTCTGGCTAATAGTCAACGACATAAAGGATAGTGACCGCGTCGGTCTCTTTCATTGGCAACACCTAGAAAACGCGTGTCGTTTGCATATTTCTTGATTTCCTTACAAACGTCAATCCATCAACATGATTTTCTCTCTATTGTGTCAATCATTATTTTCGAATACAATTCTTTTTTCAAAATACATCCCATCAAGACACCTTCCCTAGTTCTCATCTCTATCCATTCTGTCTTGCACACAACTACACCCATGTTAAGACATTAATAGACAATAGCATTGTTGGAGATGGCGGGTGGCGACGATGAAGCATCATGTTTATGATATCAGAGTCAAAAACTCAAATTTCACAATTTAGAAGTAGAGATAACATGGTCGGATATTATATATTTGTAGCAATTTTAAAATATAAAAAATATTATAAAACATGAAAAATGAATTCGAAAAAATATCTTATTTCAAAAGCTTATGAAAAAATAAGTATAAAATATAAAATTTAAATTAGTTAAATATAAATTTTCATTTATATATTTTAGTATCCTCCTTAATAAATAAAGGTTTTTTTTGCCACATGTCAATCTCTCATGAGTTTTGACACTTGTCATTTTGTAGTATTTTTGAAATATATATTATCCACTTGTCAATTTTTGATTTGTTTTAATTTTTAAAATTAAAATTATATATATGTAAAGTATTAAACACGTTAATTCTCTTCTTATTTTAAAGTTGTATATTAAAAAATATTTTCACTTTACACTTTAGTTTAATATTTCATTTTTTTAAATCAACCCATGTAATACACGGGTCTCACACCTAGTAACGTATAAAATACTTCTTATTTTTTTTTCTTGAAACGACGTAGACCTATATATGCACAACAAAAAGTCGTCACACGTAGAGTTCAATAACCAAAACAATATTTTTTATGATCATATCTAACCAAATTAGATATATGCCATAGACACAATTATTTATTCCTACCAGAATGATTTATTTAATTACATATTCCATTATTATATATTTTTCCACATGACCTTAAATGATATGATTTTAATTTCATATATATATTTTTTAGTATTTTTGATAATTACTATTCAAACAAATATAACGGCTGCATGCATGCCCTGTCAAAATGTGTAGTTTTTTATCTTTTACTTTTTGATATTATTATTTTTTTGAAAAGTTCGTGGTCGATGATATACTAAACATATTAACACCATAATTATGTTTTAATCATAATTTTTTTGCCATTCAAATATGAATAATTGTAAAGTTTTAAATTAAAACACCTATAACACACTGCACACATAATCATGTACTATATGTACTATTATGTGTTTGTTTATTTGTTATCAATGTTACTTCTCATATAAATATATCAATTGAAGAAGTTTTATATAAACCTAGCAGGTAAACGAACAATAAGTTATATAGTAACCTATTTTTTATGGCAAACTAGTGTTTTTAGAAACAACTTTTATAGATCTTAGGGTTATAACATTACTATGCATGATCCGTTGGACTCCATTGAGGAACTCCATAGCTTCTGGCGTAAGGAAACCGAAAATATCAAATGCAAAAAAGCATAAACGTGTGTTGAGTTTTCATTCATGTTTTCTCATGTTATGCCACTTTATCCCATAATGAAAACCCCACTCCTCAAGCTCATAAGAGGGGAAAACCTCTTAGATCCACACATACATGATTTCCTTCAGCCTATCCAAATACTAAAATATCAACTGATTTAAATTTTGATCTTCCTTGTAAGAAGTTGGTCAGAAAGTTCACAGGTACCTCTTTCTTTGCAGAAACCCCGCGCGTCTAAATATGTCGAAAACAACACCTTTAATCAGACTGTGTCGGTACTTGAAACCCGTGAGCTCTCTACCATAAACTTCATGCTCCCAAAAAATTCAAAGCATGCCTTGCGACAAATAGGGAAAGTCTC
The DNA here is from genome assembly GCF_051521515.1 of Lactuca serriola. Taxonomy (NCBI): domain Eukaryota; kingdom Viridiplantae; phylum Streptophyta; class Magnoliopsida; order Asterales; family Asteraceae; genus Lactuca; species Lactuca serriola. The sequence continues at coordinate 82,457,986 of NC_136409.1, forward strand.
ATCAAATGGAAATAAATGGTTCATAAGGCCTTGATGATGACATGTTAGCCAAGTTGGTCAATAGGAATAATAATAAGCCATACAAATAATCACATATTCACACATCGATTTTTTTAGAAAATCTTAACCAAAGCTACGACACCAATATGCTACCTTTTTTTTTTGGCACCGAACTAATAAACATTAAGCATTTCAATGTCCATGATACGGATTATAGACTGAATCGAAGATCTCAAGGATATATTTGACTGACAAGTGAGTGATTGACCTGATGAGTCGTCAATGCATATATTTCTTGCTATCAAAACCTCCATAGAACTCAAAATCACGAAGCACAGAAGCAACTCCAAAAACAAACCAACTCGACCAATTCCCCTACCATACAGAACTCAATGTCGAGAAATTGAAACATTGCATCTATGTGAAAGTGAGTACAACTTGTTGAACTTCAATGCATATAGACAAGGAAAACTAACCAGGAAGTGGGAGTCGTACCTACCAAAAAGTGAAATATTGTCTCTGCATGCACCTATCTTTCCTAGACTATATATAAATTGTTGAGTGAGATGAAAATTTTTAACAGATCTTGATCGATTTTAGAAATGTTTGTCCATATAACCGTTTTGTAGTTCATGAGAATAACACGCTTGAAGGGTTAATCATTACTTTTCATATAAACCGTCTTTATTAAGTACAGTTAGCTAGCTATCTTTTAAGTGAAGTAGTTATCAAGCAACGCAAGTGAAGGTATACAATTCAATATAACTGGTATTAAACAAATATATTCAATCTTTGATGTACAAGTATTACAACCTTCACAGAAATGCAACGGTGATCCCCGAAGAAGTTGGCTAGAACGAATGAAGGTTTAGTTACTATTTAATTAATTTCATAACTTGTTAACAATTAACACATATACTTATAGTTATGTAATCAACATCATTGAAAGAACGTATGCTAAGAATAAATAAACATAATTATTGATCTATTTCAATTTTCTTTGTATCCTTAAATATAGTTAGTTTTTTTCATTCTAGTTAATACATTTCATACTTAATAGATAATCGGTTATTCTTCTACATACATCTTATCATTCAAAATTCACTAAACAAAACTTGTAATATATATCCACATAAATACAATAATTAACAACTTATCATTCAAAATTCACTACACAAAACTTGTAATATATATCCACATAAATACAATAATTAACAAGATAATGTAAATTAATAAAAAGTGATTAATTAGTTAGTTTATACTAATTACTAGGCATTGTATTCTTTCTCCTTCGGTTACAAGCCTATCAATTTATAAGGAGAATACCTAATCCTGTTATGCTCTGAAATAGTCTCAAGCTTAGGTGACCAGGTTTGATCCTTGGACCCAACCAACTGTTCGTATTGCTTCTTTAACTCAGGTGTACTACACAAGAACCCATTTACTGCGTTCCCACTTTCATTCTCACTTTCTTGACCCTCACCACCACCTCTTCTGGTAAGAATTCTTGTCATAAACCCAGACGATACTTTGATCAACACCCTTCCATTCGATCCCTTTATGTACTCGAAAGGACACTCTTTGAGATTGATTGGGGTGCGATTAGGCGTTGATGAAAGCAAGGCTGATATTGAAGAAGCTGAGAGGGTCTTTGAAGAAAAGATGTCGAGAGGGAGAACAAAGTAGGTCTGACCAGGATTAAGCTGATCATCAATGGATAACGCTGGGACTGGTTGACCGATGAAGAAGCTGTCTGCGTCACAAACCATGCTATCTGGAAACTCGAACATGAGCTCTCCGGCTAACCATCGTTTTCCTGTTAGCGTCCTTGTGTTCCCTTCCCAGTAAATTACCTTCACAGATGATCCTTCACTTGTTAGGTAGCAACAAGCCATTGCATTTCCCATGGTTACAGAAAGAGAGAAAGAGGATGAATGTAGAAATGAGGAAGATGAAGGTGTCGTTGTTAATTATATAAAGAGAGAGGATGGTTGACCTTTTTGATGAGGTCTTTCATTGGTCGGTGGTCAGCAAAAGACAGCCTTGAACATGGTAAAGAAGCGTATAATATGTGTTTTTATTGTTAATTGATGCAAATTTCCAGTAAGCAAACCCTACAAAAGTCGCCGGTGTACCTAAAACTGCAATATTAACGTTGACCCTGTCATAAATTAAATCATTTAAAAACAGTTAACTAGTAATTAATGAGGCGCAATTTATTCGCATATTTTGGAAAGGTTTAATTGCTATAAATGTATTTAAGTCATGGGCGTGATTCTTCCACATGAGATTGTTATTCATCGAAGGAAAATGTTTTTGCATTGACAATTTGACATTTATACTCTTTTATATAATCATAATTAATCGATAATCAATAATAAAATAATACAACAAGTTTCCATTTTCCTTACAGAATCACAACAAAAATATCCATAAGTTAATCCATCCTCCAAATTGATAGATTCATCAAACTATAAACTTGTATCCTACAAATTCAAAGATTTATCGTAGTAGAAATTTACCATTGCAAAGAAATTAATTCAATGATTCTATCGTTTTAGAGATCTATCTTCGCAAAACAACGACAAAAATTATTCAATCCACATGACACAACATTGAAAAAGAAAACAATTTTTCTAAGAACCTTTGCAGGGTGTTAGAAACATAACCGATCAATTAAGAATACCAATTAGATGTTAAAAAAAGAATATCTCATAATCACAGAGCAACCTACTTATCCAATGAACTTCAGATTAACACGCAAACACACAAATACTAATCGATAATTAAAGATGAACACACACCGACAAGAATTATAAACACTCCATCGAGTGTTCTAGTGTAACATCCCAAAATACAGGCGAAAAATTTTATTTTTTATATAAGTGATTTGCAAAACGTTTGTAACAAAAATATCATACGATCATATCATTTAATAAAAATATGTTTCGTAACTGTAAACCAAAACGTAAAACATAATATTGTCAGAGTACAAATCCCAGAATATCTCATAGTGCGGAAAACAAAGAGCGTGTGTGTGATATGTCGCTACCGCGCCAGCTCCTTCCCCTTAGCTGAAGAGGCACCTGAAACAACAACTGAAAACCATAAGCACGAAGCTTAGTGAGTTTTCCCCATTGTACCACATACCATATAACCACATAACATACATATATTGTCAGACATATCTGGGTGTCCGACCTACCCCTTCGGTCCTCTCGACCGGACACTAAGTAGCATATCTGGGTGCTGGTCCCCCCTTCGCCCTCTCGACCAGATGCTGACTAGCATATTTGGGTGCTGGTCTCCCTTTCGGTCCTCTCGACCGGATGCTGGGGACTATTTCACCCCCTACTGCTACCACATAACACATATAAGATAATCTATCTAGCATGGTTGGGCATGACTGCCCCTTCGGCCTTATCGACCAGTAATCTGGGGACTATCTCCCCTACTGTCACTAGCACATAACATCATACCATACTAGCACATAAACATATCACAGTTAGTAGCAACCCTAGATGAATATCACAGAGACAATCATCTAATCATACAACTCCTACTGGTGGGCCGGCATTGTGGCCGTAGACCCACTGCTACTGCAAGGTAACTCCCCTCGAAAAGTAGCTGCTAAAAGTCTCCTTGCTAAGCGCCTGACTGCTGAACCGGTAATCCTCCGGCTATAAATCATAAACATAGATTAGCCACTCATAAATACCCTTAGGTCAGATGCCTGACCCACCCCTGGTCCAAGGTCAACTCCTTGCTCAAAGTCAATTTCCAATTGACTGGACTCGCTGAGTCATGACACAGACTCGCCGAGTCCTTTTCCTACTAACCCGGTCCTACTCGACAAGTCCCTTTTCCCACTCACTGAGTCACCCTTAACTCACTACTTGGGACGATAGAACCGACTCGCGATCCGACTCGCCGAGTCCAAGAACAACTCGCCGAGTCCCCATGAGCAGATCTCCTACCCGCTTCCAAATCCTCACCATAGCATCCTTTATGAGGATTTAGGTTTCTGGGACTATTGCTACACGTTAAATTGCTAATTATGCGTGCAGGTACGAAGGGTTGGACCTTCAACACCTAAACCCCTCTTACTCAGAAACAGTTCATATGACTCGTCGAGTTTGAAGAACAACTCATTGAGTTCCAGGAAATCTTCATAGGACTCACCGAGTTGTTCATCCAACTCGCTGAGTCTGAGACCATCTTCATAGAACTCGCCGAGTTCCAGTTTGGGACTCGCCGAGTACCTATGACCCATTTCCCATATAGACCAAATCTGAGACATGCAATGCCTCCAAACCATAGATCTATGTTCCTAGGGCATGCTTATCACGTAAATTTGCAAACTTTATGTGCATGCATGGCCCTATAAGCTCCAAAAGGAAAATCCAAGATCTTTATGAGGTCATACACTCAATAGGGACCTCAATCATTTCATCCACAGAGACTTTATACTTCTAATATGTCCATAAGGTCTAGATCTGAAGTCCTTTCGGATCATAGAGAACAAACACATGGAGTTTGGTGTTTTAGGGCTTGAAAACCACCAATTACGGAAAAAAGGGGATCTAATGAATTAGTGATCAAGGTAGGGACTTTTCTACCTGAATGGAAGCCTCTTGCAGGGTAGATGTCGGATCTACTTCCCCTCCTTGCACTCTTTGTCACACCCCAAAACCAAGAACGGCGGAACGTTCTGGGGTGGAGGACGTCATGTAAAGTATCACAACACAGTAAATGTAAATAAGCAAACAACATCATCCATTGCATTAAATATATAATTTTAATACAAGTGTGTTCTGTACAGTTATAGACACCAAAATAATGTAACACAAAATAATATAAGATGAGTCTTGAATGCACTCCATCTTCTCAAAAGCTGGCCTCGGTACCTGTCTACTGATGACCTGAGAATACAAGTTATTTTGAAAGAGTTTATCAGCATTAAGCTGGTGAGTTCATAAGTATTTTAGTGTCAATGTTTGTTGTCAAAACGTTTGAATCTGTCTCAATGTATAAGTTTGTTAAAATGTAAGTAAGTGTTTGTAAAAGTTTGAATCTCTCAGAAAAACCTATATTTTCTATTAAAGTAACCTTCTACCCAAGGCTTAGATGTTTTGTATACTCGTTCGTTGTAAAAGTATGTAATTTCCCAAGTGTAACTATCATTTTAATAAAATATAGTATGTACATTAATGCTTAAGTGAGGTTATCACTAAAATATGTAATGGGTAAATCATTGTAGTACTGTAGTTTTGTATAATAAGAACTAATGTTGTACTAACTACCTTAAACCGGATTTATATTAAGGTATAATGTGATAAATTGCACCATGCTATCGACTGGTAACAACGACACACGAATGGTCGTAATAACGGAATGACGTTTGGCACCCGCAGACCTGCAGGTCCGGCTGTAGCTAGCAGCAACGTGTAGGATAGTCAATCCAGTATAGATCTATACGCAAACTCACGCTCTCCCTCCAAGAGAATTCTGGCTACAACTCGGGACATGACATTTAAGGCATGCACCGATACAGTGGATCACAATTGTTAACGTATTCTCGTATATGTAATGTAATGTTTCTAGTTCTAGTATAGTTGTATATGTTCTCGTAGTATAGCTGTATATGTTTATGTTTCTAGTATAGTTGTATATGTTCATGTTTCTAGTATAGTTGTATATGTTCATGTTTCTAGTATAGCTGTATATGTTCCTGTGTTACCCAGATGGTAACTAACTAATGATGTACTGATAAGTATGAATATGGAAGTACTTTTATGTCTATATATGTATATATGATATATAAGTAATATTGAAACGACCTTCGGATGGTCACCCGAAATCCCACCAGACCACATCTCAAGGCGCGAAAAGGAAATAGGGCGGATGGCCTTCCTAAGCCCTTTAAACATTATTTATACATCTATACATATATGGGCATGCAAATGAATATAATAAAGCATAAAATAAGTTTTCATAAAACATTTGAAGCATATATATTATTTCAAGAAAAGATCGACTTGATGTCAATCTTTAAAACAATTAGAAGGCATAAGTAAATAAAACAGTTTAAGTATAAGAAGCATTTGTTTGAATCACAGTCTATAGATAAGTTTGGATAGTAAAAGAGTTTGTAAAACATTTTAAAGTACAGCAGTTTGGTAAAAAGTTTGAACAGTGGTAAAAATCGTTGTTTTCCTAGTCATTAATCACATGTGATTAAATGCAATCACATGTGATTGAAGCAATAACTATAAGTATTTGACTTGTATTCCCCCCATAAAGTATTTAAAACATTTAAAATCATTCCAAAGGTTGATTAAAGGGGTATGAACTCACTTGTGGTGAGTTGTACGAATCGCAGTGTCGGATACCGTGCTAGGTGGCAAACGGAGACTTGTTTACACGCACGAGCCTAGTTATCATATAATAAGCATATATATAACTAATTAGACAAATAATAACTTAATAAATAAGTTAAAACACTTAGGAACATGTAAACACTTTTTATAAGTGTTATAGGTCCTAAAGGTTGCATCTAAGTTGCTACGGGACCAGGCAAAAGGGTTTGAAACATCAAATGGCCTTGCATAAGAGTTCACCACCCAACAAACCCCACCCTTTGGAGTTTACGGCCGTAAACTCATGGGTTTATGGCCGTGAACTCCTCACATGGTGGTTTTGGGTGTTTTAAAGTGTTATCTTGATCCTAGTACACTCCTAGATTTGTTGGAATAACACATGAAGTAGTTTAAGGCCCTAGAATGCTCCATAGGGGAGTTTACGGCCTAAAGTCCATTCACTCTAGAGTTTACGGCCATAAACTCCTATGGGGTGATGGCTTTTAATTGTTTTGAGGCACTTAAACATCAAGGATGGCTTCCATGATTTTATCTAAGGCTAATGGGGACAAGAGGCACACTTTTGTGCCTTCACTTGGAGTTTACGGCCCAAGAGGTGTTCCTTGGCCGTAAACTCCCTTTAAGGGATGTTCTTGATGGTTTTTCCTCCTCGTTAAAGTCCTAGGTGTTCAAGGTAAATTGTCTTAAGGCCTAAGGTGTGTTTGGAATGCTTTTTACCCTAGAAAAAGGGGTTTACGGCCCAAGAGATGTTCTTGGTCGTAAACTCTTATAAACTTTTGATTTTGATGTCCTAAATAAGCACAAGTATTTGAGGGTAAAGTTCCTAGGCTTACGGGGGTGGTTTAGGGCACTAAATGCCCTTGAAAAGGGGTTTACGGCCCAAGGAAGTTCCTTGGCCGTAAACTCCAATGACTTGTGTTTCTTGGTTGCTTTTTAGTCCCAAATGATTATACACTAACCCCTAAACAAGTTGTCTAACAAGGAATCGGAACTAGGAAGCCTTTAGGCTCTGTTTTGGAGTTTACTCCCCAAGAACGTTCTTGGGCGGTAAACTCCCGGATCTTGTAATCTAAACATGTAATTGATGTTAATAAGCATCTAACAAGTATTGAAACACATTTAGTAAAGTAGACTCACAATATGGGATGAAAACCCGAAGATCCGTCAGAGAGAATATGGCTTTTCTCTATTTGGAATTGTGAATAATGAATTAATTTAATTCAGAAAACTATTTATAGTCCTGGAATATTTTGGCAGAAAATATTTTTATTCCTGATTTTGGAATGTAACATTTTGAAACTTGAAATGCCCAAATTTCACAAAACCAGGAGCATCCACTCTCCTGATATCTCCTAAATCATAAACCCTAATGTACATAGACTTGTTCGGAAAAGTATGAAAATCACTGAAACTGAACTGGCTTCTATGTAATAGATGATGTTCGTACAAATGGAAATTTCGGGTTGTCACATCATCCCCCTGTTAGAGGGAATTTCGTCCTGAAATTAGAATTTAAGCAAATAAGAGTTACAATCAATTAAGCGAAAAGATGAGGGTATTTCAACTTCATCTGATCCTCGCGTTCCCAAGTGAATTCCGGTCCTCGCTTGGCGTTCCAGCGAACCTTCACGATAGGGATACGACTTTGTTTCGTCTGCTTGACCTCACGGTCCATGATCTCTACAGGTTCTTCCACGAAGTTGAGGCTCTCGTTGATCTCGATCTCGTCGAGTGGGATTACGAGAGTCTCGTCGGACAGACACTTTTTCAAGTTAGATACGTGGAATGTAGAATGTACGTCACGAAGTGTGTCGGGTAGGTCGAGTTTGTAAGCTACGGGGCCGACTCTGGCAAGAATCTCGAAAGGCCCTATGTACCTCGGATTTAGCTTCCCGCGCTTGCTGAAGCGTATCAAGCCCTTCCAGGGTGAGACCTTGAGAAGAACTCGGTCTCCCACCTGAAATTCCAAAGGTTTTCTTCGTTTATCGGCGTAGCTCTTCTGTCGGTCTCTAGAGGCTTTCAATCGTTCACGGATCTGAACGATTTTCTCTGTCGTTTCCCGAATGATTTCCGGACCAGTGAGAGTACTGTCGGAAGCTTGCCCTCTTGCTAATTGGGTATCACCCACCTCAGCCCAACACAGAGGGGATCTGCAGTTTTTGGCCGTAGAGAGCTTCGAATAGAGCAGCCTTGATGCTCGTGTGATAACTATTATTATAGGAAAATTCGACAAGGGGTAAATGAGTATCCCATGCCTTTCCAAAATCAATCACACAGGCTCGCAACATATCTTCTAGTGTTTGGATGGTCCTCTCGCTCTGTCCGTCGGTCTGTGGATGGTAGGTTGTGCTCATATCCAGCCTTGTTCCTAGGGAACATTGTAGTGATTGCCAAAATCTTGAGGTGAATCTACTATCTCTATCGGAGATAATGGAAATGGGTACACCATGTAGCCGTACAATTTCCCTAATGTATGTTCTCGTAAGTTTCTCCATCTTGTCGGTTTCTTTGATAGGCAGGAAGTGTGTAGACTTGGTCAATCTATCAACGATGACCCATATGGTGTCAAGTCCACCCGTCGTCTTGGGCAACTTGGTTATGAAATCCATAGTGATCCGCTCCCACTTCCATTCTGGGATCTCTGGTTGTTGCAGTAAACCAGAGGGCTTCTGGTACTCGACCTTAACCTTTGCGCAAGTAAGGCATTTACTTACGAAGGTAGCAATCTCTGCTTTCATATTAGGCCACCAGTATAGCTTTTTAAGATCCAGATACATCTTATCTGAACCTGGGTGGACGGAATACCGAGTGTTGTGCGCCTCGGTCATGACCAAGTCTCAGAAACCACCGTCTTTCGGTGTCCAGATCCGATTCATGAAGTATAAAGCTCCGTCACCCTTGGCTTCAAAGTTCTTGTCCATTCCCCTAAGGGATTCACTCGACACATTTTCAGGTCTCATGGCCTCAAGTTGAGCCGCCTGAATTTGCTTAGTCAGGTGCGAATGGATGGTTATCGATAATGACTTGACCTTGCGACCAGAATATTCTTTCCGAATTAGGGCGTCTGCTACTACGTTGGCTTTACCCGGATGATAACGAATATCGCATTCGTAGTCACTGAGTAGCTCGACCCACCGTCGTTGTCTCATGTTGAGCTCCTTCTGATCGAAAATATGTTGTAAACTCTTGTGGTCGGTAAAGATAGTGCTCTTCGTTCCATACAAGTAATGTCTCCAGATCTTCAGAGCAAACACTACTTCTCCTAGTTCAAGATCGTGGGTCGTGTAGTTAACCTCGTGTGTCTTCAACTGTCTCGAGGCGTAGGCGATGACCTTACCTCATTGCATCAGAACACATCCGAGTCCTTGATTGGATGCATCGCAATAGACTACGAAGTCTTCTATTCCTTCAGGAAGGGATAGTATCGGTGCGGTGCACAAGGCTCGTTTGAGCGTTTGGAACGCTCTTTCTTGTTTCTCTTCCCAGTCAAAGGCCACGCGTTTTTGGGTCCGGGTTGTAAGAGGTTTCGCTATTCGGGAGAAGTTCTGAATGAACCTGCGGTAGTAGCCAGCGAGAGCTAGAAATTGACGAATTTCTGTAGGCGTCTTTGGCGCTGACCAGTTCTCAATGGCTTTTATTTTGGATGGGTCCACATGGATTCCCTCTTCGCTTACCACGTGTCCTAAGAATTCGACTCTTCGGATCCAAAATTCACATTTCGAGAACTTCGCATAAAGTTTCTCCTTTCGTAATGTCTCTAGAACTTGTCGCAAATGATCACCATGCTCTTTCTTACTTCGGGAGTAGATCAGGATGTCGTCAATGAAAACGATGACGAACTGATCTAAGTAAGGTCGGCATACTCTATTCATCAGATCCATGAAGACTGCGGGCGCATTGGTCAATCCGAATGGCATCACCATGAACTCGTAGTGTCCGTAACGAGTTCGGAAGGCTGTCTTCGGCACATCCTCCTCTAGCACTCGTAACTGGTGATATCTGGATCTCAGATCAATCTTGGAAAAATAGTTCGCCCCTTGCAGTTGGTCGAATAAATCGTCTATGCGTGGCAGAGGGTAACGATTTTTGATCGTCAATTTGTTGAGTTCTCTGTAGTCAATACACATACGGAATGATCCGTCTTTCTTCTTAACGAACAAGACCGGTGCTCCCCAAGGTGAGAAACTTGGTCTTATAAAGCCCTTGCTGAGCAGTTCGTTAAGTTGACCAGAGAGTTCTTGCATCTCGGCTGGTGCTAAACGGTAGGGCGACTTGGCTACTGGGGTAGCTCCTGGGGCTAAGTCGATTCTGAACTCGACTTGTCGTTGCGGAGGTAATCCGGGTAGCTCTTCTGGGAAAATGTCGGGGCAGTCCCTTTTAAAGTGGCATGCTTCGCCACATCCATAGCAAGTTGGGCTCGCGCCAGAGCCAGGGACTTGGGTGATAGGTTGTGCCGGAAACTTACAGAAACGGACGGTGTGTCCTTTTCTATTGCAGTTTGAGCACTGCATTTCACGGCAGGGTCCGTTGTGGTGGTAGTTGCATTTGTTGCACTTGGGCAAACTTCCAACATACTGACTCACCGGAGCAATAGTAGCAGTAGTAGGGGTTATTGCGGCATGCATTGCCACAATTTGCTGCTTTTTGGCAGCCTGCTGTTTCTTCTTTTCACCCCAGTATTTCCGCTTAGTGCCAGCGGGTTTAGAGGGTTCTGGGATGGCTAGGGTGGTTGTGGTTGCAGGGGTCTTGACTCCATGGTCAATGAGTCTTTGTGCCAAACGCTTGGCACTGTCGAAGGTAGCGGGGTTCGATGCTAAGACATTCCCCTGGTACGGAGGCACTAGCCCCCATACGTACCGTTCGATCTTTTTCCCTTCAGTGGGAACCATATTGGGGCATAGGGCCACCAGTTCGCTAAATCGGGCAGTGTAAGCGATCACGTTGGTGCCCTTCATGGTCAGGTTCCAGAGTTCATGTTCTAACTTCTAGACTTCGCCCCTCGGGCAGTATTCCTCAGTCATGAGGTCCTTCATCGTTGCCCAGCCCATGTCGTTAGCCACGAAGAGAGTTAGGGCTTTGACGTGGCCGTTCCACCACGTTAGGGCTTTATCCTCAAAGGTGCATGCGGCATATTTCACTTTGCACGCAGCAGGGCATGAACAGATTTCGAAGACTGATTCAGTCTTCTCGAACCATTGCGAGAGAGCAATGACTCCGCCGGTGCCATAGAAAGGCTTCGGCTTGCAGTTTGTGAAATCCTTGTAGGAGCACTCCCTCGAGCGCACAGGGATTTCGATCGGAATAGATTCCACAGGGGTTCCACCTCTGCTGGCATCTGATGAGTGATACTGAGCCATGGCAGTTGCCACTGCTGCGGCTACGACAGCATTCAGGGTTGCAGTATCGATGACCGGAGGCGGTGGAGGCGGTGGAGGTGTAGGATTATTCCTATTCCTGGGAGTCTTGCGAGGAGGCATCTTTTAGCTATAAGTTTATAAAGATGAGAAAGATGGTAAGAATCAATTTGTAAGTAACGTGAGAGTGACCCATGGACTAACTAACCATAGTCCAACAGTTGAATGAGTGTTTGAAATCACAATAAGAAATATTAGTAGGAATACATAAGTGTACAATTTCTTCCCACCGATTAGTTAGATTTCAATAGTACAGGTATTACTTATGTGATAAGTCCAAGGAAAATCGACCTAACTGTAGGTCTTACATCATACCAAAAGGATAAGACTTACAGTCCTAGATTCCTAATTAGAGTATCGAAAGTTAGGAATATTTTACAGACAAGTGCTTCTTAGAGCACATAAGTTCAAGGCTATCCCTAAATCAAAAGACAGAGATGTGCTAAACATCATCTAATGGCGATGGGAATTCCTCGGGTGAGCCCTGAGGTCGGACACTTGGCGAAACACCTCTTGAAGGTGTCGGTCCTGAGCTCTCTGACGAGCTCGAAGTTCCAAGACTTCAGCACGGGAGGCAGCCAGTTGTTGCTGCAGAGTTTCGTTGGTTCTCCGGGTCCGTTCCATGTCTTCTTCAAGACGGCGGATGCGGACCGTATTGACGCCTGAATTGGCATCAATCTCCATGACCCGGTCGATGGCTGCTCGACCTTGCTCGACATTACGAGCTATTCTGCGGATGATTACCGGCAGAGCTCTGTCAGCAGAGCCACCATCGCTAATGTTGTAAAAGGTTCGGTCCCCAAAGTAGGGTAAGGGTTGACCCTGTTCATCACTCCAGCGGTTCAGGTTGTTTGCCCACATGGGTGTAGGACCTGGAAACGCTGGTCGAGGGTTGTTGTTCGGGGCTTGACCTACAAGCGGTAGGTTGTTGACTTCAGGCTCGGAGTCGGATCCATCAGAAAAGCCTTCTGCGAGGTGATTATCCAAAGGGATTGGATGCTCATCTTCGGGCTCTTCATCGATCCACCCAACATTGCCTTCATTGGGAAAGTACGGGTCGCCATGATGGAATCCAACCATTTAGATCTACGCGAGAAGAGAGGTATAAGAATATAGTATACGTGTAATTAGTAGCACAAAGTACACCTATAGTATTTTAAGTTTAAGTTCTACTGATCTTCTTGTAGTATTGTTGGTAAGTTTTTAGACTTGTTAACATATCACAACCATTCTAGGGCATATGCTAATCACTCCTAGGACCAACATAGTTGATCAGGCTATGCCATTCCCAGGACTGACTATACATCCCCGAGCTCACTTGTGATATTTAACAATCGTAATACTTTTGTTCTTGTCATTGTGACAATGATTTTAGTATGAATGCAGACTAGTATACTTAATTAAATATTTTATTATTTAAAGTATAGACTCTTGGTCAGAGTGTTTTAATCCCATTTCGATTTATAGTTTAGTATATCTTTTATGGGTTGATATACTTGATTCACTATAAACAATGCTCTGATACCAATCTGTCACACCCCAAAACCAAGAACGGCGGAACGTTCTGGGGTGGAGGACGTCATGTAAAGTATCACAACACAGTAAATGTAAATAAGCAAACAACATCATCCATTACATTAAATATATAATTTTAATACAAGTGTGTTCTGTACAGTTATAGACACCAAAATAATGTAACACAAAATAATATAAGATGAGTCTTGAATGCACTCCATCTTCTCAAAAGCTGGCCTCGGTACCTGTCTACTGATGACCTGAGAATACAAGTTATTTTGAAAGAGTTTATCAGCATTAAGCTGGTGAGTTCATAAGTATTTTAGTGTCAATGTTTGTTGTCAAAACGTTTGAATCTGTCTCAATGTATAAGTTTGTAAAAATGTAAGTAAGTGTTTGAAAGTGTTTGTAAAAGTTTGAATCTCTCAGAAAAACCTATATTTTCTATTAAAGTAACCTTCTACCCAAGGCTTAGATGTTTTGTATACTCGTTCGTTGTAAAAGTATGTAATTTCCCAAGTGTAACTATCATTTTAATAAAATATAGTATGTACATTAATGCTTAAGTGAGGTTATCACTAAAATATGTAATGGGTAAATCATTGTAGTACTGTAGTTTTGTATAATAAGAACTACTGTTGTACTAACTACCTTAAACCAGATTTATATTAAGGTATAATGTGATAAATTGCACCATGCTATCGACTGGTAACAACGACACACGAATGGTCGTAATAACGGAATGACGTTTGGCACCCGCAGACCTGCAGGTCCGGCTGTAGCTAGCAGCAACGTGTAGGAGAGTCAATCCAGTATAGATCTATACGCAAACTCACGCTCTCCCTCCAAGAGAATTCTGGCTACAACTCGGGACATGACATTTAAGGCATGCACCGATACAGTGGATCACAATTGTTAACGTATTCTCGTATATGTAATGTAATGTTTCTAGTTCTAGTATAGTTGTATATCTTCTCGTAGTATAGCTGTATATGTTCATGTTTCTAGTATAGTTGTATATGTTCATGTTTCTAGTATAGTTGTATATGTTCATGTTTCTAGTATAGCTGTATATGTTCCTGTGTTACCCAGATGGTAACTAACTAATGATGTACTGATAAGTATGAATATGGAAGTACTTTTATGTCTATATATGTATATATGATATATAAGTAATATTGAAACGACCTTCGGATGGTCACCCGAAATCCCACCAGACCACATCTCAAGGCGCGAAAAGGAAATAGGGCGGATGGCCTTCCTAAGCCCTTTAAACATTATTTATACATCTATACATATATGGGCATGCAATTGAATATAATAAAGCATAAAATAAGTTTTCATAAAACATTTGAAGCATATATATTATTTCAAGAAAAGATCGACTTGATGTCAATCTTTAAAACAATTAGAAGGCATAAGTAAATAAAACAGTTTAAGTATAAGAAGCATTTGTTTGAATCACAGTCTATAAATAAGTTTGGATAGTAAAAGAGTTTGTAAAACATTTTAAAGTAAAGCAGTTTGGTAAACAGTTTGAACAATGGTAAAAATCGTTGTTTTCCTAGTCATTAATCACATGTGATTAAATGCAATCATATGTGATTGAAGCAATAACTATAAGTATTTGACTTGTATTCCCCCCATAAAGTATTTAAAACATTTAAAATCATTCCAAAGGTTGATTAAAGGGGTATGAACTCACTTGTGGTGAGTTGTACGAATCGAAGTGTCGGATACCGTGCTAGGTGGCAAACGGAGACTTGTTTACACGCACGAGCCTAGTTATCATATAATAAGAATATATATAACTAATTAGACAAATAATAACTTAATAAATAAGTTAAAAGACTTAGGAACATGTAAACACTTTTTATAAGTGTTATAGGTCCTAAAGGTTGCATCTAAGTTGCTACGGGACAAGGCAAAAGGGTTTGAAACATCAAATGGCCTCGCATAAGAGTTCACCACCCAACAAACCCCACCCTTTGTATTTTACGGCTGTAAACTCATGGGTTTATGGCCGTGAACTCCTCACATGGTGGTTTTGGGTGTTTTAAAGTGTTATCTTGATCCTAGTACACTCCTAGATTTGTTGGAATAACACATGAAGTAGTTTTAGGCCCTAGAATGCTCCACAGGGGAGTTTACGGCCTAAAGTCCATTCACCCTAGAGTTTACGGCCGTAAACTCCTATGGGGTGATGGCTTTTAATTGTTTTGAGGCACTTAAACATCAAGGATGGCTTCCATGATTTTATCTAAGGCTGATGGAGACAAGAGGCACACTTTTGTGCCTTCACTTGGAGTTTACAGCCCAAGAGGTGTTCCTTGGCCGTAAACTCCCTTTAAGGGATGTTCTTGATGGTTTTTCCTCCTCATTAAAGTCCTAGGTGTTCAAGGTAAATTGTCTTAAGGCCTAAGGTGTGTTTGGAATGCTTTTTACCCTAGAAAAAGGGGTTTACGGCCCAAGAGATGTTCTTGGTCGTAAACTCTTATAAACTTATGATTTTGATGTCCTAAATAAGCACAAGTATTTGAGGGTAAAGTTCCTAGGCTTACGGGGGTGGTTTAGGGCACTAAATGCCCTTGAAAAGGGGTTTACGGCCCAAGGAAGTTCCTTGGCCGTAAACTCCAATAACTTGTGTTTCTTGGTTGCTTTTTAGTCCCAAATGATTATACACTAACCCCTAAACAAGTTGTCTAACAAGGAATCAGGACTAGGAAGCCTTTAGGCTCCGTTTTGGAGTTTACTCCCCAAGAACGTTCTTGGGCGGTAAACTCCCGGATCTTGTAATCTAAACATGTAATTGATGTTAATAAGCGTCTAACAAGTATTGAAACACATTTAGTAAAGTAGACTCACAATATGGGATGAAAACCCGAAGATCCGTCAGAGAGAATATGGCTTTCTCTCTATTTGGAATTGTGAATAATGAATTAATTTAATTCAGAAAACTATTTATAGTCCTGGAATATTTTGGCAGAAAATATTTTTATTCCTGATTTTGGACTGTAACATTTTGAAACTTGAAATGCCCAAATTTCACAAAACCAGGAGCATCCACTCTCCTGATATCTCCTAAATCATAAACCCTAATGTACATAGACTTGTTCGGAAAAGTATGAAAATCTCTGAAACTGAACTGGCTTCTATGTAATAGATGATGTTCGTACAAATGGAAATTTCGGGTTGTCACACTCTTCCACCTCCTCCTCTTTTCTCTTAAGCTTCAAACTTCCTTCACAAGGCCAAAATCACTCATAAGGACAAAAGGGAGCTAGGGTTTCACTCTACAGCTCTTCTGGAAGTGTTAGGGACAAGTGAGGTCGAGTTAGAGTGTTTAAATAGGGTGCAAACACACGGGTTAGGGTTTTTTCCAAAATAGGGCCTACTCGCTGAATCTGGGAACCGACTAGCCGAGTCCAAAGCTTAGACCTCGTGTCTCATCCCGCTTCTAGTTGGCGAGTTGGTCCTTCAACTCCCCAAGTCCAAGGCAAAATGCATTATTTAAGAAATATTAGTTACAAGGAATATGTCACACCCCAAAACCATGAATGGCGGAAACATTCTGGGGCGGAGGACGGCATGTACAGTATCACAACAAGGAATAGTAGTAAACAAGCAACAACATCATCCATTGCATTAATAATATAATTTCATACATGTGTGTTTTGTCAAAGTTATAGACACAAAAAAATATACATATCAAAATAGAAGATGAGTCTTGAACGAACTCCATCTTCTCAAAAGCCTGGCACCTGTACCTGTCTAGTGGTGACCTGAGAATACAAGTTATTTTGAAAGCGAGTATCAGCTTTAAAGCTGGTGAGATCATAAGTATATTAGTGTCTTAGTTTGTATGAAAGCATTTGTAAGATGTAATGTACAAGTTCTGTAAAGTTTGTGTTTGTTTGAACTATCTTAGAAAACCCTATGTTTCCTACTAAGAGTAGCCTTCCACCAAGGCATCTAGTAACTGTGTGTGTGTCTTTTTTAAGAGTGTGTATTTTCCCAAATCCGACTATCATTAACCAAAAATATAATTTTTACATTACCGTACATCGTGTGAATGTTCACGAAGCGAATGTAATGGGATAAATATTATAGTACTGTAGTGTTGTATTAAGTAACTACTGCTTTACTAACTACCTTAAACAAATTGTTATTTAAAGTACCATGTGATCGGCTTGTACCCTGCTACTGACTCAATAGTAAAACGACGATGTAAGACGCCGTAAGAAATGACATTTGGCACCATTAGACTTTCAAGTCCCACTGTAGCGAGCAGCAAGGT
Source organism: Lactuca serriola (assembly GCF_051521515.1). Taxonomy (NCBI): domain Eukaryota; kingdom Viridiplantae; phylum Streptophyta; class Magnoliopsida; order Asterales; family Asteraceae; genus Lactuca; species Lactuca serriola. The sequence goes on from NC_136409.1 coordinate 82,475,592, forward strand.
GTAGGATAGTCAATCTAGTATAGATCTATACGCAAACTCATACGCTCCCCAATTAAGGAGATTCTGGATACAAAAACTGTCATGACACGTAGTGCCATGACCCGTTTAATGGCTCACATAACTGAATTTAATGTATATGTAATGTATGTGCTAGCTGTATTGTGTGTTCTTCCTCTGTCTAGCATGTATGTTTGTTTCTCATCACTATGTATTTTGTTTGTTTCTCATCACTATGTATTATGTTTGTTTCTCATCACTATGTATAATGTTTGTTTCTCATCACTACGTATTATGTTTGTTTCTCATCACTATGTATTATGACTCATGTATGAACTGACTCTTTGTATGATTCATTGTTCTTGTATTAGTATTATTAAACCCTAAACTACGCCTATTGTAGTTTACTAGTAATATAACTTGTACGTATGAACATGGAAGTATACCCTTGCTACCCAAGGGTATTGAATTGACTGGAAGGACCTTTTATGACTATATATGTACACATGATATATAACGACCTTCAGACGGACACCCGATGCCCTACCAGACCACATCTCAACGGCGAAAAGGAAATAAGGCGGGCAAGCCTTCCTAAGCCTTTTAAACATTGCTTATATAACTATACATACATGGACATGCAATTGATAATAAGTATAACAGAGCTTAAGTAAATGTATTTGATAAGTAAAAGAGTTTGCAAAACATTTTGAAGCAAAACAGTTTGATAAACAGTTTGAACAGTAAGAAAATCACTGGTTTTGTAGTTATTAATCACATGTGATTGATGTAATAACTATAAGTATTCAACTTGTAACCCCCCCCCCCCCCCAAAAGCATTTAAAAACATTTAAACCATTGAGTAGGGGTATGAACTCACCTATAGTGAGTGGTACGGATGAATTGAAGATGTAGGATTGCTAGGTGTCAAGTGAAGTCCTGAACACACTCTATGATCCTAGTTAACATATAATCACACATATATGTACCCAATTAGTTTTAAACTACTAATTGATAATGATAAGACCTCCTAGAACATGCTAAACACCTTACATAGGTGTTATTAGCCCTAAGGATGGCATCTAAGTTGTTGTAGGTCAACGCTAGAGTTTTTGAGGTCAAAGGGTAAACTCCTTTGGAGTTTACAGTTTTCATGAACATTACCCAAGGAGTTTACGGCTGTAAACTCAAGGGTTTACGGTCATAAACTCTACACTTTTTGACCATAAGTTGTTTTGAGGTTTTACAAGTCCTTTGAAGCATTTCTACTTGGTGGTTAGGCCTTTGGAAGGGATTAGGGCATTATTACACTCCTTGGAGGAGTTTACGGCCCCAAGGCCATTTCCTTTTGGGTTTACTACCGTAAACCCATATGGAAAGTGGTATTGTTATGTTTTCAAGTCCTTAGCTCAACAAGGTAAAAGTCTGGTTTAGATTTTAGGCCTAAGGAAGGAATATGGTCCATTTATACCCATATTGAGGTGTTTATGGTTTTGGGAGATCCCCAAACCGTAAACACATAAAAATGATGGACTTTGGTGTTTTTCATGGCTTAAACACATCAAGGAAGGATCTAGACAAGTCCCTTAGGCATTGTGAAGCATCTAGACACCCTAAAGCACCACTTTGCACCTTATTTGGTGTTTACGGTTTTGGGAGCCTCGCAAAACCATGAACACCTTGATCGTCGTGTTCTTGGGACTTTTCCTTGATATTAATGTGTATAGCAAGCATTAAATGACTCTAGGATAGAAGTACTTACTTTGTGGAAGCTTGTAAGGAACTTAAAGTCCAAGAACACTAGTGTGTGTTCTTGGTGTTTTGGAAATCTAATAAAAACATGAAATTTGATGGATTAAATGATGTATAATCACTAGATGATGTGATATAACAACTAATTAAGCCAAGAAGTACTTATGTTTTCGGGAAATCGGGCGAAAACCGGGATGATAGTTGAGAGTGTTTTGAGTTTACTCTTTTAGGGTGAAAATGAAAAGTGTCCTACTTTGGGGAGTAAACTCATGCTTAAGGCATGAGTTTACGGTTTTTGAGGGAGTTTACGGCCCAAACATAAAAGTTTGGCCGTGAACTTCTAACCTATGTGGTATTCGCCGTTTAGAAATTTCAAGACCCGAGACGGCCCATCCGTTCACCCGTTTGTTTAAAGATTAATTATTAAAATATTCAAACGGACTTTAATTTCCTAAAAACAAGTAAAAGTGAACTTGACTTATAATATGAAATGATTGACTTTTAGGGTTTGACTAAATTAAAATTCCGGGGTGTCACAGAATACGTACCAAGAACCAGGTGCTACAAATCTCCCCGACTTATTTTAGACTTTGTCCTCGAAGTCTGCTGCTCGATCCTGAAATAGCTCGGGGTAGTGCTCGATCATCTCTTCCACCGGCTCCCAAGTGCACTCCGATCCCTTCCGGTGCTGCCATTGCACCTTCACGAGTTCCACCCTCTTGTTCCTCAGGTCCTTCGACTTCCTGTCAAGGATTGCCACAGGCCGCTCAATGTAATTCACGCTGTCATCGACCTGAATATCCTTCAAAGGCACCACTGCCGAGTCCTCCACCAAACACTTCCGCAACTGAGAGACGTGGAAAGTGATGTGGATCTGGTTGGGTTTGGCTGGCAGATCCAACCTATATGCCACCTTGCCCACCCGGGCTACAACCCTGAATGTCCCGATGTACCTTAGGCCCAACTTGCCTCATTTTCTGAATTGAATGACGCCTTTCCATCGCGTCACCTTCAGAAGAACCATATCCCCGACTTGGAATTCCAAGTCCGAACGACGCTTGTCGGCATAACCTTTTTGCCGACTTTGTGCATTCTGAGGCCAGCTCTGAAGTTGCTGAATCTTCTCAATCGTCTTGAGCCCCACTTCGGTGCTCCCCTTGACCCTCTGGCCAACTTCACCCCAACATATTGGGGTCCTGCATCTCCGCCCGTACAACATCTTGAAGGGAGCACGGTCAATACTTGCGTGGTAGCTATTGTTGTATGAGAACTCAACTAGAGAAACATAGGTATCCCAACTACCACCAAAGTCTAGCACGCATTCCCGCAACATATCCTCAAGAGTCTGGATGGTCCGCTCACTCTGACCATCTGTCTGCGGGTGAAAGGTTGTGCTAAAATACAGACGAGTGCCTAACTCTTCATGAAACTTCTTCCAAAACCTGGAAGTAAAATGCACATCCCTATCTGAAATCACTGATACCGGCACCCTAGGGCACGCCACTATCTCCCTGATATAGATGTCGGCCAACTTTTCGGCCGATATGCTCTCCTGAATTGGAATAAAATGGGCGCTCTTGGTCAATTGATCCACAATGACCCATATCGAATCCACTCCTCACGCGGTCCTGGGAAGCTTCGTGATAAAATCCATCGTAATATCTTCCCATTTCCACAACGGGATGTCCAACGGTTGCATCTTGTCGTGCGGTCTCTGATGCTCGGCCTTGACCTTCCTGTAGATCAAACACCGCTCAATGTAGTAAGCCACATCCCACTTCATGCAGGCCCACCAATAGTCTAGACGAAGATCCCTATACTTCTTTGTTGCCGCGGGATGAATGGAGAATCGGGATTTGTGTGCCTCCTCCATCAAGAGCAGGCGCACGCCTCCATGATACGACACCCACACCCTACGGTGTAGCGTCAATACTCCTTGGCTATCATAATTGAAGGAGGTAACTTGACCCACTATCCGCTCGCTCTTCCGAGGTTCCTCCTTCATAGCCTCCTGCCGAGCTTTCTGAATCTGCTCTAATAGGGGAGTCACCACCGTCATCCTCATGCACACGCCTCTGATTGGCGCTTCCTTGTGACTAACCGCATCGGCCACCACATTGGCCTTCTCTGGGTGATAAAGGATCTCGCAATCATAATCCTTCACCATATCCAACAACCGACGTTGTCTCATGTTCAGATTCGGCTGACCCATGAGGTACCTCAAAGTCTTGTGGTCCGTGTATATGGTACACCGAACCCCATATAGGTAATGACGCCAAATCTTGAGGGCGAAGACCACTGCCCCCAACTCTAAATCATGCGTCAGGTAGTTTGCCTCGTGAGGCTTCAGCTGCCTCGAAGCGTAGGAAATGACATGCCTTCTCTGCATCAGTACCACGCCCAACCCTGAAATGGACGCGTCACAATATACCACAATATCCTCTATGCCCTGTGGCAGCGCTAAGATTGGCGCCTCGCACAATCTCTGTCTCAGAACCTCAAACGTTGCCGGCCGCTCAGGCCCCCATCGAAGGACCACGGCTTTCTTAGTCAACCGTGTTAGGGGTACGGCTATCTTGGAGAAGTCTTGAATGAATCTCCGATAGTAGCCCGCTAATCCCAGGAAACTCTGAATCTCAGATGGAGACTTCGGAACCTCCCATCTCATCACGGCCTCTATCTTGGCCGGGTCGACCAATATACCATTCTGGTTGACAAGGTGCCCAAGGAATTGCACCTCGCGCAACCAAAACTCTCACTTGGAGAACTTAGCGTACAAGCTCTCCCTCCTCAGGATCTCCAAAACCTCTCTCAGATGATCCTCGTGCTCCTCCTACGTCTTGGAATAAACCAAGATGTCATTAATGAAAACTATCACAGATCGATCCAGCATCGGTCTGCACACGCAGTTCATGAGGTCCATGAACACGGCAGGAGCATTGGTGAGCCCAAACGGCATCACCACGAACTCATAATGGTCATAGCGCGTCTGAAACACGGTCTTCTGCACATCCTCCTCTCTGACCCTCATCTGATGATAACCTGAATGGAAATCGATCTTGGAGAATGAAGATGCTCCGTGTAACTGGTCAAAGAGATCATCAATCCTCGGGAGTGGGTAACGGTTCTTCACTATTACCTTGTTCAGCTCCCGATAATTTATACACATGCGATGCGACCCGTCCTTCTTCTTCACAAATAGAATCGGGGCTCCCCAAGGTGAACTGCTCGGTCTAATGAATCCCTTGTCTAACAGCTCCTGCAGCTGTGTAGACAACTCATGCATCTCGGGAGGAGCCAACCTGTATGGTGCCTTGGCTATACGATCCGCACCAACGACTAGGTCGCTCTTGAACTCTATCTTTCGCTTCGGAGATATTCCAGGAAGCTCCTCTGGGAACACATCAGCGTAGTCTTGTACCACCGGAACCTCACTCACCGTTGCCTTACCCGCCTCTCGGGTATCTATAACATACGCGACATATCCCGCGCAACCCTGTTGGAGGTAGCGCCTAGCTCTCCCTGCTGAACATACCGTGGATCACCAACTCTCCCCCACTTAGGTTCCTGATCTGCACCAGCTGATGTGCACAATCTATCACCGCCCCATTAGGGCTCAACCAATCCATGCCTATAATCACCTGGTTCCCACGCAACAGAATGGGAACCAAATCCACCAAGTAGCGCTCCTCAAACAACCTTAGAACACAATCTCTGAACACTGTTGATGCTCACACCGATTGATCTTAGGCAATCTCTACCTCTAAAGGGTAATCCAACATGCCCGAAGACTCAGTAAACCTCTTGCTAAGCGTAAGAGAAACAAACGATCGGGTGGCACCCGAGTCAAAAAACACCTGAACTGGGATACCTTTCACATATGGAACGATCCCGTCACCACATTAGGTACAGCACGTGCCTCCTCGGTAGTCAGCTGAAATGCCCGGCTGCTCACCACTGGAGCCTCTGCCTTGCCCTGTCGGCCATCAGTAATCCGCAGGGACGCTGGAGCTGGCGGCTTCACTGGCACTGCTGCTGTCGACTGGGGGCAGTTGGCCTTCTTGTGGCTCCTCTGATTGCAATGGAAACATAGCAACTCGTATGTCTATATCACAGGTGTAGGGGAGGTATAATCCCTGCTGAAGTGCCCTAACTTGCCGCACTTATAGCAGCCTGACGATCCCAACTTGCACGCTCCCTCGTGCGTATTGCCGCATTTCCTGCAGCAGCCTCGCCCTTGTTGGCCTTTCAGCCCGCATCTGGTCCCTTGCGCTTCTTCCCCGAAGCCCCCGCAACATGCCCCTCCTCTGCCTTCCTCTTCTGGATGTGCTCCAGATCTATCTCCCTCTCCCTTGCCCTGGAAATCATAGAATCCAGGGTAGGGCAAGCTGAAAAACTGACATGCTCCCGAATATCGGCTCGTAGCATGTCATGATAGCGGGTCCTCCTTGTGTCCTCATCACCCGCGTACTGGTGCACCAACAACGCCCTCTTCCAAAACTTGGCGGTGATCTCCGCCACAGTCTCCGTTGTCTGCCTCATATCTATGAACTCCCTAGCCAGCTGCTGAAGCTCGACAACCGGCGCATACTCTGCCTTGAACCTGGTCACAATGTTCGACCAGGTTATAGCCTCAACAACCGAGGCTCCCAACGAGTCACTGACAGACTCCCACCAATCTCTAGCTCGTTCTCGAAAACATCCTGCTGCAAATCTCACCTTCAACCCCTCAGGGCAGAAGCTAGTCAACCGGACAAACTCAATGTCTATAATCCATCCATCGCCTGGAAGCTATGGGGTCCTTCGCCCCGTGAAAATCTAGCACACCACTGCCTCTGAAGTCCTTAAAGGACAGTGTGCGAGATCCTGACTGGCTAGATGCCATGTCACTCCTGAACACCGTGAGGCAGTCCTCCATCAGCTCAACTATCCCTTCCTTGATCGACCCGAAAATGACGGGGGTCGACTCAAGGATGCCTCTGGTGATCTCTGACGCGATGAACTTGCGTAGCCTCTCATCTACTGGCTCGGAACCTGATCCCGAACCCGATCCCTCTCCAGAACTGCCACCTATTGGCCTCTGACGTAGTACCACCATTCTGCAAAACACACAGGCAACCATTAGTGATACTGATACTTCTAAAGATATCACATCTATTACAAGTTCCATGGTCTTGCCTCAGTCCTTCCTTAATTCGGGTACGGATCCTCTGCTTTCAGTAGTACGGGCCCATACTACCTTCCACATCTATCCGTACCTTCCTCAAGGACAGCCTTGACTCCACGAGATCCCTTTTTCCACTACTGACCCTCTGCTATTCCCATTCTAGGCTTGCCCTAGGGAAAAATCTCTAACTCCACCCAAACCGGTCCTCAGCCGCTGAAGGCCTCATTGTAATGCCAGTTAGCCATTACCTGAATACCATCACATGTGATTAGGCCCAAATAATCTTTCGAGTAGCATACTCATCCCTACAACGGTTAGACTCAAACAAGAGCTGCACAATAGTGCCAAATCCAGTACTCTGAGATTATTCAACCCTGATCACATGTAATGTGACGTATTCACCTAATGACTAACTTCCATCACGCAGAGTCCCACGTAGCACAAAGCAAGCAGCATTCGGACGGAGGAAAACTACTCAATCAAATCTATCCTCAGCATGAGAAGCTGAACTAGCACATAATGCTAAGCTCATACTACCAGGCATAACCTAATTAGGCTATCCTACCACTGTCTACCCATTACTAGCATGTAATTCCCATAAGCTGAAGCACAAGAAGCAAGCACATAAGGCATCATTCCTAGATCCTTATTCCTATTCTACCATGTTGTTCTACTGAAACTGTTAAACATAACATAAACTTGTATGGGTACTTTGGGGAATACTTACTTGAGCTTGGACGGTCGCGCACATCACCCACTTCGTTCTTTCTTAAAACTCTTTACTTAATCCTTTAGAAAACTTTTTCCTTTTCGAAATTCCTTAATCCCTTGATTTGAGTTTAGACACGCCGAAGGTGTGTCTGAATCCCTCAAACCAGGGCTCTGATACCAACCTGTAACATCCCAAAATATGGGCCAAAAATTTTATTTTTTATTTAAGTGAATTGCAAAACGTTTGTAACAAAAATACCATACAATCATATCATTTAATAAAAACATGTCTCATAACTGTAAACCAAAATGTAAAACATAATATTGTCAGAGTACAAATCCCAGAATATCTCATAGTGCGGAAAAAAATAGCGTATGTGTGATATGCCGCTACCGCGCCAGCTCCTTCCCCTTGGCCGAAGAGGCACCTGAAACAACAACTGAAAACCGTAAGCACGAAGCTTAGTGAGTTTCCCCCACTATACCACATACCATATAACCATATAAAATACATATATTGTCAGGCATATCTGGGTGCCCGACCTACCCGTTCGGTCCTCTCGACCGGACACTGACTAGCATATCTGGGTGCTAGTCTCCCCTCGGCCCTCTCGACTGGATGCTGACTAGCATACTTGGGTGCTGTTCTCCCCTTCGATCCTCTCAACCGGATGTGGGGGACTATTTCACCTCCTACTACTACCACATAACACATAACACATAATCTATCTAGCATGGCTGGGCATGACTGCCCCTTCGGCCCTATCGACCGGTAATCTGGGGACTATCTCCCCTACTGTTACTAGCACATAACATCATATCATAGTAGCACATAAACATATCACATGTAGTAGCAACCCTAGATGACTATCACAGAGACAATCATCTAATCATACAACTCCTACTGGTGGGCCGGCATTGTGGCCGTAGACCCACTGCTACTGGAAGGTAACTCCCCTCGAAAAGTAGTTGCTGAAAGTCTCCTTGCTAAGCGCCTGACTACTGAACCGGTAATCCTCCGGCTATAAATCATAAACATAGATTAGCCACTCAAAATACCCTGAGGTCAGATGAATGACCCACCCCTGGTCTAAGGTCAACTCCTTGGTCAATGTCAACTTCCAGTTGACTGGACTCGCCGAGTCATGGCACAGACTCGCCGACTCCTTCTCTTACTAACCCGGTCCTACTCGACAAGTCCCCCTTCCCACTCAATGAGTCACCCTTAACTCACTACTTGGGATGATAGAACCGACTAGCGATCCGACTCGCCGAGTCCAAGAACAACTCGTCGAGTCCCCATGAGCAGATCTCCTACCCGCTTCCAAATCCTCACCAGAGCATCCTTTATGAGGATTTGGGTTTCTGGGACTATTGCTACACGTTAAATTGCAAATTTCGCGTGCAGGTACGAAGGGTTGGACCTTCAACACCTAAACCCCTCTTACTCAGTAACAGTTCATATGACTCGCCGAGTTTGAAGAACAACTTGTTGAGTTTCAGGCAATCTTCATAGGACTCGCCGAGTTGTTCATCCAACTCGCCGAATCTGAGACTATCTTCATAGAACTCGCCGAGTTCCAGTTTGGGACTCGCCGAGTCCCTTCAACCCATTTCCCACACAGACCAAATATGAGACATGCAACGCCTCCAAACCATAGATCTATGTTCCTAGGGCATGCTTATCACGTAAATTTGCAAACTTTACGTGCATGCATGGCCCTATAAGCTCCAAAAGGCAAATCCAAGCTCTTTATGAGGTCTACACTCAATAGGGATGTCAATCATTTCATCCACAGAGACTTTATACTTCTAATCTGTCCATAAGGTCTAGATCTGAAGTCCTTTCGGATCATACAACACAAACACATGGAGTTTGGTGTTTTAGGGCTTGAAAACCACCAATTAGGGACAAAAGGGGATCTAATGAACTAGTGATCAAGGTAGGGAATTTCCTACCTGAATGGAAGCCTCTTGCAGGGTAGATGTCGGATCTACTTCCCCTCCTTGCACTCTTCCACCTCCTTCTTCTTCTCTTAAGCTTCAAACTTCCTTCACGAGGCCAAAATCACTCACAAGGACAAAAGGGGGCTAGGGTTTCGCTCTATAGCTCTTCTGGAAGTGTTAGGGACAAGGGAGGCGGAGTTAGAGTGTTTAAATAGGGTGCAAACACCCGGGTTAGGGTTTTTTCCCAAACAGGGCCTCCTCTCCGAGTCCGGGAACCGACTCGCCGAGTCCAAAGCTTAGACCTCGTGTCTCATCCCGCTTCTACTCTGCGAGTCGGTCCTTTAACTCGCCGAGTCCAAGGAAAAATGCATTATTTTAGAAATTTTAGTTACAAGGAATGCGTACCAGGAACCAGGTGCTACATCTAGGTCAAGGATGGGCCTTCGATTGAGCATACCGACGGGAATTGCAGATGAACACACACATAAACCGATAGATTCGAGCGTAAGCACGAAAACATACACATACATCGATCAATTTTTGGATGAATGACAGGAGGAAAGTGTCAATTTTTGGAGCATAGCGACGAGAATTCTAGATCAATGAGTGGTGTTGAAGTGGGAGGAAGAAGCAACATATATGTATTCATGTTCACTAACCATTTAAGAGTGGGAGGACGAAGCAGATGGTGTAGAGTGAAGAAGCATCGGTGACTGAAGAAGTATCGACGAAGGAGGAAGAAGGAATGAGGAATAATCGGACATTCTTGTACTCACTCACTTCATTATCTATTAATTAAATTAATATTAATTAAACTAAGGGGTATAAGTGTCAATATATAATTTTTTCAGTGGATGATTGAAAAGTCTCCGTGGAAAAATCACGACCTTTAAGTTATAAGTCGAACTTCTAATGAGTCATCCTGGATACGCACTTGTGTATATACTTGTTCAATTCATGGCTACAAAATGTACGAGATAAAATAGACATTGTTATTTCAATATGTTTGATAACCTGGTAGGTGTATTCGTAGAGTCGTACCCCTAGTAGGTGTACAGGCAACTACTTTGTTTTAAAGTTCCTTTTTCTTAACATATATATAATTATTAGTTTATTCAGAATATTTATGCCAAACGTAAAATATTACAGCAAACAAACAATAATCACATTTAAAAATGACATATTAGGATTAGTTTCATATCACTACTACAAACAAAAAGGTTTATAGGACCCAGTTAAATCAATTAAAGAACGTGGTTTTGAATCGGGTCTTAAGACCAATGAGTCCTATGTAAAAAATGTAATACACAACGGTTACAAAATCACGTCCTATCAATCTGAAAATAAATCGGACATATGAAGAGAATTGAATACATAAAAGCGGACCACACCAGGAGATTATATCGCGGTTTGATGACACAAAACCGGGTCATATAATTCAAATAGATCCCGTTTCAGATTCAAACAAAAAACCGGGTCGTGTTAGGTTTGTAAATATTGTTTTTTTGTAAACAATCGGGACGTATAATATTTAAAAAAGGATGTCCTTTTACACATATCAAGGCCAGTTCCAGTTCTTATACAGGTAACAAGATTTTTTTTTATTTGCATACAAACTAACAATAAAAATACACTTTCAAGATAATTAACCATGTTCTTTTTATTTGACTTTTGATAATGTTGTATTAAAATTACTTACAATTGTTACATTGCTATTTTTTACATTTAAACTACATGAAGAAGCTACCAGGCTAATTTAAGTGTACTCCTATATATCAACATCTATTAACACATGATCTAACATGACCTACTTGTTAAAGATTGCTAGTCTAGCATCAATCAAACTTCTATACTAGACTACTGGTATATGTGTTGCCACAAATTCACATTGCATCTTTGACGCTACAGTTTGTGAAGAAATCAATGACTTGAATGATCCACACACTTATGCATTTGTTCATGGTTTTCCAACGTACATGTATCCATCTAATGCTCCAGAGATCCCCTATGGCTGCACAACCACAAACATGATCAATAAGTTGCACTAAGAAGTATAGATTTTTTCGATAAAGGTTATTATAACATTGTATTTTTCTTTTAGAAACCAAGTTTACCTTCATCAAAATCTGACTATCGTGAATCCCACAACATGCTCAGTTTGTCAGCATATAATTATTATGGAAGAGAAATGTAAATACAATTACTTTTAACATATAATCACCCTGATTCAGAAGGGACTCAAATGTTTCACAAAATAAAGTTATAACTTTCATTATGATAAGCATTTCAAGTTATAAGAAACCAATAATTAAGATAATCTCCGCTGAAACAAAAATTATTATGAAAACATAGTGAAACTAAATGTTATGGCATAATGAAAGGCTGCAGATAAATATGTGAACATGCTTCAAATGAAAACAAAAACCAAAGCATTCATAATTCAATTCTTTGTCATAGTGAAGATATTAAGTGAAAGAATTAGTCAACAAAAGAGAAATAATTAAGAAAATAAAAGGAACTTAATGCTTGCATGTGCAAAGTCATTTATAGGTTAGTTAGTTCTTAATAACCAAAAAAGGACATTTATATGTGCGTTTGTATGTAAATGAATGCATTAAGTCCCCACTCAAAAGCAACTTCCATATCCATTGTTTGCATAAGGTACCCTGATATACACAATAAAAAAACCACCTAGAAACCATCATCAGTAGCTCACTTAAAACAAAAAAATTAAACGTTCATTGAAAACCATTGTCGGCTCCTCTATGTCAGGCACACAACAATTTATATTTTATATATCTACTATGTGTTCTCATTAAACTTTCATATGCCACCATGCGTAGTTGACGTGGAACTGATGATACCTACAACATGTAAACTGATCCAAATAATCAAGAAATTAACTTCAACATAGCAAATATGTTAACCTTATAAAACTGCGTTCTTTTATATTCTTTGTTGCAAATAAACATTATTCGTTAAAAGAAATCCAAAAACTACAAAATTCTTGCAAAATAGAAATTAAAAGACTTATAACAAAAAAAAAGACTAATTATCAAGTACCTTTTTGTCAAGAGTCAAAATGCGCCATGAAAATGCCCCTTTCTGCTCGAGTTTTACTAAATTGTCACAGATCAATCTTAATTGCTTCATTTTGACAAACTTGTCTCAATGTTCATCAACAAAGGTTTATAGATACCATTATCAACAAAGAAAATGAGTAAATATAGGAGAAAACCCGATGTGCAAACATTTTCCTCAAATTAGCAACATTTTTATCCACATACCTTTCCCCCAAGCATACTGTAAATGTTTTCATCAATTATTTATTACGTTGTGTTTGTGGAATGTATGTTTTGCCTTTTATCTTGAAATTGTAGTTGATTCTCCTCTAAAACTATAGTAGAATTCAAGATCATGGTTCCACATAGTTGTTCTACTATCAACTTGAAACATCCCAAAAGCACAGTCTGAAAATTTCGTTTAATTTAATAATAAAATACATAGTCGATAAACCTCATATAAAAATCATAGGCAATATATCTCAAAATATTATAACAAATGTCAAGTATATCAGAGTATAAACTGATGGGTTTTAGCCATAAGAACTTTCCTATGTGCGCATGCAAAACCCTAATGCTTGGATCTAGGCTTTCTAATAAACATGCTTTGAATCCAAGTCTTCTAATGACTAATTAGGTTAAATAACAACATTGAAACAGATCTAGAATCATACCTTTGAGTTCCTTGTTGATCTTGAGGTCTTGGAGCTTCAAGAGTCACAAATGTCACTCCTCTAATGGCTTATAAACACCAATACCAAAGAAGATGATTTAGGAGAGAGGAGAGGGGAGGAATTCGGCCAGGGTTCTCTTACTTTAGAAGATGTACCGAATTCCCTATGCCATGGGGTCTATTTATACTTGTAGACTCCTTAAGGGTTACAACTTAAACCCTAATTGGATAACTTGGACTTTAAGTTAATCCATATCCTTTCCTTGATAACCCTTTGGACGATTTTGGCTTATCATAGCCCTAGAAATCGTCCAATCCTATATCAATAAGGATTTACAGTCTAAAGTTTAACTATCAAACAATTGACAGTTTATACCCCTTTATTTAATTAATCTCTTTAAGTCACCAAATTAATTCTAATTAATTCTATGACTTATGTTAATTATATTATTCATTATATTATTCTCATAATATATTAATAATATTTACTCTTTCTTAATAAATCATCCTATCAAGTTGCTATGGTGAAGGCAACCCAAAAGGACCATGCACAACCGGGTCAAATACTTGCCTAATATAGTTGCAGCCTTAGACACTATTCCAACAGTCTCCCACTTGGATAAGTCTAGTAACTATATTCACAAGTGCCATTCGGTTTGCAATCGTAGCTCTCAAAGACGCTGTCAACTCTGATCTAATCAATCTTGTCCTTTAGATAAGGGACGTACAGTCCTCTGTTAGATATGATGCTGACAATCCTATGGAATGGTTAGTCAAGCATTTAGGTTTCTCGATCTCTGACTTATTTGACATATAACTTAATCGAACACATCAATTCAGTTCTGACCGGGCCCGACACATAAGTCAAATCAAATCATCGAGCGGCCGAGATATCGCTTTTACCTTCTTAGATAAAAGTTACAGATAAACTTCGACTTATATGCATTCACTTATTCATTAACCAACTATACACAACAATACGTTTTATAACACCAAGTTACTGATGCGTTTTCGTATTATCAATGTACAATCAATTAACAAATAACAAATCATATATCTAGGTTTTAAGACCATATGATATTATCGTTTTGCGATCACCTTTTATATCGTATTCCATAAGGTGATTCCAGCAAGCGCGGGTTTATTCCAATGCTCAAAACTAGTTCATAAGCACTCATGAACGTTGCAACAATCCTTTGCTATGTCTAACACCATTTAGACATTCTACACACCAATTCATGAAAATCTTTATTCATATCTACTCCCAACATATGAACGATTGTGGACCATTTGAACAATTCGATTATTCGTAATAAACTCAATTATTCTGGAAGTCAAAATATGCAAAGTAAAACAATAGCTAAACAATTAACATAAGATAGTAACATTACTCATAAATAAAACTCCTTTATTTAATCATCAAATGTCAATCACATTTATCTATTACACGTTTCTAATACTATCTAATCTATGCTAATATCATCCTTCAGCCCAATACTCCTAGCATGCTGTAAGTGCTTAACCCTACTCAGTCCCTTCGTAAGCGGATCTGCTGGGTTATCTTCTGATGATATCCTCTTCACTACGAGTTGTCCTTCTTTTACACGATGTCTAATGAAGTGATACTTTCTGTCGATGTGTCTTGATCTACCATGATCCCTCGGTTCCTTGGTCAAGGCAACCGCGCCTTCGTTATCACAGAAAATCTCCATTGGCTCCTTTATGGCAGGTACAACTCCAAGATCACCGATGAAGTTCTTTAGCCATATTGCCTCCTTCGACGCTTCGCTCGCTGCAATGTACTCTGATTCGCACTTTGAATCAGCTACGGTTTCCTGCTTGGAACTCTTCCATGTCACTGCTCCTCCATTTAGGGTAAAGACCCATCCCGACTGCGAACGGTAGTTGTCCCTGTCGGTCTGAAAACTGGCGTCACTATACCCTCGCACCTTCAAGTCATCACTCCCTCCGAGGACTAAGAACCATTCCTTCGTCCTCCGAAGGTACTTAAGGATGTTTTTCACTGCAATCCAATGTGCTTTGCCATGATTCCCTTGATATCTGCTAACCATGCTCAAAGCGAAAGCTACATCAGGGCGAGTACAAGTCATAGCGTACATGATTGAGCCAACTGCGGAAGCGTATGGTACTCGGCTCATTTCTGCTATCTCAGCTTCGGTACTCGGACTTTGAGTCTTACTCAATTTGGCATTACTTTGTATCGGTAGTTCTCCCTTCTTTGAGTTTTCCATACTAAAACGTTTTAGTACCTTCTCTAAGTAAGTATTCTGACTAAGTCCAATTAGTCTCTTACTTCTTTCTCTTACTATCCTTATTCCCAAAATGTAAGAAGCCTCTCCGAGGTCCTTCATAGCGAAGCTCTTCCCGAGCCAGGACTTAACCTCCTGCAGAGTCGGGATGTCGTTTCCTATGAGTAATATGTCATCGACATATAGAACAAGGAAGCTTACTATACTCCCACTGGCTTTGACATATACACAAGATTCGTCTTCGCTTCGTATAAATCCAAACTCTTTGACTTTCTCATCGAAGCAAAGATTCCATCTGCGAGACGCTTGCTTAAGTCCATAAATGGACTTCTCAAGCTTACACACTCTATTCGGATGCTTCGGATCCACAAACCCCTCTGGCTGAGTCATGTAAACATCCTCAGCCAACTTTCCGTTAAGGAAAGCGGTCTTAACATCCATTTGCCAAATCTCATAATCATGAAATGCGGCAATTGCTAGCATCACTCTAATAGATTTAATCTTCGCAACTGGTGAGAAGGTCTCATCATAGTCAACTCCGGGAGTTTGAGTAAAGCCCTTCGCAACCAATCGCGCTTTATATGTGTGTACGTTTCCATCCACGTCGGTCTTCTTCTTGAAGATCCATTTGCACCCAACGGTCTTACGTCCGGACACATAATCAACCAAATTCCAAACTTGGTTATCATACATGGATTGGATCTCGCTATCCATTGCCTCTTTCCACTTTGCAGACTCCGGGCCTGCCATGGCTTCCTTATAGCTATTAGGTTCATCAAGGTTTACTAGTGTACCATCACTAATATACGTGTCCCCTTCGGTAGTAATATGAAAGCCATAAAACTGGGGATGAACTCTAACTCCACCGGAACGTCTAAGAGGTAGGGATTCGTCAATCGGTTCAACCGGAGTTTCCTCCTCGGGTTGAATGCCAGCGGTAGAGGTTCCTTCATCTATCGACTCTTGAATCTCTTCAAGTTCGATTTGCCTCCCACTGTCTCCTTCGCTTATGAGTTCTCGCTCTCGGAAAATTCCTCTCCTCGCAACGAAGACAACATTGTCCTTCGGTCTATAGAAGAGATATCCAAAGGATGTCTGCGGGTAGCCGATGAAAATACATCGCTCACTTCGAGGTTCAAGCTTGTCGTGAGTATCTCGTCTTACGAAAGCCTCGCAACCCCAAACCTTGATATGTGCCAACGAGGGAGCTTTCCCTGTCCACATTTCGTGAGGTGTTTTGGCAACCTTCTTAGTAGGGACTCGGTTAAGGATATGGGCGGCAGTCTCTAAGGCATACCCCCAAAAAGAGATAGGTAGAGAAGCACGACTCATCATAGAGCGACCCATATCCAATAAGGTTCGATTACGCCTTTCCGCCACACCATTCAACTGCGGTGTCCTAGGAGGCGTCAATTGTGAAACTATTCCACACTCCTTGAGATAATCGTGGAATTCAAGACTTAGGTACTCTCCTCCTCGATCGGATTGAAGCATCTTGATTTTCCTGCCCAATTGATTCTCCACTTCATTCTTGAATTCTTTGAACTTTTCAAAGGTGTCTGACTTTTGCTTGATTAAGTAGATATACCCATATCTACTATAGTCATCGGTAAAAGTCACATAGAAGCGGTTCCCATCCTTCGTGGTTGATCTAACTGGTCCACATACATCGGTATGTATTAGGTCCAATAGACCCTCGCCCCTTTCACATGTACTCGTGAAGGGTGACTTTGTCATCTTTCCAAGCAAACAAGACTCGCATGTGTCATCTTCCCTAAGGTCGAATGACTCCAACACTCCATCCTTTTGGAGTTGGGCTATGCGTTTCTTGTTGACATGCCCAAGACGACAATGCCACAAGGATGCTTTATCCATACTAGTGGAAGAATCAATATTCAAAACATCATTTCCTAAGTTATCAACAATCATAACGGTTTCATATATTCCATTACATGGTATAGCTTCAAAGTAAAAGACACCATTTAGATAAGCCAAAATAGAACCATTCTCATTATTAAAAGAAAATCTAAATCCTTGTCTATATAAACCATGAAATGAAATGATGTTTCTAGCCATTTTTGGCGAATAGCAACAATTGTTCAAATCCAAAACCAAACTATTCCTAAGCACTAAAGAATACACTCCAATCTTGTTCACAGGCGACGATCTTCTGTTCCCCATGATTAGATTGATCCTTCCTTGCTCCACATCCCTACTTCTTCTTAGTCCCTGAACATTAGAACAAATGTGATAACCACAACCGGTATCAAGAACCCAAGAAATAGCATGATTAGAATCGTTAGATTTGATTATGGATATACCTGCGAAAGATGGCTTGATCTTTCCCTCTTTGATTGCTTGCAGGTAATCTGGGCAGCTTTTCTTCCAATGTCCTATCTTGTGGCAGTGGTGGCACTCTGCCTCCTTTGGGTTAGAGCAGGGCTTAGCGGGATCAACTTTGGTCCCACTAGAAGAGGCACCATCTCGGGCTTTCACCTTGCGATAGTTCTTCGATGAAGCTTTCCTCTTCTTTCCCTTTCCTTAACCAATAGCCAATACAGGAGCAGCGGACGGATTGGGAGTAGGTGCAACAGACTTGTCCTTGAAGTTGCTCTCAGCGACCCTCAAGAGACCTTGGAGTTTGCTTAGGGTGACCTCTTCTTTGTTCATGTGGTAGGTCATCCTAAATTGGTTGTACATCGGAGGCAAAGAGTGAAGCACCATGTCGATCGCCAAGTCCTCACCGAAGTCAACATTTAACTTGCGAAGGCGGTCGACATACCTTTGCATCTTTTGCAGGTGCACGGTAAGAGATTCTCCATGACCCATCTTCGCGGAAATCATGTTGGTGAAAATCTCATAACGCTCTTGTCTCGCGTTTTGGTGGTATCTCTCCAATAAGTCTTGGTGCATCTCGTACGGGTACATGTCCTCTTAGGACTTTTGGAATTCGGAGTTCATGGTAGCGATCATGATGCAATGTACCTTCGTTGCATCTCGCTCATGAGTTTCAAAGGCGGTGATTTCGGCGGGAGTAGCGACTTCGGGGTTGATTTTCTCGAGCTTCTCATCGAGGACATACTCCTTATCCTCATAGCGAGCAATCGTGCGAATGTATCTTATCCATTCGCTAAAGTTCGTTCCATCGAAGGTGACCTTTTGGCAAAGGCTCATCAACGTGAAAGAACTAGCAGCAGCGTTGTATGCGTTCGACATCTACAATTAGAAAGGACAAAGATAGATTAGAATAAGAATCCCTAATTATCACCCAATAAGAAAAATTAGGGCTAGGATCCAACAATAACATTTACATACTAGAAAAGGGATGCCGTAATCTAACATGCAAATAAATTGAAGGTAAGTGAATGATGATTCACTAATTCTCCATCACAAAACTTAAACTATTAGTCCTAAGTGTTTTTGAGAATTCCTAGGTTCAGATGAGATTCATTGAAACTGTTCAATGGCATGTTTAAATCTCGATATGCCCCTCTTTTTTGTGACTGGGATGCCGAGGATCACAAAGCGGGTGTGAATTACCATGCAAATTCACATGGTGCCTTCATTGTAACGATCACCTATTCGATGTGCCGGTAAACCACACACGCTCCATCGAACTATGATAAACAATGAATCACCCTTTGCCACCTTCGCTTAGAACCAATTAGTGTGCCGGTAAACCACACACGCTCCACTAACTTCTTAGCAAGGTGCAAAGTGTAATTTCATGGGATTGCATCAATTCACTTTTCCTAAAGTAACTAGGATTGGGAAATTTTAAAAATATGTGTAGTTACTTTGTATTTCTTATTATACTTTTAATGAGATGATGAGGTTGCCCTATCCTACCCGTTCGGCTAACGACCCTCCACCAATCAAGCAAGCGGTGGGTGTGAGTGTACACCCATTAAGCGCCATTTTATAGGCTGCAACCTTATACCCACCTTATAGATCGGCTTCGTGAATGAGGCCTACTAACGGTAAGACTAGCATTTAGTTATACATATATATATATATATATATATATATATATATATATATATTATTCTAGTAATATCATATTAGTATAGGGTTGTATTTTAAAACTTTTAAAATCTAGGGTTTGAAATTTAAGTTGTCTAAATTAAAACTTTTAATCACAAATATAAATTTCAAAACTTGAGGGTAGGTTTTAAACATTTAAAACATGGAGGATCAAATAACAAATAATTCCAATTAACAATTAATATCCTAATTATCTATATTTGATTTTATTCAAGATAATTACCAAAATAATTAAAATAATTAATTAATTATCATATAAGGAAATTAAATATTTTATTAGTTGATAAATACCTTTAACTAGATCAAGATAATAGTCATATATATCAAAAAATCGGATTTAGATTGATCTATTATGATTAAGGTAAGTTTCCGTAAGATAATTATGAAAAAATCCCGAATCTGGCCATTCCTGACGCCTGGACTCGCCGAGTGCACAAGGGGACTCGCCGAGTCAGGCCTACTCGCCGAGTCAGTGACTCAGAAACCTAAAAATCGAATTTTGTAGGTTTGTTTCAGTTAATCAAGCAACAATTTAAAGAAAACCAAGCTAGGCTCTGATACCACTGATGGGTTTTAGTCATAAGAACTTTCCTATGTGCGCATGCAAAACCCTAATGCTTGGATCTAGGCTTTCTAATAAACATGATTTGAATCCAAGTCTTCTAATGACTAATTAGGTTAAATAACAACATTGAAACAGATCTAGAATCATACCTTTGAGTTCCTTGTTGATCTTGAGGTCTTGGAGCTTCTAGAGTCACAAATGTCACTCCTCTAATGGCTTACAAACACCAATAGCAAAGAAGATGATTTAGGAGAGAGGAGAAGGGAGGAATTCGGCCAGGGTTCTCTTACTTTAGAAGATGTACCGAATTTCCTATGCCATGGGGTCTATTTATACTTGTAGACTCCTTAAGGGTTACAACTTAAACCCTAATTGGATAACTTAGACTTAAGTTAATCCATATCCTTTCCTTGATAACCCTTTGGACGATTTTGGCTTATCATAGCCCTAGAAATCGTCCAATCCTATATCAATAAGGATTTACAGTTTAAAGTTTAACTATCAAACAATTGACAATTTATACCCCTTTATTTAATTAATCTCTTTAAGTCACCAAATTAATTCTAATTAATTCTATGACTTATGTTAATTATATTATTCATTATATTATTCTCATAATATATTAATAATATTTACTCTCTCTTAATAAATCATCCTATCAAGTTGCTATGGTGAAGGCAACCCAAAAGGACCATGCACAACTGGGTCAAATACTTGCCTAATATAGTTGCAGCCTTAGACACTATTCCAACATAAACATCCCATGCTGAACAAATGGTGAGTTCACTGCAATCTTCCCGAGCTCCACTTTAGAAAAACTGAGTACCTGAAACCAAAACTGAAACTGTAAGCACAAAGCTTAGTGAGCTCCCCCAAACTACCACATACCATACAATAACATATAAACCACATATTGGGCCTTGCCCAATGCATCGGATCGAAATCCGGAAACTGCATCGTACCGAATTCCGGAAACTGCATCGGACCAAAGTCCGGAAACTAACCAGAGCCTTGCCCTCTACATCGGACCGAAGTTCGGAAACTGCATCGGACCGAAGTCCGGAACTAACCAGGGCCTTGCCCTCTGTGTCGGACTGAAGTCCGGAAACTGCATCGGACCAAAGTCCGGAACTATCCAAGGCCTTGCCCTCTGCATCGGACCGATGTCCGGAAACTGACTGAACGTAGCATAGCATAATCATAACTACTAGCATAAACACATATATTGCATACTGCATCAGACCGAAGTCCGGAACACATTACACAAACACATGCTTGAATCACAAAGACATCAAGCACCCTGAACTACTACATCGGACCGAAGTCTGGAACTACTGTTAAACAAATGTGTCGGCATTGTGGCCGTAGACCCGTTCCTACTGAAAGGAAACTCACCTCACACTGCTAAAGTCCCACTGATAGAACCGTACCTGCTCGATGACAAATTCCCGATCTGTCAATATCAAAATAACACCCAATTAATAATTGGGTTCCAACACATATTCATAAATACATGCTAGGGGTAAAAGACTACTTTACCCCCGCAACTTAGCTTGATTCAAGCCCAAGGCCCAAAAGTCTAATGATGGACCAAGGCCCAACTATGGCCCAATTTGGGGTAAAAGACTACTTTACCCCGCAACTTAGCTTGATTCAAGCCCAAGGCCCAAAAGTCTAATGATGGACCAAGGCCCAACTATGCAAATTGGGCCCAAACCTCT